>NC_039365.1:50961537-52161537 GCF_003573695.1 Papaver somniferum
AAAAAAAGAAAATTAAAAATTATTACAGGCCCAAATAAAAAGAAAACTAAAATAAAAATTATTACAAGCCCAAATATAAATACTTAAATACAAGCCCAAATGAATTTAATGAGGCCCAGTTGGGTTAGCTCATGGGTTAGGCTTACCTGAATAGCACAGCCCAGCTGTTCAGTTTTAGTTGCAAAAGCCCAGTTGGGCTTTGGGTCGTCCTAAGTAGCAACTCTTCCAAGCCCAGCAACAGTTGTGGGTTCAGAAGCCCACCAGTAGAAGGCAGAGCCCAGCAGTTGGCAGCCCAGTTCAATAGCAGGCTTAGCAACAGCAGCAGATTTTCAACAGCACCACAGCACCACAGCAGATTTCAGGCAGCAGCAGCAGTTCAGTGGCAGACTTAGCAACAACTCAACAGGAGTTACAGCAAGCAAAATCAGCAAGCAAGCATAGGAGTTACAGCAAGCAGAGTTCAGTAACAACCCAAAAGAAAGAAAGAGCAATTGCGCCGCAACCGAATCCCCGGCAGCGGCGCCAAAAACTTGGTAGGACTAGAAATGATCCTAAAAATTCTAACTGCAAGTGCACAGTGTCGGCAAGCAACACAGGGCAAGCACAGGTCAGTTCCACAGGGACAAGGGGGTGCAAGTGCTATTTTTCTTATTGTAACCAATTTCTAACTGATTACACTAACCAGGGCAGATTACTAATCATGAGACTTTAAACAAGAACAACAAAAGTGACAGTTGAAGCAAGTTCAACACTGACAGTTGAAGCAACAGCAACTGACAGTGAGGCAAGATGAATAATGGACAGTGAAGCAAGAGCAGATAACAGTTGGGTGATTTTAGCAAATAACAGTTGAAGTTTTTTTTTTTTGAAAGCAAAGAAGTGATTGGATGTTTGGTAGAGGGTAACTAGGGCTTGAGAATTCACCACTCAACCCATACTAGCATGTTAGCTATTGCACTTTTTTTTTTCAGCTTCTTTAAGTGGATAATTTAACTCCAATCACTAAATCAAGGCAAGCATTAGTTGTCTGCTTAAAGAACAACTAATCAAAACACAATAACAAGCATTTGAGAGTAAGTGAACATACATAGAAGGATTCTAACTACCTAGGATTCTTGACATTCTAGGTGAAAGCAATATGTTGTTCATCAACAAAAATATATCCTACACAGTGATCTTAGCATAAATCAGTAGCAATAAGCACACATCCTAGCATTAAGGCTAAGGGTTTCATCTAAACCCTAGCTGGGATGTTTAGTTCATGAATAGAAGACCTAACATGATACTAGCAGGGTTGGTGTACATGGAAAAATCAACAGTGACAGGACAAAAACCAATTGCCAATGAATTGATAATTTTTCACTCTAATTAACTTGGGTCTCTCCCCCCTCCGCTTCACAATGTTACACAGTGTACAATTTATACCAGAACACTAACCCTAATTGTAAATCCCCAAATCAGAAAATTAGGGTTTTTTTTTAAATTACACAAAATTTAACTTACAAACTCCCAAAATCTGCTCGACCCATGCCTCCTCTAGTCCTTGATGCTCTTCCTCTGCTCCTATTGTCCCCTAATTTCGAGTTATTTTACTCACCCCAAAACCTAGGGTTTCAGAGGTTGTGAGATGAAGAAAATAACTAGGCTAGGGATATGGGGGTGTTGTCGGTGAAGAGATAGTAGTGGCAGTGATGGAACTGGTGGTGGTGACGGAAGTGACAGCGGCAGAGAGGGGAGGTGGTGGAGTTGCAGAGCTCTGCAACTATCGGGTGAAGGAGATGAAGTTTTGGGGCGATGGGTTGTTTGGGTGGATAATAGGATTCGGTGCTAGGGTGTGAAGCGGGAGCATCTGGTTCGATGTTTGGCGAGCTGAGCCGCTGGATATGGAGATGGTAGGTAGATCGGACGGCTAAGAGAGAAGCAGTTTGTAGCGACCGTTGGATGTGGAACACAACGAAGTCAACGGTGCTAGATTAGGTTAGGTGCTGTAGTGTTGGGCGGAATCATCGGGATTTGATGCACAGTGATGAGGTGACCGTTGGATGACAAGATGGATCCAATCTGACGGCTCTCATGGAAATGGGTATGGATAAAGGAAATGGATTTGGGTAAGGGTTTTGGGCCTTGGGTATGCCAAGCCCATATCTTCTTTAAGAACAATTCTTCCTTCTTGAGCCCATTCCTAGCTTTTTGGTCTTGTGCGCAACATTCTTCGCGGCTTCCTTGCGTAATTCCTCCCGGCTTTTCACTACTTTTCTGCTCTTTTTGCTCCGCACTTCATCCAGATTTTATTTGTTACCTAAAAATGCAAAATTAAGTAAGAAAAATATTTATCTTGAAAACAATGAAAATACAGAATATGGGATAAAATGTAGAATTAATGCACAAAAGATGAGTTAAATGCCAACAAAAATATATATAAATATGCACTATTTAGCACTCATCACCAAGACCGGAGGGTTGTGCTTTCATGCGCATGCCTAACATTCAATATGACATGCCCAAGTTTGAATATGACGTGCCTAGTTTGAGATGCCCAAGACCTTAAGATAGTGCTTTCATACCCATGACCAAGATTAAACTTGATATGCCCAAGTTTAAATTTTACATGCCTAGGATCAATTTTTAGATGACCAAGACCGTTGGGTTGTGCTTTCATGCCCGTGTCCAACATTCAATTTGACATGCCCAAGTTTGAATTTGACACGCCTAGGATCAATTTTGAGATGCCCAAGACCGTAGGATTGTGCTTTCATGCCCATGCCCAGGATTAAACTTGATATACCCAAGTTTAAATTTAACATTCCTAGGATCAATTTTGAGTTTCCCAAGATCGTAAGGTTGTGCTTTAATTCCCATGCCCAACATTCAATTTGACCTGCCCAATTGTGAATTTGACATGCCTAAGATAAATTTTGAGATTCCCAAGACCGTAGGGTTTTGCTTTCATGCCCATCCCCAACATACAATTTGATATTCCCAAGTTTAAATTTGGCATGCCTAGGATTATTTTTGAGATACCCAATACCGTAGGCGTGTACTTTCATGCACATGCCCATGATTAAATTTGACATGTCCAAGTTTAAATTTGACATGCCTAGGGCCAATTTTGAGATGCCCAAGACCATAGGGTTGTGCTTTCATGCCCATACCCAAGATTAAATTTGATATGCCCAAGTTTAAATTTAACCTGCCTAGGGTAAATTTTGAGATGCCAAAGACCGTAGGGTTGTGCTTTCATGCTCATGCCCAACATTCAATTTGATATGCCCAAGTTTAATTTTGACATGCTTAGGATCAATTTTGAGATACCCAATACCTTATGCATGTACTTTCATGCCCATGCCCATGATTAAATTTGGCATGCCTAAGATTAATTTTGATATGTCCAAGACCGTAGGTTTGTGCTTTCATGCCCATGCCTAAGATTAAATTTGATATGCCCAATTTTAAATTTGACATGCCTAGGATCGAATTTGAGATACCCAAGACCATAGGGTTGTGCTTTCATGCCCATGCCCAACATTCAATTTGACATGCCCAAGTTTGAATTTGACATCCTTAGGATCAATTTTAAGATGCCCAAGACCGTAGGGTTGTGCTTTCATTCCCATGCCCAACATTCAATTTGACCTTCCAAAGTTTAAATTTGACATGCCTATGACCAATTTTGAGATTCCTAAGATCGTAGGCTTGTTCTTTCATGCCCATTCCCAAGATTCAATTTGACATGCCCAAGTTTAAATTTGAAATGCCTAGGATCAATTTTGAGAATCCCAAGACCGTAGGGTTGTGCTTTCATGCCCATGCCTAAGATTAAATTTGATATTCCCAAGTTTAAATTTAACATGCCTAGGATCAATTTTGATATGCCCAAGACCGTAGGGTTGTGCTCTCATGTCCATGCCCACATTCAATTTGACATGCCCAAGTTTGAATTTGATATGCCTAGGATCAATTTTGAGATGCCCAAGACCTTAGGGTTGTGCTATCAAGCCCATGCCTAACATTCAATTTGATATGCCTAGGATAAATTTTGAGATGCCCAAGACCGTAGGGTTGTGCTTTCATACCCATGCCCAAGATTAAACTTCATATGCCCAAGTTTAAATTTAACATGCCTAGGATCTATTTTGATATTCCCAAGACCGTAGGGTTGTGCTTTCATGCCCATGCCCAACATTTCAATTGACATGCCCAGGTTTGAAGTTGACAAACCTAGGATCAATTTTGAGATGCCCAATACCGTAGGGTTGTGCTTTCATGCCTATGCCTAAGATTAAATTTGATATGCCCAATTTTAAATTTGACATGCCTAGGATCGATTTTGAGATACCCAAGACCGTAGGGTTGTGCTTTCATGCCCATGTCCAACATTCAATTTGACATGCCCAAGTTTGAATTTGACATCCTTAGGATCAATTTTAAGATGCCCAAGACCGTAGGGTTGTGCTTTAATTCCCATGCCCAACATTCAATTTCACCTTCCCAAGTTTAAGTTTGACATGCCTAGGACCAATTTTGAGATTCCTTAGATCGTAGTCTTGTTCTTTCATGCCCATGCCCAAGATTCAATTTGACATGCCCAAGTTTAAATTTGAAATGCCTAGGATCAATTTTGAGAAGCCCAAGACCGTAGGGTTGTGCTTTCATGCCCATGCCTAAGATTAAATTTGATATTCCCAAGTTTAAATTTAACATGCCTAGGATCAATTTTGACATGCCCAAGTTTGAATTTGATATGCCTAGGATCAATTTTGAGATGCCCAAGACCGTAGGGTTGTGCTATCAAGCCCATGCCTAACATTCAATTTGACATGCCTGGGATCACTTTTGAGATTCCCAAGACCGTAGGGTAGTGCTTTCATACCCATGCCCAAGATTAAACTTGATATTCCCAAGTTTAAATTTAACATTCCTAGGATCTATTTTGAGATTCCCAAGACCGTAGGGTTGTGCTTTCATGCCCATGCCCAACATTTCATTTGACATGCCCAGGTTTGAAGTTGACATACCTAGGATCAATTTTGAGATGCCCAATACCGTAGGGTTGTGCTTTCATGCCCATGCCCAAGATTAAACTTGATATCCCAAAGTATAAATTTAACATGCCTAGGATTTATTTTGAGATGCCCAAGACCGTAGGGTTGTTCTTTCATGCCCATGCCCAACATTCAATTTGACATGTCCAAATTTAAATTTGACATGCCTATGATCAATTTTGAGATTCCCAAGACCGTAGGGTTGTGCGTTCATTCCCATGCCCATGCCCAAGATTAAACTTGATATACCCAAGTATAAATTTAACATGCCTAAGAATCAATTATGAGATGCCCAAGACCGTAGGGTTATGCTTTCATGCCCATGGCCAACATTAAATTTGACATGCCCAAGTTTGAATTTGTCATGCCTAGGATCAACTTTTAGATGCCAAAGACCGTAGGGTTGTGCTTTCATTCCCATGCCTAACATTCAATTTGGTATACCCAAGTTTAAATTTGATATGCTTAGGATCAATTTTGAGATGCAAAATACCGTAGGCTTGTACTTTCATGCCCATGCCCATAATTAAATTTTGACATGCCCAAGTTTAAATTTGACATACCTAGGATCTATTTTAAGATGCCCAAGACCGTAGGGTTGTGCTTTCATGCACATGCCCAAGATTAAACTTATATTCCCAAGTTTAAATTTAACGGACCTAGGATCAATTTTGAGATGCCCAAGACCGTAGGGTTGTGCTTTCATGACCATACCCAACACTCAATTTGACATGCCCAAGTTTGAATTTGACATGCCTAGAATCAATTTTGAGATTCCCAAGACCGTATTGTTCTGCTTTAATGCCCATGCCCAAGATTAAACTTGATATTCCCACGTTTAAACTTAACGTGCCTAGGATCAATTTTGATATATCCAAGACCGTAGGATTGTGCTTTCATTCCCATGCCCAACATTAAATTTGACATGCCAGAGTTTGAATTTGACATGCCTAGGATCAATTTTGAGATGCCCAATACTGTAGGCTTGTACTTTCATGCCTATGCCCATGATTAATTTGATATGTCTAAGTTTAAATTTGACATGCCTATGACCAATTTTGAGATGCCCAAGACCGTAGGGTTGTGCTTTCATGCCGATGCCAAAGATTAGACTTGATATGCCCAAGTTTAAATTTAACATGCCTAGGATCAATTTAAAGATGCCCAAGACCGTAGGGTTGTGCTTTCATGCCCATGACCAAGATTAAACTTAATATGCCCAAGTTTAAATTTAACATGCTTAAGATCAATTTTGAGATGCCCAAGACCGGAGGGTTGTGCTTTCATGCGCATGCCTAACATTCAATATGACATGCCCAAGTTTGAATATGACGTGCCTAGTTTGAGATGCCCAAGACCTTAAGATAGTGCTTTCATACCCATGCCCAAGATTAAACTTGATATGCCCAAGTTTAAATTTGACATGCCTAGGATCAATTGTTAGATGCCCAAGACCGTTGGGTTGTGCTTTCATGCCCGTGTCCAACATTCCATATGACATGCCCAAGTTTGAATTTGACACGCGTAGGATCAATTTTGAGATGCCCAAGACCGTAGGATTGTGCTTTCATGCCCATGCCCAGGATTAAACTTGATATACCCAAGTTTAAATTTAACATTCCTAGGATCAATTTTGAGTTTCCCAAGATCGTAAGGTTGTGCTTTAATTCCCATGCCCAACATTCAATTTGACCTGCCCAATTGTGAATTTGACATGCCTAAGATAAATTTTGAGATTCCCAAGACCGTAGGGTTTTGCTTTCATGCCCATCCCCAACATACAATTTGATATTCCCAAGTTTAAATTTGGCATGCCTAGGATTATTTTTGAGATACCCAATACCGTAGGCGTGTACTTTCATGCACATGCCCATGATTAAATTTGACATGTCCAAGTTTAAATTTGACATGCCTAGGGTCAATTTTGAGATGCCCAAGACCATAGGGTTGTGCTTTCATGCCCATACCCAAGATTAAATTTGATATGCCCAAGTTTAAATTTAACCTGCCTAGGGTAAATTTTGAGATGCCAAAGACCGTAGGGTTGTGCTTTCATGCTCATGCCCAACATTCAATTTGATATGCCCAAGTTTAATTTTGACATGCTTAGGATCAATTTTGAGATACCCAATACCTTATGCATGTACTTTCATGCCCATGCCCATGATTAAATTTGGCATGCCTAAGATTAATTTTGATATGTCCAAGACCGTAGGTTTGTGCTTTCATGCCCATGCCTAAGATTAAATTTGATATGCCCAATTTTAAATTTGACATGCCTAGGATCGAATTTGAGATACCCAAGACCATAGGGTTGTGCTTTCATGCCCATGCCCAACATTCAATTTGACATGCCCAAGTTTGAATTTGACATCCTTAGGATCAATTTTAAGATGCCCAAGACCGTAGGGTTGTGCTTTCATTCCCATGCCCAACATTCAATTTGACCTTCCCAAGTTTAAATTTGACATGCCTACGACCAATTTTGAGATTCCTAAGATCGTAGGCTTGTTCTTTCATGCCCATGCCCAAGATTCAATTTGACATGCCCAAGTTTAAATTTGAAATGGGTAGGATCAATTTTGAGAAGACCAAGACCGTAGGGTTGTGCTTTCATACCCATGCCTAAGATTAAATTTGATATTCCAAAGTTTAAATTTAATATGCCTAGGATCAATTTTTATATGCCCAAGACCGTAGGGTTGTGCTCTCATGTCCATGCCCACATTCAATTTGACATGCCCAAGTTTGAATTTGATATGCCTAGGATCAATTTTGAGATGCCCAAGACCTTAGGGTTGTGCTATCAAGCCCATGCCTAACATTCAATTTGACATGCCTAGGATCAATTTTGAGATGCCCAAGACCGTAGGGTTGTGCTTTCATACCCATGCCCAAGATTAAACTTGATATGCCCAAGTTTAAATTTAACATGCCTAGGATCCATTTTGAGATTCCCAAGACCGTAGGGTTGTGCTTTCATGCCCATGCCCAACATTTCATTTGACATGCCCAGGTTTGAAGTTGACATACCTAGGATCAATTTTGAGATACCCAATACCGTAGGGTTGTGCTTTCATGCCTATGCCTAAGATTAAATTTGATATGCCCAATTTTAAATTTGACATGCCTAGGATCGATTTTGAGATACCCAAGACCGTAGGGTTGTGCTTTCATGCCCATGTCCAACATTCAATTTGACATGCCCAAGTTTGAATTTGACATCCTTAGGATCAATTTTAAGATGCCCAAGACCGTAGGGTTGTGCTTTAATTCCCATGCCCAACATTCAATTTCACCTTCCCAAGTTTAAGTTTGACATGCCTAGGACCAATTTTGAGATTCCTTAGATCGTAGTCTTGTTCTTTCATGCCCATGCCCAAGATTCAATTTGACATGCCCAAGTTTAAATTTGAAATGCCTAGGATCAATTTTGAGAAGCCCAAGACCGTAGGGTTGTGCTTTCATGCCCATGCCTAAGATTAAATTTGATATTCCCAAGTTTAAATTTAACATGCCTAGGATCAATTTTGACATGCCCAAGTTTGAATTTGATATGCCTAGGATCAATTTTGAGATGCCCAAGACCGTAGGGTTGTGCTATCAAGCCCATGCCTAACATTCAATTTGACATGCCTGGGATCACTTTTGAGATTCCCAAGACCGTAGGGTAGTGCTTTCATACCCATGCCCAAGATTAAACTTGATATTCCCAAGTTTAAATTTAACATTCCTAGGATCTATTTTGAGATTCCCAAGACCGTAGGGTTGTGCTTTCATGCCCATGCCCAACATTTCATTTGACATGCCCAGGTTTGAAGTTGACATACCTAGGATCAATTTTGAGATGCCCAATACCGTAGGGTTGTGCTTTCATGCCCATGCCCAAGATTAAACTTGATATCCCAAAGTATAAATTTAACATGCCTAGGATTTATTTTGAGATGCCCAAGACCGTAGGGTTGTTCTTTCATGCCCATGCCCAACATTCAATTTGACATGTCCAAATTTAAATTTGACATGCCTATGATCAATTTTGAGATTCCCAAGACCGTAGGGTTGTGCGTTCATTCCCATGCCCATGCCCAAGATTAAACTTGATATACCCAAGTATAAATTTAACATGCCTAAATCAATTATGAGATGCCCAAGACCGTAGGGTTATGCTGTTCAGCCCATGGCAACATTAAATTTGACATGCCCAGTTTGAATTTGTCATGCCTAGGATCAACTTTTAGATGCCAAAGACCGTAGGGTTGTGCTTTCATTCCCATGCCTAACATTCAATTTGGTATACCCAAGTTTAAATTTGATATGCTTAGGATCATTTTGAGATGCAAAATACCGTAGGCTTGTACTTTCATGCCCATGCCCATAATTAAATTTTGACATGCCCAAATTTAAATTTAACATGCCTATGATCAATTTTGAGATGCCCAAGACCGTAGGTTTGTGCTTTTACGCCCATGCCAAAGATTAAACTTGATATGCCCAAGTTTGAATTTAACATGCCTAGGATCAATTTTGAGATGCCCAAGACCGCAGGGTTGTGCTTTCATGCCCATGCCAAAGATTAAACTTGATATGCCCAAGTTTAAATTTAACATGCCTAGGATCGATTTTCAGATGCCCAAGACCGTAGGGTTGTGCTTTCATGCACATGCCCAAGATTAAACTTAACATGCCCAAGTTTAAATAAAACATGCCTATGATAAATTTTGAGATGCCCAAGACCGGAGGGTTGTGCTTTCATGTGCATTCCCAACATTCAATTTGACATGCCCAAGTTTGAATATGACGTGCCTAGTTTGAGATGCCCAAGACCGTAAGATAGTGCATTCATACCCATGCCCAATATTAAACTTTATATGCCCAAGTTTAAATTTAACATGCCTAGGATCAATTTTGAGATGCCCAAGACTGTAGGGTTGTGCTTTCATGCCCATGCCAAAGATTAAACTTGATATACCCAAGCTTAAATTTAACATGCCTAGGATCGATTTTCAGATGCCCAAGACCGTAGGGTTGTGCTTTCATGCACATGCCCAAGATTAAACTTAACATGCCCAAGTTTAAATTTAACATGCCTATGATCAATTTTGAGATGCCCAAAACCGGAGGGT
Organism: Papaver somniferum; assembly: GCF_003573695.1. Taxonomy (NCBI): domain Eukaryota; kingdom Viridiplantae; phylum Streptophyta; class Magnoliopsida; order Ranunculales; family Papaveraceae; genus Papaver; species Papaver somniferum. The sequence continues at coordinate 50,971,703 of NC_039365.1, forward strand.
TGTGCTTTCCTGTGCATGCCCAACATTCAATTTGACATGCCCAAGTTTGAATATGACGTGCCTAGTTTGAGATGCCCAAGAACGTAAGATAGTGCTTTCATACCCATGCCCAAGATTAAACTTTATATGCCCAAGTTTAAATTTAACATGCCTAAGATCAATTTTGAGATTCCCAAGACCGTAGGATTGTGCTTTCATGCTCGTGCCCAACATTCAATTTGACATGCCCAAGTTTGAATTTGAAATTCCTAGGATCAATTTTGAGATGCCCAATACCGTAGGATTGTGCTTTCATGCCCATGCCCAGGATTAAACTTGATATTCCCAAGTTTAAATTTAACATGCCTAGGATCAATTTTGAGATGCCCAAGACCGTAGGGTTATGCTTTCATGCCCATGCCCAAAATTCAATTTGACATGCCCAAGTGTGAATTTGACATGACTAAGATCAATTTTGATATTCCCAAGACCGTAGTGTTTTCCTTTCATGCCCATGCCCAACATTGAATTTGATATTCCCAAGTTTAAATTTGACATGCCTAGGATCAATTTTGAGATGCCCAATACCGTAGGCGTGTACTTTCATGCCCATGCCCATGATTAAATTTGACATGTACAAGTATAAATTTGACATGCCTAGGATCAATTTTGAGATTCCCAAGACCATAGGGTTGTGCTTTCATGCCCATGCCCAAGATTAAATTTGATATGCCCAACTTTAAATTTGACATGCCTGAATCAAACATGAGATGCCCAATATCGTAGGGTTGTGCTTTCATTCCCATGCCCAAGATTAAACTTGATATTCCCAAGTTTAAATTTGACATGCCTATGGTCAATTTTTAGAAGCCCAATAACGTAGGTTTGTACATTCATGCCCATGCCGATGATTGAATTTGACATGCGAAAGTTTAAATTTGACATGCCTAGAATCAATTTTGAGATACTCAAGACCGCAGGGTTATGCTTTCATTCCCATACCCAAGATTAAACGTAATATGCCAAGTTTAAATTTAACATGCCTATTATCAATTTGAGATGCCCAAGACCGTAGGGTTGTGCTTTCACGCCCATGCCCAACATTCAATTTGACATGTCCAAGTTTGAATTTGACATGCCTAGGATCAATTTTGAGATGCCCAAGACCGTAGGGTTGTGCTTTCATGCCCATGCCAAAGATTAAACTTGATATGCCCAAGTTTAAATTTAACATGCCTAGGATCAATTTTGATATGCCCAAGACCATAGGGTAGTGCTTTCATGCCCATGCCCAATAATCAATTTGACATGCCCTAGTGTGAAATTGACATGCCTAAGATCAATTTTGAGATGACCAAGACCGTAGGGATGTGCTTTCATGCCTATGCCCAACATTCAATTTGATATGCCCAAGTTTAATTTTGACATGCCTAGGATCAATTTCGAGATACCCAATACCGTATGCATGTACTTTCATGCCCATTCCCATGATTAAATTTGACATGCCCAAGTTTAAATTTGACATGCCTAGGATCAATTTTGAGATTTCCAAGACCGTAGGGTTGTGCTTTCATGCCCATGCCCAACTTTCAATTTGAACTGCCCAAGTTTAAATTTGATGTGCCTGGGATCAATTTTGAGATTTTTAAGACCGTATGCTTGTTTTTTCATGCCCATGCCCAAGATTCAATTTTACATGCCCAAGTTTAAATTTGAAATGCCTAGGATCAATTTTGAAATGCCCGAGACCGTAGGGTTGTGCTTTCATGCCCATGCCTAAGAATAAACTTGATATTCCCAAGTTTAAATTTAATATGCCTAGGATCAATTTTGATATGCCCAAGACCGTAGGGTTGTGCTTTCATGCCCATGCCTACATTCAATTTGACATGCTCGAGTTTGAATTTAACATGCCTAGGATCAATTTTGAGATGCCCAAGACCGTAGGGTTGTGCTTTCAACCCCATGCCCAACATTCAATTTGACATGCCTAGGATCAATTTTGAGATGCCCAAGACCGTTGGGTTGTGCTTTCATACCCATGCCCAAGTTTAAAATTCAACATTCCTAGGATCTATTTTGAGATGCCCAAGAACGTAGGGTTGTGCTTTCATGCCCATGCCCAACATTCAATTTGACATGCCCAAGTTTTAATTTGACATTCCTAGGATAAATTTTGAGATTCCCAAGACCGCAGGGTTGTGCTTTCATGCCCATGCCCAAGATTAAACTTGATATTCAGAAGTATAAATTTAACATGCCTAGGATCTATTTTGATATGCCCAAGACCGTAGGGTTGTGCTTACATGCCCATGCCCAACATTAAATTTGACAGGCCAGAGTTTGAATTTGACATGCCTAGGATCAATTTTGAGATGCCTAAGACCGTAGGGTTGTGCTTTAATGCTCATGCCCAACATTCAATTTGACATCCCCAAGTTTGAATTTGACATGCCTATGATAAATTTTTAGATGCCCAAGACCGTAGGGTTGTGCTTTCATGCCCATGCCCAAGATTAAACTTGATATGCCCAAATTTAAATTTAACGAACCTAGGATCAATTTTGAGATGCCCAAGACCGTAGGGTTGTGCTTTCATGCCCATGCCCAACATTCAATTTGACATGCCCAAGTTTGAATTTGACATGCCTAGGAACAATTTTGAGATTCCCAAGACCGTAGGGTTGTGCTTTCATGCCCATGCCCAACATTAAATTTGACATGCCCAAGTTTGAAGTTTACATGCCTATGATCAATTTTGAGATGCCAAAGACCGTAGGGTTGTGCTTTCATGCGCATGCCTAACATTCAATTTGGTATGCCCAAGTTTGAATTTGGCATGCCTAGGATCAATTTTGAGATGCCTAATACCGTAGGCTTGTACTTTCATGCCCATGCCCATAATTAAATTTTGACATGCCCAAGTTTAAATTTGATATTCCTAATATCAATTTTAAGATGCCCAAGACCGTAGGGTTGTGCTTTCATGCCCATGCCCAAGATTAAACTTGATATGCCCAAGTTTAAATTTAACGAACCTAGGATCAATTTTGAGATGCCCAAGATCGTAGGGTTGTGCTTTGATGCCCATTCCCAACATTCAATTTGACATTCCTAAGTTTAAATTTAACATGCCTAAGATCAATTTTGATATATCAAAGACCGTAGGGTTGTGCTTTCATGCACATGCCCAACAGTTAATTTGACATGCCCAAGTTTGACTTTGACATGCCTAGGATCAATTTTGAGATGCCTAAGATCGTAGGGTTTTTCTCGCATGCCCATGCCCAACATTGAATTTGTTATGAACAAGTTTAAATTTGACATGCCTAGGATAATTTTTGAGATGCCCAATACCGTAAGCTTGTACTTTCATGCCCGTGCCTATGATTAATTTTGACATGCCCAAGTTTAAATTTGACATGCCTAGGACCAATTTTTAGATGCCCAAGACCGTAGGGTTATGCTTTCATGCTCATGCCAAAGATTAAATTTGATATGCCCATGTTCAAATTTAACATGCCTAGGATCAATTTTCATATGCCCAAGACCGTAGAGTTGTGCTTTCATGCCCATGCCCAGGATTAAACTTAATATGCCCAAGTTTAAATTTAACATGCCTATGATCAATTTTGAGATTCCCAAGACCGGAGGTTTGTGCTTTCATGTGCATTCCCATCATTCAATTTGACATGCCCAAGTTTGAATTTGGCATGCCTATGATCAGTTTTGAGATGCCCAAGACCGTAGGGTTGTGCTTTCATGCCCATGCCAAAGATTAGACTTGATATTCCCAAGTTTAAATTTAACATTCCTATGATCAATTTTGAGATGCCCAAGACCGTAGGGTTGTGCTTTCATGCGCAATCCCAACATTCAATTTGATGTGCCCAAGTTTCAATTTGACATGCCAAGGATGAATTTTGAGATGCACAAAACCGTAGGGTTGTGCTTTCATGCCCATGCTCAAGATTAAACGTGATATGCCCAAGTTTAAATTTAACATTCCTAGGATTAATTTTGAGATGACCAACACCGTAGGGTTTTGCTTTCATGCCCTTCCCCACATTCAATTTGACATGCCCAGGTTTGAATTTGACATGCCTGGGATAAATTTTGAGATTCCCAAGACTAATAGTGTTGTGCTTTCATGCTCGTCCAAGATTAAACTTGATATTCCCAAGCTTAAATTTGACATGCCTAGGATCAACTTTGAGATGCCCAAGACCGTAGGGTTTTTCTTTCATGCCCAAGCCCAAGATTAAACTTGATGTTCCCAAGTTTTAATTTGGCATGCCTAAGATCAATTTTGAGATGCCCATGACCATAGGGTTTCCTTTAATGCCCATGCCCAACATTCAATTCGATATGCCGAAGTTTGAATTTGACATGCCTAGGATCAATTTTGAGATGTCCAAGACCGTAAGGGTTTGCATTCATGCCTATGCCCAACATTCAATTTGATATGTCCAAGTTTAAATTTCACATTCCTAGGATCAATTTTGAGATTCCTAAGACAGTAGGCTTGTTCTTTCATTCCCATGCCCAAGATTTGATTTGACATGCCCAAGTTTAAATTTGAAATGCCTGGGATCAACTTTGAGATTCCCAAGTCTGTAGGTTTGTGCTTTCATTCCCATGCCCAACATTCAATTTGACATGCCCATGTTTGAATTTGACATGCCCAAGATAAATTTTGAGATTCCCAAGACCATAGTGTTATGCTTTCATGCCCATGCCCAAGATTAAACTTGATATGCCCAAGTTTAAATTTGACATGCCTGGGATCGACTTTGAGATGCTCAAGACCGTAGGGTTGTGCTTTCATGCACATGCCCAACATTCAATTTGATATGACCAAGTTTAAATTTAGACATGCCTAGGATCAATTTTGAGATTACTAAGACCGTAGGATTGTTCTTTCATAACCATGCCCAAGATTCGATTTGACATTCCCAAGTTTAAATTTGAAATGCCCGAGATCAATTTTGAGATGCCCAAGACCGTAGGTTTGTGCTTTCATGACCATTCCCAACATTCAATTTGACATGCCCAAGTTTGAATTTCACATGCCTAGGATCAATTTTGAGATGCCCAAGACCGTAGGGTTGTGCTTTCATGCCATGCCCAAGTTTAAATTTAACATGCCTAGGATCCATTTTGAGATGCCCAAAACCGTAGGGTTGTGCATTCATGTCCATGATCAAGATTATACTTGATATGCCCAAGTTTAAATTTAACATAACTAGGATCAATTTTGATATGCTCAAGACCGTAGGGTTGTTCTTTCATGCCCATGCTCAACATTCAATTTAACATGCCGAAATTTGAATTTGACGTGTCTAGGATCAATTTTGAGATTCCCAAGACCGTAGGGTTGTGCTTTCATTCCCTTTCCCAACATTCAATTTCATATTCCCAAGTTTAAATTTGACATGCCTAGGATCAATTTTGAGATGCCCAATACCGTAGGCGTGTACTTTCATGCCCATACCCATGATTAAATTTGACATGTACAAGTATAAATTTGACATGCCTAGGATCAATTTTGAGATGCCCAATACCATAGGGTTGTGCTTTCATGACCATGCCCAACATTCAATTTGACATGCCCAAGTTTGAATTTAACATTCCTGGGATCAATTTTGAGAAGCCCAAGACCGTAGGGTTGTGCTTTCATGCCCATGCCCAACATTCAATTTGACATTCCCAAGTTTGAATTTGACATACCTAGGATCAATTTGTAGATGTCCAAGACCGTAGGGTTGTTCTTTCACGCCCATGCCCAAGATTAAACTTGATATGCCCCAAGTTTAAATTTAACATGCCTATGATCAATTTTGAGATGCCCAAGACCGTAGTGTTGTGGTTTCATGCCCATTCCCAAGATTAAACTTGATATGCCCAAGTTTAAATTTGACATGCTAGGATCAACTTTGAGATGCCAAGGACCGTAGGGTTTTTCTTTCATGCCCATGCCCAAGATTAAACTTGATATTCCCAAGTTTAAATTTGGCATGCCTAGGATCAATTTTGAGATGCCCAAGACCATAGGGTTGGGCTTTCATGTCCATGCCCAACATTCAATTTGACATGCCCAAGTTTGAATTTGACATGCCTAGAATCAATTTTGAGATACCCAAGACCGTAGGGTTGTGGTTTCATGTACATGCCCAAGATTAAACTTAATATACCCAAGTTTAAATTTAACATGCCTGGGATCAATTTTGAAATGCCCAAGACCGTAGGGTTGTGCTTTCATTTCCATGCCCAACATTCAATTTGACATGCCCAAGTTTGAATTTCACATGCCTAGGATCAATTTTGAGATTCCCAAGAACGTAGGGTTGTGTTTTCATGCCCATGCCCAACATTCAATTTTACATGCCCAAGTTTGAATTTGACATGCCTAGGATCAATTTTGAGATGCCCAAGACCGTAGGGTTGTGCTTTCATACCCATGCCCAAGATTAAACTTGATATGCCTAAGTTTAAATTTAACATGCCTAGGATCAATTATGAGATGCCCAAGACCGTAGGGTTGTGTTTTCATTCCCATGCCCAAGTTTGAATTTCACATGTCTATGATCAATTTGGAGATGCCCAAGACCGTAGGGTTGTGATTTGATGCCATGCCCAATATTAAACTTGATATGCCCAAGTTTAAATTTAACATGCCTAGGATCAATTTTGAAATGCCCAAGACCGTAGGTTTGTGCTTTCATGCCCATGCCCACATTCAATTTGACATGCCCAAGTTTGAATTTCACATACCTAGGATCAATTTTGAGATTCCCAAGACCGTAGGGTTGTGCTTTCGTACCCATTCCCAAGATTAAACTTGATATTTCCAAATTTAAATTTAACATGCTTAGGATCAATTTTGATATGCCCAAGACCGTAGGGTTGTTCTTTGATGCCCATGCCCGACATTCAATTTGACATGCCCAAATTTGAATTTGACATGCCTAGGATCAATTTTGAGATGCCCAAGACCGTAGGGTTGTGTTTTCATGCCCATGCCCAATATTCAATTTCATATGCCGAAGTTTAAATTTGACATGCCTAGGATCAAATTTGAGATGCCCAATACCGTAGGCTTGTACTTTCATGCCCATGCCTAATAATAAATTTGATATGCCCAAGTTTAAATTTGACATGTCAAGGATCAATTTTGAGATGTCCAAGACCGTAGGGTTTTGCTTTCATGACCATGCCCAACATTCAATTTGACATGCCCAAGTTTGAATTTGACATGCCTAGGATCAATTTTGAGATACCCAAGACCGTAGGGTTGTTCTTTCATGCCCATGTGATAGACACATTTTTGTGTCTGATATAATCTCAATTGAATATATTGTTAGTGCTCGATTTTGTATTTATTTTGGATTTTTATGTCTTTGTAGGTGTTTTTGGAAAAATAAGATTTTGCGGCGAAATTGGCTCGAAAAGTGTTTTTTGCGTTCATGGGAGGACATTTGCTATTCGGACCCTCACTTTGGATAAGGGGTAACCTAATTACTAAGGGGCATCCCATTTCCACGCATCTGCTAATCGCACCCCTACTCTGGATAGGGGGGACCATCTTCTACATTTGAAATTCAAAAGGCGGGAAAGTAGATACAGTTCTGGAAGATTTAAGGTTCTTGATTTGAAGGAGTTTTAGGTCGATTAAACCTCTGATTTTCATAGGATAGACTCCTTATGGGTCTAGGAATCTGATATGGGTGTTGAAATCGATTAGACTGGGCTCAATCGACGGATTTTTATCACAACAGAAAATATGGAAAGTCACGTGTGTGAACTGTTTTAGGGAATTTTAGAGAGATTAAAGTGATGTAAACCTTCCCAAATATTTGTATCTATCTAAGGAAGAGTTTATAATAAAAAGGAAAGCTCAGAAACGCTTAGAAATTCTAAAACAAGAAATTGCTGCAACTTTGTCGTGAAGAGAAGGAAAGAGATTTTGGAAGATTTGGGAGAGATTTAATCGGTATTCTTGATATAAATAGATTATTCGGGTCATATAGAAGGGGTGTCGAGAGTTTGGGAACCTAAGGAGAGCCAGAGAAAAAGAAATCAGAGTTTTACCAAACTCTGTTTCTGCTGCATAGCTCAAGAACGCGATGAACATTGGCACACGGGAAACAGTCGCAGAACAGTGTCGTTGTATAACAGCTGGAGAACATTAAGTTGTGCAGGACAGTCGTATTCTAGGGTCTTAAATTTCTGATCCTGTAACAGTTGATTAGTAACGTATATCTTCAGTATTGCAACACCAACTGTAACGGTGGCTTCTGTAACATCTATACACCGTTGCAGATCTGCTGTTTTATATATTCTCTTCAATAAAACCACCTTTTGAGCCATGATTTATTATTTTGAACCTTTTTTTGATATGAGGATCTAAACCCCATTGCTGAGGCGATAGAGGAAGCTATTTTTACAACAAAAAGCGGTACAATCTATTTAATTTAATTTAATTTAATTTATTGCAATTATTATTATGATTATTTTCCTTGGATTATTATTGAATATGATTTTTATTTGAGTGATTGTGATCTATTTTGATGGAGTATGCTTAGTTTATAGATTCTTGATGCTTCATGCTTGGTATTTACAATTATTGCTTTGAAAATCTACTTGTTGCAATAGTAAGAATCAAATTGAACAAGAAAATTGCATGAATATAAATATTGGATTAAATCACTTTGCTTTTTAGTGAATTTTTTATTTTAATATTAGAATTTAAGTCTAATTAATATCCTTCACAAGTCTGAGAATCGAACCACTTTTACCACTATCTACAAATCACATCAAGTTTTGGCGCCGCCGACGCGGACTTGTTTTTAGGGTTTTAGATTTATTTATTTTTTATTATTTTTGTCCTTTTTATGTTTTTGGGTATTTATTTTGTGTCTACAGGTTCTGGATCATAAAGAAAATTGAGCCAAAGAGTTTGGTGATTTCATAAAGACTTGGAGCTAAAGATTAAAGCAAAAAGAACAGAAAAGAAGACAATTTTATTTTAGAGTTTGTTTATTTTCTTTTAAAAAAAAAAAAAAACTGTATTAGGGTTTATTATTTTTGTAATTTTCTTTATTTTTTTTTTGGACTTTTGGACTTTGGGACATTATTTTTTTTATTACCCTACGGAAGGGTACTTTAAATTAAACTGTTTGCAGAGAAGGAGGACAATTACGATATTGTCTCTGCACCTTGGGTTCGTACACTAGACATCGGAGTCAGTGGCCCGAGTCGACTACAACCGATTCATCCCCCGTCTGGAACGGGAGGTAAGATTCTAAACACTCGCGAATCCCCTGTCAGCGAGTTACTGGACTCCTTCGTATGCATATATGTTGAGGACTGAATACGGACATTTATTTTTCTAGTAAAGGGCAAGGCCTGGCCATACAAGATAAGGGTTCGGATTTCATCATTCTCTTCTTGCCCGCTTAGAACACGTAACCTACGCGAACTTAAGCCTAAAATTTTGACTAGACGAGACCTATAGGTAACGAGATTAACAGGAAAGTCATTCGAAATATATGGTTACTCTTTTAAGCATACTTCGAAGTTCTTGACGGTTTCTGTAAGTTGAATGCGTGACTGCGCCGCCTTGTAATACCGGTGAGGCCTTGGGTATCAAAGCTCCACCGAGCTTCCCTCGCCTCTATTCAACTTACGTTAACTCGGATTGATTCCAGAGGGGTTTGCTTAAATTGTAACGAATTCCCGTTCGAAGGATTAGAAGCTGGTCTAGAAACAATCTAAGTGGAGCCATCATGCTTTTTGTTTGCTAGAAATCAATAGGTTTGATTTGGTTGAGTCGGCCTTGATCTGTGTTTGCTTACCCTTCCAATTTAGAAAATTCTATTGTATGCCTGAACGTAAAAGAGACGCACTAGGTAGATTTGTTAAAGAGAAACCTAGTAGTTCGAAGCGTCTCGATTACCTTAATCTAGAAAGTCCGCTTTTGAAGAGTCTGTTTTTGAACGTCCTTTGAGGAGAGAATCCATGTTGCTGATAGCGCCAGAAATGGCAACTTTGAAAGCTTTGTTGAATCCAACTAGGACTACTCGTCCTTCGTGTATTAAGTTAGCTGAAACGGAGGCACCCTATGAACTGAAACCTGGGACCTTACAGATGCTCCCAATCTTTTTAGGGAAAGAAAATGAAAACCCTTATTACCATGTTAGGGATTTTGAGGAAATTTGTAGTACTCTAAGAATTAGAGGCTTAGATGATGATGCTTTGAAACTTAGGTTATTCCCATTTTCCCTGAAAGATAAGGCCAAGTCGTGGCTGTATAGTTTGGACTCCGAGTCAATTGAGACATATGAACAACTTACATCTGCCTTTTTCAATAAGTTTTTCCCTAGGCACAAAACATCGTCTATTAGGACGCAAATATGCACATTTTCACAACAAGAGGGAGAATCTTTATATAGGTATTTGGAAAGGTTCAATGATTTATTATCCCAGTGTCCTCATCATGGTTTAGAAAAGGTTAGGCTAGTTCAGATCCTTTATGAGGGTTTAGATTATTCCACAACGACCATGGTTGAGTCTCTATGCACTGGTGGATTTGAAAACCAAACTGTTGATGCGGCGATGGAATTTTTTAATGAAATCGCCGAAAAAACCCAGCAATGGGAAAATAGTAGGGCACCCCAGAAAACAATTCTTTTAAGTAGAGGAAACGTTAATAGGGTAGAAGGAGGCTATGAATCAGATGCCAAAATTGCTGCTATAGCAAAAAGGTTAGAAGCCTTAGAAGTGGGCCAGACTAGTGGTAGAGTGGAGCCTTTTTGGGAAGGCCAGAATATTGAAGAGCAGCCAATGCTCTTTATAATAACACTAGATTTGATAACCGTCAAAAGATTGACCCATATTCAGAAACCTATAATCCTGGTTGGAGAAACCATCCGAACCTTTCGTGGTCTAAGGGCCAAAGTCAAGGTCAGTTTAGTAATTCTAATGCTCCCCCAGGTTTTGGCTATACTAAGAATCCTTCAGGACTAGCTCAGTTTCAGAATCAGTCAGATAAGAAAATCCTAAGTTTAGAGGAATCTCTCGCCTTGTTAACTCAGCAAACTGCAAAATTCAGTTATCCGTAGAACAGAGTCTACAAGCTAGTAACAGGATAGGACAAGAAAATAGTCAGGCTATTTCCGAGTTAAAAACCCAGGTTGGTCTGATAAGTGATTCTTTGAGAGAAAAAGGTAAGTTTCCTAGTCAAACACAACCCAACCCTAGAGGAGTTCATGAATTAGGTGCAAAACCATCGAATCAATTGAATGTTGTTAGAACCCTTAGAAGTGGTAGAGTTGTAGACAATAAGGTAACCATGCCCGATAGTGAACATACTGTAGTTCACCCCTCAGGATCTCACCTCTCAGGACCAGTAGCTGAAGAGACTGATAAAGTTTCTGATGATGTGAATTCGGTTCCTGAAAGGTCTGATTTTAGGCCTAGAGCCCCATTTCCTCAGCTATTAGTACCAACAAAGAAGGAATCGAACTTTAATGACATAGTGGAGGTTTTTAAGCAAGTTACCATAAACCTTCCCTTATTAGATGCAATTAGGCAAATTCCTGCTTATGCCAAGTTCCTTAAGGATATGTGTACGCGAAAGCGAAAACTTAGCGTCCATAAGAAAGCCTTTTTAGCTAGTCACGTAAGTTCAATCATTCAGAACACCACAACTCCAAAGTACAAAGACCCAGGTTCTCCTACCATTGCTTGCACAATAGGTAACTTCCGGGTAGAAAAAGCTTTACTTGACTTAGGAGCCAGTGTGAACTTACTGCCATTCCATGTATACTTACAGCTAGGACTTGGTGAAATGAAACCTACTCAGATGACACTGCAGTTAGCTGATAGGTCTGTTAAAATCCCTCGAGGTGTTATCGAGGATGTTCTTATTGAGGTCGACAAGTTTATTTATCCAGTGGATTTCGTGGTCCTAGATACCCAACCTGTCCCTGACCCAGAGAACCAGATACCTGTGATTTTAGGTCGCCCATTTTTAGCTACGTCTAATGCGATCATTAACTGTCGAAATGGTGTGATGAGTTTATCTTTTGGTAATATGACTATGGAGATGAACATTTTTAATGTCAGTAAGCAACCTCATGAGCTAGATGACACATGTTTTGAGGTGAACATGATAGAATCCTTAGTTCAGGAGTCATTACCAAACATTTTGTCTGAAGACCCATTAGAAAGTTGTCTATCCCATTTTGGTTTAGATTTTGACGACGATAGCATTATTGAACATGTGAATGCTCTATTAGATTCTACCGATGTGTTAGACACTGATAGATGGAAATCTAGGTTCGAACCGTTACCAGTTTCTGAGACTACCCTAATTCCTTCTTTAGAAGAGCCCCCAAAGTTGGACCTTAAACCACTACCCGATACTCTAAAGTATGTGTTTTTAGGCCCATCTGAGACTTTACCTGTGATTGTAGCTTCTGATTTGGATAGTGGTCAGGAAAGTAGGCTAGTAAATGTACTTCAAGACAATAAGGAAGCTTTAGGGTGGACTATAGCAGACATTAAGGGTATAAGTCCTACTGTGTGTATGCATCAGATTCATTTAGAGGAAGACTCCAAACCTTCTAGGGAGATGCAATGTCGACTGAACCCTAACATGAAAGAGGTAGTTCGAAAAGAGGTGCTTAAGTTGTTAGATGCAGGTATTATTTACCCAATTTCAGACAGTAAGTGGGTCAGCCTTGTTCAGGTTGTCCCCAAGAAATCAGGTATCACTGTAGTCCAGAATGATAATAATGAATTAATCCCAACCCGAGTGACCACGGGATGGCGTGTGTGTATTGACTATAGGAAATTGAACAAGGTCACAAGGAAGGATCACTTTCCCCTTCCTTTTATCGACCAAATGCTAGAGAGATTAGCTGGACATAGTCACTATTGCTTCTTAGATGGCTACTCCGGTTATAATCAGGTCATTATTGCCTAGAAGACCAAGAGAAAACCACTTTTACCTGTCCCTTTGGTACCTTTGCGTATAGACACATGCCTTTTGGGCTATGTAATGCCCCTGCAACTTTTCAGCGTTGTATAATGAGCATATTTTCTGATATGGTAGAACGGTTCTTAGAGGTCTTTATGGATGATTTTTCAGTGTTTGGTTCATCTTTCGATGAGTGCTTGCATCATTTGACATTAGTGTTGACTAGGTGTAAGGAAAAAAATTTAGTGCTTAATTGGGAAAAATGCCATTTCATGGTTAAATCAGGAATTGTGTTAGGGCACATCGTCTCTTCAAAAGGTATAGAGGTAAACAAAGCGAAAGTTGACCTTATTAGGACTTTACAGGTCCCAAAAACCGTAAAGATATCAGGTCATTCCTAGGGCATGCAGGTTTTTACCGTCGATTCATTAAGGATTTTAGCTTGATTCTCTTCCTATAAGGGCATACAGAAAATGTAGTAGCAGACCACTTGTCTAGGCTAGTTGTTAGTTCCCCTAATGATTCCCTTCCAATAAGGGATATCTTTCCTGATGAACAATTGTTCTCTGTTTCCCAATCACCTTGGTATGAAAATATAGTGAATTATCTTGTTACTGGTCGAACCCCTCAACATTGGGGTAAACAAGATCGTTCTAGGTTTTTATCCGAGGTTAAGCATTTCTTTTGGGATGATCCTTATCTGTTTAAGTATTATCCGGAGAAGATTATTAGGAGATGTGTATCTAAGAGTGACCAGTCTAGCATTATCTCCTTTTTTCATGAACATGCATGTGGGGGTCATTTTAGTGCTAAGAAGACTGCTGCTAAGATTTTCCAGTGTGAATTTTACTGGCCTTCGTTGTTTAAAGATTCCCATAGTCATTGTGTTTCTTGTGAGCGTTTCCAGAAGTTAGGAACCATTTCCCGTATAAATATGATTCCTTTGAACCCTATTTTAGTGATTGAGGTCTTTGATGTGTGGGGCATTGATTTTATGGGTCCATTTCCTATTTCTTTTGGTTATCTTTACATACTTGTCGTTGTAGACTATGTGTCTAAGTGGGTTGAGGCGGTTCTGTGTAAAAGGAATGACCACAGGGTCGTAGTCCAGTTTTTAAAAGAGAATATACTTACACGTTTTGGTACGCCGCGAGCTATAATTAGTGATGGAGGTTCACACTTTTGTAATAGACTGTTTGCTCTTTTAATGAAACAATACGGTAATACCCATAAAGTAGCAACCCCATATCACCCTCAGACTAGTGGTCAGGTAGAGGTTTACAATAGGTAAATTAAACGTATTCTAGAGAAAACAGTTAATCCAAATAGGAAAGACTGGTCATCGAGGCTTACTGATGCCTTATGGGGTTACCGTACTGCATTTAAGAAACCCATTGGAATGTCACCTTATCGTTTAGTATTTGGCAAGGCATGTCACCTTCCTGTTGAGTTAGAGCATCGAGCCTATTGGGCTATTAAGAACTTAAACTTTTCACTTGACAAGGCAGGATCTCAAAGAAAGCTCCAGCTCAATGAGTTGGACAAGATTCGTAGAGATGCATACGATAGTGCTAAGGAGTATAAGAACAAAATGAAACTTTTGCATGATAGGAATATTTTACAAAAGTCATTTTCTCCAGGTCAAAAAGTTCTTCTGTATGACACTCGTTTGCATCTATTCCCCGGGAAGTTGCGCTCTCGGTGGACCGGTCCTTTTATGGTCCGTACTGTTTTTCCTCATGGCGCTGTTGAGATTGAGACACCAGATGGTAGTAGTTCTTCAAAGGTTAACGGTCAGCGTTCATGGGAGGACATTTGCTATTCGGACCCTCATTTTGGATAATGGGTAACCTAATTACTAAGGGGCATCCCATTTCCACGCATCTGCTAATCGCACCCCTACTCTGGATAGGGGGGACCATCTTCTACATTTGAAATTCAAAAGGCGGGAAAGTAGATACAGTTCTGGCAGATTTAGGGTTCTTGATTTCAAGGAGTTTGAGGTCGATTAAACCTCTGATTTTCATAGGATAGACTCCTTATGGGTCTAGGAATCTGATATGGGTGTTGAAATCGATTAGACTGGGCTCAATCGACGGATTTTTATCACAACAGAAAATATGGAAAGTCACGTGTGTGACCTGTTTTAGGGAATTTTAGAGATATTAAAGTGCTGTAAACATTCCCAAAGATTTGTATCTATCTAAAGAAGAGTTTAGAATAAAAAGGAAAGCTCAGAAACGCGTAGAAATTCTAAAACAAGAAATTGTCGCAACTTTGCCGTGAAGAGAAGGAAAGATATTTTGGAAGATTTGGGAGAGATTTAATAGGTATTTTTGATATAAATAGATTGTTTGGGTCATATAGAAGGGGTGTCGATAGTTTGGGAACCCAAGGAGAGCCAGAGAAGAAGAAATCAGAGTTTTACCAAACTCTGTTTCCGCTGCTGCTGCTGCTGCACAGCTCAAGAACGCGAAGAACATTGACGCACGGGAAACAGTCGCAGAACAGTGTCGTTGTTTAACAGCTGAAGAACATTAAGCTGTGCAGGACAGTCGTATTCTAGGGTCTTAAATTTCTGATCCTGTAACAGTTGATTAGTAACGTATATCTTCAGTATTGCAACACCAACTATAACGGTGACTTCTGTAACATCTATACACCGTTGCAGATCTGCTGTTATATATATTCTCTTCAATAAAACCACCTTTTGAGCCATGATTTATTATTTTGAACCTGTTTTTGATATGAGGAGCTAAACCCCATTGTCGAGGCAATAGAGGAAGCTATTTTTCCAAAAAAAAAACGGTACAATCTATTTAATTTAATTTATTGCAATTATTATTATGATTATTTGACTTGGATTATTATTGAATATGATTTTTATTTGAGTGATTGTGATCTATTTTGATGGAGTATGCTTAGTTTATAGACTCTTAATGCTTCATGCTTGGTATTTACAATTACTGCTTTTGAAAATCTACTTGTTGCGATAGTAAGAATCAAATTGAACAAGAAAATTGCATGAATATAAATATTGGATTGAATCACTTTGAATTTGGAAAATAGTGGAATCTTAGCCTCAATGTTCTTTTAATATTGATATCAATTTTGATTGAGTTTGCTATAATTTTTAGTGAGTTTTCTATTTTAATATTAGAATTTAAGTCTAATTAATATCCTTCACAAGTCCGAGAATCGAACCACTTTTACCACTATCTACAAATCACATCACCATGCGCAACATTCAATTTGACATGCCCAAGTTTGAATTTGACATTCCTAGGATCAATTTTGAGATAGCCAAGACCGTATGGTTGTGCTTTCATCCCCATGCCCAAGATTAAACTTGATATGTCCAAGTTTAAGTTTAACATCCCTGGGATCAATTTTGAGATGCCCAAGACCGTAGGGTTGTGCTTTCATGCCCACACTCAAGATTAAACTTGATATGCCCAAGTTTAAATTTGACATGCCTAAGATCAATTTTGAGATGTCCAAGATCGTAGGGTTGTGCTTTCATACCCATGTCCAAGATTAAACTTGATATGCCCAAGTTTAAATCTAACATTACTATGATGAATTTTGAGATCCCCAAGACCGTAGGGTTGTGCTTTCATGCCCATGCCCAACTTTCAATTTGATATGCCAAAGTTTAAATTTGAGATGCCTAGGATCAATTTTGAGATGCCCAATACCGTAGGCTTGTACTTTCATGCCCATGCCCATGATTAAATTTTACATGCCCAAGTTTAAATTTGACATGCCTAGGATCAAATTTGGGATGCCCAAGACCGTAGGATTATGCTTTCAGGCCCATGCACAAGATTAAACTTGATATTCCCAAGTTTAAATTTAACATGCCTAGGATCAATTTGAGATGCCCAAGACCGTAAGATTGTGCTTTCATGCCCATGCACAACATTCAATTTGACATGCCCAAGTTTGAATTTGACATGCCTAGGATCAATTTTGAGTGCCCAGACCGTAGCGTTGTGCTTTCATTGCCATGCCCAAGATTAAACTTGATATGCCCAAGTTTAAATTTAACATGCCTAGGATCAATTTTGAGATGTCCAAGACCGTAGTGTTGTGCATTCATGACCATGCCCAACATTCAATTTGACATGCCCAAGTTTGAATTTGACATGCCTAGGATCAATTTTGAGATACCCAAGACCATAGGGTTGTTCTTTCATGCCCATGCGCAACATTGAATTTGACATTCCCAAGTTTGAATTTGACATGCCTAAGATCAATTTGGAGATGCCCAAGACCGTAGGGTTTTTCTTTCATGCCCATACCCAAGATTAAACTTGATATGCCCAAGATTAAACTTGAGATGCCCAATACCGTAGGGTTGTGCTTTCATGTCCATGCCCAACATTCATTTTGATATGCTCAAGTTTGAATTTGACATGCCTAGGATCCATTTTGAGATGACCAAGACCGTAGGGTTGTGCTTTCATACCCATGCCCAAGATTAAACTTGATATGCCCAAGTTTAAATTTAACATGCCTAGGATCAATTTTGAGATGCTCAAGACCGTAGGGTTGTGCTTTCAAGCCTATTCCCAACATTCAATTTGACATGCCCAAGTTTGAAATTGAGATGCCTAGGATCAATTTTGAGATGCCCAGACCGCAGGGTTGTGCTTTCATGCCCATGCCCAAGATTAAACTTGATATGCCCAAGTTTAAATTTGACATGCCTAGGATCAACTTTGAGATGCCCAAGACCATAGGGTTGTGCTTTCATTCCCATGCCCAAGATTAAACTTGATATACCCAAGTTTAAATTTAACATGCCTAGGATCAATTTTGAGATGCCCAAGACCGTAGGGTTGTGCTTTGATGCCCATGCGCAACATTCAATTTTACATGCCCATGATTTGATATGCCTAGGATCAATTTTGAGATTCCCAAGATCGTAGGGTTGTGCTTTCATACCCATGCCCAAGTTTAAATCTAACATGACTAGGATCAATTTTGATATGCCCAAGACCGTAGGGTTGTGCTTTCATGCCCATGCCCAACATTCAATTTCATATGCCCAAATTTAAATTTGAGATGCCTAGGATCAATTTTGAGATGCTCAAGACCCTAGGGTTATGCTTTCATGCCCATGCCCAAGATTAAACTTGATATTCCCAAGTTTAAATTTAACATGCCTAGGATCAATTTTGAGATGCCCAAGACCGTAAGGTTGTGCTTTCATGCGCATGCACAACATTCAATTTGACATGCCCAGGTTTGAATTTGATATGCCTAGGATCAATTTAGAGATTCCCAAGATCGTAGCGTTGTGCTTTCATACCCATGCCCAAGATTAAACTTGCAAGTTTAAATCTAACATGAGTAGGATCAATTTTGAGATTCCCAAGACCGTAGGGTTGTGCTTTCATGCCCATGCATAACATTCAATTTGAAATGCCCAAGTTTAAATTTGAGATGCCTAGGATCAATTTTGAGATGTCCAATACCGTAGGCTTGTACTTTCATGCCCATGCC
The DNA here is from genome assembly GCF_003573695.1 of Papaver somniferum. Taxonomy (NCBI): domain Eukaryota; kingdom Viridiplantae; phylum Streptophyta; class Magnoliopsida; order Ranunculales; family Papaveraceae; genus Papaver; species Papaver somniferum. The sequence goes on from NC_039365.1 coordinate 50,990,178, forward strand.
CATGATTAGATTTTACATGCCCAAGATTAAATTTGACATGCCTAGGATCAATTTTGGGATGCCCAAGACCGTAGGGTTATGCTTTCATGCCCATGCCCAAGACTAAACTTGATATTCCCAAGTTTATATTTAACATGCATAGGATCAATTTTGAGATGCCGAAGACCGTAAGGTTGTGCTTTCATGATCATGCACAACATTCAATTTGACATGCCCAAGTTTGAATTTGACATGCCTAGGATCAATTTGGAGATGCTCAAGGCCGTAGGGTTGTGCTTTCATGCCCATGCCCAAGATTAAACTTGATATGCCCAGGTTTATATTTAACATTTCTAAGATCAATTTTGTGATGCCCAAGACCGTAGGGTTCTGTTTTCATGCCCATGCCCATAATTCAATTTGACATGCCCAAGTTTGAATTTGACATGCCTAGGATCAATTTTGAGATGCCCAAGACCGTAGGGTTGAATTGATTCGAGTGAGTCAAATCGTTTTTGCTTTGATTATGTCTTGTATCCTTTTATAAGATCTAAGCAATTGAACAACTCTCTAACTAGTTCATTTGAGTCATTTGAACTAGTTGTGGTAAAGAAGAATATGGTTGATATGGAAGTGCTCGTGTGGATAACCATTTGGTTAACTACTGCTGAACCAACTAAGTGTACATGTTTGGGTACAGTTACACAAACCTAAATAAACGTGCATTTCATTTGTGTATAACAAGCTAAGTTTCGATCTAACGGTTGAAAGATATTAGCTTGAATCTAATCAGGTTTTCATCTAACGGTGAATACTTAATGCTTTTTTACCAAGGTAACTTAGATTGCAAACGCTGATTTGAAAGTCTATATAAAGGAGAACTCTAGCAACTGGGAAACCTAATCCCCACAACTTCTATGTGATACTAGTTGTATTAGCTAGAGTCGATTCTCCTTTAACCTTAGGTTTCTTCTCGAGACCTTGTAGGTTAACGACTTGAAGACTTAATTGGGATTGCGAAGCCAGACCCAACTATTTTCTTTGTAGTTGCGTGATCTAATCTTACTGTTTCTATCGTATTAAGTACAATCGTAAGATTAGATTGAGATTGATTTCTCCGATAGGCAAGATATAAAATAAGTCACAAACACCTTCGTCTCATCGTTTGTGATTCCGCAATATATTCTTTCGCTAGTGGATTAAGATTATTGTGAGGTGATTGATAATTTTAGGTTGTTCTTCGGGAATATAAGTCTGGGTTATCAATTGGTTCATGCTCACCTTGATTGACGGAACAAAAACTCGTAGGTATTTCTGTTGGAGACAGATTTATCTATTGTCGTAGACTTTTCTGTGTGGTACAAATTTGTTTATTAAAGTCTTAGACTTTGGGTCGTAGCAACTGTTAGTTGTGGGTGAGATCAGCTAAGGGAATCAAGTGCGTAGTATCCTGCTGGGATCAGAGACGTAAGGAGCGCAACTGTACCTTTGGTCAGTGTGAGATTGATTTGGGTTCAACTACAGTCCATACCGAAGTTAGTTTGTAGTAGTCTAGTTTCCTCGTTAACAAAACTTCTGGTGTTTGTGTTACTTCTTTTACGCATTATATTTTGTTATATAATTGAAATATCACAGGTTGTGCGTTGAATCAATCAATTGGGAAATCCAACCTTTGGTTGTTGATTGAAATTGATTGAACATTGGTCTTTGGTACCGTTCAAGTAGTTTCTCTTGTATTCAATCAGACTCGCAGATTTCTATTTGCTTGAGTAAGTATTGAATCAAGAAAGTGAGATATAACTCTTTGATATACTTTTATTAAGATTGAGTCTGACTGACTAGTTGATTCTCTTAAAAGTATATTGGAGTTTGTCCATACAGATTGCTAAGCCAAATATTGGGTGTGGTTGTTAGACCCCCGCTTTTTCAATTGGTATCAGAGCAGGTAAACACGTTTAAAGACCTTATAAGTCTGTGGTTGTAGCGATCTAACTCTATGGACGGGAATTCTATCTCCATAAACGTACCACAAGTCTTCGATGGCTCAAAATACTTATGGTGGAAAATTGTTATGCGTGCTTTTTTCAAGCTCGTGATTTTCAAATATGGGTACGTGTTGTTAATAGCTATGATCCTCCGGTTAATACAGAAGGCGATGTATCTATACCTAAGGATATTGGTAGATATAGTCTAGAAGAAATCCTTGCTGCAAAGCAAAATTCTGACGGCTTAAATGCTATCATACATGCCATTACCCCATATCTTCAGCATCATGTGACTATGTGCACAAAGTCTAAAGAAGCCTGGGATATCTTAGAAATCGTATTTGAAAAAAATACCAGTGAGAAAGAAACTAGGCTTCAAAACCTAAATTCTGATTGGGAAAACCTTTGTATGGCAGATGAAGAATCATTTGATGAGTTTAATCACAAAGTATTTGAAATTGTTAATGCATCTTTTGCATTGGATAAGATTATTCCTGAAAAGGACATTGTTACGAAAACTCTCAGATCTCTGCCATCTAGATACGATTCTAAGAAGCATGCCATCGTTGAAGGGAATAATCTCGCAACGCTATCCAGAAATACGCTGGTTGGGAAGCTAAAGATCTTTTATCACGAGCATACGTCCAAGTCTAGTAAGGATGTTGCTTTCAAAGCAAAAAAGAACACTAAGTTACTTGATAAAAGTCAAAGTGTGTACATCTCTGAAGATGATCTTTCTGAGGCTGATTCATCAGATGAAGATCTTGACAAGTCAGTCTCGTTGATCACAAGACAGTTTAGGGATCTTCTTTTGAAGAGAAGTAAACGGTTCTCCAGAGATAAATCCAAGCCATCAGATAAACCTCATAATCGTGTTCCTCCTAAAAATAGGGATAATGATGAAACTGATGACGAGGATATACCTCAGTGCTTTAAGTGTAAAGGTTTTGGAAATTTTGCAAATGAGTGACCAAATCGAAAGAAATACACCGGGAACAAAGGTCTTGCTGCAACTCTTGATGAAATGTCTGACAACTATAATTCTAATGAAGACGAAAAATCAAGTGTTGCACTTCTTTGTGAAAATATTAATTTTGTTAAGTGTAGCAATACATACACACTTTGTATCCACAAAAATAAGGCAAAATATTTTTTGGACCATTTTATAAGATATTGTTCCATTGACTGTAAGCTTTGTAACAACCTACCATATATCTAGTTCTGACTTGAATTGAAGGTCTCATTATTAAAAGCAAGTTTTCACAAAATGCAAAGGCAGCGGTACACGCTTGTATCAGCAAAAATGAGGAACAATATTTTTTGGATCATTTTGTAAGATATTGTTCCATTGACTGTAAGCTTTGTAAAAACCATCATTTATCTAGTTCTGACTTGAATTGAAGGTCTCATTATTAAAAACTAGTTTTCACAAAATGCAAAGGCGACGGTACACGTTGGTATCCGCAAAAATGAGGAAAAATATTGTTTTGAATATTTTGTAAGATATTGTTCCATTGACTGTAAGCTTTGTAAGAACCCATCATTTCTCTAGTTCGAACTTGAACTGACGGTCTCATTATTAAAAGCTAGTTTTCACAAAATACAAAGGCGGCGGTACACGCTTGTATCCGCGAAAATGAGGCAAAATATTTTTTGGATCATTTTGTAAGATATTGTTCCATTGACTGTAAGCTTTGTAACAAGCCATCATTTCTCTAACTATGACTTGATTTGAAGGTCTCATTATCTAAAGGTAGTTTTTCACAAAATGCAGAACTGGTGGTACAAGCTTTGTATTTGTAAAAATGAGGCAAAATATTTTTTGGATCATTTTATAAAATATTGTTCCTTTGACTGTAAACTATGTAATTATCCATAATTTCTCTAGTTCTGACCCAAATTGAAGATCTCATTCGCAAAAGTGAGTTTCTATAAAAATGCAAAGGAAGCGGTACACGCTATGTATCCGTAAAAATAATGCAAAATATTTTTTTGGATCATTTTATAAGATATTCTTGCATTTACTGTAAGCCTTGTAACAACCCATCATATATCTAGTTCTGACTTGAATTAAAAGTCTCATTATTAAAACCTAGTTTTCACAAAATGCAAAGGCGACGGTACACGCTTGCATCAGCAAAAATGAGGAACAATATTTTTGGATCATATTGTAAGATATTTTTCCATTGACTGTAAGCTTTGTAACAAGCCATCATTTCTCTAACTATGACTTGATTTGAAGGTCTCATTATCTAAAGGTAGTTTTTCACAAAATGCAGAACTGGTGGTACAAGCTTTGTATTTGTAAAAATGAGGCAAAATATTTTTTGGATCAGTTTATAAATATTGTTCCTTTTACTGTAAGCTTTGTATTTAGCCATAATTTCTCTAGTTCTGACCCGAATTGAAGATCTCATTCGCAAAAGTGCGTTTCTACAAAAATGCAAAGGCGACGGTACACGCTTTTTATCCGCAAAAATAAGGCAAAATATTTTATTGATCATTTTATAAGATATTGGTCCATTGACCGTAAGCTTTGTAACAACCCATCATTTATCTAGTTGACTTAAATTGAAGGTCTCATTATTAAAAACCAGTTTTCACAAATTGCAAAGGCCACTTCACGCTTGTATCCGCAAAAATAAGGCAAAATATTTTTTGGATCATTTTGTAAGATATTGTTCCATTGACTGTAATCTTTGTAACAACCATCATTTATCTAGTTCTGACTTGAGTTGAAGGTCTTATTATTAAAAACTAGTTTTCACAGAATGCAAAGGTGGCGGTACACGCTGGTATCCGCAAAAATAAGGCAAAATATTTTTTGGATTATTTTGTAAGATATTGTTCCATTGACTCGACTGTAAGCTTTGTAAGAACCCATCATTTCACTAGTTCTAACTTGAATTGAAGGTCTCATTATTAAAAGATAGTTTTCACAAAATCCAAAGGCGGCGTTACACGCTTGTATCCGCAAAAATGAGGCAAAAAAAAATTTGGATCATTTTGTAAGATATTGTTCTATTGATTGTAAGCTTTGTAACAAGCCATCATTTCTCTAACTATGACTTCATTTGAAGGTCTCATTATCTAAAGCTAGTTTTTCACAAAATGCAGAACTAGTGGTACAAGCTTTGTATTTGCGAAAATGAGGCAAAATATTTTTTGGATCATTTTATAAAATATTGTTCCTTTGATTGTAAGCTTTGTAATTAGCCATAATTTCTCTAGTTCTGACCTGAATTGAAGATCTCATTAGCAAAAGTGAGTTTCTACAAAAATGCAAAGGAGGCGGTACACGCTTTGTATCCGCAAAAATAATTAGCCATAATATTAGCCATAATATTTTTTGGATAATTTTGTAAGATATTATTCCATTGACTCTAAGATTTGTGACAAGCCATCATTTCTCTAGTTCTGACTTGTTTGAAGGTCTCATTATCTAAATCTAGTTTTTCACAAAATTCAAAAGTGGTGGTAAAGCTTTGTATTTGCAAAAATGAGGCAAAATATCTTTTGGATCATTTTATAAGATACCTTCCTTTGACTGTAAGCTTTTTTATTTAGCCATAATTTCTCTAGTTCTGATCAGAATTGAAGATCTCATTCGCAAAAGTGAGTCTCTACAACAATGCAAAAGCCGCGGTACATGCTTTTTATCTGCAAAAATAAGGCAAATATTTTTTGATCATTTTATAAGATATTGGTCCATTTACTGTAAGCTTTGTAACAACCCATCATTTATCTAGTTCTGACTTGAATTGAAGGTCTCATTGTTAAAAAATAGTTTTCACAAATTGCAAAGGCAGTGGTTCACGCTTGTATCTGCAAAAATAAGGCAAAATATTTTATGGATCATTTTGTAAGATATTTTTACATTGATTGTAAGCTTTGTAACAACCATCATTTATCTAGTTCTGACTTGAATTGAAGGTCTCAATATTAAAAACTAGTTTTCAAAAAATACAAAGGTCACACACGCTGGTATCCGCAAAAATGAGGCAAAATATTTTTTGGATCATTTTGTAAGTTATTGTTCATTGAATGTAAGCTTTGTAACAACCGTCATTCCTCTAGTTTTGACTTGAATTGAAGGTCTCATTATTAAAACTAGTTTTCACTAGATGCAAAGGCGGTGGTACACGCTTGTATCCGCAAAAATGAGGCAAAATATTTTTTGGATCATCCTTAATTAGATTTTTTTTTTTTTACAATAAAATAGTTGGTAACCGAGTAACAAGTTGCGCTCCAACCCCTTTTTGGATAGCTAAACCTACTCTAATGAAAAGAAAATTACGAAATTTAATGTTAGCATCATGTCTAGCTATATAATTTTTAAGACTTAACAAAAACTCTATGGTTTCAGAACCAAGCTCACTTAAGGTAGTAAAGGCTAAGGTACCAAAACTATATCCATTGGATATACAAACATCAAGGTATTTACAACGTTTACGCTCAATGGCTCTAGACAAGGCAAGACCAGGTGTAAAAGCATCTACACCACCCCTAGCAAACGGAGAAACTCCCGTCACGTCCAAACAAGTATCTCTCCCCTCCTCCCAATTGTATACAAGGAGGTCTGCAAGTCTGGAATCGCTACCGTCGCGAGATAAGAAACCCAAATCCGCTTCAACTTTAATGTGTACACCTGCCCTATAACAAATATCCGCGTATATATCACGAACAAAATCATGTTTGAACTTGATTCCAACTTCATGTGCACAATGTAAAGCATGATCACCATATATATCCATGTCCCTGTTACAATACAAACATTTATTAATTCCTGCAAAGAGGGGAATGCCCAATCTATAACAAAGAACTGCAAAAAATTGACGCGGTCCCATTTTCTGTCCAAGCCCATCAGCAGGAATAGCAAGTAAATAATCTTGAGCATGCTTGATTTTTGCGGTGCACGCTTGTATCCGCAAAAATGAAGCAAAATATTTTTTGGATCATTTTGTAAGATATTGTTCTATTGACCGTAAGCTGCTTTGTAACAAGCCAACATTTCTGTAGTTATGACTTGATTTGAAGGTTTCTTTATCTAAATCTAGTTTTTCACTAAATGCAAAAGTGGTGGTACAAGCTTTGTATTTGTAAAAATGAGGCAAAATATCTTTTGGATCATTTTATAAGATATTGTTCCTTTGACTGTAAGCTTTGTGATTAGCCATAATTTTTTTAGTTCTGACCTGAATTGAAGATTTCATTTTCAAAAGTGAGTTTCTACAAAGATGCAAAGGCGGCGGTCACGCTTTGTATCCGCAAAAATAAGGCAAAATATTTTTTGGATCATTTTATAAGATATTGTTCCATTGCGTGTAAGCTTTGTAACAATCCATCATTTATCTAATTATGACTTTAATTGAAGGTCTCATTATTAAAAATTATATCTTCACAAAATGTAAAGGCGTGGCTATGAGAACACTTTGAGAAATATGCCACCGTTCGTTGTTCACTAAAAGCTAGTGATCCTCTAGTAGCTCGGATTTGACGTTGGTGCACTGGATATCCGATTCAGCAACCTCTATCTGCATTGATGGATGACGAAAAACCCATCACTTTTCGTCCCTAGAAACGAATTCCCGAAGGTGTGGCTAAGTTTCACTCCTTTTCATAAACGAATGATGTTGTACTTCTTCTCGAAGGTCGTGACTATTTATCCGAGGCGGAAGCTACGTATATATTTAGCAGTTCACCATGTCTTGTTTTGAGTTTAGACATTTGTGGTGACTTCATTGTATATAATCTTATAATGTTGACAAAACTGCTCGTCAGATGGGGTTCGACCAGGATATCCCTTTCCGTAAAGGACCTTCTACATTCTGTAGAATCCAGCGAAATCTTGGTATTGTAAACTGTTTTTCAAGAAACTTTCCTTTCTTTCATACTCAAAGGATCATCCGCGTATCTCCTAGATCTCGAACTTACTGCTAGAACAACTTGTGAGTATCAGTAATTTCATACAAGATATTCCAGAAGAGGATGTAATTATCACGTCATGTGAGCCAAGCCCTAAACATTCATCTCCTTGCATAAACCAAATAAGCATTCCTCTATTTTAATGATTTTCATGACTTAATCATGTCTTTTTGGAACTTAACTGAATGGTTTTCTTTTTAGTCTGGTCGTTCCATTCGTGCTCGAAGCGAAATTAATTCCCAGGTGGACGACATGGGAGAAAATAGAAGTATGGATCGTCTTGAGCTTGGCGTGACAGAAAACCATTCCTTGCCTCCTTTTGGAATGCCACCGGTAAGAACCATTCTCTTTTCAAACGTATAAGTTCTTTGATTCATTGTTTGTACAAAAGTGGTCATACCTTAGAGACGTCCTTTTATTTGAGTACTCGTCAGAAACTTTCAGATCCGATAGCCTTGCATAGAATGGGATGTAGAATCTTCATACCATGTCGGATTTGAGATCCCGACCCCAATTTGAAAGAAAAAAGAATTATCTGTTCAACGCAAAAAGAATGACCTAATTCCGAGTTATTTAGGTCAGTCAACCAGTCATGTACTTTTGTCATCAAGAATTCCGTATAGAATTTCAGGAGCGTTTCAGATTGCACCTATCTCATATTTGTGACCACATTTTTTAACTCGCTAGCCCGTTTGGTGAGCCCTTTGGATATGTTGTAGCAGAGATATAGGGTAACATATTTTCTCAAGGGAGTACCCAAAAATTCCTTGCGAATTATCTTCAAAAGTCGATTCCTTGGATGGATGTATGAGCGGTTGAAAGATTCGGCAGTTAGCATATGTTTTCACACGACGGCGTACAACAATCCTAATTGTAAGGGGATTCATGTATTCCTTCAACCCCTCCGTGTTCCGATGCCTCAAGTACGACTCGTATAGAATTATGACTTCATTACCCTTCCTTATATTAATATAAGACGTGGATTTGGTCTCTGTAAGTCGTAGTCCTGCCTATGGAAGGAATATACACTTTCATTCATTCGTAAAATCCTAACTTGCCCCCTTTTTTTTCACCTTCATACCTCGACATACCTTGTTTGATTCCATCTTTTTTTTTGTAGACTCTAGATGTGGGAATAACTCGAGATACACTTGCTGGAAATACGATAGAAAGATCTTCTTTTGATGATGATTCAGGCACCCATCAGTCCTTGGTTTTCAGTAATTCTCATGTCGAAGAAACCCGAAGACGTGGAGCACGACCACGGAATATTGTTGAATACCCTACTGCAGGTCTTGATTTTGTCGGTCCTAAGGCAATTCTGGATTCAAATGAAATACCCGTAGGGGGATTCGGTGTTAAGGCCAAATTTGCAGAGCGGTATAAGGCGATATGGCTAAGGTATGGCCATGTCGCTACAATGAAGGTGATAAATTATGTCGTTTATCCTTCCGTTGGTGTAGTTAATGATCTCTTATCAGTTCTTGGAGATGCGAGAGGCATGACTCTTGACAGCACACCTTTTAATCAAATCCTGTTAAAGGGGCGGCGGATTCCATTGGAAGGGCGGCAGTGAATAGGACAAAAAGGGTCATTACATGGTAATTCGAAGTGCCCCTTATAAAAAAATTGAAAATGACTAATTAACCCTTACATAGTTTAGTGTTGATAATCAAATTCACTTATATTAACTCTAAACCAAATCAAAATCAGATTTTTAGAGTTTAAAAAAAAAAGTTTAGAGGAGAAGAAAAGAAAAACTTTTGTGATATTTGTGAAACCCTAGATTTTGATTCACTCAACCAAAATGAGTGATTCCAGTGAAAAATTTGAGATGGGTGAATCTCTAAATTAGTTCCCATTAGCTTTTTGTCGCTCAAAATTATCTAAAGTACGTAAAAAAATCGAAAATTTTAAAATTTCAGAAGAACTTACGGCTAGAATTTAGCTCGTTACCAACCGTAACTGGTACAATTTGGGGAAAACCCAATCGTAATACCAGTTACGGTTGGTAGAATGACAACATATAGCAACCGTAACAAATTACGGATGGTAACTAATGAATCGAGATCAACCGTAACTAACCTATGGTTGGTAAGGTTATTTGAGTTACAAGTCATAAGTAATTTACCGTTGATAACAGTGATGCAATTACAAACCGTAAAAAGAAAATGAAACATCCAGGACAACTTACGGTTCGTAACTTAAGTAACGAGACCAACCGTAAGTAATTTACGGTTACAAAAAAAATTCGTAACTGAACATTTTATCTCAAAATCAAGAACTTACGGTTGGTATTTGAGTTAAATGAACCGTAACATCAACCAAATCTATAGTTACGGTTCCAATTGGAGTTACTACCAACCGTAACTCACATGCAACACAGAAATTTCAATTTCAGTTTTGATCCAAAATCCTAATTTTTGATACAAAGCTAACTTAAATCAAACACAATAAACTAAACCCTAAATGGGTCTTTTCGAAATATAGTTTTCAATCAACGATTATCAATTTTTCAAATCGCTGATTGATCGAGGACGATGAAATTTCAATTTTAATGGAGGAGGAGAAGAGAAAATGAAAAAATAAAAAAAGTTTTTTGATTTTTCTGATTCCATTAGTTTAAAAATTGGAGAGGGGAATCTAGTCAATTTACACCCTTTAACCAATAAGAGGGACATTGCTATCACACTTGCCGCCCCTCTAATGGAACATGCCGCCCCTATAACAGGGTTGTTTTAATCTTCTTTCAGAATTGGAGAAGCTGGTGATCACTTGTGAAAATATTGGGTTCAATATCGGATGGCTAAGAGAGTGGCTTAATTCCGCTAAACATGGCTGGGCGAAATCAATGGAGGTCCTCGTTTTTCATCATAGGCTTTGGTTCGAGAGGAAGATCTCGTAAGGGAGGAATTGTAACGTGCAGGACAAGCAACTTGAGACACAGAGGCTAAAGCAGATGAATTACGCAAGAAGAAAGGGATTTTTCTTAAAGGACGGAAACCCTTAATGGATAAGCTCTTTTAGAATAATTGCCTTCTTTTGAGTGATCCTGAGAGACATATTTTCTAGTGGTGGCTTGCTTTTCTTATTATTTGTTTAGGTTTTGAATTTTGGATGTGAGATTTTTCTTAAAAAAAATTGAATACGCGGAGTTTGGCACACAATTTATCGAATGAAAGAAGTACATTTCGAAAGGAAATCTAACCAACCATATACCATGACGATTTACCATAGTTTCAACATGCATATGAAAAGTCCTTGAGGTATATGATTTCGAAGGTGACGACTCTCTTTCTAATTGGGGCCATAGCTTCTTCCACTTCTTTACGATTTGATTTTTCCTTCCTTTTCGAATAGTGCTTTTCTTTGAGTTTATCTACGAGTTTAGGGTTCACAACTTCGTACGAGTCATGTTTGTAGAAGAAATTAATCGTCGATTAACGTTTTCAAATCGGCAATTACAACGAGTCATATTTGTAGAAGAAGTTAATCGCCGGTTAAAGTTTTCGAATCAACAATTACAATGATCAATTGATTTTGAATAAATTGAGAGAGTCCTTAGATTTTTGAGAGGAGAGGGGTGTTTTTGATTTTTCTGATTTATGTTTTGGAATGGAATGAGGGCTGATTGGTTAAAGTTTAATACTGTAGGATTTTAGGTTGTTCTTTATAACGGGTAATCCGTGTGTGTTCTCTTTAACTTCATCAATGGGTTGTTCTTTCTCTCACTGACTATGGGGGTTGTTTCCTCTTTAACTTCATCACTCTTGTCTATATTGGGTTGTTCTTTCTCTCATTGACTATGGGGTTTGTTCCTTCTCTCATTGCGACTACATTATCCAACAATGATCAAGATCACATCTGAACAAAGAAGTACTATTAACATAATAGGGAATGTTCAGTTTGAACATATTAAGCAACATTCAAAGCAAGGACAAGTAGTAAACATTGATTAATGTACGCCTGCAACCAAAGTTACTTGTGTCGTGTTCATTTGATATGAATGTACCAATGATCGCATACTGCATTTGCTCAAAATATAAATGAAGCCCAAGTTTAGTGTTCTTTCTTACTGTCATTTACAGCAAAACTATCTTCAGGTTGACGTTGCCATAAGAAATTGGCAGCCTCGATCCAACTTGGGTTAACCAAAAATTTCTTATACTTCACAGCCCAACGAGATTTTTCTGTCCCCATATCAGTTGAAACAACATGGGTGACAGATGCATCGAGCTCTTTACAGCAGATGGCTCCCAACTCCTCTGCAACCTCCCAAAGTCTCTGGTTCTCAACCTGCTCTCCGATCTTCCAAACACGGCTGAAAACCAACTTGCATCCCTTCAAAACTTCACTACGAACTGTCTTCAGCACCTAAATACCAATATGTTTCCACATCCATCACCAAAGTGAATTAAATGTTAGACAATATAGCATTTGCTGTAAGGTTTGAGGTTCAATAATAATTGGGTTGGTCACAGGGGTGCATTGAGAAGCACCATGAGTTCTTATACGTACAAGTTTACAATCTACAACCCAATTCAGAAAATAATTTGGCTCAATCAGATCATCAGAATGGAGCTATATGGAACTATTTATACCAGTTTTTAAGTAGTTTCATTCTGGTAAAACTCTAACAATTGAAGGTCGAACAATTGAATCCCTAATCAGTAAAAAATAAAGCACATGTAGCACACTGATTTATTGACTTTCAATGTACACAAACTAAACCAAGCGACTCATAGTTGCTTATTTACCTGTCTGACGTCTCTCCTCATGAGATCATCATCCTGCTCCTGATAAAAACAAAGCTGATAAGAACAAATATCGAGTATGCAGAGGTCATGAAGTCGGGGAAAAAAGATCAGAAAAATTAAGCAAAGGCGAGGTGAGCTACCAAGTCAAAAAACAGCTGATGTATACGCTTAAGAACTTCGAGAATGGTTGCAAGTGCACCATCAGGCTCGCTCTCATCCCTCTTTAATTCTGCGAGGGACCTGTTGTTCAAGTTAAATGACCGCCCGCTTGAAGAAAAGTAATGATACCTATCCATGAGGATAAGGTTTTCTTTATGCTGCCGCCAGACCTAGCGTGATGGACATATGCCAGTAAGGAGTGAATAAAGAAGTGAAACCAGTCTATATATTTTAATAAAGTAAACCAATAAAATTTAGCTACCAAGTAGGCATAGTCTAAGGATTGATACTAGTAAGTAACAGGAAAAAGCCAATTGGCTTAAAAGTAGAAGTGCACAAGAAAAGAAAACGATAACAGGCCACAGCACACTTACATACTCCGTGTCATCGAGGATAATTACAGCACTCTCTGCTCCCAGCACCACATCAAGACCTTTCTGATGTTTCTGGGTGCAATCAGCTTGTGAAATAACTCTCGAGTCGAAGTAGATCTTTCCAGGATCAAGTAGCCGTGCCATTTCCATTGCATAAGGGCGTTCTCCCATGGTGTATACATACATCTCAAACATGTTACTGGCTTCTTTCAAAAAAGTCCGTACAAAGGGCCTCAGCTTCGTAAACATGCGCATTGAGTCCAATTGAAAAAGGTTCCCATTTGGAAGATCTGGCCAATTTAAAAATGTTAGACACTGCATCTAATTGATTCAGTCGACCCTCGTGGTTCTTCATTTCTTAATATAAGTTTTGAATTGGAAAATTATGATCTAACAGGATTATACAGAGATGACAAAGCCCTCTTAACCAAGAGGGAAACCATAGTTGCAATTGAAATATTAGGACCAGGAGCCTAAGCTTCGCGCGATTAATAACACTGTGAAATCCTGTTATGTCTTACCATTCCAAAACTAGAGTTGTTTATGTTTTCCTATCTTCTAGATTTATTTTTGTCTTAGCTTTTCCTAATTTTGTAACTTCAGAGTGCAGCACGTAAGTTCGAGTGTTTATCAGTGTAAACTGTCATTTCAAACGAACAATGTATTTGGTTTTTCTCTAGAAAATTCTTTGTTTTAGGTATCATTGGAATAACAGTCAGCTTGAGCTAACTCAGGTTCACATGTCATAATAATTCAAGCTTCACCTAATGAGGCATTTGTATGACCAAGGATACTTATCATCATGCGATTGCAATAGTTTATATACCAAGTTTGATCAAATAAGAAAAAGTATCATGAGAAGCTTCTATTTCCAGATTCCGAATAAGCGGTTTTTGGAAAGTTTAACAATCAACAATTGGATACAACCAACAGATTAAAATGAGGTTCAGGCATAGAATGCCTCAATAACAGATTGTTTACCCATGGGGAGAAATCATTAAACTCATTAGATTCTTAATAAAATTTTCAATTATCCAAAAAAGAAAACAAACCAAAAGATTGAAAAAGAAAAACAATGCTTTCTGTCCTATCAAGAAATAAACAATGAAGCACATCACATAGATGAGTCATACCTTGAAGTGAATCTGTTTGGCTCTTTAGATATTCCTCGTCAGGTGAGATATGTTGAAAATGTGTTGAATTAAGTAGAGTATGATCTAAGTCAAGGACCAAGTATAGTTTTTTCTTGCGGAACAAGGACTTGAGATCCTTATTACGTAATCTGGCAAGTTCATCACTGCCGACTTTTAAATCCTGAAGGTGTAAACTTGTTCAGTCAACACACTGTCGTTTTTAAAGCATCCTTAAAATTTTGTGCAGGCAATTGATGACAGTAAAGAATTCCCAGTAGCAAGAAAAAAAATCTTACTTTATGTATGTACCCAAGTGCTACGGCAGAAACATCATCCACCATCCGCCCACATTTTACACACATTCCTTTAATAAGTGATGGATGTGCACATATTTCCAACTGGACAGATACATCTACATGTAGGCAGATGAAATTGTGGAGATAAGAATACTAACACGAAAAGATAAGAATAGCTATCTCACGAGAATAAGCTGGACAATACCGCCAATCTCTATCATAAAACACAAGTTTTACTAAAATGCTCAACATTCACAGTCGATACAAGAAAACAGATGTGAACATAGTGTTCGAATGAATTGAACTTATGAATTTACATGTCTAACTTTGTCCGCCTAAACTATGAAATATCAAAACACAAGATGCTGCAATTAAAGGAGGTCAAGCTTTTTGCTGAAAAATATAGAACTCAAAACCATCCGGTTCTTCTATGAATCTTTGCTTGGAAAGAGTGACTCACAGAGCCTCTGAAAGCAGTCACTGATGTTTGGGAGGGATGGGAGAGCATTTCAAAAAAATCATAATAGATGTTTATCTTACTACGAGAGACACCAACTTAAACAAAACTCTGATGCTCATAAGAATTTAAGTCAAACATAATATGAAACAAAAATGGGGGGTACACAAAATATATCTCTACAGCATTGACAAAAATCACAAATCACCGAACCTTAAAAACAGTACCTGAGCTTTGTGAAACTGGTTCTAGAGAAGTTGAGCAATGCAGCCCCTCGTCATCGTCCAACATATCCAACCTTTGCCTTTTACTCCTGCAATGTCATGTAAAATATGAAGTGACAAATTTTGGTGGTTGTGAGCTAGTATTCAGTAGTTCACTCACATTAAAGATCAAAAACTGGGCATAATCATTACCAACTCGATACATTCATGTTGGTCAAACTAAGCCTCTTTTAGTCTAAGTCAATAACGCATCGAATAAAAGTCTTTTAAACACAGAATGCAGCATATATCACCATAGAATACATAAACTATGACAGAAACCATTGACTTGACTGTTTAGAAGGTTTTTACAGCAAAGAGTTTGGAAATTCTGCAGAAAACAATGAAACCATATAATATCAGGATATCTTTTGGAAAATCTCCCGTATAAAGTCAAAAAGTTACATTATAAACCCTTACTTGTGAATTTGTTAAGGAAGTAAAAATACCCCTCTCTTTATGTTGTAGTGTTGTAATGTTGTATGTGAATGTATTTAAGTCTAAACACTGATGACATAATCATCCAATTTGAACGAAAGAGATACATTAATCGTTTGGCTTAGACCTGGTTTACCTCTTTGGTGCAAAATCAGCATCTTCTACATTTAGTTCTTCATAAACTTCTTCTTCTTCTCCATCATGGTCTTGGTCTGTTTCATCTGCCTCCTCCTCCAATGATTCATCAGAAGAAATCCCCGCTAGTTCTTCATTAAGCAATGCAGCAAAATCATCACTACCAGAAGAACTCAACGGAGAAGAATCACCATCCACACTCATGGTCAGACCCTCGCTACTGCAAAATCAAAATATCAGGTCAGATGAAAACCCTCACCATAACAAGTAGCAAATCTACAAGGTTAAGATGAGAAGAAAACATACAAACTAATTCACCAAAACAACAACCTGCCTTGTTACTGAGAAATTAGGGTTTCGTAAGTGGTTTGAAAATTGAAAATCAGATTAGTGCGAGTTTCACCGAAAGAGATCTTCAGGGTCGGAGGAAGAAAATAATAGAGAGAGCTCAGGAAAGAAGGCGACAGAAGTGCGTTAACAGATGAAGAAGAGGGGATGGTGAAGAAGGACGGCTTTTGATTTGCTACTTAATAGAGGCGGGAACGCTGAGAGTTGAGCCGAGTTTAGAGTCTTAAGACAGAGAAATCTTATTTATCTCTCTTTTTTTTTTCTTTTTTTTTTTTTTGGGTTTGAGGAAATTGAAATTTGAAAACACTAGACTCGTCGACTCGATATAGTATGGGAAGTATACCGGCTAGGGGTGTAAATAATACCCGAAAATACTCAGCCTGCATGTATCCGTCCGAGCCCGCCTGTACCCGAAGTAGCCCAAAGTCTGTTATGGCCCGTCATGGACCACCCGGCCTGGCCTGGATTAATTTATTGGACGGTTTCGGGCTTTGCGATTAATTATGATGCCCGGCCTGATACCCGGCCTGAAAGCCTTCTATGTGCCATTAATCATTTAATATCCTCTTAAAAAGACTTAAAAGTTACAATTTTATAATTGTCAATTTTGTGTCAAGAAAAATAAAATATATAATTGTTTTTTTACTTATAATTAACCTTTTCAAAACATTAGTGATAATATATTTTCTTATTAGAAAGTTTATTGTACTCTAATTAATTATTTATTATAGGCTAAAATTAAAAATTTGTCAGTGTAATTTAAATATAAAATAATACTATCACTTACGATATGCGATGTTGGAAAGGAAAGGATATTGTATTTAATACCGTTCATTTGAAAATTTAAACTTAAAAAAAAAAATCAAAATAGTGGCATGTCCGGCCCGATTTGGCCTGCACGTATAAAAAGCGGGCTTTGGGCGGTCTTTGGGTAGCAAATTATCTACTTGTGCCCGGCCTGTCCGGCCTGAATTTGTTTACGGGCTCACAAATATTAAGCCTGGCATGCCCGCCCCGTCTTAGTTTTTGGGTCGGGCGGCCCGACCTGCCCGAATTTACACCCCTAATACCGGCCCACCTCTTGCAAATTCACCAACTAGGAGTAGGAGTAGGACTAGTTCGAAAAGTCACAATTCCTATATGGAAGTTCTACGGGACCGGCAGTGATCCTTTTGTTTTGTTTTCTCAAGCCTCGTGTAGTGTTACTTATTAGCTTCTTTTACTTATGCATCAGCCTTCAGATAATGATTTTTTTGGGACCATGGTTTTTTTTTTTGGGACCATGGTTCTATTTTTAGTAAAACATTTAAAAGTAAATCTAGGTCACTCCTTATCTAGATATTTATATTAATCTCTAAACTATCCTCCTGATTAATTTTGGGTAATGATTAGTGAAATGATTAAGTAGAATTATTGAGAGAGTAAAGTTAGAGAAGATGAAGAAGAAAAACATGGAAAATAATTTATTTTTTTAGTTCAACCACAACCGGTGGAAAAGCATTTGGATTATCAGGTATGCTTCAAACTTAGATAATGTTGGTTTAATTGCTCCATACTTTCAAAAAAAATGAAAATTTTTATGTAGATTTGTGCCAGTTCGGTTACCATATGTCAAGAACATGTAACCGAACATACCTGAAAGTGTAGTTCGGTTACGTTTTCCAAACACGCAGGTTACCGAACTCGCTCGTTAATGGAGGTTTTGGTCGTACAGTGTAATGTTCGGTTTGCCCGCAATGTAACCGAACTTTAGGGTCTAGAAGTTCGGTTGCTTTGCAAACAATAACTAACCGAACTTTACGTGAAAATAAAATTTTACCAACTGTACATAGTCCGGTTGGTACGCAAAGTTCATACCAACCAACTATCCAACCGAACTTTACGTTAAAAAAAATTATTCCAAGTGTAAGAAGTTCGGTTGGATCGCAAATTTTTATCCAAAAGCGTATCTAACCGAACTCACCGATAAAAAATAAACCCCAAAGTTACAGTGCTATATTCGGTTACCTAGTATAAAATGGTAGGTAACCGAACTTTGAACTTAACAATTTATATGGGTACATCTTGTGTGTTCGGTTACATATCAAATTGCTCTACCAACCGAACTTAAAGTTCGTGATATCCTTATTTTGCGAAGGAACCGAACTTATGGACTTGTGTTGTTCTAATATAAGGAGTTCGGTTAAAAGTATTTTTTGCGAATCAACCGAACTCCGAGTTTGGTTAAGAAAAAATTAATTCGTGATAAACGAACTTTTTGCGACTAAACCGAATTAAAAGTTTGGCTGAGACTTGTTTTTTTGCGACGTAACCGAACTTTTCTCTGGAAAAAAAAACCTCCATTAATCCTCTATGCATTTTCATTTTCAACTCATTTTGATGATTACTTCTCATTTATTCCACCAAAAACGAATGACAAGTAATGTTTTTGTGAGAATATCTTTGTTAATGTTTTAAATTAAGCTATATATATAGAGGTGGTGGTGGTTGGTGGTGGTGGTGGTGGTAATCGGTGGTTGGTGGTGGTGATAATTGGAGGTGGCGGTGGTGGTAATCGACAGTGGTGGTTGGTGGTGGTGATAATCAGAGGTGGTGGTGGTAATCGGTGGTTGATGGTGGTGATAATCGGAGGTGGTGGTGGTAATCGGCGGTGGTGGTGGGAGGAGGTGGTGGTGGTAATCGGCGGTGGTGGTGGGAGGAGGTGGTGATTATATATATATATATATATATATATATATATATATATATATATATACACAGGTGGTTATTAGGTTGGTTTTAAATTAAATTAGGTTAAGGGTAGGTTAGTCATTTCAACATTTTAGGACACCCCATATAATTATAGGGAAGGTGACCTAATAAAACCATGGTCCCCTCAAAAAGCCCATGGTCCCTAAAAAATCATTCTAAGAAAACTAGATTCACATCATATAGCCCAAACACCAAAGTTCATAATAGTAGTACTTGCCATTCTCTATATAAAAATATAGTTTTTTCGAGCGATGTGGTTAACCAGAGCTTCTGGTTAATTCTGGACCCACCATTTTAATTTATTTTGGTAATTTTATAAAAATTCGAGTAAGAAAATTCATGAAAATATCTTTTGGGCTATAATATATTTTCTGGACAGTCATATTCAAGAAAAATATTTCCTAAATTAGCTAAATCTTAAGAAATCCTATAAATTACCAAATAAATTCAAAAGAAATCATTTGAAAATCACAATTAAATCCTAACATCAAAACATACCAATAAATAATTAAATAAAATCACGTTTATACCATTCATTATGATTAAACAATAAACATTAAATTATGCATCATGATTATCATCACAGAATTAAATTAATCGGAAAATTAAAAAAAAAAAAGTTTAATGTCCCACAACAATGTCCAATTACATTTCTTAAAACTAAATTAATTCCTAATTACAATTCGAAGTTGCTGCTAATAATTAAACAAATTTTAATATGGGATGAAAATAGGAAATTATCCATCAAATTTAGATAATCAGTGATTAGAACTTAAAATAAAAATACCTGTTGATGATCAAAGTGTACTTCCTCAGCAGAAAAATTGGCAAATCCTGTCAAATAGTTGAAGAACAAAATTATTAAAAGAAAAAGCAAAACCATAAAAATCAATCATGATCAATGAAAAACAAGAAAATATAGAAGAATATAAAAATCGTGGGAAGATTAGCAAAACGAATCGTGAGAAGAATAGAAAGACGAGTTTCAATAATTTTGTTAGTATTGTTCATTCCAAAAAAAGGAAAAAAAAAACAAAAGTAATTATTGTCCCTAAACATGCACTATATATTTAGTACTTATTATTTATTTTTGACAATAATATACAAAAAGAATAAATAGTATATATTTTTATTATTATTTTCATGTGAATTTTGGAATAAATATTTTTATTATATAAAAACTTTTGATATTTTAGACATGGATTAATATTATTTTTATAGCAAGTCTTTATTTTATGGAAGTTGTGGTTATGGTGTCTCTATATAAAGCATTTTCTATAGAGTAAGTAAAAATAAATATAAAGAGTATTTCTATTCTTAGACATTCAGTAGACTGCTCGATATTTTTTTCGTCAAACAAAATTAAAAAATTACCAAAATTTCTTTGACTAATATTATTACTAAAAAAAGAATTATTTATGGAATTTGTGGGTTGGGTGTCTCCTTATATATAAAAAGCATTTAAGAAAATGTGAAATCCTGTTTTCCTCGTTTCTTTTAAGATTTTCCATTCTTGCATAGGGTTCCCTCTGATCTATTTTCATTGTTCTTCGTTGTGCAGGTACGATCGATCCTTTCAATCATGTACCTGTTTTCGTTCAAACAATATCAAGGTACCCCTAAACTCATTCTGCGAATATAGATATAATCAAGTAGTGAATTTTTTATGTTTAATCATGATAATCATATCAACAACGTAATATCACAATTTTGATTTAAAATATTTTTCTATTAATTTTCTTAGTAATGCAGATGATAATTATCATTGTTTTTGGTTTTTATATTTTTATTATATTTTCTTTGTACAATTGATTTTTATGTAGTTGCAGCTTCGGTAAGAGAATGATACCCTTTTTTTTATCGGTGGTAAGAGAATGATATCAACATCATCTCGATTTTGTTATTTGATTTTTATTTTCTCTATTTATATTTTTTTTTGTATGATACAGGGAAGTCAATCTCACAAGTAGTTGTTGAAGCAACAGTCATCAAGTTCATGTAGTTGATATATGTAGCGGAGAAGAAAGTAGGTGGTAGTCCTGTAGTCCCTCCTTTTCCCCCCCCAACTTTCAGTTTTTCTTAGACAAAGTTTGAACAAATTATATAATTTAGGAATCAATTTTCTGGAGAAATTTTAAAATAAATTTTGGCCTTCCTATTTGTATTGTACTTAGTCATACAACTCATAGATCCAAATAGATTGTTCCACAAAAATAACAATCGAATTACCCATTTTAATTATATGTTCTCTTATGTTTGTTGGGTTGGTTGTTTTGTTTGCAGTTCGAGGATTCACGAGAGGCCAAAGAAGTAATCAGGTCAAAGAAGCAGTTCGATTATCACCGCCACTTAACGGTAATCCAGTCTTTCTTATATATATTTTTAATTTGTATCCGTATAGCATTAGCCAGCGGGTTGAATGTTGTTTGGTTATGCCTTTAGATTGAGCTTTCCCATGGGGTAAAAGGAAAATATCTTCATTTGATCTCCACTCTTAATATCATTTTTTTTACAATCAATATGTGGTTTTGATCCTCATTTGATGTCTTGGCAGTCTCTATCTCTCACTTTTTTTCCATTTTTTTTATAGTCTCGGTTCGTAGGTTACGTGATTTTGCTTAATAGCAAGATCTAAAGGTTCATATTAATTTCCAGGATTTCCGATTGCCAAATTCACAATCCCGCTCCTGGCACAACTATAAACACTTTCCAAGATTTTTTTGGGGTATTTTTATCTATTCGATTAACTATGTTTTCCAAATGATGTTTTAGTTTGATGTTGCAAATTAATTTCCATGATTGTATAATCCATTTAGATTATAGGTTTAAGATTATATTATAGTTGGATTTGTGTTTTACTTCGTTCTAAGCTCTTGGCGTAAAATAAGATCTTTATGTACACTCTGCTGATTGTGGTAACTGTAACTCAGAAGTAAATGTTCATAAAATATTAAAACAAAAAAATATTAGGTGGTGTCCAATTGATTTGTACTAACTAGTTTCATTATACTCTGCTTTAGTATAAGATGATGATATGACTTTTTAAATTTCAAGATGTCTTGGTTATAATGGAATAGGTTGGTATTTCCCATTCTTATAGTTTTGTTGCATTTTCCTTGAGGAGCACGAGGCCACGTATGGTTAATATTTTTGGCCATTTGTAGTGGTTTGGATATGTAATAATAATATTTTTCGCTTTGTGGTCCATCATCCATATACTTTGATGTGTTCCATGCACAGAGGATGTTGTGGGCATAATGCACATGTTTAAGTTAGTATGCCATCTAGCAATGCATTTGAATTTTTACAAGTTCAAATATCCCCTTGAGTTACAAACTACATGTAATTTAACATTCTGCGGATGTGTCTGTGTGTGTGCATTTGACAAAGAGAGACAAAACCGACCGAATTTGATGTGTGAATTTTCAGGTTAACAACAATATTCACTGGATTCCTGGTTTAGTGTTTCAAAATGACTTGCACATTAATATTTCAATGAATGGTAACTGAAAGATCACAAAATTATAAATACTGATTCAAGAACACAAAATGCTTACTCACCCGGTACTGTATACTAAGTATTTCAACTAACAGTCTCTTGGAAAATTACAAAAGCTGTAAAAATGTGAAGAGTCAACAATACCTTGGAAGAATGTAGTGTATAAAAAAGATACATAAAGTTATAAACAAGCAATTCCTGTCAAATCTTCTCAATTCAACCTCACCTTGAGGATGTCGTACAATACCTGGTATAAAGTTTTGTTCTCTTCCACTAGTTCCATCCGAACTTATGATATTGGCAAAAAGAACTTGACACTAGAAAATACAACACACTTAGCATATTAAACTGACAAAAAAAATTAAAGGCGCACAAAGGATTCCCGATTACATCCAAGTGGATTTTATTTAACCTAATCAGTTATATGTTACCGTAGAGTTGAACCCTATTAAAACATTCGCAGGCAACTTGGTAGAACACAAGCCAATTTAATAAGCTCATAAATGGGTACTGTTGGAGGGGACCACGATGTAATATGTATTAATGGTCCCGTATCACTTTTGGCTATGTAAGTAGTGTTAATTTGTGGGTATGTAAATATAATGCAATTATCATTAAGCATCACCAACAAAAAATAACCCGATACAGTGATGATACACCTCTTACTGTAACTACACCGTAAAAAGGATATCACACGACTGGAACGATGAGTTTGAACAAGATGATGTATCTACGCGCATGGATACTTAGATGTGGAGCATGCCGAAGTAGATGGCTTGTTGCAGGCTATGGGATGGGCAGAGAGGCTAGCTTTACAACAAGCTTGCATTGAGTTAGATGCGCATAATATAGCAGCGATAACTAATGGAGCTCTTCATAGAGTCAAATCGGAGAACCAAAGTCTTATTCTAGATATTACAGATTTATTTCGCAAATTTCCATCATGGTATTGCAAGTTTATTAATAGGAAGCTTGATAAACCAGCTGAATTTATTCAGTATTTATATGTTTTTGTTGTCCCCATAGGCTTATGCGCTTAGATACATATATCCTAACCCAATTTAGTTGTACCAAATCAATGTGATGTAGGCATCAGCGTAATAATACATCCACGGGAATAAAAACAAAATTTGTTGAAGGTTTGTGTTTTGGTTCCTCCACTCACGGTTGACGTAAGCCCTCCTACTTGGCTTCATGTATCAGTATTACCCTAATTCCAGTTTTGCATGAAGTCTTTATGAAAAATTGGTTAACCTTTTAAGAATTTTGAGTTTTGGCTTTGGCAACATATCAATTTACCTCCTATACATTCTACTTTCAATATCAATATGACGTGAAAGTAATTTCGTTTTTTTTTTGTATGATTACTCTAAATTATGAGCTGCAATATCTGCAATAACCTTAAAGGAAGACCTAAAAGAAGAAATCTCCTAACATGGATCTTATATTTCATAAGCGAGAAATATACCCGTGCATCGCACGGGTGAAAACTAGTTGGTTTAATTTGCATTGCTAAACTTGGCTGGCTTCCATCTGTTTCTTGATCAAGCATCAGTGTTATTAGTGACCCATGATCTAACAGTCAGTGACCCTTGATCTAACAGTCGCTAACAAAGTTCACAAACCATCGCCAGGTCCAATTAAGGATTCGTTTGAATCAGTTTGGAAGTATCAAGTCACAATACCATCGATATTTGTAATTTTCGATATTCCCATACTTCTTGATTCACATCTTC
Source organism: Papaver somniferum (assembly GCF_003573695.1). NCBI lineage: Eukaryota > Viridiplantae > Streptophyta > Magnoliopsida > Ranunculales > Papaveraceae > Papaver > Papaver somniferum. The sequence goes on from NC_039365.1 coordinate 51,014,413, forward strand.
ACTATTTCCATTGTCACATTTTTTATATCTTGTACTATGAGCATGCATAGTTTGTGTAAATGAAATCACATTCATGACTGCCCTTCCAACTGAGTATTTGATACCAAATATTGTGGGGAGGGTATTAGAAGAGTTATAATCACACACCCGTTTAGCAATGGGTTAGCCTGTACAGGCAATACCATCCAGAACTGGGTTTGCAATCGCTTCATGGTGATCAATGGTATGGATAAGAGGCATGTGTGTCGCACATCATCATTTAGACCTGAAAGCAACTGATTAGATCAGAAAGCATTGCATATATTCATCACAATAGTTTTGCTTTATACTTCATCAGTGAACTGAAAAGGGTTGGGTCATGTCTACAGCCCTTGGTGTTTGTACTATGTATGGTCTTATATGATATGAAACAAATAACTCAACCTTAAAGCCGATCCGATCGTAGTCCAAATAATCCTCGTTTAATTGGGCCCTGACCAATTTATACCCACACCAAAATTTTTAGGGGTATTTCAAAAGGTGGTGAAAATACTATTTTATCCTTAGTACTTAAAAACCTATTAACTCTAAAATCAAAATCAGTTTACTCTCCTCCTCTCCCTTCCTCTCCCACCTGAGTTCTCCCCCTCTCCTCCATTAACGATAAAAAATAAAAAAAAAATCTTCGTCGATTCATCGTCGTAATCGTCGATACAAAAAACTTTAAGACCGCAGTAACAAGCCGGGAAGAATTAGAAGAAGAAATGGCGCCGATTAGAAAGTAAGTGAACTAACACCCTCCTTTGTTTTAATTTTTTCTTGAGTCTTGATTGTGAAATTGAGGTTAGAACCGATTTTTTTCAGTTACAGCGAGTGGGTCGTTACTCTGTATTTTCTTAAACCCTAACGATTCTTCATATGCATGTTAACTCTATGAAAAATCGTTAAGCTATATGATGTTTAAGTTAACGACCCTAATTCTGCTACTATAATTTTTTGCCCTAGATTTGAGTCGTTACCTCTGTAATCGAATCTATTGACGACCCTAATTCTGCTAAGAACAATCTCCCTGTCTTAAAAACTGGAAGTGTCGTCAATATATATATTCGAGTCGTCATTGAACTCTTATGGTTTGGATTAGAGTCGTTACTCTTAGTTGACGACCCTAGTTGCAAAACAGAAATACTCACTGTCCAAAATATTGATAGGGTCGTCACATTATTTGTTAGTGTCGTCATGCTTTCTATTAGAGTCGTTTCTGTTTTAAAGAATAAGGTGACGACCCTTGTTCTGATAGCATGAAATAGTCAACTGATTTGTTCTTTTTTGTGTGTGTTACCATTGTAGTAAAAAGAAAGACAAGAAACACATGCCCACTCCTCCTTCCAAACCTCCCTGACACACCAGATACCTGAATACCAGTCCATTCCGAGGGAAAAAGCCGAACGAGGTACCCTTGTCCATCGACGAACCAAGAGACCCCGATAATGATTCGTCGGATTCGTCATTGGGGAAGGCGTATGCGCGATATGAGGTGCTTCGTGGGAAAAAGTTTGAGTTCGACCATTGCTACTTTATCTTGGAAGGCACTATGTATAATTACGCCATTTATGGTTAAATGTATAAGTGCACCGTTATTATCTATTGTATTTCATTTCCTTAAACGCAACGCTATGCAAGATGTATGCCTTTTACGATTCAATAAAATGATTCTATGAAATCAAAAATAATGAAAATCCAGTGGAAGAGTCGTTACACCATATTACTACGACACCTAACGACCCTTCATAACATTTGCGATGGCTAGCTAAGATCTTCATTTCGTATGACTACAAATATGACGACCCTAAGTGTTACATTTTACAGGGAGTTTTTGTTTTAGGGTCGTTCCTGTGTTAACCAAAAAACATAACGACTCTGGGTGATCTAGCTAAAAAGGGTCATCAATCTGTATCACACTACCCTAACGATTTTTCATAACCTGGAAAAGTTGCAGGTTTGAGTCGTTATTAGTAGTGTCAATATATTGACGACCTCACAGAGTCGTTTGGGTATACACCCCCCGACTCTGACGACCCTTACACTGAGTTATTCCATAGTGGGGATTATTTGACCACTTGGAGCAACAAACACACAAATCGAAGGGTATAAGATGTTTACCTGATTATTTTGAGCTTGGGATTCCTCATTTTGAGGGTTGGTTCCTTCATTTTGAGCAATGAGATCTTCATTTGCACCAATATTCATGGCTTCCTCTATTAACATCTCTTCATCAAACATCCAATCCATAGGATTAGTTGAGACAATCTCACCTTCAACACAATCATGGTTGTTATTTGAAGCTTCACCAACATCATTTCCTCCACTACAATCACTCATTTCTAAAAACCCTAATTTTTCCCACAAAAACTCCTCTTCTTCCCCCCCCCCCCCTAAATTTTAACTCTTAAATCTGATTTTGACTTAAACAAACTAATTAACTTAACTTATCCAATCACTAACACTAATCATTTAGGGGTAGTTTAGCCATTTCAAAAAAAATGGGATAATGGATAACCCATATTTACTATTTCATGATCTTTTTGTCCTGTAGTGCAGGGCTCCTAATCGTTTTTAGGCCCCCCAATTAAACGAGGCAAATAAAGGCAAAAAAAAAAAAAAAAAGAGAAAAGAAAAGGAACCCTTAAAGCTGAGATATCTATACAGTCATAGAATATTACTAAAGTATCCAAACCATATCATATCCCACCTACCTTTTCATCCTTGAAGCATCGATTGGTGGGATTATGGACTCAGTTCAAAGTTGGTATCTAACAGCGTATAAACTTCATCCAAAGAGGATACCTTGAAATCTGGCTTGTGATCAACAGCCGCAAAATCAGCAGGCGTATATCTACCCGTTTCATCAAGCAAGCATGTAAACGCTCCTGCTCGGCTTCCACAAGCAATGTCATCCTTAAGGCTATCGCCAACCATAATTACTTCATTAGGATGAATATCCCAAGTTGAGCAGATATGTAGCAGTGGGGCGGATCTGGTTTATATGGCCGGAATTCCCGACTTAGTGCAGGAAAGAACGTAACCCCAAACCGCAAATGAAACAAGTCAACAGCCTCTTTGACATTTCATGTTATTAAACCCCTCCTGACTTGCTTCGAATCAAGATGGCTACAAAGTTCTTTTGCACCAGGCATAATCTGGAGCCGATCAAGACCCTGACGTTCGAAATCTGCGATGATTTGATAGGCTTTAGTCTGTTTATTAGGGCTCAATGTCTCGATGTGGTGTAAGATATCTATCCCAGAAGGATTCTTTGATCTGATAATTTTGTATTCTTCTTCACCCAAAACTGCTTTGTACATTGCAGCAAAATCTATGACAGGAACTGTGAGTGTACCATCCATGTCAAACACCACTCCGCGCAGCCTTGCCTTCTTTTGCGCCGTGATTGTGGAGCTAATACAGGTGTTAAAGTGCGCCATTGATGGCCCAGATTGAAGCGAAAAGAAGAAAGTTTTTGGTAGGGAGGCCAATATTGGCATAACCCTGTAGGGCCTGTAGGGAGAGAGACAGACAGTTATCTTTCAGTCATGCATATATTCATATTAAAATTTATAATCTCAAGTGAAAATCAATGATGCAGGATACTCTACCCCTCCCTGCCAATTGTGATCCGATACTTTTGGCATAAGTTGCTAGGAAACGCAATTTATACAGATAAAGTTGAAACAAGCACACCGCTGTACGATTAACATAAGGCATCACCATAAGAATTTAGCACTAGTTAGCAAATACTATTGACTATTCATGAATCATGATGCTAGAGTGCAAAATAAATAATGGAAGACAAAAGATCAAAAAGAAACTAAGATATAGAGTATGAATAGCTACTGTTGGGTCCTAATCCTCTAATAGAGTATCAATTATCATGTAAGTATACCCCTACCGACTCTCTTGGGGTCACATATCTATGTATGAGTATAAGAGCTCATGAAACTATTTCTTAAATGCACCACTAGCCACGAGAATTCTACTGCACTAGAAAATAAAATATATATGATTGGATCAAATGATCATATATACTAAAGGGGTGATCCTAAAGTGACCAGCACCCTATAAGAATGACCTAAGATCCAACTGCGCAAGTATTATCTCCTCGTTGTAGACCTAGCTGGCCAGCAAATCTGTTGTCTTCAGATTTCCATCGTACTTCCTCCCGTGGAAAATATATTTTTTGTTTTCTACCGTATCAAAAACTGGTCGATAACCAGTAGCAGAGATAGCATGGCAGTAGTTCCTATGGTTGCTGGGCCACCAACCTTGGCTACATAGTTTTCAAACTAAATATTTGCAAATAAGTCTTCTACTTTCATTCATGAAAATATATATTCTGCTTTCTGGTGGTGTTAAAAATTGGTCAATGACCAGAGGCAGAGCTGGCTCCAATCAACCCTTCAGAGAGTAGAATCAAATGATTTGATGGACTTGGGAGTTTTATGACATGGTAACCTTTAGGATATACATAAGATAAGGTATCCTAGGTTCACACTTCACACATCTCCTATTCCTCCTGTGTTTGTGTGTGCTTTTGTGTATCTGTGTTATGTTTATGTATACATCAGTAGTGATGCATAACAGTAACAAACAGCAACTATAAAATCCTTATGCGGAAATACCTAATACTAGCAGAAGTCCTACAAATGAAAAATGTGAACAGCTTAGCATTTTACTTTGCACTTCCCGGAAAACATTTTCCAAAGACAGTAACAGCAGAAATATAGAATAGCATATGACAACATGGCAACCTTGGTATTCATTCTCGAATCTGCCTAAACTACTATCTAACTGGCATCAACAACCTACAACACAATTAGGCAAATATCAACACCAAAAACTCCGAAATAAAGAAAAACAAGAACTACGTATATATAAATAAAACGAATCAGGATGTATCCATATAGGATATAAATAGGAAACAAATCAAGAATTAGAATGTAACAGAAACTATACGAATAAAACTATATAGAAAGGTAGAGAAAATAGTAGACTGCTGCTATCACGTACTTATCAAATTTCGTATAGAAAAAGACACATAATAATAAATGGAAGTGTTCTAAGCCAAAACCCAAGCATTTACCATCCACAAACACTTCCAGTATGGCAAATTTAAAATGCAGCTGAACCAAAATCTAAGGATTCCAATATTATAAACATTCTTTGGTTTGATGACTGACTCTACTCTACCCCAAATTCATAACCATCCATCAATAAGCATACATAGACCAAGAATTTATACTAAGCAGATTAAGAATTGAGATTTTGGGAGTAGGACGGGAAATAATAAGGCTAGTAGTAGTTCTTCAAGAAACGAAAAAAAAGGAAAAAAAGACAGTAAAGTAGACATTATCATATGGACCAAACCAATGCTAGATGAAGATGCACAGAATAGATAGACATGAACATCATCAGAGCTGTCCCTTAATAACCAAGTTGCTTCTGATATCCTCTTCTACATCCCAAGCTCGAACTTAAAAGGTGTATTTGGAGAATGTGATCAAAGATTCAAACATTCATTATAGAAAGTCTTACCACAAGATCCAAATTGTTTAAAAAGGTTTGTGTAGTCTACAAAGATTTGTAATATTCCATCAATTATGATTGGATATCAACATTATCATTAATCTCAAGGAAATTAAATTTTAAAACCAACATAAAGATTATGCACATTAGCTATCTCATTAAGTTGAAGCCAAAGAAAGAAAATTAAAGCAAGCAACAAAATCCCTGGGGTATGGTAAGAGAGAGAGAGGTCAGACCTTTTCTTTTAACGCCCGGAAGCAGCAACCAGATCGAGTAGAGGTGAGCACGCAATTGAGTGGAGAACTGAAGAAGTAAGTAAAGAAATAAATGATAGAGAGAAAGGGGAAGAAGGTAAGGTTATATTTTGGACAATATCAGAAAATATTGTATTTTTCAGGGGTAAGTAAGGTCTTTTTCTATTTATACGACTCTCACCGTCCTATGTCAGTCGGTCATCATCATTATAAGAAGAGGTAAATTTCTTTGCTTCTTTGTTCTCCTCAAGACTCTCCTGGGAATAGGGATGGTCATGGGGCGGGGACCTTGTATCCCAGTCACTGCCCCGTTCAAAAAAAAAAGAAACCCACATCCTTCCCATTATCTGCTTGATCTGGGACGGGGCGGGTATGGAAAATACCCGTACAGAACGGGTTTTTTACGGATTACCCATAACATTAAGCTCAAATATGATGAGTTAATTTAATAATCAATATCTAAGTTCAACCAATAATAATAATAATTTAAAATTTCAAACTCATAAATTCATCGTAAAACAAGCAAAGAAAAACAAATGTCTATAAACGAGCATCACTCATTTTAGTTCTTAATTATTTCTTATCAAGTATCTTCCTCCATGTTGATCACCTCATCGTCTGCTTCAGTTTCTTCCCAAAATGTTTCACCATCGAATTTTGATCCACCTAGCCAAAATAAGAAAGTGTATCATATAACCATAATGATGTATTAAACGTAAAAAAAAACATTTCAATAAAAAGAGAATTTCATTACCATTCAGCATATCCCATAGCCAGTCTTGAGCGCACATCAAAGCTTCCAACGTTTTTGGATGAAGTCTATTACGTTGGACACTCACAAATCTACCTACGGTACTAAAAGCTGATTCGGAAGCTACCGTTGAAACTGGAATCGCTAAATTATCTCTAACCATACACTGCAAGACTGGATATTTAATCCCATTTGTCTTCCACCATGCTAGTATGTCAAAATTACCAATCCTAGGTAAAAGATCTTCTTCTAAGTAATTGATTAATTCTGACTTAACAGTACTAGTAGGAGCAGTATTAGAGACAAACATATCAAACTTTTCCAAAGGATCTACTTCATCGTTAAAACTATGCATCTCTGAAGTGAAAGACAAATCATTTTGGCTAACAGATGTTTCAGCAAATTTTACTTTCAGTTCATACTCCGTCGCCAAATCAACGCATAAATCGCGTACTCGATCAATTTCGATTTTTGAAAAAGCTTGACCATAAATTTGTGGAAAATAAAACTCAATAAATTTCATCTTAAACCTTGGATCTAACATAATTGCTACGGCCATTACTCCATTGATCACAAACCAATACTCTTCAAACTTCTCTATCATTTCATATGCCATTTCCTTAATCACACCAACTTTAGAATTTTTCCACTCATTTAATGACAATCTAATATCACAAAAACTTGGAAAGAAAAGGTTGGTGGTAGGATATTTTACTCCGGAAAACTTCTATGTGAAGGTATAAAATATCTTAAGTTTGTCGCACATTTCCTCTGCCAACAACCAATCTTCATCATCTGGCAAACAATCATACTGTGGCTCACGTTGCTTTAGTCGAGAAAAAACCTTCTGATACTTAATAGCAGTATTAAGCATCAGGTATGTTGAGTTCCATCTTGTCTCACAATCAAGAACTAACTTATTTATACTCTAAATATGTAGTTGACGGGCGGCCTTTTCAAATTTCTCAACTCGTTTTGGTGTTGCTTTCCAGTAAGCAACACTATTACGAATCAATTCGATTGCTCCTTTGATCCCCTCTAATCCTTTCTTGACTATAAGAGCTAATATGTGTGCACAACAACGCATATGAAAAATATCTCCACCCGACAGTAAGTTACTTGATAATTTTTCTAGGAGAAGTTGGATCATAAGATCATTAGTGGAACAATTATCTACAGTAAGAGTGGATACTTTACCATCGATATTCCAGTCTAGCAGACACTCCATCAATGCGGCTGACAGGACTTCAGCCGTGTGCGGACATGGCACATACATAAACCTAATACAAAATAAAATTCAGATGGTTGATTAGACCGTACTACGTAGCAACTAGTAATTAATCAGTAACAAAATTAATGGTAGTGATTTTTCATTTATGACGTGCATATCCAATGCCTGAAATCATTAAATGAATACGCGTACCTGATAATTCAGATTTGCAAGATCCACGATTCATCGATGAAATGAGCCGTAATAACCATGTATCCTTTCTTTTGCTTACTAGTCCACATATCAGTAATCAACGCAATTTTACCTTGATGTTTTTGTAGCACCTCCATTGTTTTAGTTTTTTCTTCATCATAGATTTTAAGGATATCCCTTTTAATTGTGCTCCGAGATACCACCTTAAACAACGGTTGAAGCGCGTTTGAATATCATCTAAATCCGGCATGTTCAACGATGGAAAGCGGATACTCGTGTATGATTATCATATAAGCAAGTTCCTTCCTAGCGAACGATTGATCAAAACTGTACGTGTTAAGATGACTTCTTCCGTCACTTTTTTTACTCGGAGTGATTATTGATTGTCTTATGTCTTGCTGTTTACGTCGAGGACATCTTTTCATGTGTGCGTGTAGATGCTTAGTCTCATTTGTGCTTTTTCCTCCTAATGGTTTATGACAATATTTGCAAACTGCTTTGTCTTCCCATTTTATCTTTTTCTTTTTCAAAGTGGTTCCACACTATGGATCTTTTCTTCCCTGAAACTATAGCAATTTCACCTTCGACATTATCACAATCATCTGTAATGTTTGCCTCGGCAGTTTCACCATGGTCATCATCCATTGGAGAACTTGGAATTTTCTCGACATGGTGTTCAGACTATTCGGATTCACCTGGTGTGGATATAATTGTCATTTTGGGATCACTGTGTAATATACACATAAAATAATATAATATATATATAATAAAGAAAGCTTAAATAATATAATATAATCAATACAATAATTAAATAATATAATATAATATAATTTCTTAGTTTAAATATAATATAAATAATTAATGATATCTTATACTTTTACGTTTTCTTTTATAATATAATATAATATAATTTTTTAGTTTAAATATAATATAAATAATTAATGATATCTTATATTTTTACCTTTTTTTTTATAATATAATTTCTTAGTTTAAATACAATATAAATAATTAATGATCTCTTATACTTTTATCTTTTTCTTTTATAATATAATATAATATAATATCTTAATTTAAATATAATATAAATAATTAATAAAAATATAAAATCCTAAAATGCGAACGTACGGGGCGGGGACCTAGAATCCCATCCCGCCCCATCCCCGCTTCACTAATTTCGGGTATTACCCATATCCAACCCCAACCCCGTTTGTACGGGTAAAACCCTACCCAATAAAGGCGGGTACCCACGGGGATGGGTTTGGGTGGGGCAAATTGCCATCCCTACCTGGGAACGAAGTAGAAACTTGTAGAGATCTTTCTCAGTGTGTTTGTGTTTGAACTCAAGTTAGGTCTGAACTCTTCAATTAGGTTACTGTGTGAGAGACAATGGAAGACGAAGATATAGAGAAAGCGGTAATGGCATATTTGAAAAAAAAGGGTTTTAAACAGACGGCACTAGCATTGAAAGAAGAACAAAGCAAGAGTTCTTCTTCTAATGTTTCACATACTGATCCTGATGTTTCCAAACAACTTCTCTCCTTCTCTGAGTAAGTAATCTTCTCTCTCGCTCCTTAATTACACATATTTTTTTTATTTTTTTTAACAATATCTAGTAGTTTTGTAGCTCATGAATGATTGACTAGGGTTCTAGTTATTGCGTCGATAAATTGATGTTAAGGGTTTTTCTTTTCTGTTTCAAATTTATGACGAGCACAATGCCAAAAAGCTGACATCTTAGTCTTAGATAAGTTAGATGGGTTGTAAAAATTAAGAATCTACGAGTATTACATTGACCTACATTTTTCTCTATTTCGTGTCTTCTGAGTATGGCAGAGGAAAATGTATTATGCATCTAGACAGTGAACTAAGTGATAAACTTTGTTCGGTAATATAGTAAGTATATTGGTTTTGAAAACATTATGGAATCCAGTGTAGCTTCTCAAGTATATGGCAACAGGAAGTAGTGAGGAGAAGTCAATGTTTTTTTATTCATATATAGCTTATCAGGGTATAAACGTGGATGGCAGTGCAATGTGATCAAAACAAATATCACTAGGGTGAGGTACTGGCTTCTATGGTAGTGACTAATGTGGTGGCAATCGAAAGGTTCAACATTCAAGTGGTGGTGTTATGGGTAATTTTTGTGATGGCGAGGAGGCCATGAGATTGAGTGGAGTGTAGTTAGTGGTGTTAAGGTAGTGAGGGGACAATAGAAGTAACTGTTCTGAAAGTTGAGCAGAAGTAACTTCTCTACAAGATAGAAACTAAATCATTGCTTCAGCCAGATGTAGTACCCTGGATTTTAATGTACGTCTCTAATAGTGTTTCTTCTCGTGCTTTTTTTGCTTTTGACTTATGTATGCTGTGCTGTAACATCCTCACAGCCTGACAAATAAGATTAATATTATATGGTTGATTCCTAATGGTGTCAAGTCAGAGTTACGTTAATCACTCTAATTTGTTGAAGTAATTTGTCATTGTCATAATCGTAATGCTTCCTTAACTTTCCTTTCGTCATTCCTGTTTATCAGGTCGGAGAACGATCCTGCAAGGTACCAGGACGGCTACAGCAAGTTAAGGTCATGGACATACGGTTCATTAGATCTTTACAAGGTAATGACTTAGGTTAGTTATTTTGATGTTTGGTAGACAATTTCAAATTTTTACGGTGAAAAATTATAGGCACCACAATTCCATGGTTGATTTTGAGAAAGTTGAAAGACCTTGCCGTGATGGTGTCCTGCTTATGACTATTGCCTCTGGTCCAAAATTTAGCTGTAATTAAATGCTCTCACAAATCAACTTATGCTAACTGTTGAATCCTGCAGCATGAATTGCTGCGAGTGCTTTATCCAGTATTTATCCATTGTTTTATGGATCTTGTGGCAAAAGGACATACACAGGAAGGTATGCTTGAATTGGTTGGCTTTCTTGAGTGTACCAAACAACTTTCACTAATTAGCTGTGTTTAATGTTCATTTTTGATGTATCTGGATCAGCTAGAACTTTTTTTAGCAGCTACCGCGAAGACCATGAGATGATGCACTTGAGGGATCTTCAAAAGCTGGAAGGCGTTCTTTCTCCCTCACATCTGGAGGTCTATCACTATTGCTCTTCATAATATTGTACCTGTTTCTGCATGTAGTGAGCAATTAAATCTTTATCAAATCTATTTACATATTCATGCAGGAAATGGAATTTGCTCATTCTCTTAGGCAGAGCAAAGTGAAGATTAAGTTATGTCAGGTTGTTCCTTACGGCTCTTCTGATTTTCTTCTTTTACAGCCAAAGATATCTGTCCAATTTCTTTCTGATGCAATAAATTGTAAAACTATATAATCGGTGCTTGTAATCCCTTCATTTACTAAAAATCATTTTACTTGTAGTCAGATACAACCAATTGCTAGTCAACAAATAATGTATGTTGCATCTAGTTGCCGAGCAATAAGTCATCTTTGCACGCAATGAGTTCCTGGATTTGTGCTGAAGTGAAATGTGATTAAGATATCAGCATTGTGGATATCCACATTGCCTAGAGTCGAATATGTTGTGCATAAGCCTGTAAATCAAGCACACAATGACTGCCCATCTCTAAAACAAACATCTTACCTAATCCATTTGTGGTAATTTTAGGTAAATATTAGGTTATAACACCCTTAAGCTATTTTTGCTAATTGAAGTGTCGAGAAAAAGTATTATATTATTATGACATAGTGCTGAAGTCTGATCAATCCTTCCATCTTTATTATTCGAGTAGCTGATCTTTGTGTCACTAAATAATGGTCACTCCTGACAGTTTATTTCTTCTGAATAGTACTCGCATGAGCTGCTGGTGCAATATCTGCAGAAACCCCAGTCCTCAAAAATGTTTGGAATAGTCAATGAGCATATAACTTTCGAAGGTACCACTCTTCTTACTGCTATTGAATTGATTTTGTAATGTGTTAATTTTGACATATCCTTGGTCAATTTGGAGATGCTTCACTTTCATGCCAATACTTAATTCATGGTCATTTGGCAGTTTCTCCTGGACAGCCAAGCTCGATATCTGATGAAACGGAGGTAGTAACTCTAATTGGAATCAGCCAGGATACAGCCAAACAGATAAATGAGAAAGAAATACATTGGGGAGTGAGACACTTAACCTACAAAAATGATTTTGCTTTTCATTATGAACTTGGGTGCAGCTTTGTAAATTGACCTTGTATTTGTCGAACTAAATACTTTCTTTTATGTAGTTCATGCAAATAAATGTTACATTTGTAGCAGCTGGATGAGGCTAATGACAATCTAGGACTGTTTCTATATTTTTGAAATGAAGAAAGACAACATGTAAAGAAATGGAAATTATATATGATCTAGGAGTGATGATCGATTTTTTCTGACCTTATTGTCCTTATGTTAGACTTTGATGTATGGTTACAATTCAGTGCGCCTGTAAGACGGGTACCACAGAGTTATAAAAGGTGGCTTAATGCTCACTGGGAAGTTATCTCTTGCTAGTTCAAAAAAGTAATCAAGAATATAAAAAATGTTATTGGAGCAATTTTTGGTCTTCTTTCTTTAACTGGTTCTCTATTACTCTAAAACCTTCTGCTTTTTTCCTTGTATATCACATTTATTGTTCTTGTCTAGGGGCTGTTGTTGATAAAGAACCACACAATCTGATGTTGGACATTCAACTGACTTGGCCTAGCTCTACTAGTATAAGTTTTCTATTTTCTATTTTGTTTCTTGCTAGGATGTTTTTCCTAGTTCTAGTTAGTCTCTTAATTTAGGATTTCCTTTTTCTAATTTTGATTTGTTCTTTGGTTTAGATGATTTTCTTTTCCCTAGTCCTAGTACTTTAGGAATTATTGAAGCGTATATATAAGAAGTCCTGGTATTGTAGAGAATACATTCTATCATTATTTGATTTATACATATTAGTTTCTTAGCTATGCAATTGCTTTTGTGAATCTGTTGATCTCACAAGCCATTATTAGCTTCTTGGATGAGGATCTTTGATCCAAATTTTAAATTGCTTCCGCTACATTACAATCTGATTGGCCTTTGGTGTCTCTGATCTTATCTTCCTCTCTTTTTTCCTTGTCTTTGAGCATGTTAAATTAAGAGATACTGTCATACTGACCACATCTGCTCCTGTGTTTCCATTTCATAGTTGCTTGAAGATTCTTTGGAAGAGCATCTGGAAAAAGCAGGGGGGATGATGCCAGAATCTGAAAAAGGTGAGGGAGAAACCAAAGAAGGTGACTTGGAAGAATGCAAGGTAATGTAAACTGCTCTAAGACTTAAAGCTTCTAATTTTTTCTTAGCACATTTTGGTCAATTATATAGGAATGTTGTGCATCCAAATTGCTTTCCGAGTGTCTTGGTACTTCTGTTAATTTAATTAATTTTGATATTGAACGAACTAATTACATGATTTTCATTTAAATACAAAAAGAGCTTAAACATTTGCCATTTGTTACTTAAGGGTTCCTTCGTTATGTTATTAAAAGAGAGTCATATTTCATATAAACCAATGCAGCTCAACTGCATAAACATGTTTTCACCATTATCTGTGCAGAAGAGATCAACAGATGGCGGAAAGCAAGGTCCTTCGGCTAAGAAACTGAAAAAGGACAAGGTTGTTAGCGCAACGGGAAAAAGCGCTCGCGCTGAGACAAATGCTGTATCCGTAGCACCGCGAGTCAAGGCAGAGCTGACTTTGCCAGTAGTGTAATTATCAGAACCCGTATTTTATTGTTTTTCAGTTTGTATTTTTTTTTTCCTTTTTTGGATTTAGAGCATACCTCACATGAAATTCCTCCTGGGAACTGGGCATCATTGAGTCAATCAAGTCTGGATAAATCATGTATGTCGCCGAGTGCAGTTTCCTTGTATTGTATCTAATGTAGTTGCTATGTGTTGAGCTAGTGTTGTTACGTTCATGGTAACCATGAAATAGGTTTGTTGTTTTGACATGAATACCTTCTCATCACTTAGGACGCATCAAGTTTCCGTGCACATTGACTATTTTGTATATGAGTTGCGTGAACTGCACTTTTATATTTGCTAGAGATTAAAAAATTTAGGCTTGTCGGATCCGTGATTACTAGAAAGGTACAAGCAGCACGATTGCAAATAATAGTTGCATCTCTGGTCCTTTGAGGTCCGCCACCAAGCACCCATGCACATGAGATTTAGTTCAATTATGCCTAGATTACAAATATTGTGGTGTGATGAAGCAGGTTCAAACTCAAAAAACATAAAAGAAGATACTTACTAATGGTTTTTACGTGGACTCTTATATTTTTTATGTGTGTTTGAGGTGCTAAGGTGTTCTCTAAAGCCCTTAGTCATTTATCAGGGGGACCTACCGCAATGTTTTAATGAGTAGAGGCTTCTGTTTGAAGCTTAAATCTGTAGCTGGTAAATTGAGTGGAGTACTCAACATTTTGTGCTATATGTTTTACTGATCTGAGATGGACATGTATAGAGAATGAAACAGCTCTTAGTGTTGTTTCAGAGGATCCCTTCTTTCTTTTTCGTATTTTTCTACATTTAGCTCCTGCAAGATGCAAGAAAGAGAGTTAAGAGTATTGTGTTCTTATCTTGCTATTATACATGTAATACGTTCAATCTTAAAGTCTATTAACTTTGGTATCGTCAGAAACTTAGCTTCAGTATCATACTTTATCAACAAATTTAGCATTGGTGCTGGTTGTATTTTAGATATTGAGGTTTTGCGGTTTGGATGGTGTTTGGGTGTCATCATTATCTGATACCTTCAGCTTTTTCTTTATCTCATCTTTTCACTTTTTTTCTTCTTCTAGATCTCGGTCCTCTTGTTTCATTCATTGCCTATAGTTATTCTCATATCACCAGTGATCATAATATGTGGATTTGAACCTGCTGCCAGGTATAATGGTTTCCTTATGTAAAATCTGAAATCTGTGTAACTTTTTTCTGCAGGCCCATAGAAGTAGAACATTCCATTCTAGAGGACCTGAGAAACCGTGTTCAGTTGGGTAGCATGGCACTACCATCAGTTTGCTTTTATACATTTATAAACACACATAATGGGTAATGGGAAAACTTTTTGATAAATTGTGCTCTCATCTACTGCACTTCTTATCAGTTACTCTGTTGACATTTCTGTCAAAATGCTGATTAGGCTGAACTGTTCATCAATATCTCATGATGGATCATTAGTTGCTGGGGGATTCTCAGACTCCTCACTGAAGGTTCGATTTCTTATCTTCCTACTCACGCTTATTTCATACTCGCCGGCCACCGATGAATTTGTTTCATTTATGCTTCACTTGTTGTCTTACAGGTGTGGGATATGGCTAAAATTGGGCAACAAGGTGGAGCTGGTAAATAGTTATCTGCAAAGTTACCATTTTAGGCTTTTCTTTATAGTAGGTCCAGTAGGCATCAACTCTGTTAGAAATATGATTGCATTAGATGTTGTTTGACAGGCGGTTCAAAATACAGATAACTACCGCAGATTATCAATCTTTTTCCCTTTGTGTTGAGCGGTTTTCTGTTATTCATCTCCGCAAATATATGTAGCCTTGATAGATATTCTATTAAGGAGCATTTAATTCTGGAAAATATTTTTATTAGAATACTTATGCAGTAAAATCTTTGGGGAGGTTGACACTACAGCGCATTCCTCTCATGAGATCACTGTCGTTTTTCACGTTTTCCTAGTCGCACACATCAAGCATAACTCCAGAAAGGTAGTCACAATTCTTATATTAAATAATGCCTGTGTCAGCTACTATGCAGAGGGGAAATGGGACAACTCCTACCGAACAGTTGGTGGGAACAGATGACGGGAAAAGATCTTATACATTGTTTCAAGGTCATGCTGGACCCGTATATTCTGCCACATTTAGTCCACTTGGTGATTTTATTTTATCATCATCTTCAGACTCTACCAGTATGTTTTCTTTCTCTAAGCCATTTTAATTATTTTGACATCCATGATTGGTTCCATATAGTTTCGTAGACTCAAGCCTACAGCACTAAAGAACTAGAATACATTGCTGTGCTGCAGTTCGATTATGGAGCACGAAGCTGAATGCGAATCTTGTTTGCTATAAAGGTCATAATTACCCTGTCTGGGATGTCCAGGTATTATTTCAGTTCACTGCAGTTTATCCTAATATAATATGTTTTGAAAACTGTTAGTTTGTAATAGCTCTATCACAAACTAACCTCTGTAACTGGGATAATCCCACTACACTGTTGTTCAGTGATTGTATTGCTACTGATTCTGGCCTTGTACCTAAGGCTTACTTCAGTTGTTTAAAGGGTGATTATGTGAAGTTGACATGTGGCTGAGTGGGCAAGGGACCTTAAACATCAACTTGTTTATTTGCTTACTTGGAAGTCTACTATAGTGAACTAGTGAAATTTGGACCATTGTATTCTATATCAAATACTGGCTCAGTGTGAAATGCTGCGTAAATGGTTTATTTTTCTTCTTAGAAGTTCTCTATCTCTTAGATGCTTCCTCTTTTGGTTCCAGATCTTGCATGAAACATTATCCAAAATTTGCTGTTTGTATTCAAGGCAAGACGTGTCAACTGGCAATGTTTATCTCTTTCAAATTCCAATGACATGGTTATTTGTTGCAGTTTAGTCCTGTGGGCCATTATTTTGCAAGCTCTTCGCATGATCGGACGGCTAGGATATGGTCTATGGACAGAATACAGCCTCTAAGAATAATGGCAGGACATTTATCTGATGTTGATGTGAGTTGATTATTTTCTGATGTATGATAGTGGCCAGTGACAATTCAATTTTCCTCATTTTATATTAATACCATTATTAGTTACAAGAACTCCTCTAAAATAATCCCAAAACATCCTTTAGCGATCCTCGGTAAGGAGTAATTTGGTAGAATCAGAAGCTGAAGCTTGTAAAAGTAGGACTTGGTACACTTTGGAACAATCTGCAAAAACTTACTGAACAAGAACAATTAGGAAAAAGAATAGTAGCTGAAAAGGTTCAAATGCCGTAGCAATGGGTCTCATGTTATGCAAGTTGGCCAATGTTTGTTCCTGGCACCATCTCTTTTATAGCTTTCTAAGAATCTTTAGGTATTTTCTCTAATTATTTCATCAATCTTATAATCAGTGTGTGCAGTGGCATGCAAATTGTAATTACATAGCAACTGGTTCTAGTGACAAGACTGTTAGACTGTGGGATGTGCAAAGTGGGGAATGTGTTCGCATATTTATAGGCCATAGGAGTATGATATTATCTTTGGCAATGTCGCCTGATGGGAGATATATGGCATCAGGTGACGAAGACGGTACCATCATGATGTGGGATCTTTCAAGCGGTCGGTGTGTTACCCCTCTGACTGGTCATACCTCATGTGTGTGGGCACTTGACTTCAGGTGAGTGGCTCTAATATTCAGTGGTCAGCTTATCTCTTTTGCATAGTATTTTTAAAAGAATCCTAGAGCTGTGTTTGAATTCATTGTTTCAACCACTAAGGTGTTAAATAACTACTGAAAAACATAGGTGTCTAGGTAACATGTTTGCTGGAGTTAAGGTGCAGTGCTGATAATAGTCCAAAAAGTGGAATCAGTGTTTTATTAATTGTTCGACTATCGGCTACTTCAATTGGAGATTCGTTTTAATACCAGACGTGTTACTGGATAATGGGCTACATGATATTTTGATGCAGGGGCATATTGCATCATATTTGGTTTTAGGTTTATTATTTAAGAACTTATCTTTGATGCCAAACAAGGTGCATAACACATTCTAACATTACTTTGGGATATCCATCTGCTTTGGAAATTCAGTGGTGAAGGTTCACTTCTGGCTTCCGGGTCTGCCGATTGTACCGTAAAGTTATGGGATGTAACAGCAAGCACAAAGATACCAAGGGCAGAGGAGAAGTAAGTTAGAAAATGACTTGAACTGAATATATTATGTAAATTCACAAACTTTAGTCCATGGATATATTTATAGCTTCCATTGTCATCTACAGCAAAGCAGGAAGTACAAACAGATTAAGATCGTTAAAAACCCTACCAACCAAATCTACTTCAGTTTATTCATTACGGGTAAGTACATCTGGTCTGACCTAGTATCTTATACTCTTTTTTTTTTCTTTTGAAGTATAGTATCTTATATTCTGTTCATTCTGTAATTTGGGTTTTTATTTTACATATTTTTTAAATGATACAATTTTAATGCTATTGTTTGCAGTTCTCTCGGAGAAATCTTTTATTCGCGTCTGGGGTTCTCTCAAAAGGCGCACGATAGTACTTTCTGCGGTTATCACGGGTCAGAGCATGAAACATTAATCACGTATCATGGAGAATTTTGTTAGTCAACTAGTATTAACTAGCTACTTTTTGAGTGATTTGTTCGTCTGAGTAGTATTGATTTGTCTTGCAGTCCTTGAATATTCGTTCTTTGTGTGTTTAACTGCACATGAGCTTTAGATATTGAAAGCTGCCCTCGTTTTCTTCTTCTTCCTCCTCGTGTTAACGTACCATTTGTAATTGTGTAGATATCCCCACCCAACCCCACCCAATAAACCAAAGGGGTTAAAAAAAAATCAAAGGTAACTCAAAAAGCTCCAAAAAAAAGCTGACACAAATTAAATAATATTAAGAGAAAATTCAAGGAAATTAATAACGTCTATATTCTACTTCTCTCGAGCGTCCCTTATTTCCAATTCTAAAGTTTCTCCTCTTAGATGGTAAACTCGAAAGAATTTTTTTCAAAAGCTCCGAGTCTTCATACTCTTCATAAATATCATCGTACTCATCTTCATCCGAAGCGTAATTATCAGGAACAAGTTCAATAGGAGATTGAACTTTTTTCTTAGTTGAAGCTCTATCCATTAGCTCATTTTTTTCTTTAAAATAATCTTTTCTAGAGGCTGGATTTCTAATGAAATTAGCACGAATCTCATCATTCTTAATATTGTTTGCTTCATCTAGCTCCTCCTTGGTGAGAAAATTTTCATTCTTGTCTGAATCACGATGTTTCCTAAGGGCCTCCATTTTTGCACGAAAAGCTATTTTTTTCCCTTTATCTCCTGTGGCATAAATGAGTACCAGATCATAGCTCATCACATAGCAGCCAAGTCCATCTCATCTACAACTGAAACCATTTACAGAGCACCATCCTTGCACAGCTCATTGAGCCAACACACAACCATTCACATCACTGCGTAAACCTTCTGATCTCCATACCAAATGGAACCCAGAATCACCAACAACATTTTCTGTAGCAGTGACACACACCCACATTGCCACTGCACTTCCATTTTCTGAACCCAGAATCACCAACAACCACTGCATCTGAATCTTTGCTAACTGCCAAAGACACCTTATGCATATAGAAGTTAAGTCAGAAAAACAGAACGATTCAACTGAAACCGACCTATACAAAACATTACAAACTGTTACACAAGTCGGACGTATCTCAAATCGCAAAAATCTAACAGGGACATTGTATAATATGCTGGAATTGTTGTTCATAGAGATATAATCCTCAAGAAGCCATCCTAGCTTAGTTCGATAAAAAAATGGCTATAATCACACCCAAGTGTCAACAAACAATAAATGAAATTTTCTGAAATGATGTTGCTTATTCCAATCCAACAAATTTGCTTATGGAATCTAAAATTCATGGTGGTTTGTAAGATTACAGTATACCTAATCTCATTCCAAATAAAAATTCTACCCCTATCATGTTTCAATTTTACGCAATGTTGAAATCAGATCCTTTTTTTTTTCCCTATCATGTTTCAGTTTCAAGCAGTGTTGAAATCAAAACCTAAGGAAACCCTAGGTTCTTCGTACTTAATTCGACAATAAAATTGATAGCAATTGAGTGATTGAATCATTGAAGAAGATATGATGAACTTTTAATAGATTGGAGCAGGAAGAAATAAGATTGAAATCGTACCTTCAATCTCAAACAAGAACACCCAAAATCCCCTTTCGATTATTCTCAAATCCCAACTAGAATTTACCAACTCAAGGGTTCATAGCCAACACCTTTCTTTCTCTGAGCTAGAATCGGAAATTTAGATTAGGATTCATGATTTCGAAACCCATATTCTGATTCTTCAATTTCGACACAAACCCTAACTTCTCTGCTCAATTTCTTTCTTCATCTCGATCTCCTCTATCCAAATCATGGCTGAAGAAGAAAGAAGAAGGGAAAAGAATAAAAAAGGAAAAGAAAAGAAGGAGGTGGTCGGGATTCGATCCTGCAACCTTTAGGTCACTTTACCTTGGGTTTTCCTAAACTGCCCCTAACCAATTAAAACATTTTCAACCTCCGTGTCCTTTTTTTCATCCCACGAAATTTACGCGATTACCATTTATTTTGTTTTGTATTTACGCTAGTTTTTATTGAGAAATTGAAACATGGAGGGGCTCTTTAGTCTTTTCATTGTTGATTGAAATCTATTTTGGACACCAAATCTTATCTTTTTGTGTCAATTGATCACTTACTATTTACAAAAAGGTGGCCATATAAAGGTCCTCCCTCGCTTCGCTCGGTCGGCCCAATAAATCTAAAAACATCGCAAGATGAAAATCGTTGGAAATAGCTATGTGTGCTCACAATAATTGTTATTCCAAACCCTAGTTATCCTTCTTAAACAATAAGAATAAATTCTCATAAGAAGTTTTACTAGACAGAATAAATCAAAACAACTCGGACGAGATCAGCAACCATGGAACGAACAA
This sequence comes from Papaver somniferum, assembly GCF_003573695.1. Classification (NCBI taxonomy): domain Eukaryota; kingdom Viridiplantae; phylum Streptophyta; class Magnoliopsida; order Ranunculales; family Papaveraceae; genus Papaver; species Papaver somniferum. The sequence goes on from NC_039365.1 coordinate 51,035,131, forward strand.
GGGAGAGTTCATCAGTTGCTTTCTTTAGCTCTTCCTTCAAAAAGACTAGGTTCTTTGATGCAATCTCTAGATGTTCACGTGACCTCAAAATCTTGAAGAAGATTTCCAACCAATTGAACAGACATCTGGATTAGAAGATCTTTTTCATGATAAATTGTTTTAAAGAAAATAACAGGGATGGGATGATCATCAAGTTCAAAGGTTATATCACCAAAGTTGTCTTCCTTTTTGCTTCCTTATATTGTGCACTTGCTCAATCAAACCCAGAAGAGCTCTTAGTGTTACCATACCATACCAGTATATATATATGTATATCAAAAACCTAATACATATTTAAAGGGGAAAAAAATTCCACAAGAGTAACCTAGGGTTTCTTGTATACGTTTGGTAACAGACCGGATGCACATATTAATGGTTAAGACCCAAGGCGAGGTCGGTTAACTGAATGAGTAAACAAGTTTTGAGATAATGACAGAAATCATTGATACAAAGTGACTCGACTGTCATTCTAGGAATAAAAGCTAGTGTATACGTTTGGTAACAGACCAGATGCACAGATTAATGGTTAAGACCCAAGGCGAGGTCGGTTAACTGAATGAGTAAACAAGTTTTGAGATAATGACAGAAATCATTGATACAAAGTGACTCGACTGTCATTCTAGGAATAAAAGCTAGTGTATACTAAGAAGGTATTTTTAAGACAAAAAAAAAAATTGGAGCAAAAATACAAACAACACATACCATTTGTCAAGAAGATATCTCCTCGAGGGTTATGTGTATCTTCTCACTGGTCCATAGACAGGATACACATAAGAAAATAGTCAAGTTGTATGTTGATGAACATGAAGTTCATCAGTGGCATTTACACACTCCTTTTTACTCCCCTGGCCTATAACTGGACTCTTGTACATATTTTCAAAAGAGTTATCAGGAGAAAGACAAGGGTTACCTGAATCAGCTGCCTTCCTCGCCTTCTTGATCTTGCGCTTGAGATCGTTGATACTAGTCTTGAGTTCCGAAACACGATTATTGATATGGATGTAATCAGGAACATTTATTTTAGAAGCAAGATCATCGTTGAGGGAAAGAGAGGATTTTGAAGAATTTTACTTTTTCGATATCTTTTTCTCCTTACAGGTCTTTCGGAGTTATCAGTCATCCATATAACATTGTTCCTTTTACCATTGTAAGCGGAGTAAGTGTTATGTTCATAATCAGGAAATGGCCCATTGGAGCACTTTTCTTAATTGTGGAATGAATTTCTAACTGAACACTGATGAACAGGTTTGATTACTTCTTTAGACATCCACATGAGAATGTTGTTAAGTTTTTCATTCCGTAGATGAAGATGACATCTTCTTTCAATGTGACCTTTCTTTTCGCAATAATAGCAATTGATAGGAAGGTTTTTATCCATTCTCAACTGAGTCATCCTTGTAGGCTCACGTTCTTTATTTTCAGATACATCTACATCTGTACATTGAGGAAGGTCTTTTTCCTTAACATAATTCATCTTACCAGTACTTGGAGCTTTTATACCTTTATAGCCCTGACCACGTGTATCACGATGTTCTTTACATGCTCCAATCATAGAAGATAGTTTTGTAGAGCTAGAATCGAATTTTTTTCAAATTCTCTTCTAAACCTTTGACCTTTTCAAGAGACGTACTAAGATCAGCCTCCAATTGTTTTTCTCGGGTGAGAAATGTCTTTTCTCTGAAATTAAAACATTCATGTTGAGAGACATATCTTTCTTTGGTTTCTGCAAGTCTTTCCTTCAACACAAGGAGATTTTAAAGAAGATCATCACATTCAGAATTCTTTGAACATAGATCTTCGTTACGATCTTTAAGAGTAGCTTGTAATAAGCTATACCCAGAATCATACCCCTTAAAGAGTTTCCTAAATTTTCTGTTTTCAACGCAGAGAGGAGTTAAAAATTCAGCCAAGCAGGATGTTGACCTATTTTTCTTTAGGAGATGATCAAAGAGAATGATATACTGAGAGACTTCTTCTTCGACATTTAAAAATCCTTCTTCTGAATCACTTTCATCAGAAAGTTCATTTAACTGTTCATCGAGATGGGCTTCCCAGTTAAGTGTGAATTTAGAAGAAGACGTCGAAATATAATTCTCAGTGGAACCAGGACAATTGACCAAGTTGGACTTCCCATGAGCTGGTGGTGGGTGATTAGAGACAATATCGTTCATCCTCAGTTCGCTACAAACACAGACTTATGAGGTCTTTAATGTGTTTGCCTGCTCTGATACCAATTGAAAATTCGGGGGTCTAACAACCACAACCAATAATTCGTTTGGCAATCTGAGAGGACTTACTCCAATATACTTTCTAGAGAATAAACTAGACAGTTAGAGTCAATCTAGAGTAAAGTATATCAAAGAGTTTAATATCTCTAACTCTTAATTCAATCCACAATCAGCAAATAGAAATCTGGGAGCCCGATTGAATATAAGAGGAGTTAGTTGAACGGTACCAAAGACCAATGTTCAAGTGTCAATCAATGTAAATCATCAACCAAAGATTAGATATTCTAATTGATTGATCTTAACGCACAACCTGTGATATTTCAATTATATAACAAAATATAATGCGGAAAGAAATAAAACAAACACCAGAATTTTGTTAACGAGGAAACCGCAAATGCAGAAAAACCCCGAGACCTAGTCCAGATTGAACAACACACTGTATTAAGCCACTACAGTCTCTATCCTACTACCAATTAACTCATGACTGGACCGTAGTTGAACCCTAATCAATCTCACACTGATTCAAGGTACATTTGTGTTCTTTACGTCTCTGATCCCAGCAGGATTCTATGCACTTGATTCCCTTAGTTGATCTCACCCACAACCAAGAGTTGCTAAGACCCAAAGTCAAAGACTTGATAAACAAATCTGTCTCACACAGAAAAGTATATAGATTGAATAAATCTGTCTCCCAAAGAAATACCCAAGAGTTTTTGTTCCGTCTTTTGATAAATCAAGGTGAAGAGGAACCAATTGATAAACTGGACTTATATTCCCGAAGAACAGCCTAGTATTATCAATCACCTCACAATAATCTTAATCGACTAGCGAAACAAGATATTGTGGAATCACAAACGATGAGACGAATATGTTTGTGATTACTTTTATCTTGCCTATCGGAGAAATTAATATGGAGTCAATTCTTTCAATTGTACTCAATACGATATAATCGGGCAAGATCAGAACACGCAACTACAAAGAAAATAGTTGGGTCTGGCTTCACAATCCCAATGAAGTCTTTGAAGTCGTTAACCTACAAGGTCCCGATACAAACCTAAGGTTAAAGGAGAATCAACTCTACTTTATGCAACTAGTAATATACAGGAGGTGTGGGGATTAGGTTTCCCAATTGCTAGAGTTCTCCTTTATATAGTTTTTCAAATTAGGGTTTGCAATCCAAGTTACCTTGGTAACAAAGCATTCAATATTCACCGTTAGATGAAAAACCTGATTCAACCAAGCTAATATCTTTCAACCGTTAGATCGAACTTAGCTTGTTACACACAAATGAAATGTACCCTCATTTATGTTTATGTAACCGTACCTAAACGTGTACACCATGTTGGTTCACAAATAGTTAACCGAGGTTAGCCATATGATTACTCTCATATCAACCTTATTCAACTTAACCATAACTAGTTCAAGTGACTCAAATAAAACTAGTTAAAGAGTTGTTCAATTGATATATTCTCATAGAATTATACAAGAACACAATTGAAGCACAATATGTTTGATTCACTCGAATCAATCATGAACAATAGCCACGGGTTGAAAATATTGCATTCCTTATTATATAAATGTTTATGCTCATGTTTAAAACCGATTTTAGAACTTTTAACCTTCAATTATACAAACGGGTACGTATACTTGAAATACCCGGACTAAGATTGAGTTACGCCAGTACGCAAACTTCGAATCCCGTCAGAAATTCTCGGACATGAACCTGTACGCCAGTATGCAAACGGGTACACATACTTAGGTTCCCGGATTTCTCAAACCAACAGGTACACAAACGGGTACGCATAGTATGGTTCCCGGACATGGATTACATACGTGCAAGAGTGCACAACATGACATATCCAATAATGTTAAGTGTTCTAAACTCTTATTTCAATCATTGAAACTTTCTTAGAGGATGACAATAGTCTTTTTTCACATACTATTAGCATCAAAGAAATTTTCAAGTTATTGAAATAATCATTACGAAACATTCCAAGACAACACCAAATGATTGTATCACACAAACCATGTAAGATGTTACTCGGAAATTTTCACATGATATAAGATGAACTTGGTCGAAGCGGAAGCTTGCCAAAACATATTTCGAGAAACATGTAAGCGAGTTAAACTCAGCTCGAAATCTCAAATGTGTATATAGAAAACTATATCGTAATACGACTTATGTCTCAATATAGGAGATAAAGTAGAAATAGACTTTCCAAGTGATAGATGAGTTCAAGTCTCCACATACCTTTTGTCGATGAATTTCCACAAGATCCCCTTAGTAGTTCTTCGTCTTTAAATGATGAACGTCGTGAAAAGTAAGCTCAACTACACAATCTATGTCCTAGTCCGAGACATCTATAAATAGGCTAGAAATCAAGACTTACAGTTTTCATCACTAACATTGACAAACATGCTTGAGATAGCAACGCTGCGAGTTCAACTGAGCAATGCTCTAACACTAAAGATGCCATGCTTTTCACACAACTTGCATCACTAAAGCCGACATGCTTTTCAGATAGAGATGAAGAAATAAAAGTAAATAATGAGAAATATTTCGCATCCAACAACAGTTGCACATGAAATGACACTTTAGCTCTTTTAAGCGACGTTTCTTCTTCTTTTGCTCCAAAGTACCTAAAACTCAAAATTAAACATAAGATACATAATTTGCAAGAAAACTTAGTAAAGATAGCATAAACAAAAGATAAATATCAAGGTGTTTTAGACACCTACCATCTCACACAAATCATATAAGATGTTCAAGGTAATTTTCACATGATCATCTTTTGACTTAATATTTAGTTTCCAACAAATAGATTGCTTCCAACTAAACTCGTCAAGAATATGACAAACATAGCTAAAGCAAAAAGCTTCCAACATATATTTCGACAAATAAGAGAGATAAACTCGTCTCGAAATATCAAATGTGTATAATGTAAAAGTTTATATAGCTATACGACTTAGTCTCATTAGAAGATAAAATAGAATATACACTACACCATTTTTCCCGATTAGCAACTAAATTTTGCAACAACTCTTACGCAGTTGCGAATTCGCAACTGATTTTCGTAACTACTGAGAAAACCACATGTGCTGCCTGTTTGTGTGTCAGGTAACACTAGAACTCACATGTGCTGTGTGCCTGGTAACACCTAAATTTTACATGTGTATTTTCGTGTCTAAATCTGCGCCGTAGATATAGTTGTTAAATAAAATCTACACCATTCAATTAACCCTAACCCATATACAATTACCTCGCTTTCTCTTCCCTCTTCACTTCATCTAGCCGACTTTTGTTTCTCCTAAAAAACTCTGAAGTTCTCATTCTCTCTGTTTGAAAAACTCGATTAACAACTCACTCTTCAGTCAAAATCTCGATTGAGTTAACTAAACCATTTTGTTTTCGATGAACAAGGTCACTGTGTTCACTTTGTTTTTGATGAAAAGGATTACCGTGTTCACTTAATCTAGGGTTCATGGAAAAATTTCTTTGTCTCGTGAGGTTAGTTTGCTATAATGGATAGACTTTTCATGTGGGTTTTATTTAATTTGTGTTTTTGCTTCTTAGATTTGGATTTTAGAGACTTGATGTTCTTCCTCAACAAAAAAAAAACCTAGGTTTGGGTTTCTCCAAATCAAGATATCTTTATGTTCATTTGAATTAAGGTTTCTGATTTTTTTTTTTATAATTTCGGATTGTACCAGTAGCTAACTATGTCTCCAGCAATTAAAGGTAACAAGTGGAGTGCACTTGCGTTGCACGTTGACAAACGCTAGCTTTTTCGTACTATTCACAAAAGTATACATAACGCTAGCTTTCTTGAACGTATCTTCTATTTTTACAAAAGTATGACACACAACAATACACCATCAAAACTTTAACTCTGTAACTCGACAAAATTCCTTGCAGATTGATGAAATCTCCTGTTAGGAAATGATGTTCATCATGTTCACCTTCTTCTTCTTCTGCTATCTGTGATTAGATTGACTATTCTCCACGTGACCTACAATACATATACCTGGATTAAGTGATTATCATTCTTGTAGAATAATGTAGTAAGAATTACTAAGACTTATTGTAGAGACACACATGCTTAACTACAGAGGCTCAGCAACCCTGAGTGTCTCGACTCTCCAATGAATAAGGTCAGTTATAGTGAGACAGACTTACAAAGATCACAACAAAACTGTTGGTTAGTATCCATTCTTGTCATAATTATTAGAAATAACCCGTGCCGTAACGACACAACGTGAGACTGAATTATTTTTGGCTATAGTATTTTTAATAATTACTACAAAGCGTATAAGACTTATTTTGACCTATGAAAACTTGTAGCTTTGAAAATCTTATATATTTAATTATAAATTTGGTTTCACTTGCATTTGAGGAAAATAATAATTTCTAATTAAAATGCTAGGTAATTTTCTTTATTGCACCCTAAAATAATAATAATTTTTTAGTTAATCCCAAAGATTGGTAATCTTTAATACTGATTTGTGTTGTATTCAGACCAATATGCTGAATCTTAATCGGATGAGAAATAAATGTAATTATATGCTCCCAGAATCTTCTTCAGTCGCTGGAACTATCGTCTGGTGTTCATTATCCATATGCTATTGTGATTCCATTTCGGTATTATCTCTCATGGATCAACGACCCGAACTTCCATATATATATATCAAATTCTTAGGAACGATGTCGTATATGGTATCTCCCTATGCAGGATGTCATCACTGATTATACTTGGAAGAGTGCATGACTAATATATTTAAACAAAAATAATATTAGATTGACTCGGATTAAAATAAGAATTATCACGTTTTATGAATCATTAGTAAATCCAAAGTAATGATTTTGTTGGTCCTCGTGAAATCGATCACTTCGCTTTTTCTTGTAACACGAATCTTGAGTACTGCGGGTTTGTCTTCATCGCGGTCATGCATTCTTGAAAGGAAGCAAACATATTTTGAGTACTGCAAGTTTGTCTTCATCGCAGTCATGCATTCTTGAAAGGAAGCAAACATATTTTGAGTCTTGCAGGTTTGTCTTCATCGCTGTCATGCAACGGATTTGGTGGGACTACGGCTAATCATGTTTGACATGTTGATTCTATTACCAACCTAGAGAATATTTTGGAATTGAATGAATGAATTAGGAGGTGTGAGGTGGAAAAATTACACTCCTTCAAAGAATTTGGTGGTAATGATGTGTCGGTAACTGAAGGCTTAGAAGACGATACTCAATCGTATTGTTACGAAGGAAAAGATAATCATAACCAAGAAGATAAAAAAAATAAAATTAGTTACAAAGGAAAAGGGAACCAACCAAAATGTCATTCAAGGTTTACGAAAAGATTGAGGTTTTGGTGTTAGGGTTGCCTTGTAGGCATTTATGTCTTAGAAAGGAATACGATTCCAAGCTAGATTATTGTCCAATTTGCAAAGATACATAGAACGAAAACTTGCGAGTCTTCATGTCCTAGCTAGCTTAATTATAAGCTTTAAAATAGCAAAAAAAAAAAAATTAACTAAAATTAAAACTAGGCCTATGATTTAATTGAAAATTTTTGGTGATTCATTTTTCTGAAAGATCTCAATTATATGTAGTTCTTTTTATTTTTTGAAAAAAAAAGGTCAAATGTTCTTTGTTCTTTGTGGGTTTAAAAAGGACAACTAATTTACTTTAAAGAAGAAACATGAGCTTTGCTTGTTGTAACCGCAAATTTTATGCAGTCATTTGTTCTTTGCAGGTTGATGAAGGTCGATTAATTCGATTTTAAAAATATATGAGTCAAAAAAAATTTGTTTTCTTTTGTTAAGAATATATGAGTATAGTCAAACTAATTTACTTTATTGGTAAAGGTTCTAATGGCTAGGGCTGAACATGGTTTCGGTTTTCCGCTGGAACCGGACCAAACCAGACCAATTAGGAAGAAACCAAACCGAATCATTTACTAATGGATTGGTTACGGTGTAGAAAGTGGAAAACCGATAGTGTTGGTTTTGGTTTGGTTTGACTTCTAAAACCGAACCAAAAACCATTGGATAACCGATTAATTTTTAAACTTAGTTTCTACCGTTGATTTACAAGTATTAGATTCTACCCATTGATTTAGAGGATAAATAGAAACCCTAAATCTAATATTTCATTATGATACTCTCCCTCTTTCTCTCAGTCGCCTCCCTTCTCCACCCCCAACTACAGCTACTGGTACTCGACTTTTTTCTTCCCGTCTTCCTTCTTTTTTATTTGTCAATAACTAAATTAAGATATATTATATATCTTCTTTTGATCTCTAGATTTAGAGTAAGCTTTAACTATTCTTGATATATTTTTTATTTTTATTTTTTGTCTGTAAATTTGTGTAAACCAATACTATCGGCAACTACGAATTTTTTATTTGTAAATTTTTTATTTGTAAATTTTTTTTTTGGTTTGACATAATTGTTGGTTAACCAAAAACCACTGGGACAAACCGAAATCAACTGGAACCATTTAGAAACCGAACCAATGGTTAATGGATTGGTTTGGTTTAGATTTTTAGAAACCAAAACCGACCATGAACAACTCTACTTATGGCGCTTGTTTTTTAAGGTGTATTAATCGTTGTGGACCCAATAAATTGGAAGTAAGTTAATTATATAAAAAATTAGAAAACAATTTAATTCATGAAATATAAAGTGAATTAGTTAATTAGTAATTGATCTATTTTATAATTTTAAAAATAAAAGAAATTTTTTCAAACTAATTAATTTAATTTTAAATTTTAAAATAAAGAGTTATATATGAGTTTATTTCATGGGTAATTGATTTTAAGGAAAAGTATGAGTTTTTCATGGATGTAACATTTAACTTTCGCTTTATTTTTTTTTGCTACATTAAACAAAATTATGATCCTAATTGTGAGGGAACCCAATCAATGCATCTCCCTTATAAAGCATAGTTTGGACAACTTAGGCAAGATAAAGAGCGGCCAGGATTCATTCTTGACAAAGCTAAATCCATGGCTCTGGTTGTTCACATCATTATTGAATCATTAATTTCTTATAATAAATACTTTATTAATCTCTTATCATAAATGTTTTATAATTATCTTAATAAATATACTTTCATTAGATAAATAATACATTTGTTAATAAAGAATCATAATAACTTTTAAAATTCTTTTCAACCCATTACTCTTTTCTAAATATATTTTTATTAAATAGTCTTATAATTATCTTAATAAATATAATTTCATTAGATAAATAACAAATTTTTTAATAAAAAATCATAATAACTTTTAAAATTCTTTTCAACCCATTACATTTTTCTAAATATATTTTCTATTAAATAAATAATAAATTTATTAATAATCATATACATAGAAATTGGGGATGACCCAGGTGGTGTTTGAGATTGGAGATTCATGGAGCCGGTGATGATAGTGATGGTGGTGAAAAAGGTAGTGGTAATTAGTGGTTTTGGTGGTGGTTGGCATCTGAAATGACTCACATTTAGAAAATCAATGTCGTAGACTGTCTGAGAGTTTTCAAGAATTGGAGTCTTTTCTGAGTCGAATGGGTTTCCATCTGAAATGTCTCAACGTTTTATGATATAGTGGCTTAGATAAATGAATTAGTATTTATTTGTGTTATTCAAATATAAGAACATACGATGTAACATGTACTGTAGATTCCATTCAGAGTTTTAATCTTTTTGGACCATTTTATAATGGGACAAAATAAACAAGGATTCTGAGCTTATGTGACACAATTATTTATAGGAAGAATGAGTTTGAGTGATGTAATTTTGTTTTATTCTACATAGTTCGATGTTTTGGTTTTGCGCGGTCACTAAAATAAGAGAGATGTATAAGGGAAATACCATTTCAAATGATCGATAATATGTTTTTGTTTTTGCAAACTATAAAGCAAATCAAATATCGTTGATTTTGTTGTGAAAGAGGGCAAGAATAATTATTTGGGAGAATGTCAAAATATCAAGCATACTAGAACGGAATCATATATGAGTACATGATAAAATATTTGTGGACTGAAGAGTAAAAATATATATAGGTTTTATCTTCATTTTTGTAATGATAAGGAGAGTAAACTCGATAATTAACAAATATTAAATTTAATATCCATATAAAAATTATGCCCATGCCGTTTCAGCACGGGTTAAGCGCTAGATAAATCTACGCTGAACTAAAGCCTATGTAAGTAATGGCCAAAATTTATCTAGGAAGAAGATAAATCCACGGTCTTGGTTTGTTCAACCAAACTATTATAAATATTTTATTAATTAGTATCACATTAGTTTCTCATAATAAATTATTAATTAATTTTTCATCATAAATGTCCCCTTAATTGATCTAATAAATACATATTTTTATTAGTAAATAATAATTTTATTAAAATTTATATTAATAAATATTAATGGTGGTATTGGATGAAGTAGTGGGTGGTAGAGATATTAAAGACACAAAAATATTATGGTGGGTTTGGTCTTTCCCTGGTGGTGGAAGAAACAGTGCTGATGGTTGTTTTTAATGGTGGTGGGCGTTGGTGAATAATAGTGAACAATAATATTTTTGTGTCTTTACAAACGCACAACATTATATTGTGAAAGATACAATTAGATATTTTTCGCATGATTGGTAAGGAAAAAACCAAATATTTCGTGGATGACCAGATCTTATAAGAAAATATCATCATATACCGTTGGATCACCCAAATAATACCCGATCAGACAAAACATGACTTTTAGAGTTATATAAAATTGATTACAATATAAAAGAGAAAATAATAAAAACAAAACCAATGGAATAAAAAAAATAGTGGAATAAATTAATTGACGACTTAAGTTTTGTTCACTATAAAATTTTCCTATGACGTCTGTGATTAAAAATTAAAAAGCACGTCCAGTGGTTGGGGGTGGAAGCAACGATGATGTGGGGAAGAAGTGGTATCAAGTGATATTTTGGATTCGGTGGGTGTTGGTGAAAGTAATATATTTTGTTAATAATGTTTCGCCACAAATTGGTTAACCTTATAAAGAATATAAAATGTGGTTGATCTTCTTAATGATAACATAAACTCGGTAAAAATACATGGCAATTAAAATAATAACTGCAGACAAACGGTACGAATCAAAATCAGTACACAATAAATTAACTTATTACTAAGTCGCACGGTTATGACACGAGTTATATCATAGCTAGGTGATTTTTTTTTTCATGTTTCTTTGTTCTGTATTATAAACAAAGTTTAACTAAGTTAGTTAACATAAAGAGAGATCTTGATTTTCCCTCCCGATTGATAAATTCACGTTTGTGGTCGATCCCATGAGTACACGCTTTAATTGGAAAATAATGCATTACATATTCTCTTTTTCCCATCCCAAAAATCAAAAGCAAAATGGAGAAATTTGATAGACTAAAAATAAAAACCTACATTCCCATAAAACTAAATAATTGATTCTATCACTCACATCCATAAGGAGGAGTGGACTTAAAGTTTAGTTCCCCACTTTTGAGCAAACCTAAATCAGAAATAAATTTTGGAATTAGAGATAGACTAAAGAGACAAAAGAAATTAAATCCAAGAACATGCTTTCGCTCAACCTTATTTCCTTGATGATTTGGTATCATCCTCGAAATCTTTAGTGCCTTAATTTATCAATTGTTTTTAGTATCATCCTCAAGATTTGTTTAGGGAGAAGATAAATCAATGGTCGTTTAAGTAAGTGTTTATAAGTGACGTCTATGATTGAAAGTTAGAAATTCATATCTAACAGTCTTAATCTGCGCACATCATTATTATCTCATTAATTTCTCATAATAAATATTTTATTAATCTCTCATGATAAATGTCTTATTAATTATCTAAATGAATATATATACTCCCACTCAATGGATAACAACTATGTTAATAATTACATCAATAGATATTATAGGTAATCAGGGTGATGTTTGTGAGTTGCGGTGCATGGAGACCGTGGAGGCAATGTTGCTGGTGAAAAAGGTAGTTGTATTGGGTGGTTCTGGTGGTGGTATCACAATTAGTCAATATAGTAGTGTACAATGTTTATTCGATGTCGTTATGATACAAATAACATTATATTTTACAAGTTGTGCTTGATTTTTTAGGTGTTAAAATAAGCTCGGTCAAATACAAAAGAAAAAATAATAATCAAAATGTATGAAGAACAATTGTCACTTTAAATAGTAACAACAAATAAATAACCCCGGTCAAAATATTTTTTTTCACTTATTTTCGTGGCCGTGCCGTTACGGCACGGGCCAAGTTCTAGTACATCCATAATGGAAAGAGGTTACAAATCTTACATCCATCGGATGTGTATGCTGGGATGAGACTGAGATGATCAGGTGCAATTAACGTTTGTCTTTGAAAATGTTACTTGACCGTCCAAGGCTCAAAAAATTCTTCTGTTTTATATTATATAACCGTTGGCATAACGATACTGCTTCAATCTGACCTAATGATGATGTAAGTTTTTTCTTCGACGTTTCAGTCGTCCAATTCTAAGAGAGTTACATGTTATGTTTGAAGCTAAAATAATGTTCATGCATACATAATAAAATTAGTCATATACATCACCAAAAATCTACAATCAAATTATTTATTAATAGTGTATAAATGTATATCTCCTTTTATTAGATTTACTTTGCCACCACTAAATATAATTAATGCACATATAATTTCATTATAATATTTTATACTTTGAACCATTGGCGGAACAGTAAGTGTATGGTTAGGCATTTTAACCGGCGATTTATGTTTGATCCAATCTTAAAAGATCTTTTTTTGTTTGTAACCTAATAGATGTGGCACACCCATTTTTTGTTTATTTTAACATTTAATATTTCAATTAATATATTGATTATGAGATGATCCATTAATTAAAGATTAATAAATTTAGTTCATAATGAAAGAAGTTACAAACACCACGACCATCAGATGTATATTGCTTGGATGAGACTGGGATGGTTAGATCATCCGTTTGTCTCTCAAAATATTATCTAGCCGTTGATAACTCAAAAGAACCATTATGTTTTGTATTATAGATATTCTTGGTAGTATGACACTAAGAGAGTTGTTGATTTATGAGAGTGCAGTGCGTTGGTGTACACATTTTATACTTTCTCCGTGTCTACATAATTAATAAATTATGATTGTATAATAATCGAACACTTCCATGGCAGAGTTAGTGCCAAGACCTACAAATCAGTACCTTATAAGTTAGTGCCCGTGCCTAAAAATCACTACCCAAGAAAGAGAAGTGATATAATGTATGAAGGCAACCAAAACCCAGATAGGTATAATGAAGCTGGAACTTACTCATCTTGGTCTTTTAGGATTTCGGTTTTCCACATTTTGCTGCCTAGCCTGCCTAGATCTCTACTAATTTCGCCTACGCTCTTTTGTGGCAACTTCACCTCATCTGACACCTTATTTTTCCAACACTACACCTTTCTCTTTTAGTAGCTTGTTGTTCTTCGAGTGGCAAAAAGACTTTGGGATGTATCCGTCTTTGTTTCTGGTTCACCCTATATAACAACGCGTATGAAACCAAATTAATCCGAATGCAAATATTAAAATAATAATGACAAGACAGAATCGCTCAATTAAAACCACTGTCTTTTGACCACTGTTCTTCAATAATATGGGTTTTTTCTTAGAATCAAATGTTTCTCCAAAAATAATATCATGCAAATGGGAAGTAAAGTGTCAATCCCGATCATCAGAATTTTATATACATAATTAAAAAAATCTCTTGTTTTGCTAAACTGATGATTGCACTATCATCTTCATTTGATTATAATTTATGAGAGAATAAGTAAATGTGAGTTCTTCTAACAAAATCACTTTACATGATTACATCAATTTACATAAATTAAGAAAGTTATTTCCGAAGTATACTAAGGTAAGCATTAAAACAAAGAAGACTTCGAGAGAAATTTCATCAAACATGGTTTGTGCACAAAATTGTCACAGCCATTCTCCACATATTAGGTGTCACACTTTTGGGGGTGGCATGAGAAAACTATGTCAAAATACAAAAAATGAAGCATTTAACTTTTCAAAATCCAACACTAACCTGATAATAATGGTGATAAAAAAACTGAACTGGAATTGGAGCTCGATTTGGGTGGTCATCAAAATCATCAATTGATTTGGTGCATCCCTAGTATAAGTTTGGGGGAGAAAATGAAATAAATGAACCCCAATCAAAATTATACCACTTAGGTTGTTCGAAACTCGATTTAGGGGAAAAGCTGAAATTAAAATCAAGTTGAATTAATCATTAATACTTTCGTATGTAAAAAAGAAAATAGGATGGAAGAGAAACGAAAGAAACAAACTGTTTCTGCTTTCGTAGTTTGACGGATGTGGATGGATATGAAGACCATCCATGGGCGGTTATAACAACCGTATTTACTGAAAAATATGGATGGTGTACGAAAAATACTGCGGTACACAAAAAATACGTGCGGGAACCCAATTTTTAAGCGTTTTCAGCTTAGGCTTGCTTTCCTTAAAGAGGGGGGAGATTTTATTAGACTTTAGGTTGTGTTAGTTTGGTAGTTCAAATTTTGATTCATGTGTCAGGGGCTTCAGTATCCATCCCTCAATTTCTTAACTCTCTCTTGTTTGTGTTAATTGACTAATGTTCTTGACCGTCTATTGTTGTGTAGGTATGAAGGAACAGTTTGGGATGATTTTAGCTCGTGGAAAAGGAGTGTATGTTGTTCAAGAAGGGCTTGTCAAGTATCTTTTGTGGTTGCAGGTATGAAGGTGAGTGGTTGCAGAATAATTTTTAACAACTCAATGCAATTTTTCAATATATAAGCTCAGTTCGGAAATATTTTTTGTGAATCTTTCATTTTATTTTTGTGGGGAAATATCTGCTTGTGCATGTCTATTAAGACTGTTGTTGTTTTTCAGGAGTGACACTTTGTGGCTCGATACTTTTTTTGTCAGGATTGATATTTTCATGAGTGATACTTTCATGCTCAGTTCGTAAAGGAATATCGTTGAGTTGTTTTTAACTGATTTATTTATTCACTAAATATATGGCGGTATTTCGATACAATATTCCATCTCAAATATGCCCTGACTAACTTGGTAGCTTAAAATCTATTAAATGATTTTTTCACAAGATGCTTATTCTACTTGTAGTGGTTGACTTATGTTGTTACCGCTCTTCTCTAGCGTAACTGATTGTTCACTTGCTTCACGAAGTACATTTAATTCATTATTACAAGAACGGTCTGTCGTTCACTACATATATGGAACCTTGAGTTTGGTATTTAACCACTATGTAGTCACCAAGGCTTAGTGGGACAACATGACTCAATCAATCTTCCACACAGCTTGGTATTGTGGTAATTTCTGACTTTGGTTTTCCTTGTAATATCTTACCTAGATGTGAATTTTTGTTAGTTATAAGCTCGTGTTGTCATGGACTTTGGTTTGTTGCAGAAGCGGCTTATGGACTTTGGTTTGTTGCAGGACCAATTGGAATTTGTCTTGAAATTTTTTTGGACTTTGGGATGTCAGCTCAATGGCCTTTACGTGCATTGTGATAACTGTCAACTTGCGTCTTCTTTTAGCATGTAATTTGATCACAAGGTGGCATCGAGTAAGTGTCGGAGGAAGTATTTTAGCATGGTTCGTATTCATCTTTATATATTCTGGAATTATGACCCCACACGATAGACAAGTAAGTTGCTTATTTTCATTGGATGTGTTTGTTTTTTGTGAAAGGTTACTAAATATGTTGCTTATTATCATTGGATGTGTTTGTTTTTTGTGAAAAGTTACTAAATATAGGAATTAAACCTGTTGCTATGCTGTTTGCAGGAAAATTTATTTTTGTAATCTATATACTAATGAGTATTGTGTATTTCTATCTGTCGGTTCTTCTTGCTCCCATTGTGGCACTTCTCAGCGACTTTGCCTACCAAGGGTGAGATCTGGAAACATATATTTCTTTATGTAGTCTTTATTTCGTTATAACAACACACTTTGGTGTTTAATATTCCAGGTTGGGGTGCAGTGCATGTAGTATTACTGATTTGTAGTCACTAAACACTCATGTTCAAGCTTATCATGCAGTCCTGCTCGAAAAACCTCTCAAGCTTATCATGTATGTTCAGTTCAGTTTTGTCTGCTTGTAAATTTCATAAATTTGGTAGCCTTACATAGGTTGGTATTCTTATAGATGATTTGGTTTGTTTCGCATAATCTGGGTTGTGAATTATGAACTTAAATCCAGGGATTATGGAGAACTCGATGAAGAATGCTGCAAGGATAGCTCAAGGGCTGATTTGTGTGCTTGGCGACTAGTGTTTGAGATGTACATATGGGATTGTACACTCAATCAACATTCATCCTTTGCGAAAGCATTCCTATTTGGTAAGATGCCTTATCCATTTATCTTACTTCATTACATTAACGTCATGCGTTTTCCCCTAGTTTTGGAAGATTAATTGGTGTGCTTAATGCTGGCTAATTCTGTTTACAGGAAATGCATCAAGTGATGTCGTTCAGAAGAAACACATTCCGGTAAGTCTTTATTTACTGATCGTTTGTCTCTGTTGTTAAAAATTATGACATTTATCTTCCTGCTCACTTAATCATGTGATTAAGTACGCGTAATTCTTGTGAAAATACCTTCATATTGCAATGAGAAGAGTCCAACATATGATATACCTATTTCCTATGACTAGAGGCAACCTGAAGATGGCCAGTTGTAATGTAAGAAGGAACCCAGCTTCGTTGGTGCTAGTAATGTGGCTAGAGGAGCAGACTGCAGTTACATTGGAGGCGCAAGGTAATTGTCTTAGGCATCGACAGAAATTACATGGCAGAAATTCTTGCAGTATCAGGTAGTTTGGAATAAATAGTTAGGTGGATTCTGATAGATTAAGGGTTCAATCAAATTCTGTGAGTAGTGTCTAAGCATTGGAAGTGCCTACATTTCTTAGGTGGTATGAACACACTTTATGAGAAGTTTAACTTTTTTACTGATACACTATGGCCAAGATAGGAGTTTACTTGTCTAGTGATAATCACATAAAATACAGTACACGCGTTGGCTTGATTTTTTGTTACCCTATTTGGTCCAACACAGGGATATATCAAAGTGACAAGGATGATGATTTTTTGCATTATCTTTCTTCTTTCTTGCATATATCAGCAAAACAATGTTGCTAAACCTGTTCACAACGGGATAAACCGTTGCAAAGTCAAGGAAAAAACAGTTGGCTGAACCGAAAACCGTTGCGGAAAATTTTTCGCTATGGCTTAAGAGCTGTTGCAAAAAAAAATGCAACGCCACGTTACGCAACGGCTGGATGTTGTTGCAAGTTCATTTTGCAATTGCATGCAGCCGTTGCTAATCCCGAAAAATGTTGTAGTAATACTTCTGAGTGATAGATAAGTTTTAGTCTCCACATACCTTTTGTTGATGAAGTTCCTCCAAGGTCCTCAGCAGATCTTCTTCTCCAATTGGTGAACGCCGTGAAGTCTAAAGCTCAACTACACATTCTATCCTAATCCAAGACATATCTATAAGTAGACTAGAAATCAAGTATATAGTTTTGATCAACTAAACTTGACAAACAAGCTTGAGATAGCAACGCTTGAGAGTTCGACCGAGCAGTGCTCTAACAACTCCCCCTTTGTCAATTTCAGTTACAGAACTATCAATACATATGGATTACAAAATAAATAAACTTTGTAGCTTCTCACTCATCATACTTGATTTCCTTGGCTCTTCAACATTCCTTGAATTCTTCGTTACTCCAAGTACTCCAGCGATTTTGAACGTGTTCAACTCAGTATGATTGTTGAAGATCCATAGCCATAACAATAAGAAAACATATGTTCTCGATCATTGTTATACAGTTTCATGGTATCATTATAGATAATCAAAGTTCAATTGTATCACAACTTTGCAATAATACTATGGTGATATGTATCACTCCCCCTTAGTCAATACTTCCATATTACAATGAAAACCACTCCCCCCTTACATAATGATCCGTAAACCATACATAATGACCTGTAAACCATATGTATGTAGTGTGAACTACCAAATAATTCTCCCCCATTTTGTCAATATAAATTGGAAAAGATACGAAAACTACGGGATCATAATGAAATTTTTAAAAAGATACTTCATGACTAAAAGAGAACATATCAACTTTGTTTCGATGATTTCACATAGTCGAAACTTAGTGTATTCGTCAAGGAGTTTATAAAGATACAAGATAACTCCTACAATATTCCATAGCCGCACTCCCCACAAAGATATGGCAATTAAGCACAAGTTCAATTAAGATCTCTTTGAAAAGAAGAGGGTACCCAAATATACCTCAATCTAAAACTTTTCCACTTATAAGTCCTTTCTCCGAAAGTGATTGTCTATGGACTGAGTCGAGACAATAAAACTAATCGGTTCACACTTCATGTGATTGTCTATGGAGACGAGATCGAGACAATATGACAACAAGATAAATTGTGTGATTGACTATGGATACAAGATCGAGACAATACAACAACGAAGAATGTTTACTTGATAAAAGGTTCGGACTTAACCAAACACAATAGGATTGCTATCAAGTAAATAGGAATTAACGTTTGTGTATTTTGCTTCTAATTATAATAAAAAAATTATAATTGCGGAAATAGAAAAGTAAAAGATGCAACAAGATTTTGTTAACGAGGAAACCGCAAATGCAGAAAAAACCCCGGGATCTTGTACAAAATTGAATACTCTCGGGATTAAGCCGCTATACAAAATATAAACCAACTTCGTATAGTTGAGACCAAGCAACTAAACCTATAGTTCACCTAGTTCCGTATGTATCCCTGCGCCTCCAACTTGCAATAAATCACACACTTGGAACAATTCCTTTGGTTCGTATTCCAAACAGTAAAGGAACAACAAATCTGTTCGGTAACAACTCTTTTCAACCAAATGATATGAGTTCGACAAAAGACTATTTCGTTTATCCCAAGAAAATCCTTTTTCAGGTCCTTAGATCTATCCAATAACAATTACCAAATTAATTGTTAAGATTTTGCAATCAATACTTTGAATCACAAAGAATTTTATTGATGGCGATCTACTCAACTAATCAATCAAATCTATCATAAAGATAAACCGATTATAGTTGGATCCTTTTCCAGACGGAACAAGTATTGTGCACACCAAAGATTATGAACCCAAATATCTTCTTTGTATTCAAATGTTCTTTGATCTTCAATAAACACCAGCACACAATCAACTTGAATCTCTTGTGATAAATCACACACAGAACGGAGTCTGTTAACAATGGATTATCACAAGACATCTTTAAAACTACAAACAGTCTAAAGATCCCCATCGAAACTTTGATCTAGTTTGAGTGAATCTTATATCAGAAGAGAAGATTCTCAAGCATAAACAAACTAGGTGCAATCAAATTTCAACCACCGTTAGTCAATCAAATCAATCGAAAGCTAATAATAAACTGCAATTATCTAGTTTCCCACCAACGGTACTAATAAAGCTTCTCAATTCCAAAGAAGTCATTAAACTGAGCGGCCGTAAGAGATTTCTCCTAATTAGGTTACTTTCCTCTCCGAATAGGCGGATCTACCAGTAACAACACAACTAGGTAGTTTTGCTGGCTCTGAGGATTAGTTTGCTTGAAATGCAAACTTCAATGTTTATAGACCAAGGAAGTTTGGACACCAAGGAATTTCCAAAACCGAATATTCTCAAAGATATGCAATAAACACAAAATCGGTTTTCATAGTTCCTGGAAATGCTCTGTCCAATTAATGAACGAAATCTCAGTAGAAAATCTCCAATTAGTAAATGCACATCACTAATTTTTATTTTCTAAATATATGCATTTTAATTGCTGGAAATTAAAAGCATATAAAAACTAAAAACCTTAATTAAAAGATTCTCAATTTATTTCGATCCGGGATTCTCTTTTATCTATTAAGGAATATCTTTGAACAATAAATGATAAGAGTTACTGCACATGTTCAAAGTATATCGACATCTTTACTTTGTAAATCCTTTTTCATATTTACAATTTTGGAACCGATTTTCCACACTTCCGAACAAGTTTAGAATTGGTTCATCTGACTTCCAAGAACTATGTGATTGATTATCCTATAAAATCACCATTAATGGGTTTCACGGTTCTACCTCAACATAAAGTTCCGGTTCTACCTCCAAGTGGATACTATGATCAGTTACATAAGTTACCATAAAGTGGCTAACTAAGTACTAGGATAGGTTACCACTTCTTATGGTAAAACTTGTGATCGGTTGAACAAGTTATATGATTGATTACACCAACTTACTAAAACTTGTTAAACCTCTTACAAGGATCGATTACGCTCTCTCTTGTGGTCGGTCACACCTCTTACTAGGATCGGTTACCCAATGGCTAGTATTTAGTCACACCAAATTCAAGATATCGATCTTACCATCTCAGGTAATTACTTAAGATCGGTTTCACTAATAAAAGTAATACCAATACAAAAGTCAATCCTTGTGAATAGTTTTACCAAGATGCATAAACAAGTTATGAACGGTATACTAAACAAACATATTGGTAATTCAAAAGATTTGCAATGAATAACAATACCAATAAACCTAGCGATTTCCCTTTCGATTTGCAAAACCAGTTTATGAATTTACTTCCTTTAAACGAATGTAAAACATTGTTTCCTAGGACGAAATCTTCACCCATACCCCTACATAATCACAATAGCGTTCATAAGACTATATCGTTGTCTTATATACGAAGTTCAAAAGATAAGCGTTATACTTCGTATTGTATTCCTTAATACTACGTAACTAGAGTATAATCATTCACAGCTTCGCAGTTATGTTTTCAATATGCACGACTTGAAAGATACGTTGGGGAATGAAACAGTTTAAGTAAAATGTTACTAACCTCAAGTGGAAGGATGGTGTCGTCGTTGTAGCTCCTTACTTCTTCGCATTCTTCAATTCTTCACGTAATACTTGTAATGTCTCATATCCTAATACTTTCAAGCTAACCTATACGAAGTTGACTCTAGTAAATAATCAAGCGACTCTTTAAATTAGTTTTGGTTCAGTAAAATATGACAACCAAACTTGACATACCAACGCTTGGTGAGTTCAACCGAGCAATGCTCTAACAATCTCCCCCTTTGCCAATTTTTGTGACAAAACTCTTACATCATATGGATAAAAAAATTACAAGAATTCATTACACATACGCTTGATTCCCAAATTCAACAACACAATAACCTGTATATATTCAATTCATAAATTCCGTTGTTGACATTAAAATAACAAAACTAATACTCCCCTTAATGGTAAGATAGGTAGATTTTCAATTCGTACGTCTTTGTTATTTCCATCATCATATGATATGTTACTCCCCCTTAGTCTATGCTTTACTCTTTTCGTTAGATATAACGTTTAAGCACCATTGTCCTTTCCTTAGTGATACCAAATCAATACAAATCAATATCAATATCACTTGTTTACTCCATATATTTCTCCCCCTTTTTGTCACAAAACGACAAAGGTACGAGCAAATAAAAGACAAACTGAAAGGATCTTACAAATCTTACAAAGAGACTTACAAAACCTATAATAGTTAAGTACGAGGGTTCCACACACCATTTTTTATAACCAATATCAAAACCGAAACTACAAAGTAATTTTGTTTTGATATGTTACCAAGGAAACAACTGCCCGAAGAATTTTCCCTAATAGTTTAGCAAACCAAAAATCGACTAAGAACCTTAGTTCCTTTGCTAAACCGATTGTACAAATACAATCGCTTGTTCGATAAGATCAAAATAAAGATTAGAATTAACTCTATTTTTCTCATCAGGCTCTAGTTATTCTCATAAATAACTTAGACCTTTCACTTTTAAACAAGACAAGTACTAGGTTAGTTAACTAGCATTTCTTGTTAAGGAATTCAAATAGACTTGAATAGCCGAAACCTCCACTTTGATAAGTCTAACTAAGATCAGAATTAAATTTTTTTCTCTTATCCGAAATCGAATTGGACTAAACAATTCATCCCAAAAACTTTTTTTCTTTTGTTAAGCCATAAACAATTCATACAAACCAAATAAATCAACTTGCATAATTATTTACCTCAACCAGAAGCAATTGAAACAACATGGACATTAAAGTACTGCAATTGCACCGTAATTTCGCAAGCCTAAACAATTGATACCAAACCATAAAGCAAGATAAAAATAGTTTTTCTTAACCAGGAACAATCGAATCACACACATACATTCACAAGCAACGGAATTAAACATCAATTGTACCCAAATTTTGTTAAGCAAAACCAATAAATATATGCAATAAAATCAGTCTTTTGTTAAAAAGTAACAATTAACTAACAAATTCGTTACCTCAAGCTCTGCATCCTCTTCTCCTCCGAAAAATATGTCATTAAGCGCAAGTTCACATAGAACTCTCCCCCGTTATGTTTGTCATCCTCTCGCAAAACAAAAGAACAACAACAAAGAGCAACCTTTACCAGAGAAAGGTTGAAAAATGGTTTTAACTATTGCAATGCAAAAGTTGAAACCCCGAAACACATATGCTTTTATGCTAAACCAAATGATGCAACATATTGTGACTTTTTCAGATATTGTTTCAATCAGAACCCCTTATGATCCTTCGATAAAGCCTACCATCATGGGATAGAACTTAATCCTGCTAAACCAAAAAGTCACCCAAACCATAAGGGTTCACACCATATGAGATCGAATATTAAGGTCATGAAAACTGAAATCAGACATCTTATAAATCCAAATGAAATATACCATAATTATTAAACAAATAATCAAGTATTTCAATTACCTCAGTCTTGTAGGTAACTGAATTACGAAACCAATGCAAAAAGAATGAGGTAATTCCGAGTTCGGACGAAGAAGTTATAGGCAAAACAGTTTTACACTCCTTCGTATTGACCAACCATTAGGATCGGTTACACAAATCACTAGGATCTGTTGTACCTCACACTAGGATCGGTTACCATATGTTTCACCTCTCACTAGGATCTGTTACCATATGTTACTAGTGAAGGATCACAATACTAAACTGTTTTTTGGCATAACTTTTGCATACGATGTCCGAGTTCAGTGATTTTTGGCTCGTTTTAACCGTATAAACAAGAGCTACACATATATGATCAATAGATGTCAACATCATAAAGTTAAAATTACCGTTTATATCAAAAGTTAAAATATAGATAGAGAGGGTATGAGAATAGAAGAAAAGAAATCTCCCTAAAGATGTTAATTAGTCATATAATAACCGAGAGATCATGTGCTCAGTTTTACATGCTTCCTCACCTTTCATAAGATTGAGCACAAAGGTGAGCATGCACATTCCAACACAACTAGGTTGTGTTGAGTTGATCCTTGTATTGTTCGTCACGAGTGACTTAGACCGTATCATCATTCTTGACCTCTTGCTTGGTTTGTTTTCTCTTGTTCCATCTCTTGTTTTTCTTCTTTGACTTGTGATAAAGAGTGTCATAATCCGAACGTTCACTAGTACAAGAGATTTCAGACATGATGTCTTTCTTTAGTCTTTCAAGGAAACTCTTGTAATTATTGTCACCAACAATTAACAGTTGAGAGTCATTCTTGTAACTAAATTTTGATCCCTTCTTGGCTATAGAGGATTTCAGGACCCATTTAGAGTTATGTTTCTTAGGAGCAGCTTTCTCCTTCATACCATTAGGATGATTGTCCTTTTGAATAATTTACGAAACAACTTTTCTCCAATTTGAAACATCAGATCTTGTCTTAATATTTATGAAGTCATCCCTCTTTCTATATTCGGGTCTTTTGTAAGATGACCTTGTCGAGCGATAGGAAAAATTTGAACTATCATTGTAATAATTCTTTTTCCTAAACTTTGGACAATATCGATCCGAGTTCCTTTGGGGAGCAATCTTAGCCAATTTGTTTGATACAAAATAAAGTGTATCTTTTATCTTACGAATATTGAATCTCCATTCCACATGCCCTTTATTACCACAATAACAACAATGCTTAGTAATTTACGAAGTCCGAGTTTTAATGTTGCCTTTTTGTGGATCCTCTTGCATTGGAGCTTGACGATTTTTCTTCTTATTCTTCTTCTTATCTTTTTTCAACTTTGTTGCTTTCTTGACATTAGCAGAAGTGCTCTCTTTGATTGTCGTTCTTGAAGAGTATGGTTGAACAAGATTCTTAGGCTTGACTGGTTTTCCTTCTTTACGAGCATCTTTTGGAAGCCTCTGGTTTAGAAGAATTTGTAGCTTTAACTAATTTTACCTCTTTGATAATACGTGAAGCATCTATTCCCTTATAGCGCAATCCTCGTGTATCACGATGATTTTACTTGCTTCTAATATTGAGTTTAAATTGTTTGAGCTAACATTGAACTTCTTAAGGTCCAAATTTTCTTCTTCCAACGTCTTGATTTTATCAAGAGCACTAGCTAGATCAGCCTCAAGGCGTCTTTCCTGTGTAATATATTCTCCTTCTTTCTCTTCAAAGTTCTTTTGTTGAGAGTTAATCCTTGCATAATATTCAACAAGTTTCTCTTCCAACAAATGTACATTTTTAAGAGTCGCATTACGATCTTTCTCAGCTTGAGAAAGACTAGCACATATTTTGTCTTTAAGACTCTGTATTTGTTGTGAGAATTTTTGTTTCAGCAAGTTATGCTCTTCATCAAGATTTTCAAACTTTAAAGTTAAATCTCGTTCTCTTTCAAATGCTGAAAGAAGATCATTAGAACAAATAAGAAATTTTTTGCTCAATTCCTTTAGTTCAGATGTTTTTACACTTGATCTTTCATTAGAAATCTCAAGTATGGAACTCAAAGATATCTCGTTAGACACATCATCAATTGAGCAACCTGAAATTGAATAACTATGTCCTTTTGAGCACATATCTTGTGACACTTTAACTGAGTCTTTATTTAATTTTCACTCTTGCTTAACTCTACTTTGACTCATGTCTTATAGGTTGGAGTGCATCGAACACATATTGTTAGATATTTTCGTGTTTGCCTTCTCTGATACCAATTGAAAAGACGAGGGTACCCAAATATACCTCAATCTAAAACTTTTCCACCTATAAGTATTTTCTCCGAAAGTGATTGTCTATGGACTGAGTCGAGACAATACAACTAATCGGTTCACACTTCGTGTGATCGTCTATGGATACGAGATCGAGACAATACGACAACAAGATAACTTGTGTGATTGACTATGGATACAAGATCGAGATAATACAACATCGAAGTATATTTACTTGATAAAATATTCGGACTTAACCAAACACAATAGGATTACTATCAAGTAAATAAAAATTAACGTTTGTGTATTTTACTTCTAATTATAATAAAACAATTATAATTGCGGAAATAGAAAAGTAAAAGACACAGCAAGATTTTGTTAACGAGGAATCCGCAAATGCAGAAAAAACGTGGGGACCTTGTCCAAAATTTAATACTCTCAGGATTAAACCGCTATACAAAATCTAAACCAACTTCGTATAGGTGAGACTGAAAAAGCGGGGATACAACAACCACAACCAATATTTCGATTAGCAATCTGTATGGACTAACTCCAATATACTTTCAAGAGAATCAACTAGACTCAATCTTAATAAAGTATATCAAAGAGTTATATCCCTCTTTCTCGATTCAATTCTTACTCAAGCAAATAGAAATCTGCGAGTCTAATTTAATACAAAAGAAATCACTTGAACAGTACCAAAGACCAATGTTCAAGTATCACTCAATGTAAATCAACAACCAAAGGTTGGATATTTTAATTGATTGATTCAAATGCACAACCTATGATATTTCAATTATATAACAAAATATAATGCGGAAAAGAAATAACATCGACACCAGAAGTTTCGTTAACGAGGAAACCGCAAATGCATAAAAACCCTGGGACCTAGTCTAGATTGGACACACACTGTATTAAGCCGCTACAGACACTATCCTACCACAAACTAAATTCGGTCTGTACTGTAGTTGAACCCCAATCAATCTCACATTGATCCAAGGTACAGTTGCGTTCATACGTCTCTGATCCCAGCAGGATACTACGCACTTGATTCCCTTAGCTGATCTCACCCACAACTAAGAGTTGGTACCACCCAAAGTCGAAGACTTTAATAAACAAATCTGTATCACACAGAAAAGTATACGATAATATATAAATATGTCTCCCACAGAAATACCTACGAGTTTTGTTCCATATTTTGATAAATCAAGGTGAACGGGAACCAATTGATAAACCAGACTTATATTCCCGAAGAACAACTCAGTATTATCAATCACCTCACAATAATCTTAATCACGCAACGAAATGAGTTATCGTGGAATCACAAACGATGAGACGAAGATGTTTGTGATTACTTTTATATCTTGCCTATCGGAGATATCAATCTCAAGCCAATCGTTACGATTGTACTCAATACGATAAAATCAGCAAGATCAGATCACACAACTACGAGAAAGTAGTATCGGTCTGGCTTCACAATCCCAATGAAGTCTTCAAGTCGTTAACCTACTGGGTCTCGGTAGAAACCTAAGGTTAAAGGAGAATCGACTCTAGATTATACAACTAGTATCACACAGGAGGTGTGGGGATCAGGTTTCCCAGTTGCTAGAGTTCTCCTTTATATAGTCTTTCAAATCAGGGTTTGCAATCAATATTAGCTTAGTAACAAAGCATTCAATATTCACCGTTAGATGAAAACCTGATTAGATTCAAGCTAATATCTTTCAACTGTTAGATCAAAAACTTAGATTGTTACACATAAATGAAATGCACGATTTTAGGTTTGTGTAACCGTACCCAAACATGTATATTCGTTGGTTCAACAGTAGTTAACCAAATGGTTAGCCATATGAGCACTTTCATATCAACCATATTCTTCTTTACCATAACTAGTTCAAATGACTCAAATAAACTAGTTAGAGAGTTGTTCAATTGCTTAGATCTTATAGAAGCATACAAGCCACAATCGAAGAAAAAACGATTCGATTCACTCAATTCGATTCATGAACTTTATAGCCACGGTTTAAAAACTTGCATTCCTTAGTTTATATAAGTATAAGTTCACGTATAATCGTTTTTAGAAAATAACCAACCTAAGTACGCGGACTAGGTATGCGGACTTAAGTACCCATAATAAGTTTGTAAATGGTTTACAAACTCCATCAGATTTTCTCGGGGCGAGAACCTCCGACAGTTCACGGACTCTTTTCCGGTTTTCCTGATCAACAAAGTACGCATACTTTGGTTCAAGGAATAAGGACTTATACATATATGTGTTACCACACAATGCTTATATCCAACAATGGTTATATAATCTAAACTCTCATTTCAATCATTGAAACATTCTTAGAGGGCGTTATATAGTTGTTGTTCACAAACTATTTTTCGTCAAAGCCATTTTCAAGTAATTGAAACATAATATGACTTTCGTCACTAGGTAAAGATGAACTTGGCCAAAGCGAAAGCTTACCAACACATATTTCGAGAAATATATAAGCGAGATAAACTCGGCTCGAAATAGCAAATTTGTGTAATCAAAGTATATATAGTAAAACGACTTTTGTCTCAAGATAAGAGATAAAGTAGATAGACTTTTGAGTGATAGATAAGTTCAAGTCTCCACATACCTTTTAGTCGATGAAGTTCCACCAGTTCCTTGAGTAGTTCTTCGTCTTGTATGATGATCGCCATGAAGTTCTTGAGCTCAACTACACTTTCTATCCTAGTCTGAGACTTAGCTATAGTAGACTAGAAATCAAGACTTATAGTTTTGATCACCAACAATGACAAACATGCTTGGGATAGCAACGCATGCGAGTTCGACCGATCAGTGTTCTAACAATCTCCCCCTTTGTCAATTTTAGTGAAAAAACTATCAATACATATGGAATACAAAAAATAGATAAATAAACTTTTGTAGCTCCTATTCCACATGCCTAATCTTCAACATTACTCGACATCTTCGTCACTTCCAGGTACTCCAATGATTCCAAAGGTTGTACCTTTAGCATCATCGTTGTTGAAAATCCGTAGCTATAACAATGAGAAAACAAGAATTCTCAATCATTGATACACAGTGTCATAGTATTATTATACAACATCAAAGTTCAATTGTATCACAACTTCGACAACAATACTATGGTGATATGTGTCACTCCCCCTTAGTCAATACTCCATATCACATGGAAACCACTCCCCCTTACATAATGATCTGAAAACCATATGTATTTGTAGTATGAACTACACATTAATTCTCCTCCTTTTTGTCAATAAAATTGGAAAGGTACGAAAACGGGATCCTAATGAAAATTTCCATAGAGACATTTCATGACCAAAAGTGAGCACATATAACTTATTTAGATGCAATCATAATGCCGAAGCTAAATTCTTTCATCAAAGAGTTTATAAAGATGCAAGATAACCCCTATAATATTCCACAGCCGCACTCCCCACAAAGATTTGGCAATTAAGCACAAGTTCAATTAAGAACTCTCCCCCATAAAATGTCATTCCCGAAAGAACAACAAGAGCGACCTTAATTTCAAGGGAAAAGAAGGATTTCTTTGGACATAACAAATCACATACGAATATGAATTTGAATCCAAATAATACTCAATTAAATTAACCACAAGAAAACCCATGATTAATTCAATCGGAATACACAACTAAATTACCACAAGAGTGTGATCAATTCAATTGGTCATGCTCAACATAAGAGAACTTATGGAGCCTCACAGTATATACATAAAATATGGATCAGGGAAGATCAATACTGCGGAATAGACAAGGACTCATTCTATTTTCCATCACTATTTGCACAATGACATATAATGGACATAATCCTCGTAACCAAAGTTCATCCTATCTTCCATCAATGATGACATAATAGGCTTCCAACTTTTGTAATGTCAAAAGCTCATTCATTCTTTTATCAATACATGCATATCGACATAAGAAAGACTTAACTTTTGACAAAGTATGAGACAATCATAGTTCGCGGACGCAAACACACATGTCTCATAACAAGTTTGCAATATATAAAACCATAAAGATTAATACTGCAAATATCATCTTCCAAACAACGTTTTAGAATTTAATCAAATAAACCTAAAAGCATGAAGATGAAAACGTTGGACATAGCTATGTGTAATCACAATAATGATTATTCCAAACTCTAGTTATTCTTCCTAAAAACAAAAAAATAAAATTCTCATAAGAAGATTTACTAGACAAAATAAAATCATAATTCACTTATCATCTTCGTCATTGGAAACACTCCAAGATGCTTGAATCATGTTCAATTCTTCCTTGAGCTCGGGAAACTTAGTTGCAACTAACGACAATCGTTCTTGCACACAGTTTACCCTTTCATTGACCTTACACACACCCTTGTGAACTTTTTAAAGAAGAATCAAGATGGTAGGCTCACAATCGTCAAGGGAATCATCTCTTTGTCTTTTGCACACATTCTCCCTTATACGCCTGAAAGTACATGGACGAACATGTTTGGGAACCCCGAGAGAGTTTCCAATTGAATCAAAACCACGATCACGGAAAATTTGACTAATCAAGCAAGGGTAACCTAAATTCTTGATGGATGAAGTCATCGAAGTCATTTGAAAAATGATGAAACCACAAATATCGAGACTCGGAACACCCAATTCAAGGAAATAGACCAATTCCGCAAACTCGCGACTCCACCGAGAATTCTCAATTGTGGAGGGACAAAGATTAGAGATACCAAGTTTTCTGAAAGCTATCAAAATCAACACTAAGAACATTAGTAGGAAACTTCCCTTGATTCCAAGAAACCTTCTTACTACAAAGATCAAGAGAAATGTCTTCATGTGATGGTCATTCATCACTCGGCCTAGGTAGACGAACATTTCCCAACAGAATGTTGGTAATTTTCGAAATCAACTCTCTATTAACAAGAAACCTTTCTCTATTTATCATGGTTTTGAATTCCATTTTTTCCGAGATCAACATCATGAATGTTGGCATAGAAAATTCTTGTGAGAGTATCAAATCCTTGACCAAGACCATCAAAGATGTTTCCAAGATTGAATTTTTCAAAGCAAACTAAATCCTCTTTATGTCCACTAGACAAATCCAATTTCTTTTCTACAATAAAACCCATAGATGAAATCTTTTCAAAAGTATTAGCACATCAATCATTAACAAACCTAATCCTAAGAGAATTTTGGTCCAAAGGAAGATTCATGCTAGAAGAACTCAAGCTTTTTGAAACCTTAAAATTCATCATGAGATCTAGAAATTGGAAGGAACCAAGAGGAAATTACTTACTTGGAATGAACCTTTAACACCCTTCCTTTTAATCTTCCTTCAAGGAAGTTTTAATGGAGGAAACACAAGAACCCTAAAGTGTTCACGTAAGCGGACTGATGGGATGAGGAAGAAGGTGCACGTACTCCCTTTTTATAAGATCCATTAATGGGCTTGGACCCGTTTATGAACCGCAACCCTCAAAAGGAATATGAGATTTTCTTTTGAAGTTCATACATCAAGGTTGCATCCCGTGATAACACAATTTGTGAAAGAAGACGGATGCAGTGGAAAGCACTATTTCCAAAAAGGATGATATTCTTAACCCAACTGTACAAAAATCAAACCATGTCTTCCCCCATATCAAGATATATAACATGGGGTAGTGCCAGGCTTGTTACCAAGAGGCATGATGTCCAGAGGAATCCTCATGCAACATTTCTGAAAAAGCGGGGGTCTAACAACACCACCCAATATTTCTCTTAGCAATCTGTATGGACTAACTCCAATATACTTTGCTAGAGAATCAACTAGACCGTCAGACTCAATCTAGATTAAAGTATATCGAGGAGTTAACATCTCTCTCTTGATTTGATGTTTACTCAAGTTAATAACAATCAGCGAGTCTTTATCAAATACAAGGAATAACTTGGATGGTACCAAAGACCAATACCCAAGGATCAATAAATTTAAATCAACAACCAAAGGTTGGATATTCTAATTGATGATCTACAACGCACAACCTGTATTATTTCAATTATAAAGATAAACAATATAATGCGGAAATAGAAATAACACAGACGCCAGAATTTTGTTAACGAGGAAACCGCAAATGTAGAAAAACCCAGGGCCTAGTCTAGATTGAACACACACTGTATTAAGCCGCTACATACACTAGCCTACTACAAGCTAACTTCGGACTGGACTGTAGTTGAACCCAATCAGTCTCCCACTGATCCAAGGTACAGTTGTGCTCCCTACGCCTCTGATCCCAGCAGGATACTGCGCACTTGATTCCCTTAGCTGATCTCACCCACAACTAAGAGTTGTTACGACCAAAAATCGCAGGCTTTGACAATAAAAAAATCTGTCTCCCATAGACAAGTCTATCAAAGAATCAATCTGTCTCCCACAGATAAACCCTAAAGGTTTTTTTCCGTCTTTTGATAATAATCAAGGTGAACAGGAACCAATTGATAATCCGGTCTTATATTCCCGAAGAACATCTTAAAGTTATCAATCACCTCGTAACAATCTTAATCGTATGGTAGCGAAACAAGATGTTGCAGAATCACAAACAATGAGACGAAGATGTTTGTGATTACTTTTTATATCTTGCCTATCGGAGATATCAATCTCAAGCCAATCAATCTGATTGTACTCGTACGATAGAAGATACAAGTCAGATCACACTAGGGCTGCATAGGAACCGTCCCTTCCCGTGGAACCGTCCCGTCCCGTGGAACCGTACCGGAACCGCAGGAACCGTACCGGTACCGTCTCGGAACCGGTGTCAGATGGGACAGGTACAAGTACCAAAAACTGGTACCGTTCCTAGAGTAGGTACAAGTAACGGTTCTAGGCTATTCCTGTCCCGTCCCGTAATACCGAGGATCTGTATCCATTGATATTAGGATTAAATCCTGACCGCTAAATCCAAGGTTCGGAATCATGGGTACCATAATAACTCAACTACTGTTTTATATAAGGAATTTAATAGTAACCTTATTACCTTAATGTCGAATACTATAACCCTAGCACTCGTATGATTTCATATGGTGAAGGAGCTGGCACTGAAAATCGAGGCGGCCCATCTCATCATCAGATGATTCCTAATTTTGTTCTTCATCAAGCTGGTGGGTCTTCCTCTCTTACCTAAATCTCGTGGTTCAGTTTTAATCTAATGGTGTAAAGCATTCTTTGCTGGAGTATTATTTGCACGCAATTACAAAGAAAAGTCATACGTTAGTGGATAAAGAGAAGAAAGCATGAGAATAAATGTTTAAATACAAGTGAGATTTGATTTTAGGAAATTAAGGATGTGCTCGGTGGCTCCTGGTTATGTCTTAGGTTTAGTGAACATCAACTCTTACAAAATTGATGACATTTTAGTAGTATATTGCTGGACCATCTGTGTAATTTGATTTGTATGCATAAATGTATATAAAGAATGATTCATCATGTGACATGTATTTTGCTGGAACTTATTATGAAACATATAGTTGGTTCTTTAATAATTACATTCAAAATAAAGATCTATTTTTTTTTTTCTTTTTTCTTTTTTTTTTAATATATGCTACAGGTAAAGAACCGGTCCGGCCCCGTCCCGTATCGAGTTAAACAGGTACAGGTCCCGTCCCGTCCTGTACTGCACAGGTACATGTACAAGGTAGAGGTACCGGCCATAGGGAGGTACATGTACTGAGCTAGGAAAAAACCCTTACCGTCCCGTCCCATGTGCAACCCTAGATCACACAACTACGATAAAAGTAGTATCGGTCTGGCTTGACAATCCCAATGAAGTCTTTAAGTCATTAACCTGATTTTAGAAGAAGAAAACCAAAGGTTAAAGGAGAATTGACTCTAGCACGCAAACTAGTATCACACGTAGGGTGTGGGGATTAGTTTTGCACAATACTAAATGTCTCCTTTATATAGTCTTTCAAATCAGGGTTTGCAATCAATGTTAGCTTAGTAACAAAGCATTCAATATTCACCGTTAGATGAAAACCTGATTTAGATTCAAGCTAATATTTCTCAACCGTTAGATCGAAAACTTAGCTTGTTACACACACTTGACAATGCACGCTTCTAGGTTTGTTAACCGTACCCAAACGTATGCACTTGTTGGTTCAATAATAGTTAACCAAAAGGTTAGCCATATGAGCATTTCATATCAACCATGTTCTTCTTCACCATAACTAGTTCAAATGACTTCAAAATGAACTAGTTAGAGAGTTGTTCAATTGGAAGGAAATCTCATGTACTACACAAGACACAATTGTAGCAAAGATGATTTCATTCACTTGAATCGTTTCATGAACTTTTATAGCCACGGTTTGCAAACTGCATTCCTTAGTATTTTTAAGTTTAAGTTCAGAAATCATCTTCAGATATAAAACCTTCTCAAGTTCTCAGACTAGGTTCGCGGACTTAAGTTACCGGGAAGAGTTTACAAACTCCAGCAGAAATTCTCGGGTTTGAGAACTTCGCCGGTTCGCGGACATAGCTTCACGCAAGTAGTTTGTCAACTCAAGCAGAAATTCTCAGGTTTGAGAACTTCGGAAGTTCGCGGACTTGGCTCACGCCATTCTTCCGGTTCTCTTGATCTACAAAGTTCGCAAACTTTGGTTCAAGGAATATGACTTATACATAACTGTGT
Source organism: Papaver somniferum (assembly GCF_003573695.1). NCBI lineage: Eukaryota > Viridiplantae > Streptophyta > Magnoliopsida > Ranunculales > Papaveraceae > Papaver > Papaver somniferum. The sequence goes on from NC_039365.1 coordinate 51,069,198, forward strand.
TTCCACAACAATGCTTATGTCCACCATTGGTTATGTAATCTAAACTCTCATTTCAATCATTGAAACATTCTTATAGGACGTTATATAGTTGCTACACCATTTCTCGTCAAAGCAATTTTCAAAGTGATTGAAACATATCATGACTTTCGTCACTAGGTAAAGATAAACTTGATGGAAGAGAAAAGCTTACCAACACATATTTCGAGATATAGAAAGGCGAGGTATACTCGGCTCGAAATACCAAATGTGTATAATCCAAGTCTATATATATAGCACACGACTTCTTGTCTCAAAGAGTAGGAGATAGAGTAGATAGACTTTTGAGTGACAGATAAGTTCAAGTCTTCACATACCTTTTTGTCTAGAAGTTCCACCAGTTCCTTGAGTAGTTCTTCGTTTTGTATGATGATCTCCATGGAGTTCTTGAGATCGACCACACTTTCTATCCTAGTCCGAGACTTAGCTATAGTAGACTAGAAATCAAGACTTATTGTTTTGATCACCAACATTGACAAACATGCTTGAGATAGCAACGCATGCGAGTTCGACCGAGCAATTCTCTAACAATCTCCCCCTTTGTCAATTTTAGTGACAAAACTATCAATACATATTGAATACAAAAAAGATAAAGAAACTTTAGTAGTTCCTATTCCATATGTCTAATCTTCAACATTCCTCGAAATCTTCGTCACTTCTAAGTACTCCAATGATCCCAAAGGTTGTAAGTTTAACATCACCGTTGTTGAAGATCCGTAGCTATAACAATGAGAAAGCATCGGTCTCGATCATTGTTATACATTGTCATAGTATTATTACACAGTGTCAAAGTCCAATTGCATCACAACTTCAACAATAATACTATGATGATATGTATCACTCCCCCGTAGTCAATACTCCATCTCACATGGAAACCACTCCCCCTTACACAATGATCCGAAAACCATATGTATTTGTAGTGTGAACTACATATTAATTCTCCCCTTTTTTGTCAATAAAATTGGCAAAGGTACAAGAACGGGATCATAATGAAATTTCCGAAAGAGACATTTCATGACTCAAATAAAAAAAATACATACCAACTAATTTAGATGCAATCATAAAGCCGAAGCTAAATGCATTCATCAAGGAGTTTAAAGAAACAAGATAACCCCTCTAAAATTCCACAGCCGCACACCCCTCAAGATATGACCATTAAGCACAAGTTCAAAAGAACTCTCCCCCATTTGATGTGATTCCCGAAGTAACAACAAGAGCGACCTTAATTTCGAAAGAAAAGAAGTATTTTTATTGGACACAAAAAAACCATGAGAATGATTTCCTATATCCAAAAACTCAATCAAATTAATCACAAGTAAACCCATGATTAATTTAATCGGAATACGCAATCAAATTAAACATAAAAAGTGATCAATTCAATTGATTATGCTCAACATAAGAGAACTTACGGAGACACGAAAATACTCAACTAGATTAATTACAAGAGAACCCATATTTAATCTAATTGTAATACACAACCAAACTAATCACAAAAGTAATCAATTTAATTGTCATTTTTTTTGCTCGACATAAGAAAACTTACGGAGTAATAACTAAATAACCAAACAAGATGATTAATTTAGTTTAATATGCTCGACATAACATATCTCACAGAACAACAACTAAGCTAAAAACTAAACTTGGTTGTATAGTGCTCAACATAAGATACATTACGGAGCCTCACAGTAATACATAAAATATGGATCAGGGATGATCAATACTACGGAATACACAAGGATTCATTCTATTTTCCACCACTATTTGCATAACGATATTAATAGACATAATCCTTGAAAACAAAAGATTTTAACTTATCTTCAATCAAATATTTGATAATATATGCTTACCTTTTGTATTTGTCAAAAGTCCATTCATTCTTTTACCAGTACGTGAATACCGATCACGAACGACTTTACTTTTGAAAAAGTATGGGACGAACATAGTTCACGGACGTAAACACCAATATCCCATAACAAATTGCAATATAACAAATCATAAAGATTAATACTGCAAAAACATCATCTTCCAAATAGTTTTAGAATTTAAACCAATACATCTAAAAACATGAAGATGAAAATGTTGGACATAGCTATGTGTAATCACAATAATTGATATTCCAAACTCTAGTAATCCTTCTCAAAAATAATAATAAATTCTCATAAGAAGTTTCCTAGGCATCAAGACAAACTCGTAATGCACATATAAAATGATTTGTCCTTAGAGGGTAGAATCAATCTTTTTCGCCCGGATTATACCAAGAATATCTACCAAAGGCGTATAAAAAAATTTTCTTAACAAAGAAGAACATACAAAGTCAATAACGACCATGCACCATAGTTCACATAGGATGATTGTGAACATTCAAGAATTCCATAGCACCGCGTACTACTTTCCATTCTTGAACTTTCTTCTTTGTGATTCACCAACAACATTCTTGTAAAAGCTACAAATTAGCTTAGAAGAGTATTACTCCAATGATCCAAGTGCCCAAGTTCAAGAGGAGTGGAACAAGTGAAACGAAACGGAGCAAAATACTCAAAAACAAGAGTCAGGACAAATATCAATCTTAACTCATCCAAATTCAAGGTTTCTTATCTCCATTTTGAAGATAATTCAAAGAGGAAGAGGGTGCAAAAATAATGAGGTCAATACGAGTTCGGACGAAGAAGTTACAGACAAATTTTTTTTACTAAATATCGACGTCAAGTATGCATACGGGTTTGCAAACGAATTTTCGTATCCTGGAGTAGTATGCAAATGGGGTTTGCGAACTTAAACCCCTGGATTTTGGTTTTAAATAACGTTATGCATACTTGGTATGTGTATCATGAAGTTCAAACATCCCGAACTAATGTTTTCAAACCTAAACATTTAAGAACCTTAAACATGGATCAAGTTAGGTAGAAATGAAAGATAATCAAGGTACATGGATCATTATAAGTACTCAAACAAGTAATAAAAACATAAAACTTGCTCAAGTTTGTAGACATACCTTTTTAGAAAAGTCCAATTGAATTCTACAACCTTACCGAATATAATCTGTGCGCCCCAGTTGTTGTGCTTCCCTCACCGTATACATAGTAGGGAATTTCTTGGTGAGGATGCACTTTTAACACAAACAGGTTGTGTTGAGGTGAAAAATGTCTTGCTCACCATGGCACCAAGAAAGAGTTTCTTTCCAACAACTCTTAAATCTTGTAGTGTTGAGAAACACCCAAGGAACTGTTTTTATAAGTCTATCAAAGAACTTCAAGAGAACCCAAAAAAAATTGTGTTTATGATTTCTTGTTTTTCATCTTATAAAAAAAAGTTTCTGTAGATAGTTTTTAGTACTGCAAAAGGAAACTCTTTTGATAAAAAGAGACGTCCTAGATCTTCATAAAAGAAGACAATACTACTATCTCGATAGGAAGTATCAGGAATTGAGCAACGAATCAATTCATTCTTTGAGGTGATACATTCAGATGAATGAGATTTAAACTCCTTTTGTAATTCGTTTAGTTTATCACAACTAATTGGATTACGCAGAGGAGGAGCATTGCTCTCACTGATTAGTAAATCAATATCAACCTCAACATGGATATTTTTCATCATAACTTGATTTATCCTGTCAAGAGATTCTTGCTCTTTCTTGAGGTATAACTCAACATCAAGAGATAAGCTCTCAAGCTTCTTCAAGCCCTGAAAACACTTCAAGGGATTTTAAACCTTGTGGAGGTTTAGATAGAATTTATTCTACAGATTTTATTAAACCAGTCATGAAAGAGAATTCTGAAATCCCTGGATCTGGTGGTGCATTTATTGAGATAGCACTACTATCCATAGAGTCAGATCGCTACAAACACAGACTTGTAAGGTCTTGAACGTGTTTGCCTGCTTTGGTACCAATTTAAAAAGCGGGGGTCTAACAACGCCACCTAATATTTCGCTTAGCAATCTGTATGGACTAACTCCAATATACTTTGCTAGAGAATCAACTAGACAGTCAGACTCAATCTAGATTAAAGTATATCGAGGAGTTAATATCTCTATCTTGATTTGATCTTTACTCAAGCTAATAACAATCAGCGAATCTTTATCAAATACAAGGAATAACTTGGATGGTACCAAAGACCAATATCCAAGAATCAATCAATTTAAATCAACAACCAAAGGTTGGATATTCTAATTGATAATCTACAACGCACAACCTGTATTATTTCAATTATAAAGAAACACAATATAATGCGGAAATAAAAATAACACAGACACCAGAATTTTGTTAACGAGGAAACCGCAAATGCAGAAAAACCCCGGGACCTAGTCAAGATTGAACACACACTGTATTAAGCTGCTACTGACACTAGCCTACTCCAAGCTAACTTCGGACTGGACTGTAGTTGAACCCCAATCAGTCTCCCACTGATTCAAGGTACAGTTGTACTCCCTACGCCTCTGATTCCAGTAGGATACTGCGCACTTGATTCCCTTAGCTGATCTCACCCACAACTAAGAGTTGCTACGACCCAAAATCGCAGGTTTTGACAATAAATAAATCTGTCTCCCACAGACAAGTCTATCAAAGGATCAATCTGTCTCCCACAGATAAACCCTAAAGGTTTTGTTCCGTCTTTTGATAATAATCAAGGTGAATAGGAACCAATTGATAATCCGGTCTTATATTCCCAAAGAGCAACCTAGAGTTATCAATCACCTCACAACAATCTTAATCGTATGGTAACGAAACAAGATATTGCGGAATCACAAACAATGAGACGAAGATGTTTGTGATTACTTTTTATATCTTTCCTACCAGAGATATCAATCTCAAGCCAATCAATCAGATTGTACTCGTACGATAGAAGATGCAAGATCAGATCACACAACTACGATAAAAGTAGTATCGGTCTGGCTTCATAATCCCAATGAAGTCTTTAAGTCGTTAACCTGGTTTTAGAAGAAGAAAACCAAAGGTTAAAGGAGAATCGACTCTAGCACGAAAACTAGTATCACACGTAGGGTGTGGGGATTAGTTTTGCACAATACTAGATGTCTCATTTATATAGTCTTTCAAATCAGGGTTTGCAATCAATGTTAGCTTAGTAACAAAGCATTCAATATTCACCTTCAGATGAAAAACTGATTTAGACTCAAGGTAATATTTCTCAACCGTTAGATCGAAAATTTAGCTTGTTACACACACTTGACAATGCACGCTTCTAGGTTTGTTAACCGTACCAAAACGTATGCACTTGTTGGTTCAATAATAGTTAACCAAAAGGTTAGCCATATGAGCATTTCATATAAACTATGTTCTTCTTCACCATAACTAGTTCAAATGACTTCAAAATTAACTAGTTAGAGAGTTGTTCAATTGCAAGGAAATCTCATGTACTAAACAAGACACAATTGAAGCAAAGATGATTTGATTCACTTGAATCGGTTTATGGACTTTTATAGCCACGATTTGAAAACTGCATTCCTTAGTATTTTTAAGTTTAAGTTCAGAAATCATCTTCAGATATATAACCTTCTCAAGTTCGCAGACTAGGTTCGCGGACATAAGTTACCGGGCAAAGTTTACAAACTCCAGCAGAAATTCTCGGGTTTGAGAACTTCGTCGGTTCGCGGACTGAGTTCGTGGACTTAGCTTCACGCAAGTTGTTTGTCAACTCCAGCAGAAATTATCGGGCTTGAGAAATTCGGTAGTTCGCGGACTTGGCTCACGCCATTCTTCCGGTTCTCTTGATCAACAAATTTCGCAAAATTTGGTTCAAGGAATAGGACTTATACATAAATGTGTTTCCACAACAATGCTTATGTCCACCATTGGTTATGTATTCTAAACTCTCATTTCAATCATTGAAACATTCTTAGAGGACGTTATGTAGTTGTTACACCATTTCTCGTCAAAGAAATTTTCAAAGTGATTGAAACATATCATGACTTTCGCCACTAGGTATAGATAAACTTGATCGAAGCGAAAATATTAACAACACATATTTCGAGATATAGATAAGCGAGGTATACTCGGATCAAAATATCAAATGTGTATAATCCAAGTATATATATATATAACATACGACTTCTTTTCTCAAAGAGTAGGAGATAGAGTAGATAGACTTTTGAGTGACAGATAAGTTCAAGTCTTCACATACCCTTTTGTCGAGAAGTTCCACCGGTTCATTGAGTAGTTCTTCTACTTGTATGATGAATCGCCATGAAGTCCTTGAGCTCAACTACACTTTCCATCCTAGTATGAGACTTAGCAATAATAGACTAGAAATCAAGACTTATAGTTTTGATCACTAACATTGAAAAACATGCTTGAGATAGCAACGCATGCGAGTTCGACCGAGCAATGCTCTAACAATTTATGGTTGATATGTGTGAGCAGTCCAGTGATATAATCAAAGTAATGATTATAATCAGGGTTTTCAGAGCTTTCCATCTTCTTTTTGATGTGACTGGAAAGAAGATTTTTCCGATTCCTTGACCTTATGTCAAAAACATGAGAACCCACATGGGATCTACTTGTGTTGACAGAGTGTTCGGTCCGTACATCATTATTCCATAGTTTTATTTGTACAGAACTTTTATCGGGTCGATTCTTAAACTTAACAGAATTAAGTTTTTCTAAGAATCTGAAAACACTTTCAAACGCTCTAAATAAATCCATTACGATAGTATTTCTCAAAAAGATTAAGAGTTAATCTAGTGAGTGTGCATATCTTTGAGCGTAACGAACGTTTTCTCAATCTTCTCCTCTTTATATATTTTTTTAGATTATTTCTCATCATCTAAGTTTTCCAAGTTCTTAGATGAAATGAGATTATCATAGTAAACCGAAGGTTTTGTCCATAATAATCTTTGAACAATCTTTAAGAAATTATGGCATGCGTTACAGATGCCAAGAGCAAGTTTTCCAAAGAAATTTCCCACAGGGCAATTTTTAAGGATCAAACAAACACAAACTTATGAGGTGTATAGTGTTTTCCTGCTCTGATACCAATTGAAAAAGCGGGGGTACAACAACCACACCCAATATTTCGATTAACAATCTGTATGGACTAACTCCAATATACTTTCAAGAGAATCAACTAGACTCAATATTAATAAAGTATATCAAAGAGTTATATCTCTCTTTCTCGATTCAATTCTTACTCAAGCAAATAGAAATCTGCAAGTCTAATTGAATACAAGAGAAATCACTTGAACGGTACCAAAGACCAATGTTCAAGTATCAATCAATGTAAATCAACAACCAAACGTTGGATATTCTAATTGATTGATTCAAACGTGCAACCTGTGATATTTCAATTATATAACATAATATAATGCGGAAAAGAAATAACACAGACACCAGAAGTTTTGTTAATGAGGAAACCGCAAATGCAGAAAAACCCCGGGACCTAGTCCAGATTGAGCACACACTGTGTTAAGCCGCTACAGACACTAGACTACTACAAACTAACTTCGGTCTGGACTGCAGTTGAACCCCAATCAATCTCACACTGATCCAAGGTACAGTTGCGCTCCTACGTCTCTGATCTCAGAAGGATACTACGCACTTGATTCCCTTAGCTGATCTCACCCACAACTAAGAGTTGCTACGACCCAAAGTCGAAGACTTTAATAAACAAATTTGTATCACACAGAAAAGTCTACGGTAATAGATAAATCTATCTCCCAAAGAAATACCTACGAGTTTTTTCCCGTCTTTTGATAAATCAAAATGAACAGGAACCAATTGGTAAACCAGACTTATATTCCCGAAGAACAACTCAGTATTATCAATCACCTCACAATAATCTTAATCGACGCGGAGAAAGAAGATATTGTGGAATCATAAATGATGAGATGAAGATGTTTGTTATTACTTTTATATCTTGCATATCAGAGATCTCATTCTCAAGCCAATCTTTACGATTGTACTCAATACGATAGAATCAGCAAGATCAGATCACATAACTAAGAGAAAGTAATATCGGTCTGGCTTCACAATCCCAATGAATTCTTCAAGTCGTTAACCTACATGGTCTCGGTAGAAACCTAAGGTTAAAGGAGAATAGACTCTAGCTTATACAATTAGTATCACACAGGAGGCGTGGGGATTAGGTTTCCCAGTTGCTAGAGTTCTCCTTTATATAGTCTTTGAAATCAGGGTTTGCAATCAATGTTAGCTTAGTAACAAAGCATTCAATATTCACTGTTAGATCGAAAACTTAGCTTGTTACACACAAATGAAATGCACGATTTTAGGTTTGTGTAACCGTACCCAAACATGTACATTCGTTGGTTCAACAGTAGTTAACCAAATGGTTACCCATATGAGCACTTTCATATCAACCATATTCTTCTTTACCATAACTAGTTCAAATGACTCAAATGAACTAGTTAGAGAGTTGTTCAATTTCTTAGATCTTATACAAGTATACAAGACACAATCGAAGCAAAAACGATTTGATTCACTCGAATCGGTTCATGAATTTATATCCACGGTTTGCAAACTTGCATTCCTTAGTTTATATAAGTATAAGTTCACGAATAATCGTTTTTAGAAAATAACCAACCTAAGTACGCGGACTTAAGTACCCGGAATAAGTTTATAAATGGTGGTTTGCAAACTCCAGCAGATTTTCTCGGGACGAGAACCTCCGACAGTTCGCGGACTCTGTTCCGGTTTTCTTGATAAAAAAAGTACGCATACTTTGTTTAAGGAATAAGGACTTATACATATATGTGTTACCACACAATGCTTATATCCAACAATGGTTATATAATCTAAACTCCCATTTCAATCACTGAAATATTCTTAGAGGACGTTATATAGTTGTTGTTCACAAACTATTTTTCGTCAAAGCCATTTTCAAGTAGTTGAAACATAATATGACTTTCGTCACTAGGTAAATATGAACTTGGCCAAAGCGAAAACTTACCAGCACATATTTCGAGAAATAGATAAGCGAGATAAACTCGGATCGAGATAGCAAATGTGTATAATCAAAGTATATATAGTAAAACGAATTTTGTCTCAAGATAGGAGATATAGTAGATAGAATTTTGAGTGATAGATAAGATCAAGTCTCCACATACATTTTGGTCGATGAAGTTCCACCAGTTCCTTGAGTAGTTGTTCGTCTTGTATGATGATCACCATGGAGTTCTTGAGCTCAACTACACTTTCTATCCTAGTTCGATACTTAGATATAGTAGACTAGAAATCAAGACTTATAGTTTTTATCACTAACATTGACAAACATGCTTGAGATAACAACGCATGCGAGTTTGACCGAGCAGTGCTCTAACAGAGACCAAGCAACTAAACCTATAGTTCACCTAGTTCCGTCTGTATCCCTGCGTCTCCAACTTGCAATAAGTCACGCACTTGGAAAAATTCCTTTGGTTCGTATTCCAAACAGTAAAGGAACAACAAATTTGTTCGGTAACAACTCTTTTCAAGCAAGTGATATGAGTTCGACAAAAGGCTCTTCCTTTTATCCCAATAAACTCCTTTATCAGGTCCTTAGATCTATCCAATAACAATTACCAAAGTAATTGTTAAGATTTTTTAATCAATACTTTGAATCACAAAGAATTGTATTGATGTCGATCTACTCAACTAATCAATCAAATCTATCACAAAGATAAACCGATTATAGTTGGATCCTTTTCCAGCCGAAACAAGTATTGTGCACACCAAAGATTATGAAACAAAATATCTTCTTTGTCTTCAAATCTTCTCTGATCTTCAATAAACACCTGCACACAAGCATAAACAAACTAGGTGCAATGAAAGTTCAACCACCGATAGTCAATCAAATCAATCTAAAACTAATAATAAACAACAATTATCTAGTTTCCGACCAACAGTACTAATAGAGCTTCTCAATCCCAAAGAAGTCTTTAAATTGAGCGGCCGTACGAGATTTCGCCTAGTTAGGTTACTTTCCTCTCCGAATAGGCGGCTCCACCAGTAACAACACAACTAGGTAGTTTTGCTGGCTCTGAGGATTAGTTTGCTTGAAATGCAAACTTCAATATTTATAGACCAAGGAAGTTTGGACACCAAGGAATTTCCAAAACCGAATATTCTCAAAGATATGCAATAAACACAAAATCGGTTTTCATAATTCCTGGAAATGCTCTGTCCAATTAATGACCGAAATCTCAGTAGAAAATCTCCAATTAGTAAATGCACATTACTAATTTTTATTTTCTAAAGATATGCATTTTAATTACTGGAAATTAAAAGCATATAAAAACTAAAAACCTTAATTAAAAGATTCTAAATTTATTTCGATCCGGGATTCTCCTTTAGCTATTAAGGAATATCTTTGAATAATAAATGATAAGAGTTACTGCACATGTTCAAATTATGTCGACATATTTACTTTGTAAATTATTTTTCATATTTACAATCTTGGAACCGATTTGCCACACTTCCAAACAAGTTTAGAATTGGTTCATCTGACTTCCAAGAACTATGTGATTGATTATCCTATCAAATCACCATTAATGGGTTTCACGGTTTTACCTCAACATAAAGTTTCGGTTCTACCTCCAAGTGGGTACTAGGATCGGTTACACTAGTTACCATAAAATGTCTAACTAAGTACTAGGATCGGTTACCACTTCTTATGGTAAAACCTGTGATCGGTTGACCAAGTGTTTGTGGGTAAAAACTGTTTCTGCTGGTTTTGGTCAATTTGGGTGTGTGGATGAGAAACGAGCCTAAACCTTAAACAAATGCACTGCATGGGAGTACTTTAGATTCGAGAGATCAATCTTTACAATCCTGGCCTAAACCAAGAAATGTCCATTCCAGGCTTGCTTCGGTCACAAAGTGAAGGAGAAGGGTTGGTCTTAGAGAGGGAAGCGAAGAAGGTGTTGAGACCAGAATGGTTAACTCTGAAGGTGTCGCTATTTTGTGACTTGGCTATCAGTTCTTTGGTGTTTTCTGGATACTGTGTTTTTGTTAACCAAACTTCTTTTTTGGTTGAAATTGGTAGAACCTATTTATACAAGTCATATTGAACGCACCCTGATCTCGTAGAAAGCGGGAATGATTGAGTGATGGAGAAGTGGGGTCGTGTGTAAATGACAGAAACCACGTTCCCACTATAAAGGAGACGGGTTAGTTTACACCCACTACTTCTTGCCGCCAGTAACTGCCCTTCTTTCTGACACTTTCTTATAATGGGCGTGTTGCACGCTGCACGCTGTAAACCGCCAGACCAATACCCCGATGAGCATCCCCCAGTTTGTGACATGTTTGATGTCTCGAGTGTTTTTATGGAAAACGTGTCGCAGATTGCTATGTGTGGCAAGTCAAAGTCAGGAGACTTGCCGCAGGAGAATAGCATGTGATGCTATTAGGCTTGTCTTGGCTGGTCGCCTAAGATTTGCCACAGGCCTGTAAACTCTGTGGCAAATTTGTATGTCTAAGATTGTGATTCATGAGAAAGGGTGGCCATTGATTATGGTCACATTCTGTTGGCGCCTGATAATGGCGCCACTGGCACATGCCAATGGCGTAGTGACATATTTAGCGCATGCCAGTGGCACAATGGCATGGTTGGCATAGTTAGCGCATGCCAGTGGCACGATAGCATGGTTGGCGTAGTTAGAGCATGCCAGTGGCACGATGGTGCAAGTAGCGCATGACGTAGCCATGGCCGCTAGATTTTGGCATATTGGAGTTAGACCCAAATATGGCTTGGCAACATTAGCTCTAGTCGCCACATCAATCCCAATGCTCTGGGTAGCATGATCAGGCTTGGTTGGTGTACCAACTTCGCCTAAATTAGGGTTTGGCATGCCGAAACCTTAATTAGTGCGTGTGGCATACGGTCGCGGCATGGTGACACTTTTGTGCAAACGGTGCCGTATTCACGCCAAATGAGCTATAGTAAGGCCATAATGTGGGAACGGCCACAAGAGCAAGGGTTTCTATGAGTGACTATGATATAGCGCCATTCCTAGGTTTTCCTGGGTCCCGCATGGCTCGTGGCATGTTGTGGGGCCCAAAGTGGCGTAATTTGAGCCACAACTGGAAATTAGGGTTTTAGTTAATGCGCCTAAACTAGAGTCGTGTTTCTGACTAGAAAACCCTAATTTAAGCACATCATGGTGTTGTCCACGAACAAGAGGTAGGTTAGCACGTATCGCTCTATTTACGACACGTTGGCATGTCTTGGCATGCTGCCACAGAGTGGCACGTTTGGCGCAACAGAGTGGCGTGTTGGCATGCCGTTTAGCTCATTGGCGCAAAATGGCACGTTTGGCATGTTCGCAAGTTTTTTGGAAAACCAATGGTTTTGTGACCATTTGGCGCCTCTTTTAACACTGTGGCAAGTTTGGAGCAACCTGATTGGTTAATATAAGAGAGGCTGGCCTAGCATGGGCGTGGCCACACTTCTAGTGTGCGTGTGGCAGATTTAAAGCGACCTGATTGGTCGATGGGAAATAGGGACGACAAGTATGGGCCCAGCCAACATTTGGCGGGTTTAAGGCGACCTGATTGGTCGACGGGGAAGTAAGGCCAGTCGGGAAACATGGGGCGTGGCCAATTGCAAATGGCGCCGGCTGGCCTAAAGCATGGCCACACCTCCCTTTGCTGCTGCTCCTATTCCGCGGCCCTTTTTATTCCTTGTTTTCTGATTTTGGGTAGGATTTTGCACCTACTATAATCCATGACGGATTAATTGCTTAGTTCGCCTAAGCTTAATTTTGACCAACGAGGTCTAATATATTGTGCAAGGCGCAAAAACCCTAATTTTTGCAAATTAATCAGGGTAATATTTGAATCTTGTGAATTACCACAAAATTGATTGAATTCTATGTGTTGACACAGAGTTCTTTAACTTTATTTCCAGAGAGAGGTATGCTTTCTAATTGAGTACTTTTATGCAAGGACTTTAACCTCGATACTTGGAAATCCGTGCTACTCTGCTGCGAATGAACACAAATTGTCATGCCATATCAATATTAAGGGCTCGGCCGGGGAACATAACACAGAAAGTATTCAAAGGAACTTATATTAATTGAATAATATGGGCATGGTGCCGAAATTTACAGAATATTTGGGATTGTTGCTACATGCACCATTTTGGATAAATTTCATGTGAGCATATCGAGTTGCTCAATAAATGCGCCAGTGAAGAGGTTGAATACTCATCACTTTACCTGGCTCCGAGTTCTTTGCAGAATGACGGCATATTAAACACAAGGTTTACAATTTTAACCCAGAACTAAAAACCACCATCAACACCAAGTTATAGGATCGGTTACACCAACTTACTAAAACTTGTTAAACCTCTTACAAGGATCGATTACACTCTCTCTTGTGATCGGTCACACCTCTTACTAGGATCGGTTACCCAATGGCTAGTATTTAGTCACACCAAATTCGAGATATCGATCTTACCATCTCAGATGATTACTTAAGATCGGTTTCACTAATAAAAGTCATACCAATGGAAAAGTCATGCCTTGTGAATAGTTTTACCAAGATACATAAACAAGTTATGAACGGTTATACTAAACACACATATTGGTAATTCAAAAGATTTGCAATGAATAATAATACCAATAAGCCTAGTGATTTACCTTTCGATTCACAAAACAAGTTTATAAATTTACTTCCTTTAAACGAATGTAAAACATTGTTTCCTAGGACAAAATCTTCACCCATACCCATACATAATCACAATAGCATTCATATGATTATATCGATGTCTTATATACGAAGTTCAAAATATAAGCGTTATACTTCATATTGTATTCCTTAATACTACGTCTAACTAGAGTACAATCATTCATAGCTTCGCAGTTCTGTTTTCAATATGCACGACTTGAAAGATACGTTAGGGAATGAAACAGTTCAAGTCAAATATTACTAACCTCAAGTGGAAGGATGATGTCGTCGTTGTAGCTCCTTACTTCTTCACATTCTTCAAGTCTTCACGTAATACTTGCAATGTCTCATATTCTAATACTTTTAAGCTAACCTATACGAAGTTGACTCTATTAAATAATCAAGCGACTCTTTAAATGAGTTTTGGTTCACTAAAATATGACAACCAAACTTGACATACCAACGCTTGGTGAGTTCAATCGAGCTATGCTCTAAAACTCTCCCCCATTTGATGTCATTCCCAAGAGAACAACATGAGCGACCTTACTTTTATAAGAAATGAAAGATTTATTTGGACATTAACAAATCACATGGATTTGTATCCAGAAAAATCGAATAAATTAACCACAAGGAGACCTTATTGATTAATTTAATTGGAAACACTCAACATAAGAAAACTTACGGAGCCATACAGTACTGTCACATAAAAGTGGACCAGGGAAAGATCAATACTGCGAAATTTTTCAAAAGTTCATTCTATCTTTCATCAATATTTGCATAAAGACATAATAGACTTACCTTTTGGGCATATATGAGATAAGCACAGTTCACGAACGTAAGCATATGTATATATATCTCATAAGAAATTGCAATATATGAAACCAAAAAGATTAAATATTGCAAAAATCATCTTCCAAATAACTTTAGAATTTAAATAAATAAATCTAAAAAAATTACAAGTTGAAAATCGTTGAAATAGCTATGTGTAATCACAATAATTGCTATTCCAAACCCTAGTTCTCGTTCTTAAACATAAGAATAAATTCTCATAAGAAGTTTCCTAGATATTAATAAAACCTAAAACCATGCTGAAAGACTTAGACATAATCAGCAATTAGAGATCGAACGACAGCAAGATCATCAGTTGCCTTTTTCAGTTCGGTCTTTAGAAAAACAAGATTCTTTATTGCAATTGCAAGTTATTATGTTTGAGTGAAGCCGACGGCGTGGAAATTAACAAAAAAGCAATTGCAAGTTATTCACATACGACCCCAAAATATCGGAGAAGATTTCCAACCAAATTAGATGACATCTGAACAGGTTTGTTGTCTTCATGATCGCATGCAAATTAACAGGTTATGGTGAGAGGATTCTCATGAAACTCAATAACCATGCCATCTTCAATTTTGTTTTCCTTCAAGCTTCCATTCATCGTGCAGTTCATGATATCTCAAGAGTGTTTCAGAACGTACATATATCTAAGAAATTAGGAATTTAGTCTTAGATATATATATGTGTTTCCTAGGAATAAAAACCCTAAGGTCACATATAGTTCTTTCCAAGCACGTTGGTGTTGTAACCATATGTCCGATCATAGACCTAGATCACGGGCCGTTCGTGGTCATGAATAAGGATACTCAGAACCAACGAATCCTAAACCAGGAACAAGTTTTGAATCGATCATCAAGGACACGTTTAAAACTTTAGGCAAAACTATTAGAGCACTGCTCGGTCGAACTCGCAAGTGTTTCTTCACGACGTTCATCGATTGAAAACGAAGAACTACTAAGGGGAGCTTGTGGAACTTCATCAACAAAAGGTATGTGGAGACTTGAACTCATATATCACTCAAAAGTCTATTTCTATTCTATCTCCTATTGAGACAAAAGTCGTATAGCTATATAGACTTTATATTATACAAATTTGATATTTCAAGCTGAGTTTAACTCGCTTACATATTTCTCGAAATGTGTGTAAGTAAGCTTTTGCTTTAACCAAGTTCATCTTTATTCTTGATTGAAAGTCAAAAGATGATCATGTGAAAATCGCCTGGTAACATCTTATATGATTTGTCTGAGACAATCATTTGATGTAGTCTCGGGATGTTTCGGGATTTATTGATCACTTGAAAATTTTCTTTGAAGCTAATAGTTTGTGTGAGACAGCTATTCACGTCTTCCAAGAATGTTTCAATGATTAACATGGAGTTTATAACGATTAACCATTGATTGGATATAGCACAGTATGTGTACTTGTATGCTAACTGTTGCAACTTATTCAAAGTCCGAGAACCATAGTATGCATACCCGTATGCGTACTGGTTTGATAGTTGAAGTCCGTGAACTTAGTATGCATACCTGTATGCGTACCGGCTTAACAGTTCAGGTATGGGAATTCAACTAAGTTTGGCCATGTACGAAAGTATGCATACTCGTTCGCATACTGGCGAACCCATACCAAGTCTGTAACTCTAAGTATGCATATCCGTTTGCATACTTTAGTGGGTTATTAAGGAATGCAATCTTTTGTAAACCGTGGCTATAATGTTCATGAATTGATTCAAGTGAATCAAAATCGATTTTGCTTCAATTGTGTCTTGTATAATGCTATGAGAATATAAACAATTGAACAACTCCATAACTAGTTTCATTTGAGTCATTTGAATTAGTTGTGATTAAGATGAACAAGGTTGACATCAAAGTGTTCATATGGATAACTTCGGTTAACTATTGTGGAGCCAACCATGTGCATACGTTTGGGTACGGTTACTCATATCTAAATGAAGTCACATTTAATTTGTGTATAACAAGCTAAGTTCGATCCAACGGTTGAAAGATATTAGCTTGACTCTAATCAGGTTTTCATCTAACAGTGAATATTGAATGCTTTTTTACCAAGGTAATATTGATTTCAAACCCTGATTTGAAGACTATATAAGGGAGAACTCTAGCAACACGTAAACCTAATCCCACACCTCCTGTGTGATACTAGTTGCGACTAGAGTCGATTCTCCTTTAACCTAAGTTTTTCCTAAAATCATTATAGGTTAACGACTTAAAGACTTCATTGGGATTCTGAAGCCAGACCCAACTATTTTCTCTGTAGTTGCTTTTTCTGATCTTACTTTGTTCTATCGTGTTGGGTACTATCTTCTCTAAGATTTGCTCGAGATTTAATCTCCGATAGGTAAGATAATAGTAGTCATAAGCATCTTCGTCTCATCGTTTATGACTCCATAATATCTTGTTTCGCTTCCATACGATTAAGATTGTTTTGAGGTGATTGATATTACTAGCTAGGTTGTTCATCGGGAATAGAAGACCGATGTATCAATTGGTTCCTGTTAACCTTGATTTATCAAAATATTGAACAAAAACTCGTACGTATTTCTATGGGAGACAGATTTATCTATTCAATAGACTTTTCTATGTGAGACAGATTTGTTTATCAAGTCTTCAACTTTGGGTCATAACAACTGTTAGAGCACTGCTCGGTCGAACTCACAAGCATTTCTATCTCAAGATTGTTAGTCTATTTTAGTTTCCAAAACTATAAGTCTTGATTTCTAGTCTACTTATAGCCAAGTCTCGGAGTAGGATAGAAAGTGTAGTTGAGCATTAGACTTCACGACGTTCATTGATTGACAACGAAGAACTACTAAGGGGAGCTTGTGGAACTTCATCAACAAAAGGTATGTGGAGACTTGAAATCATCTATCACTTAAAAATATATCTACTCTATCTCCTATTTGAGACACAATTCGTATTGCTATGTAGACTTCAATTATGCACATTTGATATTTTGAGATGAGTTTAACTTGCTTACATATTTCTCGAAATATGTGTTGGTAAGCTTTCGATTTAACCAAGTTCATCTTATATTCTTGACGAAAGTTAAAAAATGATCATGTGAAAATTTCTTGGTAACATCTTACATGATTTGTGTGAGACAGTCATTTGATGTAGACTCAGAATGTTTCGTATTGATCATTCGATCAATTGAAAATTGATTTGAAGTTAATATTTTGTGTGACACAACTATTTTCGTCTTCCAAGAATGTGTCAATGGTTGAAATAAGAGTTTAGAACAATTATATATAAGCACACTATGTGTACTTGCATATGTGTAGTCCAAGTCCGGGAACCATGGATATGCATACCTGTATGTGTACTGGTTGGTTTAGTGGAAGTTCGGGAACCTTGTATACATAGTGATGCGCGTACTGGCGTGAGTTTCAGTTCCGGGAATTTCTGCTGAGTGTGGTGGTCTGCGTACTCGTTTCCATACTGGCGAACCCAAACTTAGTCCGACCACTAAGGTATGCGTACCCGTTTGCATACTTGAGTGGATTATGTTTTAAAATCGGTTTGTTCATGAACTAATACATTTATATAATAAGGAATGAAATCTATTGCAAACCATGGCTATAATGTTCATGACTTGATTCGAGTGAATCAAAATCGATTTTGCTTCAATTGTGTCTTGTATATTTCTATGAGAATATAAACAATTGAACAACTCTAGAACTAGTTTCATTTGAGTCATTTGAACTAGTTATGGTTAAGATGAATGAGGTTGATATGAAAATGTTAATATGGATAACTTTGATTAACTATTGTTGATCCAACAAAGGTGTACACGTTTAAGTACTATTAGTCATATCTAAATGAAGTCACTTTTTGTTTGTGTGTAACAAGCTAAATTCGATCTAAAAGTTGAAAGATATTAGCTTGAGTCTAATCAGGTTTTCATCTAACGGTGAATATTGAATGCTTTGTTACCAAGGTAGCATTGATTGCAAACCCTGATTTGATGACTATATAAAGGAGAACTCTAGCAACTGGGAAACCTAATCCCCACACCTCATGTGTGATACTAGTTGCGTCTAGAGTCGATTCTCCTTTAACCTTAGGTTTTTCCAAAACTTTGTAGGTTAATGACTTGAAGACTTCATTGGTATTGTGAAGCCGGACACAACTATTTTCTCTGTAGTTGCGTGTTCTGATCTTGCTATTTTCTATCGTGATTGAGTACTATCTTCTCTCAGATTTGCTCGAGATTTAATCTCCCATAGGAAAGATAATAAGTAGTCACAAACATCTTTGTCTCATTGTTTGTGATTCCACAATATCTTGTTTCGCTACCATACGATTAAGATTATTGTGAGATGATTGATATTTCTAGGTTGTTATTCGGGAATATAAGTCCAGCATATCAATTGGTTCTTGTTCACCTTGATTTATCAAAAGACGGAACAAAACTCATAGGTTTTTATGTGGGACAGATTTATCTATTCAATAGACTTTTCTTCGTGAGAAAGTTTGGTTTATCAAGTCTTCGACTTTGGGTCGTAGCAACTCTTAGTTGTGGGTGAGATGAGCTAAGGGAATCAAGTACGTAGATTCCTGCTAGGATTCAGAGATGTAAGGAGTGCAAATGTACCTTGATCAGTGTGAGATTTGTTAGGGCTCAACTACATTCCAGTCCGAAGTTAACTTGGAGTAGGCTAGTGTTTGTAGCGGCTTAATACAGTGTGGTGTTCAAATATGGACTAGGTCCCGGGGGTTTTCTGCATTTGCGGTTTCCTCGTTAACAAAACTTCTTGTTCTGTGTTATTTCTTTTCCGTATTATATTTGTTTATATAATTGAAATATCACAGGTTGTGCGTAAGTTCACTCAATTGTGAATCCAACCTTTGGTTTTTGATTAAATTGATTGACACTTGGATATTGGTTTTTGATTCCGTCCAAGTTATTTCTTATATTCAATTGGGCTCGCAAATTCCTATTTTTTTGATTGCAGATTGAATTGAGAAATTGAGATATAACTCTATAATATACTTTTCTTAAGATTAAGTCTGACTGTCTAGTTGATTCTCTTGAAAGTATATTGGAGTTAGTCTATACAGATTGCTAAGCGAAATATTGGGTATGGTTGTTAGACCCCCGATTTTTCAGCAACTCTTAGTTATGGGTGAGATCATCTAAGGGAATCCAGCGCGCAGAATCCAGCGTGGTTCAAGAGGCGTAAGGAACGCGACCTTAATCAGTGTGAGATTGGTTAGGGCTCAACTACATTCCTGTACGAAGTTAACTTGTAGTAGGCTAGAGTGTGTAGCGGCTTAATACAATGTGGTGTTCAAATCTGGACTAGGTCCTGGGGTTTTCTGCATTTGTGGTTTCCTCGTTACCAAATTTTCTGGTGTCTGTGTTATTTCTTTTCCGCATTATATTTTTGTATAATTGAAATATCACAGGTTATGCGTAGTTAAATCAATTGGTGAATCCAACCTTTGTTTGTTCATTGAAATTGATTAGTGCTTGAATATTGGTCTTTGGTACCATCCAAGTCATTTCTTATATTAATCCGACTCACAGGTTTATATCTGTTCGATTGCAAATTGATTTGAGAAATTGAGATATAACTCTTGGATGTATTTTCCTCGATTGAGTCTGACTGTCTAATTGATTCACTTGTAAATATATTGGAGTTAGTTCATATAGATTTCCTAAACGAAATATTGGGTGTGGTTGCTTGACCCACGGTTTTTCAATTGGTATCAGAGCAAGCAAACACGTTAAGACCTCATATGTCTGTGTTTGTAGCAATCTGACTATATGAACAGAAACGCTATATCAATAAATGCACCACCTGATCCAGGGATTTCGGAATTCTCTTCTATGAATGATTTAATAAAATACGTAGAATAAATTCTATCTAAGCCTCCACCAGGTTTAAAATCCCTTGATGTGTTTTCAGGGATTGAAAAGAAACTTGAAAGCTTATCTCTTGATGTTGAGTTATACCTCTAGAAAGAACAAGAATCTCTTGACAAGCTGAATCAAGTTATGATGAATAATATTCATGTTGAGGTTGATCTTGATTTACTAATTAGTAATTGTTGTGCTCTTCCTTTGGGTAATCCAATTAGTTGTAGCAAACTAAGCGTATTACAAGAGGAGTTTAAATCTTAGCCTTCTGACTGTATCACCTCAAAGCATGAATCATTTCATTGGTCAAACCCTGATACACCTTCTCAAGATAACGATATTTCCCTGTTTTATGAGAAAGTAAGGATGTCTCTTCTTATCAAAAAAGTTTCCCTGAGCAATACTGAACATTATCTGCAGAGAATGTTTTTATAAGTTGTTAACAAAGAAATCAGGAACACAAATTGTCTTGTGCTCTTTTTATGTTCTTTGAAAAACTTGAAAAAACAGTTTCTTGGGTTTCTCTCAATACTGTAAGAAGCAAGAGTTGTTGGAAAGAAACTCTCTCTTGGTGTCATGGTGTGCAAGGCTGTTTTTTCTCTTGTGTTCACAAAGAGTTTCTCATTAAAGGTTTGTTGAGATTTTCTCCAAATTTCTTTTTCATATTTTGTTTAGTCAAAATATGATGTAGTGTAAAACAAATGAGCCCTTGACTATACATGCACGGTTCACGTACTTTGAACTCGTAACTTTTACGTGTTTGAACCGCGTTTCAGAACGAACTTAACCGGTTTAGGTTCCACCGCTGACACATAAAAAGAGAAAGAACTCTCTTCGTTCACTTCACCTCTTCTTCTTCATAGTTCAAGTGCGAAAAATAAGCCCAAAAGTACGTATACCTTCGATCACCATAACCTCAATTCTCAATCATTTTGGGATTTCTTGGTATCATTGGAATCACAACAAGAAACTACTCCACGGGTTGGTCCTTGCTTCTCTTTTCTTTGCAGTTCCGTAGTTTCACCATTAACGTCAGTTCGTGTACCAGGAGAAGTTTTTATCCTTAGGGTCAAGAACAATTTTCGTCTTAATCATCGTTTCGGAGCTTTACCATTTCTAACAGTTCGTGTATCCGAGTAAGTTCTTCTCCTTCCTTTGTATTTCTCATTTCAACAGTGACATATAGGAAGAGGAAAAGTCATGGTGGTAGCTCAAGTGGTCAAGTTGGTGATAATACTTATTATGATCCCAGTATTCGTGCTAGGTTTTTTAACCCTGCATCTCGTGAACTCTATTTGAAGTATAATAATAAACAACCTATTTTTAAAAGTGTTGATGGTGGTTTTTAACTTAGGGTTAAAATCGTAAAACTGTACAACTGACATGACGTCACTATGACCATTAGCACATTTATTAAATCGATTAGCATGCCTATGTAAGAATTACCAGGGTAACTTTTTTTTATGTGTCATGTTCCACGACAGAACCCTTAACATTGACCGACATAATCTATGCCAAACCCTAATTCTCATGCTACTGCACCAAGGCATGCCAACCATGCCAGCCACATCTCCGCGCCAAGGCATGAAAATCATGCCAGCCGCACCACTGTGCCAATGGAAAACCATGCCATCCACATCTCCGCGCCAAGGAATGCCAACCATGCCAGCCGCACCATTGTGCCAATGGCAAACCATGCCAGCCACATCTCCGCACCAAGGCATGCCAACCATGCCAGCCACACCACTGTGCCAATGGCAAACCATGCCAGCTACATCTCCGCTCCAAGGCATGCCAACCATGCCAGCCGCACCACTGTGCCAATGGAAAACCATGTCAGCCACATCTCCGTGCCACTGTGCAAATGGCAAACCATGCCAGCCGCACCACTGTGCAAATGGCAAACCATGCCATCCACGTCTACCGCGCCAAGGCATGCCAACCATGCTAGCCGCACCATACGCCAATGGCATGCCAAACCCTTGGCCCCACCATGCCAAGCCAACCGCACCTTGACTTAGCCCCAACCATGCTAGCCGCACCATATGCCAATGGCATGCCAAACTCTTGGCCCCACCATGCCAAGCCAACCATACCTTGCCTTGGCCCCAACCATGCTAGCCGAACCGTGCGCCAATGGAATGACAAACCCTTGTCCCCACCATGCAAGCCAATCACACCTTGCCTTGGCCCCACAATGCCAAGCCGTCCGTACCAAACCCTTGGCCCCACTATGCCAAGCCATCCGCGCCATTGGCCTTGACCCCACCATGCCGGTCTTCCCTATGCAGCTACCAAAACGAAGGCGTGCGACGATCAACGACCACCCTTCCATCCTAGATGCAAATCCTATCCGTCCAAGGTCGCCAAACAACGTATGGTAACCTTTGGCCAGAAACCCTAGTTTTGGCCACGCCAAACCGCGCCAAGGCATTCCAACCACCTTGTCGCGCCATACCATGCGGCCTTCCCCATGCGGCTCATAAAACGAAGGCGTGCGACGATCAACGACCACCCTTCCATCCTGGATGCAAATCCTAGCCGTCCAAGGTTGCCAAACCTTTGGCCCAAAACCCTAGGTTTGGCCACGCCAAACCGCGCCAAGGAATGCCATGCCACATGTGCCAATGGCATGCCAACCACCTTGTCGCGCCATACCATGTCGGCCTTCCCCATGCGGCTGCCAAAACGAAGGCGTGCGACGATCAACGACCACCCTTCCATCCTAGATGCAAATCCTAGCCGTCCAAGGTTTCCAAAAAACGCATGGTAACCTTTGGCTCAAAACCCTAGAATTGGCCACGCCAAACCGCGCTAAGGCATGCCATGCCACATGTGCCAATGGCATGCCAACCACCTTGTCGCGCCATACCATGCCCACCTTCCCCATGCGGCTACCAAAACGAAGGTGTGCGACGATCAACAGCCACCCTTCCATCCTAGATGCAAATCCTAGCCGTCCAAGGTCGCCAAACAACGCATGGTAACCTTTAGCTCAAAACCCTAGTTTTGCCGCGCCAAACCACGCCAAGACATGCCATGCCACATATGTCAATGGCATGCCAACCACTTTTCCGCGCCATACCATGTCGGCCTTCCCTATGCGGCTACCTAAATTAAAGCCTACAACAATCCACGGTCACTTTTTCATCTACGATGCAGATCTTAGCCGTCCAAGGTTACCATCTAACACATGGCAACCTTTGGCCCTAGTTTGGTCGCACCTAAACAAAACCAAAACCCTAAATTTTGGCCGCGCCTAAACTGGGACATATTAAAGCCATACTGATCACAATTTCAGGCCATTGGCTACCAAACGAAGGTTGCAATAATCAACGATTACCTTCCTCTTAACATGCAAAATCTCGACCATTGAAGGTCTCCACCGAGCCGGAAAGTCTCCCAAGCTCAACTTTCCAGACAACAACAACATGCTACATGTTTTCCACGAAAACATTCGAGACATCAACACATGTCACAAACTGGGGGATGCTCATTGGGTATTGGTTTGGCGGTTTACAGCGTGCGGCATACACTATGCTCGTTATAAGAAAGTGTCATAAGGATGAGGCGGTTAGTAAATACAGGGAGTATTGGTGAAACACTTTCTTTTATGGAACATCAATTCCAAGCGTTACCGGTTACCACCTCCTCCCATTTACTCACCCGTTTTCCATTTCTTAATGAGACCAGAGTACGTTTCACTTCGATTTGTATAAATAGGCATTACCTATTTCCACCGAACGACAAGTTCAGGTCAGAAGGATACAACACTCAGAAAACATTTGCTAGCTTTCCATCTGTTAGCTTCCCACTTTCTGATACGAGTTGTGAAACAACTACTCTTCCATAATCAACTATTCTGGTCTCAACACTTTCTTCGCTTCAATCCCCAAAACCAACCCTTCTCCTTCACTTTGTGACCGAAGCAAGTCTGGAACGGCCATTTCTTGGTTTAAGCCGGATTTGTACAGATTGATCTCTCGAATTTAAAGTACTCCCTTGCAGTACATTGTTTAGGGGTTAAATTCGTTTCTCACCCACACACCCTAAATTACCAAAATCAGCAGAAACCGTTTTCACCCTCAAACAATTGGCGACCATAGTGGGAGATTAATCTTTCGGTTACAAATGCCAATTTTCGACCATCGATCTCATGCTTCGACCCATACATGAAGACGGTAGAAGCAGGCAATCCGCTCAGGGATCGACGACTCAGTTACCAGACGACCCGATTATCAGTCTTGACACGACGAGGGATGACTGGGGACTGCCTAGAGGTTAAAAGCGAACGATCCAACTAGGGATCGACGACTATCAGATGAGACGACTGGGGACTTTCCACAATCACGGCGGTGCCTCCCGTAAAACTCGGTCTTACACCCCGAAGATTTCCTTTTCATCAAGAGACCTGAAAAAGTCTTACCTAGACAAAATACATGGTTTGCTATTTCAAGTTTTCACGGGAATGATGAAACCGATAGCCATGTTATGTTTCACCCCATGTCATCTACCGAGACGCAACGCTCACGGTTCCATGGTTTTCCTGGGATGTTTGCGTCACTTGCAACGTAATCAAGACAACATCATTCCCAAAACAATCCATTCCAAAAGAATAATCCAAAACCCTCAAGGTAACATTTGTCTATCAACCCAAAAATCCAGGAAATCAAACTAGGCGTTTCATTTGCTTTTCAAAAAAAAAAATCTAAAAATAAGAAGTTCAGAAGACAGAAATACATTCAAGGAAAGTTTTTCAACAATGGCTTGCTCTTCTTAGAAAGAGCATCCTTCGTGCTTTGGAGAGCCGCCCTCTTCAACTTCAGCTTCCTGGAAAATTTTTCGACTTTCTCTTCCTGCTTCTTCACCATACCCGCAGAAGGACCTTCGACTGTTTCGACCAACAACTTTTCAACCTCAGAGAAACCTTCAATGAACCAAGGAACATTGAACTCGAAGTTTACACACATGTCACGATGGAACCTCCAGCTCGAGATTACATCCTCAAAAACAGTATTACCGGTCACGTTGTACATGTTGTCAATCGAAGACAAAGCTTCCTCCACACACTTAACCAACACAAATTGACTAGTAACCTTCTTGGTCATGGAGATATGTCTGTAGCTTTCCCATATCTTGGTGTATAGCGCCGCATGTTTGGATGGCACGCTACATCCCGCAATCAACACATGATACGAATAAGGAACCAGGTATGGAGGGTTGAAAGTGGCGCCCGCGTCTACATCAGCAACCGACAAGGGATTCCTAACAACAATTGCACCTGCGGCCACTGGAATACTCTCCATTGTCTGAGTCACAACGACGTTTTCATCTTGATAAACATCCATTCCAAGGTCGCCTGGTGCGGCTGCCACAATTGGAGACAAAGTTGTATCACCACCAGTCTCCGTATCAGGGACATCTTCAGAAACGGTTTCCCCCTATGACATCACAGATTAGATATTTTCCAAAGAGAAATAAAAAAAAAACATGCAGGAGACTCACTGATTCGCTTTCAGACTGGATAGAGGAAGATTCAGCACTACTGTCGAAAAAACTACTCTCGCCATCACTGACCTCTGAGCTTTCATCCTTCTCGGGTTCCCCATCGCCATGGATAGGCTCAGCACTGCCACCCTCCGTCTCGAGAAGGGATGTTTTCTGACTACTTGCAAGTTTGGTAAAGGCGTTCACGCTGCTGAGACCCTAGGCAAGATACAAATACGGATACTCAGGAAAGAAACAAGGATATACACGATCCAACTAAAGTCAAGAGGAAAATCACACGTACCCGCATATTGGACGAACTGAAAGTCGGTAGGGCTATCGAAACTGACTCGGAACCATCTGCATGGCATTTATATCTTCGCTCCTTCACTTGGGGACTATCTGCATTCGGGCTAACAGATTTTTGCTTGGGCGAAGAAGGATCCCTCAGCAGTGGATGCTCCGCTAAAACCGCGGGAGAAGGCTTACCACGACGGTTTTCTACCACATCATTCACGAATCCATGGAAAACGAGGAACTCATCCTGCTAAAATTTGTTATATTTGGAGGTTGTTGATGGATTTCGTTCCGCAAGCAGGAAACGGAGACTTTTACCCGATACAAGAACAGTAGCATCGAGAACAGTTGGCAACGAGACTTCTGGAACAACCGGCTGATGAACAAGTGGGACCCCTTGGACAAAACCCATATGCCGAGCCGCCCTATCGATATTGTAAAAGACTGCTTTGCAAGATCCTCGAAAGAAAGACGGCACATAACCGGGTGTGCAGCTTCGCATGAACACCATCTCTCCAACACTCATATACTCTTTATCAGAAGACAAATACATGCTCGGAGCAGGAGAAAAGTTACTGATATGAGTTATGGACGCATGCACCGGAGCCCATGGACCAAAATTGACCGTGTGCCAGTTGTCAAGGAATCCAACCAGGTTCGAACCAATCTTTGGGCGCCTATTCGACCAGCGCAGTATCCTAGAGCCACCCCAAGACTCTGGAAATATGGCCAACGGTTTTGGAGCATACCTTTCGAAGTGCTCCCACAACCACGCTTGGAGAAAGGCGGCATGAATATACGAATCCACTTTCGTGTAACCATTTGAAGCGCACATGTCCGCGACCAGCCGATCCAAGTGTGTGTACATAGAACCAAGAAACAAGCCGCCAATAGGGAGAACGACACCTTTTGCCAATTTTATGGAAAACTTGATAAGTTCCTGTCTTATCTCCTTCTTACCCGAGCCGTCATCGAAAATATCTCTAGATAACCAAAAAGCCAAGAACGCCGTGACATGAAGCGTATTATTCTTCTGATTCGTCTACAACTCATCGGGAAACCATTGAGACACCCACCAGCCATAAAAGCACCTTGTCTCGTTTTCTTTCCGAACGAATCCTTTTGATTTCGCAACCAGAGCGACGCACATTTCTTCTTCATCTGCAGATAATTTGACATCGAGGTTTCCTATTACAGGAAGGTTCAGCAACACGACCACACTCTCTAAGGAGATAGACATTTCACCCCACCTGCATATGGCCGTATGAGTGTCTGGACACCATCTGGAAATTAAAGTACTGCGGAAGCCGCGACAGCATCAATGATCTGCGCCTTGGTCAAACTGGTATTTACACATTCCTGGATCATCATGAATCGCATCCATTTCTCAAAGGGACGCAACGGACTCACAGAGATTTTAAAGTCAATAGGAGAAGCATGATACTCTTTCCTTCGAATACAAAACCTTATTACACCTCCTGGCCGAACCGACCGGGCCTCTCCTTCACTTTCCGGACCAGTCAGAAAAATCGACACATACTTGGGATGATTTCTCCTAATCGTGGAGGATGTTGTAAAGAACTCATCATCTATGTTCGGCTTAGAATTTCTAACATCTTTCGGTACGGCAGAACTTTTCTCAAATGACATCCTAACGAAAATTCTCTCACGCTACTTCCACCTTCGAAATAACTACAATGGAACAATACGAAGAGAAATTATTACAGAAAGTGCATGGAAATTATTTTATCAGACACAGGAGATCCATCTTGGACGCAAGCTAATTTGTTTCAAAGTCATAATGCGCATAGGCAAAGAAATGGGGACTGACAGACCCTGCATCACCACCTCATGCCAATACCATGCCTTGCAGCGGGAAATTTGCGCCCGGCCGAGGAGCCGCGCCCCACTATGGTAACTATACACACGGTCACACCAGGAAAAATGAGTAAACCCTAGAAGCTAGGTTTTCGCGGGAAGGGAATGACAATTACCAGATCTTGCATGCCTACTTTCCACGGTACAAGTTCATGAAAAGGTACGCCTACAGCTAGGGTTTTCACTAACACAAAAAAAAAACAAAACAAGAAAAGCAAGTTAAAGAGGAAGTGTTGGAAGACATACCTGGGATTCGCTCGTCCGCTTTACTGTTACCACACGGCCAGAGTAAAAAAAAATATAGGTGTGAAGTAAAAGGAGAGGCCGACCCTCCTTTTATAGGCGTGATACTTGGGAGTTTGAATAAGGAAAGGACTTCTTATTTGAGTCAAGTAAGGAAAAGAGTCAACCGAGCCCGCGAAGACCAGTCACCATGCCAAGACCGTCCGTGCCATTGCCTTGGCCCCACCACGCCAAGCCGTCCGCCATGCTTGCCTCTCCAGGACCGCGCCATGCCTTGGCCCCATATGCAAAGACGTCCGCGCATGCTTTGCCTCACTAAACTGCGTCATTGCCTTGGCCCCAACATGCCAAGCCGTCCGCGCCATGACTTGCCGCACCAACACCGACAACTCGCCAAGTCAGCGTCATGATGTTCTCTAACCCAGCCAAGGTGATGCATAGCCATACTAAGCCGACGATCTTCATCTCACCACTTCACGGTCTACACCACGAATAGAATCTACGCAAGGCCGTCAAACACGAGGATCATGGACTCTCCTTACCTCTCGAAAAGGTTAGTCGGAACTTCCTAACCATCTTTCCACGACTTGTCGTTTCGATTTTTGTCCTTGCCCGTCACCATCTTATACTTACCTCACAACAATGCTCCTGTCCGAGCTAAGCATGAGACTTAATGTTGATGGTGGTTTTTAGCTTAGGGTTAAAATCGTAAAACCGTACAACTGACATGAAGTCACTATGACCATTAGCACATTTATTGAATCGATCAGCATGCCTATGTAAGAATTACCAGGGTACCTTTTTTTTATGTGTCATGTTCCACGACAGAACCCTTAACATTGACCGGCATCATCTATGCCAAACCCTAATTTTCATGCTACCGCGCCAAGGCATGCCAACCGTGCCACCCACATCTCCGCGACAAGGCATTCCAACCATGCCAGCCGCACCACTGTGCCAATGGAAAACCATGCCATCCACATCTCCGCGCCAAGGCATGCAAACCATGCCAGCCGCACCACTGTGCCAATGGCAAACCATGCCAGCCACATCTCCTCGCCAAGGCATGCCAACCATGCCAGCCGCACCATTGTGCCAATGGAAAACCATGCCAGCCACATCTCTGCGCCAAGGCATGCCAACCATGCCAGCCATACCACTGTACCAATGGAAAACCATGCCAGCCACATCTCCGCGCCAAAGGAATGCCAATCATGTCAGCCACATCTCCGTGCCAAGGCATGACAACCATGCCAGCCGCACTACTGTGCAAATGGCAAACCATGCCATCCATGTCTACCGCGCCAAGGCATGCCAACCATGCTAGCACCCCATACGCCAATGGCATGACAAACCCTTGGCCCCACCATGCCAAGCCAACCACACCTTTCCTTGGCCCCAACCATGCTAGCCGCACCATACGCCAATGGCATGCCAAACCCTTGGCCCCACCATGCCAAGCCAACCGCACCATGACTTGTCCCCAACCATGCTAGCCGCACCGTGCGCCAATGGCATGCCAAACCCTTGGCCCTACCATGCCAAGCCAACCACACCTTGCCTTGGCCCCACAATGCCAAGCCGTCCGTACCAAACCCTTGGCACCACTATGCCAAGCCATCCGCGTCATTGGCCTTGACCCCACCATGCCGGTCTTCCCTATGAAGCTACCAAAACGAAGGCGTGCGACGATCAACGACCATCCTTCCATCCTAGATGCAAATCCTAGCCGTCCAAGGTCGCCAAACAACGCATGGTAACCTTTGGCCCAAAACCCTAGTTTTGGCCACGCCAAACCGGGCCAAGGCATGCCATGCCACATGTTCCAATGGAATGCCAACAAAGTTTCCGCGCCATACCATGCCGGCCTTCCCCATGCGGCTACCAAAACGAAGGCGTGCGACGATCAACAATCACCCTTCCATCCTGGATGCAAATCCTAGCCGTCCAAGGTCGCTATACCTTTGGCCCAAAACCCTAGTTTTAGCCACGCCAAACCGCGCCAAGGCATGTCATGCCACATGTGCCAATTGCATGCCAACCACCTTGCTGCGCCATACCATGCCGGCCTTCCCCATGCGGCTACCAAAGCAAAGGCGTGCGACGATCAACGGCCACCCTTCCATCCTAGATGAAAATCCTAGCCATCCAAGGTCGCCAAACAACGTATGGTAACCTTTGGCCCAAAACCCTAATTTTGGCCACGCCAAACCGCGTCAAGGCATGTCATGCCACATGTGCCAATGGCATGCCAACCACCTTGTCGCGCCATACCATGCCGGCCTTCCCCATGGGGCTACCAAAACGAAGGGGTGCGACGATCAACGTCCACCCTTCCATCCTAAATGCAAATCCTAGTCGTCTAAGGTCGCCAAACAACGCATGGTAACCTTTGGCCCAAAACCCTAGTTTTGGCTACGCCAAACCGCGCCAAGGCATGCCATGCCACATGTGCCAATGGCATGCCAACCACCTTGCCGCGCCATACCATGTCGGCCTTCCCTATGCGGCTACCAAAACGAAGGCCTGCAACAATCAACGACCACTTTTTCATCTAAGATGCAGATCTTAGCCGTCCAAGGTTGGTGGGCCCGGGAAAGCGTTTAAAATTGAAGCGAAATGAAAACGGGCCTACAGTAATACCGCAAGTGCACGGTCGTCAGTTGTAGCTCGTGCAAGTACGGGTCGATCCACAGAGACTGGGTGTGTTTGGAGTTCTCTAGCTATTTTGGGCTCTAAAATTGCTATTGTTGGGCTTTGGGTACCAATGGATTTTGGTAACCAATGGGTTATGATTGTGCTTTGGGCCTTTGAATACTCTTGGAATGAATTGGGGTGTTGTCTTAATGAAATGAACTGAGCTTGGGCTCAGTTGGTTTTGTAGTGCACTAGGCTTTGGTTTTGAATTTGGGCTTGGGCTTAGTGTAGTGAACTGAGCCTTTGGTGGACTGAATTAGACTGGGCTTGTGATGTGATTTGAGCCTTGGGTTGAGCTGGGCTTTCACAGTGAACTGTGGCTGGGCCTTAACCTGAACTGTGGTCTTAGCTGAGCCAAGCTCAGTTGCAGTCCACAGCAGTGGCTTCAGCAGGGAAAGGGAGAGCAGCAGCAACAGCAACAACAAGTAGTAGCAGCAGGGGGAGAACAAGGCAGCAGAAGCAAAGGCAGACAGGAAACAAAATCACACAGGGCCAAGGATGGCATTTACAATGACAATGAAGATGGTAGTGAAACAAACTAACAATGATCATGGGAAAGAAGCAAAAATCAGTGGCAATGAGGCACAAAGGCAGTTAGCCTAAGGCAAGGGAGCAGCAATGAAACAAATGGTAACAGTGGCAGTTAACAGGAAACAAAACCAAATAAACCAAGGCTGTTAGCCAAGGGCAGTGGGAGAACAAGGCACAAAACAGTTATATAAAAAAAACAAAAAATTGAGAGCCTAGGCATACAACTAGAGTGGGAAGAGAACCAGTTTGCTCACAGTCACTAGTGAGCACTAGTTTCTCCCCACTGCTCAATCAATCCAATGCTTCAAAGGCTTTAGCCTAACATTCACACAAAACAGTAAACATCACAACTAGGTTATGAATCCACCTTGTGACCTAGCCAGATGGTGTAATTCTATGTTAAATCCCTGTCCCTAATGGAGCTAGGTGAAGGTTCAAGCCTGCCTATGTTCCAGGGCATACATAAATGGAATGGAAGGAGAAGAAGCTTGCTAATGAGCACTAAATTCCTCCATTTCTCAATTAGCTCAATTTACAAGAATTATAACCTAACATTCCACCTCTAACAGTGACTTAAGGCATCATCTCATCCTAGCTATACACATACACATGAGAGCTCACATAACAGCAACAACAACAAAACAATTACTAAACAGAGCATTGAACTGAACATAAACAAACACAGAAGACATAAAACAAAAACATGAACTGAATTGAAACACAAAAACAGCAACTGAATTGAAACTGAATAAGAGTAATGGAATAAACATAAAAATAGTTGAAAATTAAACACTAACCCTTGAGACACTGGCTATTCCAGTGCTTTAGGGTGACACACTGGCTAATCCAGGCATGGCTTTACAACAACACCCACAACCCATATTTATACCCAATTACACTTTAAAAGCAAAACCCCCAAAACAGTAAATTAGGGTTTCTGAAAATTGAAATTAAATCATACCAACTCTCTGAAATTTGATTTTGATTTTGACCCATCCCTCTTGTGCGTCTCCTACATCTCATGTTGCTTTCAATTTGCGTCTTTAGCTTAACCTAGTTTACCATTTGTACACGCCTAGGGTTTCAGAGAGCCGTGTAAAAATGGAAAAGTAGACAGCTAAGAGAAGGGGTATGTGATGATGGGTGTGGAGCGGTGTACGTGGTGATTATGGTGGTGGTTGAGGATTTGGTGGCGGACATGGGTGTAGCAGGTGGAGGAGCAGGTGATGAGGTTGCTGTGAAGAAGAAAGAGAAGAGAGGAAATCGAGTGAGAGAGTGAGAAAGTGTGATCGGTTAGGGTAGATAGGGTTTGGTGCTCCGGTGTTGAGCGGACTCATCAGATTTCGATGTTTGGCAAATCTAGACCGTGGATATGGAGATGAAGATCAATCTGACGTGTTGATGAGATGAAGTGGATCCTGAAGCGACCGTTGGATTATACAATACAACAAAATTAACGACACCAGATGGAGTTAGGTGTTGTAGTGTTAAGCGGAAGTATCGAGGTTTGATGCGCAGGCAAAGAATCGATCGTTGGATTCAACTACAATCTAATCTGAAGGCTTGGAATTTAAGCGCTGTGGTGTTTTGCAGAGACTTCAGATTTTGATGCTCTACGAAGGAGCGACCGTAGGATTTCGATGTAGTCCCATCTAACGGCTGAGAATGGAGGCGGTTATGGATATAGAAAATGGGTTTGGGTAAGGGTTTTGGGCCTTGGGTATGCCAAGCCCATATCTTCTTTAAGAACAATTCTTCCTTCTTGAGCCCATTCCTAGCTTTTTGGACATGTGCTCCATTCTTTGCGGCTTCCTTGCGTAATTCTTCCCGGCTTTTCATTACTTTTCTGCTCTTTTCGCTCCGCGACTCATCCGAACTTCATTTATTACCTAAAAATGCAAGATTAAGTAAGAAAAATATTTATTCTTGAAAACAATGAAAATACAGATATGGGATAAAATGTAGAATTAATGCACAAAAGATGAGTTAAATGCCAAGAAAAATATATAGAAATATGCACTTTTTAGCACTCATCAAATACCCCCAAACCTGAATTTTACTTGTCCTCAAGTAAAACAAAACTAAGGAAATCCTACCTATACCACTGTCGCTGGTCTCTCGAATGCATTTAGCGTATGCACTAAGCCTTTTAAACCACTAAGTGTCCCTAGTGGACGAGTTAAGTCTCGTGAAGGTTTGCTTAGAACGTACCTACAAAGTTCTAGGTCAAAATATAAGCTCAGATTCTATCAAATGTGACATGTGCAAGTCAGCTAAGCTCACAGCAAAATGGAGATGTCAATCTAGCTATCGAAGGCAAAATCCTAGCACTGATAACAAAAAAAGACATGTGATAAGAGTGTAAAGTGTATCTACACATGTGTAAAGAAAGATCTGAAGTTATGACTACTAATCACCAAGAGATAGTTTCTCAGGCTAAGAACCAAGGTCGAAATCTAGCTAGCTGTCCGGACTTTACGAGAATTGTGAATGAGTTGGAGGTATTTCACAATTACTCGCGTTGTACATCAATGGCATACACCCTCCTTGCTTATTACAATGAAACAACAAAATGACTATTTACATGACTCTTATTTACATTGACTATTCTCTTTTTATTTTTGGAACAAGAGATGATGGAATTGATAAATACTTGATTTTTTTGTATTTTTTTTTTTTTAACAAGGAAACACTTTTGATACAAATACAAAAGGAAACAAAAGATTACATGACACTTTGCAAGAGGTAGCCCTTTTTGATGCACCCAGTTAAATTCGATGGTTGTCTTTCTTAATGTAACCTCCACCTTCTATCCCAACCAACCAAAGAACAAGCTAATCAAGTTTCGTTCAGTATTCTAAAGTGATTGGCAATCGTAACTTCCTATCAAACACCTTGAAGATCGAGGCCATACATGTATTGGTAGATCGTGCGCGTGCAAATTTCTTATCACTATGTGAATTGTGCTAGAATCAGGGTGCCTAAATATCTAGACTAAGACTCCTAATAATTACATATTTGCACAAGAGTCAACATTTCAAGGTAAATGAGCTCCATTTTTATGATTTTTCATTTTTTTAATTTTTTATTTTGATTTTTCAATTTTTTTTGGAATTTTTCAATTTTTTCAAAAAGATGGAGTTTTGTTTTCAATTATGGCATATTATCGTGGTATCTACTCTATACCCCCAAACCTAAACTAAACATTGTCCTCAATGTTTCAAAATATGAACAAAATTATAATACAACATATGAAGAGGATCATGTTGAGTAGAGAAAAAGGAAAGAGAATACCCGATTTCGGCGAAAGCAGAATTAAAACTCCGTTATCCAAGGCAAAACTCCAACATATTCGGAGTCACAATGGATGAGCACAAAATATATACAAAAGGAAATTCAACTAACACATTATCTACAAGAAAATTTGGTTTTTAATGGGATTGGACTTTTTGGAAAAATTTGGTTTTGTCGGGAGACATTTGGAAACTTTTTTTTTTTTTTTTTTTTTTTTTTTTTTTTAAAAAGAAAATAAAATTTGGTTTTTGAATGGGAGCAAGCCCACTGTTTGTTCTTTAATGGAATGGGAGGAAGGCTGCGGCCCATGAAACACTAAGTTTTAATTTTGAAAGTTTAATTTGGCCCAGTTGGTTAAGGCCCGACGTTTGTTTTAAAACTTTGGTTTCGAGGTCCACTCTTGAGTGGAAACAAGCCCACAATCGGTTACAAGCTCAGCTGGGTTTAAACCCAGAGTCCAAAATACCAGTCCAATGAAAGAATTTAAACAAGCCCACAAATTAAACAAACAAGCCCACAAAAATTAATTACAAACCCAACAGAAAATAAAAAAAACCCAAAAATTGGCTTTAATATTACAAGCCCACAATTAAAAATTGGAAGCCCACAATTCGGGTTCTCTTAAATGGGTTACCTTTTTAGCACAGCCCAGCTGCTCTGATATTGTTGCAAAAACCCAGTTGGGCTTTGGTTCTTTTCCTTGGTGGCGTCCCAGCAGAGGAAAAACAGGTTCAGAACAGCAGGTCCAACAGCAAATGAAGTGAAGCAGATGCAGATGCAAATGCTATGCAGTGAAATGCAAAAATAGCTAATAAAACTACAAGAGAAACAGAGCACCAGTCCCCGACAACGGCGCCAAAAACTTGGTGGACCCGGGAAAGCGTCTAAAATTGAAGCGAAATAAAAACGGGCCTACAGTAATACCGCAAGTGCACGGTCGTCAGTTGTAGCTCGTGCAAGTACGGGTCGATCCACAGAGACTGGGTGTGTTTGGAGTTCTCTAGCTATTTTGGGCTCTAAAATTGCTATTGTTGGGCTTTGGGTACCAATGGATTTTGGTAACCAATGGGTTATGATTGTGCTTTGGGCCTTTGAATACTCTTGGAATGAATTGGGGTGTTGTCTTAATGAAATGAACTGAGCTTGGGCTCAGTTGGTTTTGTAGTGCACTAGGCTTTGGTTTTGAATTTGGGATTGGGCTTAGTGTAGTGAACTGAGCCTTTGGTGGACTGAATTAGACTGGGCTTGTGATGTGATTTGAGCCTTGGGTTGAGCTGGGCTTTCACAGTGAACTGTGGCTGGGCCTTAACCTGAACTGTGGTCTTAGCTGAGCCAAGCTCAGTTGCAGTCCACAGCAGTGGCTTCAGCAGGGAAAGGGAGAGCAGAAGCAACAGCAACAGCAAGTAGTAGCAGCAGGGGGAGAACAAGGCAGCAGAAGCAAAGGCAGACAGGAAACAAAATCACACAGGGCCAAGGATGGCATTTACAATGACAATGAAGATGGTAGTGAAACAAACTAACAATGATCATGGGAAAGAAGCAAAAATCAGTGGCAATGAGGCACAAAGGCAGTTAGCCTAAGGCAAGGGAGCAGCAATGAAACAAATGGTAACAGTGGCAGTTAACAGGAAACAAAACCAAATAAACCAAGGCTGTTAGCCAAGGGCAGTGGGAGAACAAGGCACAAAACAGTTATATAAAAAAAACAAATTGAGAGCCTAGGCATACAACTAGAGTGGGAAGAGAACCAGTTTGCTCACAGTCACTAGTGAGCACTAGTTTCTCCCCACTGCTCAATCAATCCAATGCTTCAAAGGCTTTAGCCTAACATTCACACAAAACAGTAAACATCACAACTAGGTTATGAATCCACCTTGTGACCTAGCCAGATGGTGTAATTCTATGTTAAATCCCTGTCCTTAATGGATCTAGGTGAAGGTTCAAGCCTGCCTATGTTCCAGGGCATACATAAATGGAATGGAAGGAGAAGAAGCTTGCTAATGAGCACTAAATTCCTCCATTTCTCAATTAGCTCAATTTACAAGAATTATAACCTAACATTCCACCTCTAACAGTGACTTAAGGCATCATCTCAGCCTAGCTATACACATACACATGAGAGCTCACATAACAGCAACAACAACAAAACAATTACTAAACAGAGCATTGAACTGAACATAAACAAACACAGAAGACATAAAACAAAAACATGAACTGAATTGAAACACAAAAACAGCAACTGAATTGAAACTGAATAAGAGTAATGGAATAAACATAAAAATAGTTGAAAATTAAACACTAACCCTTGAGACACTGGCTATTCCAGTGCTTTAGGGTGACACACTGGCTAATCCAGGCATGGCTTTACAACAACACCCACAACCCATATTTATACCCAATTACACTTTAAAAGCAAAACCCCCAAACAGTAAATTAGGGTTTCTGAAAATTGAAATTAAATCATACCAACTCTCTGAAATTTGATTTTGATTTTGACCCATCCCTCTTGTGCGTCTCCTACATCTCCTGTTGCTTTCAATTTGCGTCTTTAGCTTAACCTAGTTTACCATTTGTACACGCCTAGGGTTTCAGAGAGCCGTGTAAAAATGGAAAAGTAGACAGCTAAGAGAAGGGGTATGTGATGATGGGTGTGGAGCGGTGTACGTGGTGATTATGGTGGTGGTTGAGGATTTGGTGGCGGACATGGGTGTAGCAGGTGGAGGAGCAGGTGATGTAGGTTGCTGTGAAGAAGAAAGGAGAAGAGAGGAAATCGAGTGAGAGAAAAGTGTGATCGGTTAGGGTAGATAGGGTTTGGTGCTCCGGTGTTGAGCGGACTCATCAGATTTCGATGTTTGGCAAATCTAGACCGTGGGATATGGAGATGAAAGATCAATCTGACGGTGAGATGAAGTGGATCCTGAAGCGACCGTTGGATTATACAATACAACAAAATTAACGACACCAGATGGAGTTAGGTGTTGTAGTGTTAAGCGGAAGTATCGAGGTTTGATGCGCAGGCAAAGAATCGATCGTTGGATTCAACTACAATCTAATCTGAAGGCTTGGAATTTAAGCGCTGTGGTGTTTTGCAGAGACTTCAGATTTTGATGCTCTACGAAGGAGCGACCGTAGGATTTCGATGTAGTCCCATCTAACGGCTGAGAATGGAGGCGGTTATGGATATAGAAAATGGGTTTGGGTAAGGGTTTTGGGCCTTGGGTATGCCAAGCCCATATCTTCTTTAAGAACAATTCTTCCTTCTTGAGCCCATTCCTAGCTTTTTGGATATGTGCTCCATTCTTTGCGGCTTCCTTGCGTAATTCTTCCCGGCTTTTCACTACTTTTCTGCTCTTTTCGCTCTGCGACTCATCCGAACTTCATTTATTACCTAAAAATGCAAGATTAAGTAAGAAAAATATTTATTCTTGAAAACAATGAAAATACAGAATATGGGATAAAATGTAGAATTAATGCACAAAAGATGAGTTAAATGCCAAGAAAAATATATAGAAATATGCACTTTTTAGCACTCATCAAAGGTTACCAGCTAACACATGAAAACCTTTGGCCCTAGTTTGGCCGCGCCTAAACAAAGCCAAAACCCTAACTTTTGGTCGCGCCTAAACTGGGCCATATTAAAGCCAAACTGATCATACTTTCATGCCACTGGCTACCAAACTAAATTTTGCAATAATCAACGGTTACCTTCCTCTTAAGATAAAAAATCTCGACCGTTGAAGGTCACCACCGAGCCGGCAAGTCTCCCAAGATCAACTTTCCAGATAACAACAACATGCTACATGTTTTCCACGAAAACACTCGAGACATTAACACATTCACAAACTGGGGGATGCTCATTGGGTATTGGTTTGGCGGTTTACAGCGTGCGGCGTATACTACGCTCGTTATAAGAAAGTGTCATAAGGATGAGGCGGTTAGTAAATACAGGGAGTAATGGTGAAACACTTTCTTTTATGGAACATCAATTCCAAGCGTTACCGGTTACCACCTCCTCCCATTTACTCACCCGTTTTCCATTTCTTAATGAGACCATCGTACGTTTCACTTCGACTTGTATAAATAGGCATTACCTATTTCCACCGAACGACAAGTTCAGGTCAGGAGGATACAACACTCAGAAAATATTTGCTAGCTTTCCATCTGTTAGCTTCCCACTTTATGATACAAGTTGTGAAACAACTACTCTTCCAGAATCAACTATTCTGGTCTCAACACTTTCTTCGCTTCCCTCTCCAAAACCAATCCTTCTCCTTCAATTTGTGACCGAAGCAAGTCTGGAACGACCATTTCTTGGTTTAGGCCGGATTTGTACAGATTCATCTCTCGAATCTAAAGTACTCCCTTGCAGTACATTGTTTAGGGTTTAAATTCGTTTCTTACCCACACACCCGAAATTACCAAAATCAGCAGAAACCGTTTTCACCCTCAAACAGAAAGATACTATAATGCTTCTGAAATAGATATAGAGAACCTGACTGATTTTTTTCAAAAATCACACATGGTTTTTTTTCCACAAACCAATGGGAACTGTTCATATTGATATGACTACACGATTTTATGCAAACATTCATGATCCAGACCCTGTTGCATGTTCAAGACTATTGTAGGAGATAAAATATTCACTGTGGATCGTTATGTTATTGCATACCTGTTGAATTTGACTCAAACTGGTAATATCCGATTCCAACCTCCCGAGCAAGAAAGGTTGACTCCAGATGTGATGTCAAATCGTCTTCTTAATAGAGACGTTTCTCAGAGAGATGGCAAGATTGATGTTCATGGTGCTGAGTTGTTTCTTAAAGTTGCTCGAAAACTGATTGTGGCCAACATGATGCCACACACTATTGACAAAATGTTATGAACCAGGTCTCTTGCTGAATTGGTATGTTGTATTGTTGAAGGGAGAGACATTTATTTCTGTGGACTTATTGTTAATCAGATGATAAGTGTGAGACAGACTTCGAAGAAAACTCCAGGCTTTCCTTGTCTCATTTCAAGGATTTGCAGTCATTTTGGCATCACCCTTTTTGGATCTGATCTTGGAGGACCAAAAGTCTTGGCCATGAAAAGCATCTAAAAGATGAAGTAAACTTCAACTAGAGCCTCAGCAAGTACTTCAGTAATTGCAAACTCTGAATTTGTCCGTCTTCAACATGAAGTTGGATGCATGAGAGAGCAATTGGAGTATTCCCAAGCAGAACATCTTGGTCTGGTTGAAAAGTTTGATGAAATTGTTATTGCTTATTATGACATGATAGATTAATTTTGTTTGAACATCTTGGGGTGCAATAACTTTGATAATTCTGTGTTTGTTTTTTGAAAAACTTCTAAACAAGTTACTTTCTTAAAGGGTTACCAATTATTTTTGGTCGTTTGATAATCACTCAAATATTGTTTAAAAATTTATATTATGGGATATGTGTGTTTGCGTCCGTGAACTATGATTGTCCCATACATGTCAAAAGTTAAGTCTATCATCACTAGTACAAACTGACCCTTTTGCCACGCCAAATTGGCATGTTGGTTTGGAATTGGCGTGGTTTCTGCTTGCGTGGTTTTATGTATGACGACGTGGTTTTAGGTAGCTTATAGACACGCCAGAGCCATATAGGTGTTGCTATATAGTGTCCCAAAAACTTAAGTACTGGTACCTTGTAGACACTCGATTTATTGTTTTGGCGTGGATATCTGGTTCACTATAGACACGCAAATTTCTTT
Source organism: Papaver somniferum (assembly GCF_003573695.1). Taxonomy (NCBI): domain Eukaryota; kingdom Viridiplantae; phylum Streptophyta; class Magnoliopsida; order Ranunculales; family Papaveraceae; genus Papaver; species Papaver somniferum. The sequence goes on from NC_039365.1 coordinate 51,109,729, forward strand.
CGGCGTGGCTGTTTGGTTCACTTTAGACACACAAATTGCTTGTTGGCGTATCCATTGGTTATCCGATAGACACGCCATATAGGTTTAACATGGCTATATGGTATGTTTTAGCCACGCCAATTCCATTTACCTTCATCCACGTGGCTGTATTAGGAACCGTTGATTACCATCCACATGTAACGTTGTCAGCCGTTCATTGGATATCCTATAGACACGCCACATATAGGTTTAATGTGGATATATGTTATTTTTTATCCAGGCCAATTTCAATTACCTTCATCCACGTGGCTGTATTAGGAACCGTTGAATGCCATCCACATGTAACGTTGTGAGCCGTTCGTTGGGTATCCTATAGACACGCCCCATATAGGTTTAACGTGGCTATATGTTATGTTTTAGCCACGCCAATTTTAATTACCTTCATCCACGTGGCTGTATTAGGAACCGTTGATTACCATCCACATGTAGCGTTGTGAGTCGTTCATTGGACATCCTATAGACATGCCCCATACAGGTTTAACGTGGTTATATGTTATGTTTTAGCCACGCCAATTTTAATTACCTTCATCCACGTGGCTGTATTAGGAACCGTTGATCACCATCCACATGTAACGTTGTGAGCCGTTCATTGGACATCATATAGAAACGCCATATAGCGTGGCTATATGTGATGTTTAACCAAGGTAATTTAAAATTTCCTTCATCTACGTGGTTGTATTAGGAACCATTGAATCTCTTTTAAGATGATGCAATATTGACCGTCAAATTGGATGCATCCTACACCGTCCACATGTAACGTTGTGAGCCATTAATTGGAGATCCTATAGACACGCCATATAGCGTGGCTACATGTGATGTTTAGACATGCCAAATTACAATTACCTTCATCCACGTGGATGTATTAGGAACTGTTTAATACCATCCACATGTAACGTTGTGAGCCGTTCATTGGATATCCTATAGACACGCCATATAGCGTGGCTATATGTGATATTTATCCACGCCAATTTATATCTTCTTAACGTGTATTTGTGTTATGTTTATCCACGCCAATTAATCTCGAAACGTGTGTATTACGCGTGTGACGGATCTAAGCCGTTCAGATATGACGCATCTAAAACATCCACCCGACACTATCCAAATTCTCCTATACTTTATAAATTGTGGTTAAATATGAAATTCATATATGCCAAAAATTCATATTACTAGTTACACAGGAAAAAATGTTGAGCTTTGGTCTAACAGTTTGCAAAAGAAAATATTAAATAGCCAAAAATCATTAGTTTTTCTTCAACTTTTTTGACGGTGGCGTCTCTGCATGCAATGGATCAGTTTGTGACATTGTCGATGCGCCAAACCTTGTCTTCCTCTGTTTCCCATCTGGAAGTTGGTATGCCTGATCTACACTTTGTACATATGACTTTCTCTGCGCCTTTTTAGTCTTCTGAGGAAGCTTTTCAGAGGCTGCATGACTCCCCGAATGTGGATTGACTGCTAGGTGTTCCTCATTCCGTTTATCATCTGTTAGGATGCTAGTTGCTCGTAGGTCACTGTCCAATTTCTTCTCAGAATCTAAAACTAGTTCTGGTTGCTTATGAGGTTTTCCACGCTGTGGAGTTTCCTGCATCAAAAGATTAAATGTATTATATATATATATATTCTAAATCCAAGGAGAATTCGTATATCATGTGAATTCTCAACAAGAGACAGACAAAAGTTATTTTCCAACAATGTAATATAAAGACAACTTTACTGAAGGCTGCACCATTTTTCACAACTGACGCCCATAATAAAATCCGTAACCAGATATCTTTATTCAGTAGATCAATTTTCTAATTTACATTGGCATTCATGTTCCATTTAGTTGTTAATATATTTTTTTTTATCGTACTTAAACGATTTACGTAAAACAATATATATATATATATATATATATATACTTTATTAACAAAGCAAAAGAGCTAAGAAACTAACCTTGTCATCAGAGATGATACAGTTATCTTTCGGTCATGCCACAAAACTTTTTTCAGCTTCGTACATTGTCTTAAAGTCACCACTTGGTTCCGTTAACACGAACAATGGCTCGATAACCTCAAGAATATTGACATCATAACAGTTACTAGGAAGATATTTTCCATGTATTTTCTGGTTAGGCACCGTAGGTAAAATAATGCCTCTAGCAATAACGTTTTCCCTAGATCCATGCCAAAAGTCGTATTTTGCTTCCTACAGAAATATACGGCATATGAACATCTTATAGACAGAAGACGCTAGAATTAGCAATATAGATTTATAACCAAAAAAAACAAACTCCATTAGATCTCTTAGCCAGGTGTTCTGTCGTAGATGTGCACGACTTCTCTAGAGATACTAAAGGATTTGGTTGGGAATTACTGGTAGAGTTCTGCATAATATTAGGAGACTGCTTCTTAGATCCATCAGAAGGGCTGCTACGTGCAGGAGACTTTCATAGAGAAGTAGTTGGTTGTGAATTACTGGTAGGGTTCTGCATAAGATTAAAAGAGTTAGTTACTTTTGAAAGTTACACATATTTCTATTTTTCTAGGTTCTCTAATTTACACTTGGATCGGTGATTCATATAATTGATATCATCTTTGTGTCTCATATATCCTTCGTAATTAATACGAACTAGATAGACTAGTTTATGTATATTGGACTTACAAATAAAACAATCCAGCAGGCTCGGTAAGCTTAACACCATACTTTGGCCAAGGAAAAGCTTTTCCAAGAGTTTTTCCTAATGTTTCCATACCATCAAATCGTACGGGTAGACAGAAATTCGGTTTTATTACTTCCTCAATCAGGATTTTGTAGCAATAAAACTCCACCCCATCCTTTCCATGTAATTGTTTTTTTCCTGCTAACAGAAAAGCTCTACCTCTAGCAAGGAAAAGGTAGCACCTTCTACCCTGCGGAATAATATGACATATGAACATCTTCAAGGGAAAACTTCAAAGCAAATTTGAGATTTAAAATGCATGTAAAAATAAAACAGATACCGGATAAACTGCTGTAGTTGTCGTGATCTCAAATTTGCTACGATTATATGGAGGTTTTGATGTCACATCCAGAGCATGTTTCCCCGAATTTTGTTGAGTTACCTGCAGCAGCAGAGTAATATTCCATATTCGGGTAACAAATATACCAAATTCCACCGTGAATGCGAAGACACTGATGAATTGAATAGGTAACAAATATACAAGGTTCTCCAAAATACACCCTAGCATCCGTGATTCATATAGTTGATAACATATTTCAGACTCATATGGTCTTAAGATCATGTAACTGGTTTAAAACACATACCTTCAGAACTTTATCAGATATTGCGATACGAGATTGGCTTCCGTTGAGTAGAGCCGGTGATTTCACAGCCTCAAAATGTTTTGGTTGACTTACCTGCATCAGAAATTTGAAATGAAAGTTGTACCTTCTTTTTGCAGTGAAACCATTTATCTCGTTCTATAAGGTTCTCTAAAATATACACTAATGTCCGTGATTCATATAGTTGATAGAATATTTTTCTCTAACATCAAACTATATATATATATATATATATATATATATATATATATAACTGGTTTGTGTAAAAAAAATATCCAATGAGTTAATAAATCAAACAAGCTAAGCAACCAACCTGTTGATCCAAGATGGTTTGATTTAACGACCAACTAATTTCAGCATCACCAACATCTTTTAAAGTTTTTATCCCATATTTTCCAAAGGGTAATTTGATGGTTTCATTTATTACTTCACTAACCCGGACGCTATGGCATGTAACTGAACCCGTCACTCCTGACTTCATTTTATAGAATACCGTCTTTGTAGAGTAAGATCTACCAATGGAAACAATGTTGTCCTTTTATCCAAACCAAAGTTTGCATCCTATGCCCTGCAGAAACACAAGGCGCATGAGATATAGTAAATGGAAGATTAAAAATTTAAATACGTTGGAAAACCATACATCAACGGTAACTTTTTCAGATGACACATTCTGAGATTCCCCAGTGGATGAAGAAGACGGAGACTTCTTTTTTGATACTAAAGGCGCCAGGGATTCAGTAGAAACGGTCGGCGTTTTAGTACAAGGAGAGTTCCGCTTCGCGGACCCTTTGATGCTTTCAAATGAATTCTGCGGACCGGATTTCCCATGTTTTTTTGGAAGTTGCTTAACTGATTCTGGACCTATGTTATTCTTAAATCGATTGGAGGCGCTGCTAGGTCCTGCATCCTGTGACTGTAGTTGAATACATTGTTTTAAAAAATAAAATATCTTCTGCCAATTTTTTGAAAAATTTACACAATCAGTTCACTTACTGTTTAAGGGTGAAAACGGTTTCTGCTGGTTTTGGTAAGTTCGTGTGTGTGGATGAGAAACGAGTCTAAACCCTAAACAATGTACTGCACGGGAGTACTTTTGATTCGAGAGATCAATATATACAACCCTGGCCTAAACCAAGAAATGGTCGTTCCAGGCTTGCTTCGGTCATAAAGTGAAGGAGAAGGGTTGGTCTTAGGGAGGGAAGCGAAGAAAGTGTTGAGACCAAAATAGTTGATTCTGAAGGTGTGGTTGTTTACGGCTTGTATCAGAAAGTAGAACTGGCTAGCTGAATGAAAAGCTATCAGGTGATTTCTGGATACTGTGTTGCTCTCCTGACCAAAACTTGTTTTTTGGTGTAAATAGGTGAAGCCTATTTATACAAGTCATATTGAAACGTACCCTAGTCTCGTAGGAAGTGGAAACGATTGAGTGGTGGAAAAATATAGTAACGTGTAACCGTCAGACATTATGCTTCCATGATGAAGGAAGTGAATTTGTGTAACCGTCAGACATTATGCTTCCATGATGAAGGAAGTGAATTCGTTTACACCGTTAATTTTCACCACCACTAATTGCTCCGCTTCATGACACTTTCTTGTAACGGGCGCATTGCACGCCACACGCTGTAAACCGCCAGACCAATGCCCTGATGAGCATCCCTCAGTTTGTGACATGTGTGATGTCTCGAGTGTTTTCGTGGAAAACACGTAGCACTTTGCTACGTGTGGAAGGTCAAAGTCAAGGGACTTACCGCAGGAAAATATCATGTATGCTATTAGGCTCGTTTTGGCTGGTCGCCTAAAATTTGCCATAGGTTTGTCAGTTCGGTGGTGAACTTCGATGGCTGAGATAACATCTCATGAAGGAGGGTAGTCATTGATTATGGATACCTTGTGTTGGCGCCTGATAGTGGCGCAGTGACGTTTTGGTGCACGCCAGTGGAAATGTGGCACGGCTGGTATGGCTCGTGCATGCCAGTGGCACGATGGTGCAAGTGGCGCCTGGCGTAGCCATGGCCACTAGACTTAGGCAGCTGGTCGCCTGAAACTTGCCACGAGTCTATCAGTTCGGTGGAAAACTTGGATGGCCGAGATTGCATCTCATGAGGAAGGATGGCCATTGATTATGGCCGCATCTTGTTTGCATAGCGAAGTGGCGCCATTGGCATAGTGGCGCCTGGCGGAGCCATGGCATAGCGGCATGCCAGTGGCGTAGCCGTGGAAGCTGTTTTGGCATATTGGTATTAGACCCGAATATGACTCTGGAAACATTGGCCATGTTGCTAAGTTAAACTTGAGGCCTTAGGAGAGTCACTGGACTCAGTTGGCATGGCATGGTGCCGTGGCCAAAGTTATGTCTTGGCAGCGTGGCTAAGGCTAAGATTTGGCATCGTGGCCAAATTTAGGGCTTGGCGGCGTGGCCAAGGTTAAATTGGCTCGTGGCATGTTGTGGACTATGACCAAAATTACGGTTTCGGCTAATGCTACTGAAGCAAAAGTCTTGTTTTGATCATGAAATCCTAATTGGAGTCCGTTATGGCATTGGCCACGAACAGAAAGTGGATTAGCACGTAGTGGCGTCATTTGTGGCACATTGACATGTTACTGCGGAATAGTGGCATGCTGGCATGTTACTGTGGCAGGGTGGCATGTTGGCATTCCAATGTTATTGTGGCAGAGCGCGTTTGGGTTGCCAGTTAGTACGGCGGCTCGGTAGGGTGCGTTTGGCCTTTAATGTATAGTGGCAAGTTTAGAGCGACTTGATTGGCCAAGAAAAGGGTCCAGCCAAAAATAAGGCGCGGCTACACCTCTAGTGCTCGTGGCGCATTTTAAAGTGACCTGATTGGTCAGTAAGAAGGAGAGGGGCCGGCCAAGCATGGGGGTGCCCACACTTCTGGTGTGAGTGTGGCAGCTTTAGAGCAACCTGATTGGTCGATGGGGAGTGGGGCCGGCAACTAAGGGCCTATCCACAACTTATGTGCGCATGGATAGTTTGAGGCGACCTGATTGGTCGAGGGAAATAGGGCCGACTTAGGATGGGGCGTGGCCAATGGCAAGTGGCGCCAGTTTGGTATAAGAGGACACATCCCTATACCATTATAAGTTTCTGCATATATGAGACACGCAACATGACATACAAAACAGAAGTATCTGATATGGCCGGTTTTACTGTACAGTGTATAATAAATAAGAAAACATACTTACTAATTTTTGTTTTAATCCCGAGTATCCTCCTCGTCCCGTCCGATGTGGGAACATGGATTGTGATATTTCCTCTTTTACCCTCTCCGAATTTTTCTTGCAGCGGACATAAAAATAATTTCATTAGTATGCTAGGATAGAAAATAAGAACGAAAAACAAATTAGAAAAAGCAATGTGAATTCCATACCTTAAATTTAGGCGATTCTATTACATAATCAAGGTAATTGTCCCAGTTTTCTTGGTCCATTACCGTTATGTACTTTTTGGGGACAGTTCTTAGTTTTTCCGGTCTTTCTAGGAAGGGTTTTACATGATTGTTGTACAATTTCTTTCTGAAGTTCCGCAGCTGAACAAGTATATGCTTCATGACCTCTCGCTTCATTTCATGGGGCACCTGAAAATGAAGCTCCAATAACATCTAATATATGTTAATCACAGACTCACAGTTAGACAACAAAAACGACGAATTGATAACCGCATATGCATACCCGAATTTTCTCCCACATATTTTCTTTTGTTGTTGAAGGGACTTCCTTCCAACATAAATATTTTATGCCAACCATATCACGAGCCAAATAGCCTAGGTAACTACTGAATTCAATTCTATAGTCACCACTAGGCCGGAACATTTTGTCAAATTCCATATCCCATTTTTTGGCATCAGATTTTGAGAAGTGTTTATGCAGCTTCAACATTCTTGTCATTCACCTCTCTTTTTTGATCTCTTCTGTAGAGTCTTCTTGTTGTGGATGCTTTTCTGCTTCTAGAGCTTTTTCCAATTCTGTTTCTTTTACCACTTCGAGGTCATCATTTTCAGAATCGTCTGACTCTGGAAATAACGGAGGCAACATATGAAACCATGTGATGTTTAAGTAAAAACAAGTAAGTACAAGATTTCGAACATTACCTGTTAATTCTTCAAATCTACCAGTGGTTAAAAAATCTTCACCATCATCGTCATCTGATTTTACAATGTCATCATGAATCTCATCTAAATCTATCGTTTCTTCATCAGAATCCCCCTCATCATCTGTTTCCCTCCATTGGTCATCCTCTGGGGACATGTTGTAATCATCATCTTCTCCCATGACAAAAGATGTGTAGGTACCTGCATCTCAGTTAGGAATTTGAGCTTATTTTGGAAAATATTAGCTAAACCTAACAGGATAGTCAACATGTGTTACACCTATTTTCTATTATATGAAAATAAAACAAACATGATCTCATTGATGCATGTAACTAGAGGCTAAAACATCATTGCAACATACAAAATCTCCTCATAATTATTGTGTTATCCACAAAGAGAAAGGTACCGGTTAAACGGTCTTATATAACTTTTTGTTACAAAAGCCAAGAGCACTAAAGCACCACATAATGATTATCCATTTTTATCTTGAAGATGATAGTCAAATAGGTCAACCAACAACATGGTATTATTAAAAGTGGCAACTTAAAATGCAGACATTACAGGCTCGCCAAGTAACAGAGACTCAAATGATTAAATCTTGAGAAGCCTTGTATATATATATATATGATTGACACAACATCGTCGATAAAAGTAGAGTTATTATCTCTCAATCAAAATCCAACTCAAACAATAACAAAAACCCTGGAAAACAATTAGCATCGGTAAGATTTTTATTTTATTTTGTAAAACCTAACTAACTAGTAAAACATAACTAAGTAACACGAAAGAAAGATCCTTACATAAATCTTAAAATAGTTGATGCATGTAATTTAAGCCTAAAACATTATTGTTGTAACAAAACGAAATCACATCTCATCGCACAACCCGTGATTAACTTGTTCTTTGATATAGCCGAATAAAAACCCTAATCATGCTTTAACTAGTAAACCTATAAGATCTAAATCTGATTCCAGGAGATCAAACAAAAAATCTAACATAAATTTAATATTCATTCGATAATGGGCTGTAAAAATATTACCAGCAACAAAGATCGAGTTTAAAGAGGTAGATTCCTTGTAAAGATTAGAGATAGTAATAGAATAAAAACCCTAATCATGCTTTAACTAGTAAACCTATAAGAAGTAATAGAATAAAAACCCTAATCATGCTTTAACTAGTAAACCTATAAGATCTAACATATGATTCCATGAGATCGAACAAAAAATCTAACATTAATTTAATATTCATTCGATAATGGGTTGTAGAAATAATACCAACAACAAAGATTGAGTCTGAAGAGGTAGGTTCCTTGTAAAGATTAGAGATATTAGTAGAATTATGATTTCATAGAGAGAATGAATCGAGTAATAAAAACTGAAAAAGTAGATCGAACTCATCTTTCTTTTTCTTTTTGGAATTTAACCAAACCATCAGGCGGGAGTTGATTTTCCTTTTGAAATCATCCCGCCCAGTAAAATTCATTTTCATCACCCGCCAAACAAAATATTTTTAGTGTTTTTCTTTTTTTATTTCCAAATTTTTACCATATGGGAGATATAATATCAAGCCAATTATTCAATTGAACTCATACGATAGAAAATGACAAGATCAGATCGCTCAACTACAAGAAAAGTAGTTTCGTCTGGCTTCACAATCCCAATGAAGTCTTCCAGTCGGTAACCTGCAGGGTCTCGAGAAGAAACCTAAGGTTAAAGGAGAATCGACTCTAGCAAACCAACTAGTATCACACAGGAGGTGTGGGGATTAGTTTTTCCAGATGCTAGATGTCTCCTTTATATAGTTTTCAAATCGGGGTTTGGAATCTAGGTTACCTTGCTAACAAAGCATTCAATATTCACCGTTAGATGAAAAACCTGATTCAATTAAGCTAATATCTTTCAACCATTAGATCGAAGCTTAGCTTGTCACACACACAAATGAAATGAATTCATTTAGGTTTGAGTAAACGTACCTAAACGTGTACACTTAGTTGGTTCACAAATATTTAACCAATGGTTAGCCATATGAGCACTTTCATATTAACTGTATTCATCTTTCTCATAACTAGTTCAGATGACTCATAAGAACTAGTGGAAGAGTTGTTCAATTGCTTAGGTCTTTATTCATAGACACAATTGAAACAAAATCGGTTTGATTCACTTAAATCAATTCATGAACAATATATCCACGGTTCGCAAAGATTGCATTCCTTATAATTTATTGTTTTAAGTTCATGAACTACCGATTTGAGATATCACCAGCTTGAGTACGCGTACGGGTATGCGTACCTTAGCTACGGGATTTGAGTTTACAGACTCAACAGAAATTTTCGGTTCAAAAACTTCCGTGAGTACGCGTACCCTAAGGTGACTGGTTTACTAGTTTGCAAACTTACAAACTCCAGCAAAAATTTTCGGTATGAAAACTTCCATGGGTACGCGTACTTAACCTGTCTCCTTCACCAATACCGCATGACACATATGCAAACACTTGGCTTCCAGCACATGGATTTATAAACTAATGTGCGAACACACTATATATGCTTATATCCATAGATGGTAATCTCAACTCTACATTTCAATCATTGAAACATTCTTCTATAATGTTATAACAATCTTTATTCACGACTATCGTCATCAAAGCTATTTTCAAGATTGAAACGTCATCATGACTTTCGTCACGGGTAAAGATGAAAATGGTTAAAGTGAAAGCTTACCAACACATATTCGAGAAAAAGATAGGCGGGTAAACTCGGCTCGAAATAACAAATGTGTATGTATGAAAACTATCATACTTATACGACTTTGTCTCAAGAGTAGGAGATAAAATAGACTTTTGAGTGATAAATAAGTTCAAGTATCCACATACCTTTTAGTCGGATGAAGATCCACCTGTTCCTCGAGTACTTCTTCGTCTTCGTAAGATGATCGCCATGGAGTCTGGAGCTTCAACTACACTTGACTATCCTAGAATGAGACTTAGTCATAAGTAAACTAGAAATAAAGACATATAGTTTTGGTCACTAATATTCACAAACTTGCTTGAGATAGCAATGCATGCGAGTTCGACCGAGCAATGCTCTAATACCCATTTGTCAATTTTAGTGGTAAAACTATCAATACATATGGATTACAAAAAAGATAAAACTTTGTAGCTTCTTGTCCACATGCTTGATATCCTTGGTGCTTCAACATTACTCGAAATCTTCGTCACTTCCAAGTACTCCAATGATTCCAAAGGTTGTAAGTTTAGCATCATCGTTGTTGAAGTTCCGTAGCCATAACAATGAGAAAACAAAAGCTCTCGATCATTGTTATACAGTGTCATAATATTATTACACATCATCAAAGTTCTCATATCACAACTTCAACAACAATACTATGGTGATATGTATCACTCCCCCTTAGTCAATACTTCATCTCAACACGAAAACCACTCCCCCTTACTTTTACAAGAAAAGAAGGATTTCTTTGGACATTAACAACCAAAAAATGATTTTGTTATCCAAAAATTCTCAATCAAATTAACCAAAAGAGAACCCATGATTAATCTAATCGGAATACACAACCAAAATAATCACAAACGAATCTATGATTAGTTTAGTTGGAAATGCTCACACAAGAAGACTTATGGAGCCACACAGTATATACATAAAATATGGATCATGGAAGATCAATACTGCGGAATATACAAGGATTCATTTTATTTCCCATCAGTATTTGCATAACGACATACAATAGACATAATCCTTGTAAACAAAAGATTTTAACCTATCTTCCATCAAATAATTGACATAATAGGCTTAACTTTTGTTTGTCAAAAGTTCATTCATTCTTGTACCAATACATGCATATCGACATATAAACGAGATAACTTTTGACATCGTATGGGACAATAATAGTTCACGGACGCAAACACACATATCCCATAACATATTTCAATATATAAAACTATAAAGATTAATACTGCAAAAATCAATCTTTGTCCTTAGAAGGTAGAATCAATGTTTTTCGCAAGGATTTACACCAAGAGTGGTTACCAAAAGTGTATAAAAAGATTTACTTAACAAAGAAGAACATACAAAGTCATTAAAGACCATTCATCATAGTTCACATAAGATGATTGTGAACATTCAAGAATCCTATAGCAATGCGTACTACTGCCCATTCTTGAATTTCCTTCTTTGTGATTCCCCAACATCATGGATACTGCCTTCTCCATAGTCATGGGATTTTCTGGGAGATCATTCCTTTTCAAACTCAAAGCATCATTGACTTTCTTTGGCATCCACTTCTAAGTATGTTTAGGAAAAACCAAAACCTTCTTCCTATTACTCTCTTCTGGATTTCTCGGAAGAGAATTGGATTGACAATTCTTTTGCAAGTTAGTCTTTCTCCAATTGGGAGCATCAGATCTTGCCTTAGTATTTACGAAGTTATCCTTTTGATAACCATTACGATTGTGAAAAGGATTCGTATGAAGTTTATAGTAAAATCTAGATTTATCACAACACTGATTCCTTTGCCTAAAGGTTGGACAGTTACAACCTGTAGCATTAAGGCTCATTCCTATGCACATGCCAAAACATGAAATTTGGCATATATGCACCCAATATGGGTATGCCAAACTCGTATGCCTATATGCCAGTCCTGGCATATAGGCATACACGACATGGTTTCCATCGCTCGATGATCTTTCCGTCGCTCGTTGGTCAAGCAATCGTCAACGCTGGTCTTTCCATCGCTGAGTAATTTTATACATATATAAATTATCCTTCTCTCCTACTATTTCATTATTCTAATATGTTTTTATATTTAAAGGGTCCCATTCAATATATTATAATACTGAAACTTTTATAAATACCCCACCACACAAGCACAAATATATATTTTATTCATTAGGGTCCCACCCAACATAATTAAATATATGTTTTTAATCAAATTTGACATATCTACCATAGTAGGGAAACTCATATGCCATGCCTCATGGCATACCAAATAGCATTTTTTTTGGCATGTCCATAGGAATAGGCCTTAAGGGGATTAGCCTTAACATATGATCTTGGTTTCACAACTTCTTGTGATGCCCAAACAAGAACGTCATAAAGTTTCTCATTCCTTATACGGAAACGACAACTCCTTTCCAAGTGACCTTTATTTCTGCAATAGTGGCAAACATAAGGAATGTTCTTACCTCGATCCGTATGTGTTGACTTTGGAGGTTGATATACTTTGCTCTTTTGAACCTAACTGCTGGTGAAGGTATTTCACTTTTGCCATCAGTGAAAACCTTTTGTTCAGAAGAATCACTAGCCTTGACAAATTTTACCTCTTTGCTAATATTTGGAGCATCTATTCCCTTATAGCCCAATCCTCGTGTAAAAAAAAAACAATCCTCGCGTATCACGATGATTTTTACTTCCTCCTAGCATAGTGGTTAATTTGCTTGAACTAGTATTGAACTTTTTCAACTCATCTTCCAACATCTTGATTTTATCAAGAGCAGCAACAGCAGCTAAATCAGCCTCACGACGTTTTTCTCGAGCGAGATAAGCGCTTTCTCTGTCATCAAAACTTGTTTGTTGAGAGTTAATCCTTACTTCAGATTCTGCAAGTTTCTCTTTCAACAAAATATACTTTTGATAAAGATTATCACATTCAAGTGAATTCATACGTAGGTTTTCCTCAGAATCCTTGAGGATTGATTTGTTTGAATGATTCGAAACAAAAATACCTGCATAACATCTTCTCAATTTCTTGTTTGTACGACAGATATTAGTCAGAAAAGGTGTGACATGAGAAGTTTTCATCTTCTTCTTTTCCAACGAATTCAAAAGATTAACATACTGCGAGACTTCCTCATCAACATCTCTATCAATATCTGAGTCACCTTCTTCAGAAAGTTCATCCAACTGTTCTTCTAGGAGATTTTCCCAATTATCAACAGTTTCCATATGTTTAGATATTAACTTAGATGTGATAGTTCTCTTAGGAGAATCCAATCTTTGAAAATCAACTGATAATTTCTGAACTAGTACGTTATCAGAGATAGACTCGTCCATATAGTCAGATCGCTACAAACACAAACTTGTAAGGTCTTTAAATGTGTTTGCCTGCTCTGATACCAATTGAAAAAGCGTGGGTACAACAACCACACCCAATATTTTGCTTAGCAATATGTATGGACTAACTCCAATATACTTTCAAGAGAATCAACTAGACTCAATCTTAATAAAGTATATCAAAGAGTTATAATATCTCGATCTCTCGATTTAATCCTTACTCAAGCAAATAGAAATCTGCGAGTCCGATTAAATATAAGAGAGATAACTTGGATGGTACCAAAGACTAATATCCAAGTGTCAATCAATGTAAATCAACAACCAGTCGGATATTCTAATTAATTGAATTAACACACAACCTGTGATATTTCAATTATATAACAAAATATAATGCGGAAAAGAAATAACACAGACACTAGAATTTTGTTAACGAGGAAACCGTAAATGCAGAAAAACCTCGAGACCTAGTCCAGATTGAACACACACTGTATTAAGCCGCTACAGACACTAGCCTACTACAAACTAACTTCGGTCTGGACAATAGTTGAACCCTAATCAATCTCACACTGATTCAAGGTACAGTTGTGCTCCTTACGTCTCTGATCTCAGCAGGATACTACGCACTTGATTCCCTTAGCTGATCTCACCCACAACCAAGAGTTGCTACGACCCAAAGTCGAAGACTTTATAACCAAATCTGTCTCACGCAGAAAAGTCTAGAATAGATAAATCTGTATCCCATAGAAATACCTATGAGTATTTTTCCGTCTTTTGATAAATCATGGTGGACAGGAACCAATTGATAAAACGAACTTATATCCCGAAGAACAACCTAGTATTATCAATCACCTCACAATAATCTGAATCGTACGATAGCGAAACTAGATATTGTGAAATCACCAATGATGAGACGAAGATGTTTGTGATTTATTTTTATCTTTCCGTATCGGAGATATAATCTCAAGCCAATTATTCAATTTAAATCGTACGATAGAAAATGGCAAGATCAGATCGCTCAACTACAAGAAAAGTAGTTTCGTCTGTCTTCACAATACAATGAAGTCTTTCAGTCATTAACCTATAGGGTCTCGAGAAGAAACCTAAGGTTAAAGGAGAATCGGCTCTAGAAAACCAACTAGTATCACATAGGAGGTGTGGGTATTAGTTTTTCCAGATGCTAGATGTCTCCTTTATACAATTTTAAATCAGGGTTTGCAATCTAAGTTACCTTGGTAACAAAGCATTCAATATTCACCGTTAGATGAAAAACCTGATTCAATTAAGCTAATATCTTTCAACCATTAGATCGAAGCTTAGCTTGTCACAAACACAAATGAAATGCATCAATTTAGGTTTGAGTAAACGTGCCTAAACGTGTACACTTAGTTGGTTCACAAATATTTAACCAATGGTTAGCCATATGAGCACTTTCATATTAACTGTATTCATCTTTCTCATAACTAGTTCAGATGACTCATAAGAACTAGTGGAAGAGTTATTCAATTGATTAGGTCTTTATTCATAGACACAATTGAAACAAAATCGGTTTGATTCACTTAAATCAATTCATGAACAATATAGCCACGGTTCGCAAAGATTGCATTCCTTATAACTTATTGTTTTAAGTTCATGAACTACCGATTTGAGATATCACCAGCTTGAGTACGCGTACGGGTATGCGTACCTTATCTACGGGATTTGAGTTTACAAACTCAGCAGAAATTTTCGGTTCAAAAACTTCCGTGAGTACGCGTACGTGTACGCGTACCTAAGGTGACTGGTTTACTAGTTTGCAAGCTTACAAACTCCAGCAGAAATTTTCGGTATGAAAACTTCCGTGGGTACGCGTACTCAACCTGTCTCCTTTACCAATACCGCATTCACACATATGCACGCACTTGGCTTCCAGCCCATGGATTTATACACTAATGTGTGAACACACTATATATGCTTATATCCATAGATGGTAATCTCAACTCTACATTTAAATCATTGAAACGTTCTTCTATAATGTTATAACAATCTTTATTCACGACTATCGTCATCAAAGCTACTTTCAAGATTGAAACCTCTCATGAATTTCGTCATGGGTAAAGATGAAAATGGTTAAAACGAAAGCTTACTAACACATATTTCGAGAAAAAGATAGGCGAGTAAACTCAGGTCGAAATAGCAAACGTGTATGTATGAAAACTATCATACTTATACGACTTTGTCTCAAGAGTAGGAGATAAAATATACTTTTGAGTGATAGATAAGTTCAAGTCTCCACATACCTTTTAGTTGGATGAAGTTCCACCTGTACCTCGAGTAGTTCTTCGTCTTCGTAAGATGATCGCCATGGAGTCTGGAGCTTCAACTACACTTGACTATCCTAGACTGAGACTTAGTCATAAGTAAACTAGAAATTAAGACATATAGTTTTGATCAATAATATTGACATACATGCTTGAGATAGCAACACATGCGAGTTTGATCGAACAACGCTCTAACAATAAGAACATACCTAAAGTGATAAATTGATTCTAATTTTTTACAGGGGGAACAACTGTTATTTTCTATATTTCCTCTGTTCTTTCAGCTAATTATATTTATTTTTCCAAAAGAATGCACACCTCATAAATAAATAAATAAATTTGCAAGAGTATATTGCATTCTGTAAAGTCTGTGAACTTGTAAATAATTATCTTATTTATTTCATGATTCCAACACCTAAATAATAAAAGAATTCATAAACATCACCTTCTTCCAAATGACAAAATTAGCAAACGAAACAAGAAATGAAAACAACTTTCAAAGCGTCCACAAAAAGAAACCGATAAATCAAACCCTATCATCAAAAAGTAAAAAATATATCAAATGAACCACCCCCCATCTTCAAACAATTCTTCTCGCAATGCTGAGATGAACTTGATCACTCCAACCAGCAGGCTTGGGCGCCTTGTCATCCTCATATTTGGCATTTTATGCTTCATCATGCTCCACATGCTTGTTAAATTTTAGATCCTCTGTCATGTCTGGAACATCGGGATCTTCATCAATAATTTCAATAACAGAAGCAGGAGCATCATCATTCACAGTAGGAACATCAGCATTCTCAACATTACTGATTATAGCGTCTAGAGGAACACCAGGAATAACATCAGCATAAATAGGAACATCATCATTGTCAATACTACTGACAACAGAACTAATTACAGCGTCAAGAGGAACACTAGAAACAGTAGTTACTCCGTCCATAGTAATGATAATCCTCAATTTACGGGGACCAACCATCAGTC
This sequence comes from Papaver somniferum, assembly GCF_003573695.1. NCBI lineage: Eukaryota > Viridiplantae > Streptophyta > Magnoliopsida > Ranunculales > Papaveraceae > Papaver > Papaver somniferum. The sequence goes on from NC_039365.1 coordinate 51,126,519, forward strand.
GAGGACATTTTTGGATCCTCTCTTCAGTTTCATCTCTACAGTCCCTCTTAGCAGAACTCATTTTCCTCTTAATACTCTATGTTAATTTTTTTCTATGCTTGGTGGAATTTATATATATATTTGTAAGGAAAACCCTAATTTTTTAGGTTTTCCATCACTATCTTAAATCACCTATTCTTTGGTATTTCCACCGAATATTGTAGCAACATAATGATATATGGAATGAATATTTTCATGTTTATCTAATTTCCTTTTTAATCTAATATACATTACGAACATAACAAACTAAAATAAATAACGATCTCATGAGATATGGAATGAATATTTTCACATTTATTTAATTTCCTTTTTAATTTAGTATACGCGATCTCTTAGGAAATACCCAAATAATTTTTCTACTTTTCAACTAATTACCTAGGTCGGTTGGGGTGGCCCGGCCGACTGTACCATAGGTGTAACGCAAAAAAAGGAAAAAAACCAAAGGTGGCTAGTTAAACAATGACCCAACATTTAGCGGCAACACTATCATGTTAATACATGCAATTGAACATTTCAACATATATAGAAAAAAATCCAAACGTAAAAAAAAAAAAAAGAAAAAAAAAACGCACAACACAGCTACAAGAAAAAAAAAAGCGATAACCCAAGTAATAAATTGTACATTTCAGCATAGAAAAAAAATCCAAATACCAAAAAATAAAATAAAAATAGAAACAACTACAAGAAAAAAAAAACTACATAGATAAGCCAAGGAATGTGTTAGCGGCAAGGACATCATGAGTACACGTTTCCGATTATCCACCAAAATTCTTCAACGAGACAGCGCTCCTCATGTGAGGAATAATTGCAACCCTTGTTTCCCACGGTAGTACCCCCAAATTTCCGTCCAAGTTCTGGTGAGTGTATTGTAACGCAATAAACGCCTATTCTGCCAAAATAAGAGTCCTTGTTATTTACAAAGGATATCGGGTTATAAGTCAGTCATTCATCCTCTTCAAAGTAAATGCTTATCTTATAATTCCAATTCCATTCCCCGCAAGGTGCCCATGTATGAATATTTTCTTCGGAAATGGGAGCCCAGAAATCTATCTGAGGCCGATCAATCCCCTCATGGATGTAGTAAAATAAAATGCGAACTCCGAATATGACCATCCTAAGTGATGGGTAAGTATTTATCCAAAATTCACTCCCAGGAATATGATGGGTGGCGAATGTTGATGGAACATCTCAGTTTCCAAATTGAAAGATATTATGCCAATATCCTGATGACAACAATCCTTCCAAAAAATACAACCATGTGCGTACACACCTGAACTCCGAAAAGTATAATGAATCTCCCATGCTATGTTCCTCCATCCTCTCTTGTCTCATAGAGTGTGTATTTGAACTTTACCATCCATGTGAATTCGAACTACCTTGTACTCATTGGTACGTTGACAGTAGCCGAAACCCTCAATTATGTTGTACCGTGGATACCACGAAAGTACTTGATCCGGTGCAATTGGGATGCATAGTTTTGGCAGACGGAGGTGCTCACCAATTTCTGGATTCATAATATACGCAGGATCTTGTATGTCGTGGTGTGAAACATAAAAAAAAACCAGACCATTGCAAGATCCAACTATTGGGTGCAACTTAGTCAAGTCTTCATGGGTTCCATCATTCGGGGCGTCGTGATTGTTGGCTGTAACGATCGGGCTGAAATCTTCTCTCTATAAAAGAGTTGAGTAACTTCTTTCCCTATTCTTGGTGTGACACCAAAAAGGAGTCCAATTCTTTTGTACCCGAGGATAGTATTCCACTATTTGGAAACACATTTGCTTGCTAAAAGGATTTCTGCAGTTTGGAGGTGATGTAGTATCTCGGTAGTTAATTCCGGAAACACATCCATCACTATTATACTGATAAAAGATTATCAAAAAAAAAATTAAAAGCATTTAGGATTTTCTTAATATTGTAGAATGCTACAAGCAGATACGAGTAAAGCTTATATAGACATCTAATACACCTGTTGGCGAATGGTCACGTCCTTGATGAGTAGGCATTATTTGAATGGTCGCGTCCTTAATGAGCAGGCAAGTAGCATATTTGCACGTTTTATCTTATAAGCGGTTATAGCTTAAACCTATAACTGGATTTTTATTTAAAAGGAAATAAAATCTAAAGGATAACCATTACACCATGAAGTAGGTCCGAAAGGACATGACATTTTAGTAGGGTGTTATTATTTCTTTGCATTCAACCGCTGCATGCGTCTCTTGGGAATAGGTCTTAGAAGAAAAAATAATAAAAAAAAGATAATAAATGTGAAAGAGGAATTAGGGATTGTATTCATTTTCCAGAGACAGAATTAAGCCAAGAGAGGAGAAGAAGAAAAAAAGTTTCAGAGATAACAATGGCTCCAAATAACCCAGAAAAGGGGAGTGGTTCCAAACCATCAAAAGGCAAGACCGCAATGACAGAGGAAGAAGTTGATAAGGAGGAGTGCTTGAAGATAAAGGAAGTGATGATGAGGTTAAAATTAGCAGTATGTGAAATGGATTCGGAGAAACTAGAGAAAGCTAAGTACCATATATCGAAAGAAATAAGATTGAATAAAAAGAAGAAGAAAGAATAGGCAAGGAATATGAGAGAAGAGGAAGATGTAGGTTTGCAGAACAATAACCAAGATGATGATATAGATCTGTTGTGGAATGAGTTTTATCATGCAAACTCAGTATATGAGGCATAAAATGAAGAGACAAATAATAGAAGCATAGAGAAAGTAAAAGATGAAGAATACCCAGAAGAATTTTTTGAAGTTGTTGCAGAAAAAGGAAAGGAGACAAGATGTGTTTTTAATGAGAAGGATTAGGGCTAGAAGAGCATCAATTTATGCAGGAAGATATAAGGATTATACAGACCACCCTGTGAATAAAATCAGTATAGAGGATAAGTATCAGGCGTACCTATCATGAACAACACATGAAAATGAGGTCATACTCAACATAGTGACTGATTCTGAAACTGATATGCGATCGGATAGGGAAAGGTCGGATTACTACTACGAATGATGGCCGCAACAGGTAAGGCTCTACCAATTCTATTTTTCTTATAGCTGGTGGATTTTTTGGGTTAAGTTGCTTTAATGGAAATGATGATACATATTTTGTAAATGGTTACACAAGTTACTATTTTGAAGAAATATGTATCATCAAAGTACAGCGAAAATTTTGAATTAAGAGTGGTGTAATGGGAAATTGTGGACTGTGGACGACTGAATTTTGTTTTGTTTTTTGGAATTTATGTTTAGGATTTAGGATTTATTTTCATTTTTTTTGTAATGTTAATGACTGAATGGTGTTGGAGTTGCTTAATTAATGATTGTTTAATGATTGTCTAATGGATTAATTTTCTTGTTTAATGACCGTTTTCTTGTGTATGATTGCATGGTGTTGGAGTTGTTGGTTTCATTGTCAAACTCAATCTATGACCAAAGAACTGGATAGGAGTATATATAAAGCACAAGTATTTTGTTGAAAACTTGGAAAAATCACCCCTAATTTTATTACACAAATTTGACATTGTATCGAAATCACAAAAAATTGCTGAAATTACATGGATTATATAAGACTAGAGTCCATCAAGGGGAAGGGGTCTTCTTGGCTTTCATTTGAATTGCAGAAACCAGCTGTGATTCTCATTACAGCTACTTATGCACCAATTCACTAATGCTGACCTCCTGGAATTAGAATACCCATCACAACAACATCTTAATATTTACAACGGCATTGGTTGATAATATAAAACAGGAACTATCCATAAAATACAAAACGTGAATTTACCACTACAAATATGGGCTAATGGTACCATAATTTATGTATCTCTCTTTTAGCCCTTACATTTTTGGATAAAGAACATCGAATATTTCAATTTCTGTATCACTATATATAAATATGGCAGAAAATAGATAATGAGATATATATATGGAATGAATATTTCATCTTTATCTAATTTCCTTTTTAATCGGATGTAGTTTCTGAACATAAATAACTTAATAAATAAATCAACCTAATTTTTTCCGGCCACCATATCTAATTGTCAATACAAGGAGCTTTTCTTCTCTCCTGCTACCAATCGCTCTTCCTTTTCGATTAGAATGAACTGCACATCCTATTGCTACCAATTTATTGCTATGGGTCCTAAAACTTTTAGATACAATTCATTAAGGAGAACCCTAGAAGACGATTTTAAGATCTCAGATTACGATGTACGAGTTCTTCATCCTAGACTCGGCGTGTTCATAATCTGCATGAGGAAGCATGCAGATTATTGGCGTTTGCGTGAGATTCATACATTTGTTATCGATGCGCATTGTGTGGAATTGGTGCATGGGGAAAGTAGATGCTATTGTTCCTTTGATCATGATTATTTTGGTCTCCAACAACAGGTGAATATACTTCAAGAACGAATTGATCGGCTTCGAGAACAATTGCTTCGTGATATTAACGACTAGGACGTGGCATTTATAGTTCATGATTCAAAAAGAGACTAGATTGAAAAATACTTTTCTTATTGATCAGTATTTCTTATATTTATTAGTTATTTATTAATAAAAAAGACGTAATAACACAATTTTGGAAATTAATATGAAGTGTTACATATGTCTCTAATTTGTTTTTCCCATTTATGTTTTGGTTTTTTGTTTGGTGTCAAACACCAGTTTCTTTTCTATAATTCGTCTATAAAAAGAATCCTGATTAGTCACGTAATCAACATTTTTTTTCGACTTCTCAAATCCCCATCAGTTACAAAATCTTTTTCATTTGTGTACATTTTCAAGAATATCATATCATTGATTTGTCTATCAATCACTTATACCGTTTGCATCTCAAATTCTCACTTCTTTTTACATCCTTTTGCATCTCAAATTCTCACTTCTTTTTAAATTTTTCTTTTTCTCTCTCATATTTACTTTTATGAACACATAAAAGTCTCCCTATAGATTCGCAAAATTTATAACCATAAATACAACTGGAATACAGAAATGCCTCCCTCTATACCAAATTGACCACCATAAAAGAAAGTCCCCCTCTAAATTCGTTGGGAATATGTTTAAAAGCATTAACTCCATTAAATAAAATACCAACCATTATTACGCAAAATAAGACCAAGTTCGATTCTTCAAATTTCAAAAACAACTTTTAGTCCAGACAAGATACGAAAGAAAAATAATAATCAAAGATAAGAAATAGTAGTATTAAAAAAATATATATATATATTGAACAGCAAACTACATTACTCTGAACAAAACAAAAACAAAAACACTACACACGGAATATGTTTGTGGCATGAACATCGTCAGTACATGTTTCCGATTGTCCTCCAAAATTCCTCAACGAGACGGTGCTCCTCATGTGAGGAATAACTTTAACCTTTACCGGCCACCTTGTCTCCGCAATTTCTGTCAAAGTTCTGGGGAGTTCATTACGACGCGCTAAACAGCGGTTGTTTTGCAATAGGATGTCGCTGTTCTTTCCCAAGGCTATCAGCTTATAAGGCGGCCACCATAGATTCGAAAAATGCTCTTCCAAGACAATGCTCCTCTTAAGTTCCCAATTCCATTCTACACCAGGTGCCTGTGCATGAATATCATTATCGGAAATGGGTGCCCAAAAATCAATCCGGAGATCATAAATATCGTGAGTGTTATAAAATAAAAGGCGAACTCCAGACAAGACCATTCCAAGTATTGGAGTACTGAAACCACCATTCTTATAAATATGATGCGGTGGTGGAGAATGTGACTGGAATGTCTCATTGTCCAAATTAAAAGATATTATCTGAATATTATCATGAAAATAATGATTTATCCAAACAATACAACCATGTGCGTACACACCTGAATCCCAAAAAGTAAAACGAAAATCTCCGATGTTCCTCCATCCCCTTTGTCGCCTAGAGTGTGTACGTCCACTTTACCGTCCACTTGAATTCGAACTACTTTGTATTCACCGGTATTGTTCACAATAGCCGAAACCCCCTACAACGAATCGTCGATCCCAATTAATTTGTGGTGTTGGTGTTGGATCGCATATTTGTGGCGGATGGAGGTGCTCACCCATTGTTGGATTCATAATATAAGTAGGATCTTGTATATCGTGGTGTGAAATATAAAAACATACCAGACCATTACAAGATCCAACGATTGGGTGTGACATGTTTTCATCATAGGATCGGATAATATTCCAGGTACCATTGTTTCCAAATAACATCTGATAGAAATCTCACATCACCGTCTAGTAATATTCCTCCTCAATTTTTTCTCTGTAGAAGAATTGCGTAACTTTTTTTTCTCTCACATTTTGAGTGAAACCGAAAAGGAGTCCAATTCTTTTGTCTGCAAGGACATAATTCCACTCTTTGCATACACATTTGCTTGCCAAAATACTTTATGTACTTGGGAGGAGGTGTAGTATCTCAGGAGTTAAATCCGGCAACATTTCCATTACTATTACTGGTGAAATATTTTTTTTAAATGTAGAAGCATTTAGGATTTTGTTTTTGTTGAATGCTACTAGCAGATACGAGTAAAGCTTATATAGACATCCAATGGATGCAATATGTGTCCCCACAAAACACACATGTTGGAATTTTCACGTATTTTGGTGTTTCAAAATCTATTCGGTACACCGTAATACGAAGGTGTGCGAATCATTACACCGTTTGTCCAATGGTCGCATCCTTAATCAACATTCCTTCTTTAAAAATTCATGATCCAAACAAGAAACGAATATTTTTACGCAATTTTTTCGTGCTATTTTTCCGTATTTAGATAAATCATATATATACTAAAATAAATGTGGTGTTGTACGCGTATATGAGCATATATTTATCGACATGGAAACTGTTATATTTTGTTTACTTGAGAGTGATATGCGGAATACAACTAAATTAGGTAATTGGAGATGCTCCTAACCTAAAAAAATAGGTTTTTCTAATACATATATATATATATATATTATAGATGTCGTACAAACCACACCAGCATAAAAGATATATTGATATGTTAGACGAAGAAAATGAGTTCCAATAAGAACAATACTGAGAGGATTAAAACAATTCCAAAGATATTAATGACTGTACCAAGAAAGCTAAGTATCACCATAACTATTAATGGCGTGTGTAAGGTTCCTGGCAAGCCCCTGTTAGCTGAAGTTCAAGCTCATGTTGACAATCTTACTCTTCCTGCTTCTGCTTCTGTTGAAATGGATGGTGTCCATGCTCCCATTCCTTCGAATGAGCCTGTTGGTGAAACTGTGTCTGGCACTCCAGAAATACTCAGGGAGGCATCTCTAGAAGAAAAGGTACTTGAACTTCCAGCACAGCCTGCTAACGCTGCAACACGAGTACCAGATGCGATGGTTTTAATTGAGCAAATTATCAAAGAAACTTTCGAATAACGTGGTTTTTGTTTTTATAAATTATTTTTTTTCATTATTTTTTTTAAATATTGAGGATGTTGGTTTTATTTTGCTTCGTTTAGTTTTTTAATGAATAATATAAAAATATTGGTTCTTCAATATATGCTCATTGTGTTCAAATTCTTTGCTTGATATTTGTTTGTTAATCAATCAATTTTAATTAACTCGTCGAGTCAACACAATTCAGTTTTTCATAATATACCTTATATAAACATAAGCCCTTATGAGTTATCAGATTTTAATTTTAATTTAGACACAACCAAAATGGAAGAAATATATCAGTAATTTATGGAAATACTGGACCAAAAGGGATCTTGGCACCAATACCAAATTTGGATCAAGCCAACCCAATGCGACAGATATTTTAGAAACAAAAAAATAATCTTCTCTATATTATTTGGCAAAACAGAAGAAGAGGAGTACTGAAGTGATCTATCTTTTCTTTTGCATGTACCCAAGAAAGCAACAAGATACTCATTATGGCTACCTAGATCTTTTTCTTTTGCATGCGCACAAAAACAAGATACTCATTGTGATTGCATAAAGAAACTGAAGCGTAATGATGATTGACAAAAGCAGTAGCGCGGTGATTGACAAAATACTGCTTTTGAATGAGAGAATATACTCCAGAAGGTCTGATAACACCCATAACCTAGTCAGTAACCCTGTTAAGAGCAATTACTCCATATAATCAACCACTTTTATCTAAGGTAATATATATATTTGCAAATAATATGGTCCCAAATTTTAACAAAAATAAAATATTAATAAATTCAAAAAAAAAGGAAAATGTTTAACTACACAATTAATAAATTCAATAAAAAAGGCTTCATTGCTCTGATCAAAGATACTGCTACATTTAAGAATAATACTTGTTTAGGTAGTCAAAAGTGTGAGAAGCATATGGTTAGGTTGTTTTCTTTCTCTACTTTATATCTTGTTACCAAAAAAAGTAAATTAAAAAATAAGTGTGAGAAGGCTATACCAACTTTTTATTGTTTTTGATAAGACCAAAAGTTACCAGATCTTGTGGGGTATACAATACTGGCTCGTACTTCTCTTTCAGTCACACATAACAAGAAGTCCCAAAGTACAACTACTGTAGGAATGTACCCTAAAATCCAAAAATCAATCATAGGAATATTCCATATATATACCCCTAGTATTAAGTGATGGGGCTGGTATTTAGGACAGCGTCCCACTAGAATATTCTACACAAATTGTTAAAGTAGAAATGATCAAAGATCAAAAAATACCACTGCAAACTGGAGTATTTATTATTGTACTAGCTAATTCCTTTGTTACTAGTGCCTTGGATATAGTAGTATATTTTCTTTACTACTTAGTCAACTACATTGCACTATTTTACTCTCAATTCACATATTCTTAGAAGCAAAATAATAAGTGATTAATATATAATACTAGCTGGTGCCTTGGAAGATCATAAATGCTTTTTGGTGCAATTTTTTTGATTAAAATCCCAATTCATATTCCTAGAAGCAATTCTAGCTAGCTCTTACAATTAAATTTTTATTAAAAGAACCGAGGTCAGTATTTATTTTTTAAAACTGGTCGATAATATAGGATTTTATCATATCTGTGCCTTTAATCTGGACGAAACATGAAATATCAGCGATACATATGAATATCCGATAATATCGCATTATTGGTCGTATCGGACCAATCAACCGATACTATTGGCAAGGATGTTTGGGCATGTTAGGTTATCAGGTGAAACTAGTTTATTTGATTGGTTTGCATTATGAGAACGACTATGATTGGCTTCGTCGACAAGACTCGATATCCAAGTTTTTTTACCAATGTCACTCTTGGAAATGGCTTATTCAGCTAAACCAATTTTTATTTCGATGTCACGATCTTATAGAGTATAGTTCATCCAAATCTAAGTTTCCGTGAGTATTTCCACCAAGATAAATTGATTGATGGTAATTTTCCATTTTTTCCGATGTCACTCTTGAACGAGCTTGTAAACCAATTTTTATTTTGATGTCACGATCTTAGCAAGTATTTATCGTCCAAATCTAAGTTTCTGGCATATCTCCACCAAGATAAATTGATTGATGGTAATTTTCCGTTTTTACCGATGTCACTCTTGGACGAGCTTCTAAACCAATTTTTATTTATTTCGATGTCACGATCTTAGCAAGAATTTATCGTCCGAATCTAAGTTTCCGGGGAGTATTTCCACCGAGACAAATTGCTTAGTGGTAATTTTCCATTTTTACAGATGTCACTCTTGGACGAGCTCGTAAACCAGTTTATATTTCGATTTCATGATCTTAGCAAGTATTTATCGTCCAAATCTAAGTTTACGGGGAGTATCTCCACCAAGATAAATTGATTGATGGTAATTTTCCATTTTTACCGATGTCACTCTTGGACGAGCTTCTAAACCCCTGATTTTTATTTCGATGTCACGATATCTTAGCAAGTATATTTCATCCAAATCTAAGTTTCCGGGGAGTATTTTCACCTAGATGAATTGATTTAATTTTCTATTTTTACCGATGTCACTCATGGACGAGCTTGTAAACCAATTTATATTTTGATGTCACGATCTTAGAAAGTATTCATCGTCCAAATCTAAGTTTACGGGGAATATCTCCACCAAGATAAATTGATTGATGGTAATTTTCAAATTTTACCGATGTCACTCTTGGACGAGCTTCTAAACCAATTTTTATTTATTTCCATGTCACTATCTTAGCAAGTATTTTTCATACAAATCTAAGTTTTCGGGGAGTATATTTCCACAGAGATAAATTGATCGATGGAAATTTTTAATTTTTACCGATGTCACTCTTGGACGAGCTTTTAAACAAATTTTTATTTCGATGTCGCGATCTTAGCAAGAATTTTTCGTCCAAATCTAAGTTTCTAGGGAGTATCTCCACCCAGATAAATTCCTTTATGTTAATTTTCCACCCAATATTTTTTTATATAATAATATTTATTTATTTTCCAAAGCCATACTTGTTCACTAGCCAAGTTATCATGCTTGTACATGGCTAAGCTAGAAGTCGAATATTAAAGTGAAAACGTGTGTCACGGCATAAAACACGAGCAAGGAAGGGAGATTGGGACAGTACTTCTCCACTTTTTCTTTTCCAAGTTTCTCTCTAAACTGAACCTAGGGTTTCAGTATCAAAAACTGAAAGTTTTAGTATCAAACCAGACAAAATGACTGCTCTAGTAGTAACTTCCTTCCAATTTCTTCTTCTTGATGAAGACAAAGAGATTGTTGGTTATTTTGTTTGCAAGGTTGTTCCTTGTTTTGGAGATGTTGCTTTTAATCAGTCTGATGTCGATGATGATTATGATATTGTTGACGATAAAGAAGAGGAGGACGATGAAGAGGATGATGAGTATGATTTTGAGGATGATGATGATGAGGAGGAGGAGGAGGATGATGATGATGATGATGATTTAGATGATCCATAACACTTCTTTGGTTTGGGCCAGCGCTTGAGTATGAAGATGAATACGATGATGTGGATGATGATGATGATGATGATGATTGGCCATACAAAGATGTGCTTACGATTGTCGACAGCAGCAGCGAAGAAGAAGGGGATTCTAACTGATCTAGTCCTCTGTTTTCATGGTTCTGCTATGCAAGAATGGTATTCAATCACATCATGATCCATCATCTTTTGTTTAGTTATATATATATATATATATATATATATGTATTTTATTTTATTTTTTTATTAGTGTAATCTTTTGTTTTTTTGTTTTTTTTGGGATGTTTAATTAGTCTATTTGTAAAGCTGCTTGGAAGTATAGTTTTTGTGAATGTTTAATATATTTATGGATGCAATATTTTGTTTAGATTCCAAGTGCATATGTTGTTTAATTTATGTCAATTGTTCATATGTTGGAGTATCAATCTTTTGACAAAACAGAATGAACGAGTAATGTGTTTAAGGGGGCTTGGTTTAAAGATTTGGATCTGAAGAGTTATGGTTAACCATGATTTTGTTGTGGTTTTGCTGTTAAAGTGATAGGATCATGAATACGATACGGACTGTATATTGAGTCTTGTATCAGAGTTGAAAAATATAGCCAAATTTTTCATAAATTGCAATGCCAAATCTGACAAACTTAACAAAAAAAAAAATCATAATTGAGAGCACAATTGAACAGTAGGCCTTTGACTGCTACATAATTTTGCTTACACATTAATAAAATTAGCATACTAAAAATAATGTAAAAAACTTGAATTTAGTCAATGCCGAGTGCTCAGCCATAAATTTGCTTGTCTTGGTGGCTTCCCATGTTCTTATTCATTGTAATCATCATCCAAATGTTCACCATAGCTTTTCTCAAATGCATGCCAAGAAGCAAAACCCTTAGGATGAGGATCATTTTCAATATGGATCATTTTCTTATTATGAACTAATTCCCATTCTTCATCAACATACTCTTCTAGTATATCACCAATGCTTTCAACAAAGTCATCCCACGAAGCAAAGCCCTTTGGAGGAGGAGGATCATTATTAACAAGACCATTGGAAGGAACAACACATTTTTGATTAGAACTCATCCTCTCAATTCCTTCTTTCTTTTACTTATGAACGAGGTATCTAAATTCTTATTTCTCGGATCCAAATCTAGCTAAATATAGTGTTTTTTTTCCTATACATATCTAGTATGCAAATCTAAATATAGTTGGTGGGTTATGTTTACCATGAATATAACAAACGAAAATCAAGGTGATATATGGAAAAGTGCGACTTTGCGAATTTTGCGAAACCCAGCAGAAAAATATTGCATTAGGATTATTAGATTAGACTACTAATTGTCAGTTCTAATTAGACGCCTATAATCTTGCTGAAACCCTAAAGAAATATTTAAATATCCTGACACGTGAAGCATTCATGTCAATGAGATAGTACACTTGTGAAAAATAAAATTTACCTTCCTTATTTAACAAAATAGTCCATTCACACTATAATTCAGTTTAGCAAGTCGTTACCATTCAACTTAAGGTTAGTAATCATGATTTACGACTACGGTAAGGATGTTTTCAGTTTGGAAAAAGTTTTGGTTTTGCTTATTGTAAGAAATATGGATGTCTGCATGCATTTCTTAGAAGAAAAATGCTTACATGTGGCAACTGGTGCTCAGAAAAAAGGTTTTGTTGTCTATACTTGTAAAAGCTTTAAGGGTTGTACTAAAGAGAATTTTTGTTTGGTAATTGGTACTTCTTTATTCTCTCTTTACATTCCTGATTTGCTGCACCTTATTCTTCTGATGAAAAAAATGGATAATCCAATTATTTCTGAAGGTTTGAGTACAGTTGCAAAACTCATGGAAAAACATGCAAATTTATATGATATTGGAAATCGAAAGTTATTGGATGGGCCATATCTTGAATTGCAGCATGGTTTGATTCAGGCATCATGCCATATCTCAATACCGTGGTCCCTACCAACAACTAAAATCAACTAATGTCAAACAAATTAGGTCAAACAAAATAAGTCAAGCAAAATAAAATCAGCACAATTGTGTATATTTATTTAATTCTTCTCTGTTTCCTTAACCAATTTTCAACATTATGTCATCATTTCCATTCGAGCACTTACGCAAAAATCCACCATCTCTCTACAGAAGAATTCAAATGTCGATAAGGCTTACTCATTGTCACAACCATCACTCGGAATCATAATCATCAGATTCATCTTCCTCCTCATCAGACCCCTCTTCCTCCTCATCAGACTCCTCTTCTTCCTCATCAGACCCTTCTTCCTCCTCATCAAACCCCTCTTCCTCCTCGTCTTCATCTTCAGAATCGCTTTTTTGGGCCAACACTGCATTATTAATCCCAAATATCGCATCTTCACGAAATTCCTCAATCATCTCTTTTAGGACAGAAATAGTATGTGTATCACTTCGATGCCCAACAAAAACAGCATGCTCTTCATCTTCGGAAGCAGTTGCATCACTTTCGTGCAGCCCATATTCTTTCTTCATTACTGCCATTTCATCCAACCTCATCTTTTTACCCTGCACTTCCCAGAACTTTTCCTCCTCTTCTTCATTTATGAAAAGATCAAGATGACGCTTTTTTGCAAAATATGTATCGGTTTCTCTACCGGTTTTTTAATTGTTTTATCTTTTGCTTTGTTTTCATTCATTGCAACATGCATTTATTCCCAGAGATGTTCGATTTCAATATCATACAACAAGTCACTTGCTCTCTTTTGTACTTTCTCTATATCATCCTTGGTCATCTGCCCAATCATCTGCATAGTGGCTGATAACCTTTCTCGTCTTTCTTTCTCTTCCAACTCTTTCAATAGTTGCTCTTCAGTCATGGGGGCTTTACCCTTTCGTTTGTGTTGATCATCATCATCAGCCATTTTAATTGAATTGATTTAGAAAGATTTGATTTAGAAAAATTCAGTAACAGTAGTCTCCCTTTACAAATTTCTCTCTGAAATTATTTTCTCTCTGACCCTTTGATTTCCAGGTTAATCCCCTAATAAACTACTCTATCAGGAATAAACTATAAATTCTTGGAGGGTCACGCCTATTCCCAAGATAAAGATTTAATCGAAAACATTCTCTAGTCTAAATGGCATCTATTCTAGCCCATTATGTCATAATGACGTGATAAACCTAGGTAAAATGGCATTTTGGTTAATAAAATAACTAGAGAAAAAAAAAAGTTATTTCCTTCTCTTACTTGCACGGAAGAAAGACTAGAAGATGCGAAATACAGAAACCCTAGGTAAGGAAATAGGAAAAAAAAATTCTTTTTTTCTCTTATCAGATTAAATTCGAACTTACTTGTTTAATTTCATGAATGGGGGATGGGTTTTTCTTAATTTGAAATTACTATCGCAAGGGTTTCAGGTATATACATTTCCTAAAACTAAAATCGTTTTCTACTATATTCTGTAAACCTAGGGTTCTGTCAATTTTAGGAGTTTTTAATGATCTTGGTTGTGATTCTATATCTTATATGTGATGGAAATTGCGGAAGCACATCGATATTGTTAGGGTTTATTTTGTTTTGTTCAGGTCTTTCATTTTTTTATGATCATAAACCAATTTAGAGAGAGTTCATTCTCTGATAAATTCTAATAATAAGATTGTAATTTTGGGTTTGGGTTCACATGGATGATCACATTTCCTTATGATTTCCTTATTGATTTTTGTTAGACAATATTAATTGGTTGAAACAATTGATGTTTTGTGTGAATTTTTTGACTAAAATTATGGAATTTGGTTTAGGTTGAGTTAATTTTTGTTGCTGTAAGGAGTAAAAGTTGCATTGTAGATTAAGCCGGCGTTGTTATAGAGACGGAAAAGAGAATCTGTTGATGTATTCTCTCGATTTTGTTTTTTTCACTTCGCAACGGTGTTCTATCATGCTAAGCAATTGGTTTAACAGGGAAGAAGGCGTATTTGAAACTCGGTGCTCGACTAGCAACGCACGTGCACTCCACTTGTAGCCTAATAGAGAACCTACTCATTCCCTACCTCCATATACAACAAATGGCATCGTTTGACTCCGCGGAAGATTTGGCAATCACCAAAGCATGGGCAGCCGAAAGTTGAGTTCTAGATCGCTCCTCGACCGAGACCTTTTGGGCGAAGATACATAACAAATTTAGCCAAGATTATGGGAACCCGAAAAGAAGAAGTGTTCGAAAAATCAAGGATAGGCACAACATCATCCTAGATGCGGTAGCTGGGTTTTTTTATAACCAAACACCGGATCTTGCACGCAAGCCACCTTAGATAATCCCTTCTACAACTTGTACGTATCTTTATGGTTTATTCGGAACAATAATTTTTTCAATTTATATGTAACCAAATAAGTTTGTGTGTTTTTTTTGTAGCACAAAGCCGTTAAAGCGCGCTACTTAGAGGAAAAGGGGGAAGCATTCACATTTGATGAAATCGTTTACTTCATAGTATTCATATTTTTGGAGTACCACCAGCTATGGAGTGCCACCAGAACTCAATGGTGGGTGAATCGGACTTCATACTCTTATTTGGCTTCCAGATAAGAAAGGCCAATTCTCTGTTAAGAGTGTCTATAATGTGTTGTCTAGTCCATCTAATACTTTTGCAGATAGTAATACTGTTTCTCCATAGGTATGGAAAGCTTTGTGGAAGTTAAATTATTTGTTTGGAAGTGCTTAAAAGATATAGTCCCAACAAGAGATAAACTATCTAGATATGGAAATAATATTGAATTGCATTGCAGTTTGTGTAATCATCATGTGGAATCCAGTAATCACATATTCCTTGAATGTGGTTATGCTAGATCTATTTGGTTAGTTTTTAAATATCAATGTTAGTAATATTATGGTACAACATGGTTTATTTGGAGCTGGATTCTCTCTTGGTTTTTTGCAGGAAATAATTTTACCTTTAGTGCAGGAATTACTAGACATGAGATTAATAAATTGCTAACGGTTTCAGTTTGGACCTTTTTTTTTTGAAGCATCAGTTCGGACTATTTGATGTTCAAAGATTTTTCAGAACATAACTCCAAATAGGACAATGTCAATAGATGGCATTAATAAACTTGTGTCTCCTGGAAATAATCTTGTTTCTTCTACTAATGGGGTTGTGCAAGTGCTAATATGGAAACCTCCTGATAATGTTTATCTGAAAATAAATCTTGATGCTTCTTTTAAGTCAGATTCATTACAAGGTGGAATAGGGATAATAGTGAGGAATTGTGAAGGTAGCTGCATTCGGGTGCAAGGACAATGCTTCAATGGAGGAATGAAGATAGGAGTTGAAGCTGAGGAGCTGGAATGTAAGGCTATGCTGGCAGCTGTTACTCTGGTACCCTCTAAGAACTTTAATCTTGTTATCTTTGAATCATATTGTGAGACTTTAATGAAATCCATCAATGATGAATGTTAATTGGATGAATCAAGCTTTGGTTTTAGATATTAATTATAATTGGGCAGAACACACAAATAGAGTAATGTGCTTTAGTTCACTTAATTCTAATTGGGGCCATAGCTTCTTCCAGTTCTTACGATTTTATTTTTCAACTGCACCAACACATACTCCACTTTTTACAAAGTTAGTTTTTTACTTTAGTACCGTTATAACAACTGCAGCAACACGCACTCCGCTTTTTAGCTATCATTTTGATTTATTTTCTGAATTCGGGTACGAACAAAAAAAATCTTCAGGATGGAATGAATATTAATTGCATCGCATCTAACTCCGGTCTTTTAGAGCCGTCAAAGCAGAAAATTATGCAGAGGGATAACAAGATTTGACTGAGAAAATTCTTAACATAGAACGTGCAACATGCAAATTTAATGATCTTTACCTTCCTATTTTACCAAATTATTTACGATATACACTTAAGTATTATTAGTAAAAATATTTCCAAATTTCCATCTACATTAAACTACCCATTTATGATAATAAATCTTTACCCTCTGTGTTCATCTCTCTCGTCTTAAATCATTTCATGTTTCTACTCTTATATCTTCTAACCTCCCCCTAGAAAACAAAACAAGTGGTGTACTTTGATCATCTGATTCATCTCCTGGATAAACCATATATTCCCCTGTCAGTTTTACTTCAAGTGGCGGAATAATCAGATCGACCGTGTAAGTATTTCTTTTCAGTACTGCTTTGTTAACTGAGATTGTAACTCTAATGGTCATAGTAGGGTAAATATTATCTTCACATGCAACTGTATGTAGGTAGCTAACCTCTGATTATTTGTATGGGTCATATATGATAACTGAACTCACACTGTGATTTGTGATTACTCTTTGAGTACGTATTATTCTTTACAATGATAATTCAAAGTTTTATTCGGACCACAATAACATTTTCACAAGATATTGACAAGTTTTTTTTCTGTCCAAGTATCTGAGAATTCATAATGGATCCTGGAGTAATGGATAAATCTTGGATATACAGTGATCGAACCAAACCGCGTTATCAGGACGGAGTCGATGCATTTATAAAGTTTGCTACGCATACATACCAACAGGATATTGTGAATGGGAAACGGAAACCATACGACAAGGGCAAAGTTAAGTTTTTATGTCCATGTGTGAAATGTCTCAACCTCTACATTCACAAGGCAAGTAAAGTTAAGTTTCATTTATATTCTTCTGGATTCATTCAAAATTATGCCGTATGGACTAAGCACGGAGAAGGAGATGAATCATCAAGGTGGAAACTTCTGGATGGTAATGGCAACGACGGTCCGCACTCTAATAAACCAACACATACTGCAGAGACTATAGAAATGGTTAGTGCTTTATTATGAGATAACTTTTCAAAGAATTCTGAGAAGATTCAACGGATACTCAAAGATGCTGGGAAACCCCTATACGAAGGATGTGCTGATTTTACAAAGATATCTGCAATGTGTGAACTTTTTAACTTGAAGAGCAAGCACGGAGCTTCCGACAAGTTCTTTAATGAACTTCTACCACTGTTAAAATCTATGCTCCCTCTAGGAAATGAGATGATGAAAATTACATATGAAGCTAAGAAGGTAATGAGAGATTTGGGCTCAGGTTACGTAAAGATACATGTATGCATAAATGACTGCATTCTCTATAGGAAAAATTACAAGGATCGCATCAAGTGTCCCACCTGTGGGGAATCAAGATGGAAAGTTCCGGCAAAAGTCTTGTGGTATTTCCCAACTATCCCAAGACTGAAATGGTTGTTTCAACCAAAGAGAATTGTCGAATATTTATTGTGGCACAACACCAGAGAGAAAGAAGAGGGTGTTTTACGGCATCCAGCGGATTCACCAGCATGGAAAAATATATATGAAAGATATCCCGTAATTCTTGATGATCCTCGAAATCTGCGTCTAGGCATTTTGGCTGACGGGGTTTACGTAAACAAAGGCATGCAAAAACAACACAATGTATGGCCAATTCTGACAGTGATTGACAACCTTCTGCCAGAGTTGTGTATGAAGAGAAAGTTCACCATGTTGTCATTAATTATCGATGGGGGGCTTTGTAAGAACATTGATGTTATGCTACTGAAAAAGCGGGGGTCTAACAACACCACCCAATATTTCTCTTAGCAATCTGTATGGAAAAAACTCGAATATACTTTTAAGAGAATCAACAAGACTCAATCAATTAAAAGTACATCAACGAGTTTATATCTCTCTCTCTTGATTTGATTTCCTCAAACAGAAACTGCGAGTACTAATCAAATACAAGAAATAACTTGGATGGTACCAAAGACCAATATCCAAGGATCAATCAATGACAACCAACAACCAAAGGTTGGATTACTCTAATTGATGATCTAACGAACAACCTGTATTATTTCAATTATAAAGATAAAACAATATAATGCAGAAATTGAAATAACACAAACACCAGAAATTTTGTTAACGAGGAAACCGCAAATGCAGAAAAACCCTGGTACCTAGTCCAGATTGAACACACACTGTATTAAGCCGCTATAGACACTAGCCTACTCCAAGCTAACTTCGGACTGGAATGTAGTTGAACCCCAATCAGTCTCCCACTGATCCAAGGTACAATTGTACTCCCTACGCCTATGATCCCAGCAGGATACTGCACACTTGATTCCCTTAGTTGATCTCACCCACAACTAAGGGTTGCTACGACCCAAAATCGCAGGCTTTGAGATTAAACAAATCTGTCTCACACAGACAAGTCTATCAAAGGATCAATCTGTCTCCCACAGAAAAACATTACAGTTTTTGTTTCGTCTTTTGATAAGAATCAAGGAGAACAAGAACCAATTGATAATCAGGTCTTATATTCCCGAAGAATATCCTAGATAAATCAATCACCTCACAACAATCTTAATTGCATGGTAGGGAAACAAGATGTTGCGGAATCACAAACAATGAGATGAATATGTTTGTGATTACTTTTTATATCTTGCCTATCAGAGATATCAATCTCAAGCCAATCAATCTGATTGTACTCGTACGATAGAAGATGTATCGGTCTAGCTGCACAATCCCAATGAAGTCTTTAAGTCGTTAACCTGGTTTTAGAAGAATAAAACCAAAGGTTAAAGGAGAACCGACTCTAGCACACAAAATAGTATCACACGTGAGGTGTGGGGATTAGTTTTGCAGAGTTGCTAGATGTCCCCTTATATAGTCTTTCAAATCAGGGTTTCGCCTCGGTCACAAAGCAAACAATATCCACCGTTAGATGAAAACCTGATTTAGATTGAAGCTAATATTTCTCAACCGTTAGATCGAAAACTTATCTTGTTATACACACTTGACAATGCATGTTTCTAGGTTTGTTAACTGTACCCAAATGTATGCACTTGTTGGTTCAACAATAGTTAACCAAATGGTTAACCATATGAGCATTTCATATCAACCATATTCTTCTTCACCATAAATAGTTCAAATGACTCAAATGAACTAGTTAGAGAGTTGTTCAATTGCAAGGAAATCTTATGTACTACAAAAGACACAATTGAAGAAAAGATGATTTGATTCACTCGAATCGGTTCATGAACTTTATAGCCACGGTTTGCAAATTGCATTCCTTAGTCTTTATAAGTTTAAGTTCAGAAATCATCTTCAGATATATAACCTTCTTAAGTTCGCACACTAGGTTCGCGGACTTAAGAAACCGGACAGAGTTTACAAACTCCAGTAGAAAATCTCGGCAAAGACTTTCCGTCGGTTCGTGGACTAGGTTCGCGGACTGGTACTCATGCAACTAGTTTGTCAACTCCAGCAGAATTTCTCGGGATGAGAAGTTCGTCTGTTCGCGGACTGAGTTTGCGGACTTGGAAACAATCCATTCTTCCGGTTTCTCTTGATCAACAAAGTTCGCAAACTTTGGTTTAAGGGATAGGACTTATGCACATATGTGTTTCCACAACAATACTTATGTCCATCATTGGTTATGTAATCTAAACTCTCATTCCAATCATTGGAACATTCTTAGAGAACGTTATATAGTTATTACACCATTTCTCGTCAATGCAATTTTCAAAGTGATTGAAACATATCATGATTTTCGTCACTAGGTAAAGATAAACATGGTCGAAGCCAAACGCTTACCAACACATATTTCGATATATAATAGGCGATGTATACTCGGCTCGAAATACCAAATATGTATAATCTAAGTCTATATATATAGCATACGACTTTTCGTCTCAAGAAGTAGAAGATAGAGTAGATAGACTTTTGAGTGACAGATAACTTCAAGTCTTCACATACCTTTTTGTCGAGAAGTTCCACCGGTTCCTTGAGTAGTTATTCTTCTTGTATGATGAATCACCATGAAGTCCTTGAGCTCAACTACACTTTCTATCCTAGTCCGAGACTTAGCTATAGTAGACTAGAAATCAAGACTTATAGTTTTGATCACTAATATTGACAAACATGCTTGAGATAGCAACGCATGCGAGTTCGACCGAGAAATGCTCTAACAGTTACAATCGTTTGACGAGGATCTCAAGGAATTTTTTGAGGGAGTCGAATGTTTTGATACGCTGAAACATGAGATATTTACTCTACGTGGGATTGTTTTATGGACAATAAATGATTACCCGACTCTCAGTGCGCTGTGTGGTTGCCCCTACAAGGTACGAGACGCTTGTAAGGTGTGTGGGAGAAATACTTACTATGCCAGGCTAAAACATTGTAGAAAAGAGGTTTATACCGGGCATAGAAGATACCTACCGTACGATCATCCATTCAGACGTCAGAAAGGGTTCAACGGAAAAGATGAAATTAAAAAGGCTCCAGAACTTATGACCGCGTCACAAATATACAATGAGGTAAAATCTATAAAGAATGAATGGGGAAAGGGACGGTAGAACATTATGGTGGAATTCGTGCAGGATAACCATGGAAGATGTGGAAAGATGAATATAATGGAAAAGACCATTGACCCAAAAAAGGGGAAGGGGAAGGAGAAGGAGACCGACAGGCCCTACTGGAAAAAGTTCAATATATGGTTCCGTCTCCTCCCCATAGGCAGTATCATGTTGTCCACCATTGCATAGATTTCATGCACGTCGAAAAAATGTATGCGATAGTATCGTTGGAACATTGTTGAAAAATGAATTTAAGTCGAAAGACCAGTTTGCTGCTCAAATGGACCTGAAGGGGATGGGTTTTAGAGACGAGTTGCAACCTAAGGAAAATGGCAAAGGGGGATATATACTAAAAGCAGCATGTCACTCATTAAGCCCGGAGGAAAAGGACAAGTTCTGTGAAACATTATCCAAGATAAAGGTTCCACAAGGTATTGTTCAAACTTTTCAACCCTGGTGAATCAAAAAGATCGAAAGATTATCGGACTAAAATCGCATGATTATCACATGCTAATGCAGCATTTTTTTCCCATTGCGATTAAACCAATTATGCTGCAACCAACAAGATATGCTATTATCAGGTTTTGTTTCTTTTTAAGGGCGATATCTAGCAAAGAAAGCAAGGTGGCAGAGCTAGAAAAATTACAGTCGGAACTCGTTGTGACATTGTGCTGGATCGATAAATACTTTCCTCCATCCTTTTTCGACATCATGGTTAATTTAACTGTGCGTCTTACCAGGGAAGTGCAAATTTGTGGTCCTGTATTCTTTCAATGGATGTATCTGTTTGAAAGGTGCATGAAGGTCATTAAAGGGCATGTGCGAAACAGAAACATACCTGGAGGAAGCATTGCTGAAGGGAACATTGCGGAAGAGACAATTGAGATGATCGGTGAGCACCAACAAAGCATAAAGGATACAGTCAGAATTCCACCAGACAAACTCAACACATCTGACACTGGCGAAGATTATTATTCTTTCAGGGGAAAACCAATGTCATCTGCTAAATTTCCTCTTGTTGATAAGGATTTGTTGGATAAAGCGCATCTCTATGTATTGCGGAATTCGCCTGAAGTTGATCCTTACATTGAGTAAGTATAACTAGATCAACCAAATAACCTCATGTTTTATTTACTTTTTGATTATGTGACCGAATTTCTGTAAAGATAATAACATTAAGTACTGTCCAGACGACGCCGGAAATTTTTGAAGGATCAATATATTGGTATGAATGATATACAGCTAGATCAAAAACATAATGAAGGGTTCGCCAAAAGGTTACAAAAAGTGGTAAGAGTTTGCAGAAAATGTCACTCTTTTTATGTAACTTTTGCGTTGAGACGGAGGCTAATCCTTATATTGTATTTTAGGTTGAGAGTGAGTGGCCAAACTCTAGGAAAAACTTCAATCAGAACTTAAGGTGGCTACCAATCCCACCGAATGCACAAGTAGCGACATACGAAGAATATCACATCAATGGATACCTGTTTCGCACAAAATCTAGTGATGGTTCCGTTAACCAGAATAACGGGGTTTACGTAGAGGCAACTGACACGCACGTTAGAAAAGTGGGGATTACCTTTAATCAGGCGGATTATTATGGTGTTTTACAAGAGATATGGGTGTTGACATATCATTCTCTAAAAGTGCCACTTTTCAAGTGTAAATGGGTTACCAAAGCAGGGGTCTCAAAAGACAAACTTGGCTACATTTTGGTTGATCTTGATAAGTTGGGACTCCAGAATAATCCTTTCATTGTAGCCCCCCAAGCTAAACAGGTATTTTATGTGCCAGACCAGGAAAATTCTATTGTGTTAGGTGCACCTACCCAAATATGGAAATATGTTGGTGATGAAGTCGACAAGGAATTCAGCGCGGCATTTATTTGTCGGAATGAGTATCAATTGCCGTGGGTAGATAAACTTTACCTTCAAAGGATATCCAGGGATGATTACTATCGGCCCGATATTTAGGGTAGAACTACAAGGAAAGCACCAACAACAGTCCCTACTTCTCAAACAACTGCAAGGAAAGTCAAGAAATGACGTGATCCAGCTCTCTCAAGTTTCTGCTGCTGCAAATGTGGAAGACATGGCTATGTTGTTTGTTTTTGTTTTTTTTTAATATGGTAGCCATAGGTTTCTTTATATGCATGGTAGACATAGCTAGAGTAAAATGTTTGGGTACGTGAGTATACCAAGAAGGATCGTTATTACATTTTTCTTGGAGGAAACATCTTTGATTTCATAAACATGGTGAAATTTGTTTTTATATAAATAAAGATAATTTGTGTTATACTAATGTCATTTATATAAAGACAATTTGTGCACCCTACACTGTCGTCATTACCGACTTTCTCTCCTCTGTAAGAAGTTCTTCTATTTGTCCATGTGAAGGGACAACCAGTATAACCAAGATCAGAGAGAAATGCATATCATGTTCATGTAACACTAAACTAAATTATTCATGTTAACTAGTATATGAATAACACGTGTGTAAATGATCTCTGAATGTCCTCCACTTGTCGCAACACAGATGACTTTCAAAATACAAAATTCGATTAGACAAGTCACAAGAGATATAATTTGATTTATGGAGAATCGAAACGGTGGGAGGGGGTAGTTTTTTTCACTAAAAAGGCGAGAATGCATTGGGAATCGAACCAATTAAGGCTTAAAATGATGTTTCTTTTCTTCATTATCATTATCCCTCATGCTTCCATTAGAGTCCAAACCAGAAATCCCATTTCAAAATTGAGACTAAGAGGGAGACAAAAATTCATCCTGAATCTTTGAGAAAAATTTGTCATCAACCATCGCAATCAAAATTCATCAGAGAAGCATTCAACACCAAATGGATATTTCTCCAAGAGCAATAGATGGAAATATCTCTGATGCACTGGTGAGGAATGATAATTGCAGCCAATTGGTTAATAATATCTCTGAGAATCAGGGTATTGCATCATCCACTTCTCGGATTCAGCAAATGCCTCCTAGGGGGAGAGAAGATCCCCCATTTCAAGTTTTTATAACTGAACATGGAGAAAGCAGTGGTTGTGGAGGGAGTGGTGTAGTTGAAAAAGAACCAATGGCTACTAAGAACTGCGAAGAAATCTTGTTTGATGTAGATTCTGATCCTGATGATGGTGTTAACGATGAATTCGTTGACAGGGGTGTTGGTGGTGCAGCGGCTGCCGGACCCGGAACCATTAGGACATGGCGCATGCGGGATGGCTGGGTTGTGACTGCTGAACACCCTACCGAAGGTACGTATATGATTAACGAGGGGGTGGTGCTTATTGGTATTAAATATGTTGTGGCTGGAGGGGGAAGGTATGGATTTGATACTATCACTTTTCCTCCTGCCGCCAAAAGAGAGCTTCTTCTTCGTGCTTCTCAACCAATACCCGCTCATGGAATTCCCTATACCCTGCTTCATTATGTATGTCCTGCAGTTGGCAGAGCAGCATCCAGAATAGCTGCATTTGTGGAGGCATGTAATGGTCAGCGAAATCCAGCGAGTGCAATAACACCATAGCAACCGGCTGAGCCAGCACCATCACCAGTCTCTGTTTCTCAAACGACTGCATCTTAGCAACCATCTCCAAGGGACTAAGCGAGAATCAAGCCAGGTGATAGAATGTAGTTGTTTGTGTTTGCTAATAGATGAATGATTATGTTGGAACATTTTTTGCTTTTTGTTTAAGGAACTGGTTAGTGTAATTTATATACTCTTAGCCTTTGTTTTTGGTTTTGGGTTATACTATTTTGGTAATGATGATCATCATAGTACTGAATTTGGCTCAAATTTAAGTTAGCAGCTTGGATTTTCCTGTTAACTAGAATAAATGTATGGATTGTTGAAAATAATTGATTCTTAAATCATGGTGGGGTTTTGTATGCAGATGGGTTTTAACAATGTTGGATGAGATTGGATTTGGCTATACTGATTGTTGAATTAATATTTTTTCATGCTAGGATTAGTAGTAATAGGCTTGCACATAGATTATTTTTTTTTTGAATTGGGGGCCTAAAATAGTCTTTGAATTAATCTTAATGCCATCTTAAACAGCATTTCATATACCCTATTGATTCACTAATTCAATCATTCTTACATATCTCTACTTAACAATCATTGGAATTTTAGAATCATTCACCAAGAACATTGCTTGTTTGTACATGTACTGTATTCAATCCATTACTACTGAAATCAAAAGAGCAAGAAAAACTAACAAATTTCTTCAAACCCTTCAAACATACATCCATCACAAGTTTAATTACATCTAAAAAAGGACAAAGCAAACAGAATACCACTTCTAAACACCCGACAGACTACCAGTGCCATTACAACTTTATTTTTACAATAAAAATTCAAATATTCAATATTACTAATCTACCTGACATAAAAGGTTTACCCATCATAACCGCTGCAACTCTCCCAGCTGCTATCCAAACAATGCACCTGCTTCAAACTGAACCCCAAAATCACTTAAAATCTTCTTCATCAACGCCATTTATCAAACAAAAAACAAAAAAAACAAGCTACCACCAAATGTCTGAAATCGAAACCCCATTCTCCATACACTTCTTCAGCAAGATAAAGTACCATCAATATCCCCACAAGTTTTCACGAAGATGCACAAGAGAAATGGTAATCAAAATATCACATTACTCTAGTTCTAAGGGATTTGACAGTTCCTATAAGGAAATCACCAAGAATCGCCATCACTGTTGTTGTTGTAGTTTAACTCATCCTCTTCATAGTAGACACCAGTACCATCATCATCGTCTGAAGATGTGTAGGGACCCTGGAGATCATCATCTTCGGTTTCTTCTTCCTCATCTTCTGCTTCACAGCAAACCACCATCTCACCGGAAAATACAGGCTCTCCATCGATGTCTAACCCAGAAATCTCCTCTCCGTCAGAATCCATGTTCATGGGTTCTGACATGGTTTGAGCAAACTTACGAGGGTTTTTCTTCTTTTCGGCGAGATACAGTACTTGTACATCACATCTTCAAACTCTTAACTCTTCCTATTCTTTTTCTCTGCTTCTTTTGCTCTCTCATCTCTCTTCATTGAATCATCACTCCTCTCCTCATCTTCTCCTCCTTCACAGTTCTTTTATTCATATTCACTATCACTTTCTGTCGCACTGCGAGTTTTCCCCCATGAACACTTCCACTCTCCTCGTTGTTGAATGTTCTGCCTGTGTCGACGTGCCTCTTTGGAATCCAACTTTCTCATCCACAACTGAAGTTCCTTATCATTTTCAACCCTTAATATTTCAAATTCTTCTCGCTCTTCTTGCCCTTTTTTCCTTATCTTCTCCTGATTCAGAAAAGGAATCAACCTTTCAATCTCAGAGCATGATAAAGTCTCAATTGTCAACTTTGCACGTACCATTGCATCTGAATCGGGTGGTTGGCTCGTTGTGATTTCCATTTGCTGAACTACTAGCATTCTCTGCCATTATCTGTTTTCTTAATCTCTATTTATATGATTACTTCTTTTGGTATAATAATCTGTTTATCCCCCTGCCTTGTTTAAATAATGGTAGTAGCTTAGCCATAAATGGTATTTTATGGAGCTTGGTCAAGTGTCTGTCGCTTGGCTATTAATGCCTTTTCAATGCCATACGCACTCTCTTCAAAGTCGTCATTACTCTGCTAAACCCTATTTCCAAAACCTAAATCTAGTCGCTTAATTCATTATCTTTTACTCCAATTAAGAGGTGCATTGTTAGGTCAACCGTTTGGTTTTATGCATTCATAGAAGGCACGTCTATCAGATGAGTTATTTATAGCCATTCAGCTGCAGGTTAACTTGGCAGAACATCTTGGACTAGTTTTTTTTGTTGTCTTCTTGTTTGCTGCTGAATCCATTAAAACTCTTGCACAAGCACCAAAATATTTTAATGGATTCAGCAGCAAACAAGAACAGAACAACAATACCAAGTCCAAGCATTAGTACTAGTGTTTGGGATTAGGGTGAAAGAGTAGTAAAGGAGGAGGAAATGGAAATATAGGTTTGGGGTAAAAGGGATGAATGAGTTGCAGAGCACGAGGAGGAAGAGGAGTTTTAATAGATTGTAGAGCACGAGGAGTTTCTACTTTGTGAGTTGTGGAGCATCAGATGATTCATCTATAGATTGTAACTATCCTTTGGTCTATATGGAGTAGCAGAAACACTAATGTTAAACAACTATATATGGGCAGCTTGGTGGATTGATTCGTCTTGTTACCTTCCTCCTTCGATTCGAGACCATGCCTTCGAATTTGGACATAAGCTTTTTTATTTAATTTTTTTTTTAAAGTCAGTTAATGATTGTTGGGCTGGAGAAGAAAAAGGCCCTCAACAGAGCTGGGCCCTGTGTTATAGCAGTTACAGCCCATTTCATGTACCCAGTAATAAACAGCCCATTTCATGTACCCAATAATAAATAGAACTGGCGTAGCTATAAAACGAACACTATGGACACACATACAAGCGTGTCTAATAAAATCGACCTTTTAACCACACATATAAACCGGCGTGGATATAAAACGCACACTATGGACACGCATACAAGCGTGTTTAATAAAACAAACTTTTTAACCACGCATATAAACCGACGTGGCTATAAAAGGCACACTATGGACACGCATACAAGCGTGTCTAATAAAACCAACTTTTTAACCATGGTGGTTTTTAGTTTAGGGTCAAAATCGTAAAACCTTAGTCAAACAGTGACGTCACACTTGAGTAATAATGTCGCCACTATAATATTTATTAAACCATTCAACATGTCTGCGTAAAATTACCGGGATACCTTTTTTTATGTAAATGCCATGCTCCACGGCAGAGCCCTCGGTACTGACTGGCATCATCTCTACACATGCCAGCCGTGCATGCTAGCCAAACGTGTCAGTCACGCGTGCCACATATTTTAAACTAGGGTTTCGAAACGCTTAACCCTAATAGCCATATCTCCGCGCCAAAGGCATGCCAACCATGCCAGCTGCACCACCGTGCCAATGGCATGCCATACCAGCCACATCTCCGCGCCAAAGGCATGCCAACCATGCCAGCCGCACCACCGTGCCAATGGCATGCCATGCCAGCCACATCTCCGCACCAAAGGCATGCCAACCATGCCAGCCTCACCATCGTGCCAATGGCATGCAAAGACAGCCACATCTCCGCGCCAAAGTCATGCCAACCATGTCAGTCGCACCACCGTGCCAATGGCATGCCATGCAAGCCACATCTCCAAGACAAAGGCATGCCAACCATGCCAGCCGCACCACTGTGCCAATGATATGCCATACCAGCCACATCTCCGCGCCAAAGGAATACCAACCATGCCAGACGCACCATAGTGCCAATGGCATGCCATGCCAACCACACCTCGGCACCAAATCCATGTAGTCCATGCCTCCATGCCGCTGGCTACCAAACGAAGGGTTGAAAAAATCAACGACCACCCTTCCTTCTGAGATGCAAATATCAGCCGTCCTAGTTCGCCACCAAATGCGTGGCACCTTTCGGCCCAATGCCAAAACCCCAATTTTGGCCGCGCCTGAAACTATGCGAAAATCCTAGCTTGGTCGTGCCTAAACCATGCCATGCCGACCATGCCTCCATGCCGCTGGCTGCCAAACGGAGGGTTGCAACAGTCAACGGCTACCCCTCCTTCTGAGACGCAAATCTCAGCCGTACAAGCTTGCCACCAAACCAAACGATGTGTGGAAACCTCTTGGCTGCGAAGCAAAAGTTCCACGATTTGTGCCAAACCCTAATTTGGGCCGCGCCAAGAGCATGCACGAGCCATGCTGGCCATTCCTCCATGTCACTGGCCGCCAAACGGAGGGTTGCGACAATAAATGGCCACCCCTCCTTCTGAGATGCAAATCTCAACCATACAAGCTTGCCACCAAACAACTTGTGGCAATCTCTTGGATATGCTGTCAACTCTTTGGCAACGGCACACACTTATCTATGCCAATTCTTTGGTCACGGAACCAAACCCTGATCATCCACGCCAAGAGCATGCGCAAACCATGACAACACCATGGCCACGCCACTGGCTACCAAACAGAAGGTAACCACAATCAACGACTAACCTTCCTCTCAAGATGCAAAATCTCGGCCGTCGAAGGTCACCACCGAACCGGCAAGCCTCTCAATCTTAACTTTCCAAACAATAGCAACATGCTACACGTTTTATGCGAAAATACTCGAGACATCAAAACATGTCACAAAACTGGGGGATGCTCATCAGGGTATTGGTCTGGCAGTTTATAGCGTGCGGCGTACACTACGCACGTTACAAGAAAGTATCATAAGAGTGAAGCGGTTAGTAAATACAAGAAGTAATGGTGAAACGTTTCCTTCATTATGGAAATATCAATTCCATGCGTTACCCGTTACCGCTTTCTTCCATTTACTCAACCGTTTCCACTTCTTACGAGACCAGGGTACGTTTTGTTGCGACTTGTATAAATAGGTCTCACCTATTTCCACCAAAGGACAAGTTTTGGTCAGGAGAATACAACATTCAGAAATCACTTGTTAGCTTTCCCATCTGTTAGCTTTCCACTTTCTGATACAAGTCGTCAAACAACTACTCTTCCCGAATCAACTATTATGGTCTCAGCACTCTCTTCGCTTCCATCCCTAGACCAACCCTTCTCCTTCACTTTGTGACCGAAGCAAGTCTGAAATGGCCATTTCTTGGTTTAGTCCGGATTTGTACAGATAGATCTCTCGAATCAAAGTACTCCCTTGCAGTACATTGTTTAGGGTTTAGACTCGTTTCTCACCCACACACTCGAAATTACCAAAATCAGCAGAAACTGTTTACACCCTCAAGAAATTGGCGACCACAGTGGGAGATTAATCTATCGGTCACAATATCAATTTCCAATTTTCGATTCCATCTTTTCAACCCAGATATCGAGATGATGGAAGCAGACTAGCCGTCGCCTCGGTTATCAGATGACTCTGGAACGACTAGGGACTTAGGAATGATTGGGGACTTTTCACAGCCGCCCACAAAAACTCATATTTACATCCGAGAGATCCATTTTGCTGGGAGACTCTAAAAGGCAAGTAAGTCTTGTCAGACGAGTTGCATGTTCTACTACCTAGAATTTTCACATAGATAGTAGAAACTGATAGCCATGCTATCCCCATGTTTCATCCCATACTTTCTACTGACAACACAACATTCACAACTCCATGAATCTCCTGGGGTATTTATGCCACATATAGTCATAACAAAAAAAAGCATTATTCTAAAAAAAAAAACAATTCAAATCGAACCATGAACCATGCGCTATGTTCACCTTTCAAAAAAAAAACCTAAATAAAGAAGCTCAGAAGACAGGAATAAATTCAAGGAAAACCACCTGGTAATGGCTTGATCTTCTTGGAGAGAGCCTCCTTCGTGCTTTCGAGAGACGCCCGTTTCAGCTTGAGCTCCTTAGACAACCTTTTGATCTCCGCCTCCTGTTGTGCGACCTCATCCGCGGAAGGGCCTTCAGCCGCCATGGTCTGCAACTTTTCGATCTCAGAGAAACCTTTAACAAACCAGAGAACGTTGAACCCGTGGTCTACGCACACATCACGATGGAACTTCCAGCTTGAGA
Organism: Papaver somniferum; assembly: GCF_003573695.1. Taxonomy (NCBI): domain Eukaryota; kingdom Viridiplantae; phylum Streptophyta; class Magnoliopsida; order Ranunculales; family Papaveraceae; genus Papaver; species Papaver somniferum. The sequence goes on from NC_039365.1 coordinate 51,157,447, forward strand.
CCACGTCCTCAGAAACGGTATGGCCAGTCACTTTGCACATGTTGTCAATCGAAGATAAAACTTTCTCCACAACCTTGACCAGCGCAAACCGATTAGTAACCTTTTTGGTTGTGGAGATGTGTCCATACCTTTCCCATATATTGGTATATAACGACTCGTATTTAGCTGGAACGCTGAAGCCGCCGATCAACACATGATCTGGATAAGGAACTAAGTATGGAGGAGCGAAAACGGTGCCTGCAACTGAACCGGCAACTGGCAAGGGATTCCTAACTACAACGGCGCCATAGGTCGCTGGAGCACTCTCCACTAATTGAGCCGCAACAACATCTTCATCTTGATCGACCTCCATTTCCGGGTCGTCAGGCGCAGCTGCCACGGTTGGAGACAAAGCTGTATCTCCACGGTTTTCCGCCTCGGGGCCATCTTCAGGAGAGGGTTCTCCCTGCGATATCATGGTTTAGAAATTTTTCAAAAAAAAAAAAAGAGAGAGAGAGAAAGTAAGAAAAAGAATGCGTGGAAGACTCACTGATTCACTTTCAGACTGACTAGAAGAAGACTCAGCGCTGCTGTTGGAAGAGTTATTTTCATCATCACTAGATTCCGAGCTTTCCTTCTTTTCGAGATCTTCTTCACCGCAAGAAGGCTCGGCATTGTCACCCTCTGCCGCGAGAGCCGTTGTTCTCTGAGGCTCAACATTGCCACCCTCTGCTGCGAGAGCCGTCGTTTTCTGACTACGTGCAAGCTAGGCAAAGGCGTTCACGCCCTGTTTAAGGAATAAGGAAAGATTTTCAATAACGAAAGAACTGTGCAATCCGACTGAGTGGGCAAGAAAAAGAATACATACCCGAACGTTGGAAGAACTGAAAGTCACAAGGGCCGTTGAATCTGATCGAAAACCACCCGCGTGATCTTTCGACCTTCGCTCCTTCTTTTGGGGACTATCCGTGTCCGTGTTAGGAGATTTCCGTTTTGGCGAGGAAGGATACCTTAACAATGGATGTCTTACTAAAGTTGCAATAGAAGGCTTACCACATATATTCTTCACTACGTCATTCACAAATCCATGAATGGCAAGGAACTCGTCCTTCCAGAATATGTTATACTTAGAAACTGTTTTCGGATTTCGTGCCCAGAGCAAGAAGGGAAGACTTATACCCGGCGCAAGAGCACTAGCATCAAGAGCAGCTGGTAACAATTTTTCTGGAACAACCGACTGACAAGAGAGCGGGACCCCTTGGTCAAATCCCATATGTCGATCCGCCATGTCAGTGTTGTAAGAGACTTCCTGACAAGATCCTAGAAAGAAAGATGGTACATAACTAGGCATGCAACTTCGCATGAACACAACCTCGCCAATGCTCGTATTATTTTCAGAAAGCAAAGATGTATTCGGAACAGAGGTAAAAGTGTCTATTTGAACTATGGAGCCATGCACCGGAGCCCATGGACGAAAGTGATTGTGTAGGAGTTGTCAAGGAAGTCAACCAGGTTCGAGCCAGATCTTGGGAGCATGTTCACCCAGCGAAGTATCTTAGAACCACCCCAAGACTCAGGAAGTAAAGCCAACGGTTTGGGAGCGCACTTCTCGAAATGCTCCCACAACCACGCTTGAAGAAAAGCAACATGGACGTATGAGTCCACTTTCATGTAGTCGTTTGAAGCACACATGTCCGCAACCAGATGATCCAAATGTGTGTATAGAGAACCGAGAAACAAGCCTCCAATGAGGAGAACAACACCTTTCGCTAATCTGATGGAAAACTTAATGAGACCCTGTCTTATTTCGTTCTTACCAGAGTCGTCGTCAAAAATGTCCCTGGATAACCAAAGAACCAAGAATGTCGCGAAATGAAACGTACTATTCTTTTGATCTGGCTCCGACTCATCTGGGACCCATTGAGACACCCATCAGTTGTAGAAACACCTCGTCTCATTTTCCTTCCGGACAAAGCCTTTTGACTTCGCAGCGGGAGCAGCGTGCATTTGTATTTTATCTTCATACAAGGTGATATCAATATTCCCTATTATGGGAAGGTTCAGCAAGACAGCCACACTTTCCAAAGAGACAGTCATTTCACCCCGTGTGAGTGTCTGGACACCATCGGAAGATGAAAGAAACTAAGCTCGGGATATCTTTCCTGATTTGAAGCGCCGCAGAAGCTGTGATAGCGCCAATGAATTACGCTTTGATCAAATTTTCTTTTATGCAATCCTGACTTATCATGAATTTCATCCACTTGTCGAAAGAATGCAACGGACTCTGACAGATTCTGAAGTCAATGGAATAAGCAGGATACTCTTGCCTCTGAAGGCATAATCGTATTACACAACCTGGTCGAACCGACCGGGTGTCTTCTTCACCCTCTGAATTGGTCAGAAGGACAGGCACAAACTTAGGATGTTTTTTTCCTAGCTGTGGCGGACGTTGTGAAAAATTCATCATCCATGTTTAGCTTAGAGCTGCCAATATTTTTCAAAGCCGCGGTAGGGATTTTCTCAGGTGACATCCTAACGATCCTTCTTAAGCTGCTTATGCTTTCAACTACAACAAAGAAAGGGGTACGAAGAGAAGTTACTACAAAGTGCATGAAAACTATTTTATCGACAACGGAGAATCCATTTTGGACGCGGACCAATTTGTTTTAAGTTGCAATCCATAACGCACATAACCAAAGAAATGGGGACTGGCAAACCCTACGTTTCCACGGAAAGCACGCCCCTTGTCAAAGTCGTACCTTGCAACGGAAAGTACGCACCCGACCAAGAAAGCGCGCCACACCGCGGAAACTATGCACACAGTCACCCCAAGGAAAAGGAGGAAACCCTAAAAACTAGGTTTTCGTGTGAAAGGAATTGGTGGCAGTCACCTGCCCGTGCATGCCTATTTTGCATAATAATTGAGGTGGCTAACATCACTGCGGTGTTCACGCTAAAATATTTCTACAAGTTCATCTAAGATACACTTATGGATAGGTTTTTGCACCAATACAAAAAAAAAAGATTGAAAGAGAAACGCTGGAATACATACCTGGAATATGCTTGCCCGATTTATTGTTACCACTCTACCGCTAGCGCAAGGACGTGAGAACAAACATACGAGATAAAAAGGAGAGCAAAACCTTTAATAGGCGTGACACTTTTGGAATTTGAATAAGGAAAGAATTTCCTATTTGATCTATGTATGGAAAAAGGCAATTAGGCCCGCAAGAACAAGCTTCACGGTGCCAACAATCCGCGCCACGCCAAGCTAGCGTTGTGCCAAGCCAACGTCGCGCCATGCCAGCGCCCACACCGTGCCGTGCAAGTACCCACGCCACACCATGCCAGCGCCCAAGCCCATGCCAACGCTCACGCCATGCCAAGCCCGAGCCAGCGCCCACGCCTAATTTACGCTAACAGCCCCGTTCCAAGCCAATACTACGCTGGCGGCTCCATTCCAAGCCAATCCAATGCATGCGGCTCCATTCCAAGCCGCACAATACCTGCGGCTCTCATTCCAAGCCGACCAACGCTAGCGGCTCCGTTTTAAGCCACACCATGCCAACGGCTTGCCAAGCCAAGCCAGCAAATCCAACCACTCCACGGCCTAGCTAGCAACACCACGAGCAAAATCTACGCAAAGCCACCAACATAGGAATCACTAATTCTCCTTACCTTTCGAAAAGGTTAGACGGATCTTCTTGACCATATTTTCATGACTTTCCATTTCGTTTTGTCCTTGTCTGTCACCAACTTATGCTTACCTCGCAACAGTGCCCCTGTTCCGAGCTAAGCAGGGGACTTAATGTTGATGGTGGTTTTTAGTTTAGGGTTAAAATCGTAAAACCTTAGTCAAACAGTGACGTCACACTTGAGTAATAATGTCGTCACTAGAACATTTATTAAACCATTCAACATGTATGCGTAAAATTACCGGGGTACCTTTTTTTTATGTAAATGACATGCTCCACGGCAGAGCCCTCGGTATTGACTGGCATCATCTCTACACATGCCAATCGTGCCAATCACGCGTGCCACATATTTTAAACTAGGGTTTCGACATGCTAAACCCTAATAGCCATATCTCCACACCAAAGAAATGCCAACCATGCCAACCGCACCACCGTGCTAATGGAATGCCATGCAAGCCACATCTCCGCGCCAAAGGCATGCCAACCATGCCAGCCGCACCACCGTGCCAATGGCATGCCATGCCAGCCACATCTCCGCGCCATAGGCATACCAACCATGCCAGCCACAGCATAGTGCTAATGGCATGCCATGCCAGCCACACCTCTGCATCAAAGCCATGCCAGTCATGCCTCCATGCCGCTGGCTACCAAACGAAGGGTTGCAACAATCAACGGACACCCTTCCTTCTGAGATGCAAATCTCAGCCGTCCAAGTTCGCCACCAAACGCGTGGCAACTTTCGGCCCAATGCCGAAACCCTATTTTCGTCCGCGCCTAAAACTATGAAAAAATCCTATCTTGGCCGCGCCTAAACCATGCCAAAGCCATGTCGGCTATGCCTCCATGCCGCTGGCTGCTAAACAAAGGGTTGCAACAATTAACGGCCACCTTTCCTTCTGAGATGCAAATCTCAGCCGTCCAAGTTCGCCAACAAACGCGTGGCAACATTCGACCCAATGCCAAAACCCTAATTTTGGCCGCGCCTAAAACTATGCCAAAATCCTAGCTTGGCCGCGCCTAAACCATGCCAAAGCCATGCCGGCTATGCCTCCATGCCGCTGGCTGCCAAACGAAGGGTTGCAACAATCAACGACCACCCTTCCTTCTGAGATTCAAATCTCAGCCGTCCAAGTTCGCCACCAAATGCGTGGCAACATTTGGCCCAATGCCAAGCCCTAATTTTGGCCGCGCCTAAACTATGCCAAAACCCTAATTTTGGACGCGCCAAAAACTATGCCAAAATCCTAGCTTTGCCGCGACTAAACCATGCCAAAGCCATGCCGGCCATGCTTCCATGCCGCTGGCTGCCAAACGGATGGTTGCAACAATTGACGGCTACCCCTCCTTGTGAGACGCAAATCTCAGCCGTACAAGCTTGCCACCAAACCAAACAATTAGTGGCAACCTCTTGGTTGTGACGCCAAAGTTCCGCGGTTTGTGCCAAACCCTAATTTGGGCTGCGCCAAGAGCATGCATGAGACATGCTGGCCATACCTCCATGCCGCTGGCCTCTAAACGGAGGGTTGCAACAATCAATGGCTACCCCTCCTTCTGAGACGCAAATCTCAGCCGTACAAGCTTTCCACCAAACCAAACGATTTGTGGCAACCTCTTCGCTGTGATTCCAAAGTTCCACGGTTTGTGCCAAGCCCTAATTTGGGCCGCGCCAAGAGCATGCCCGAGCCGTGCTGTCCATGCCTCCATGCCGCTGGCCTCCAAGCGGAGGGTTGCAAAAATAAACAGTCACCCCTCCTTCTGAGATGCAAATCTCAGCCGTACAAGCTTGCCACCAAACGATTTGTGGCAATCTCTTGGCTACGCTGCCAACTCTTTGGCCAAGGCACACACTTAGCTATGCCAAATTGGTCACGGCACCAAACCCTAATCAGCCACGCAAAGAGCATGCGCAAGCCATGACAACACTATAGCCACGCCATTGGCTACCAAACGGAAGGTAACCCCAATTAACAGCTAACCTTCCTCTCAAGATGCAAAATCTCGACCGTCGAAGGTCACCACCGAACCGGCAAGCCTCTCAATCTTAACTTTCCAAACAATAGCAACTTGCTACACGTTTTCCACGAAAACACTGGAGACATCAAAACATGTCACAAAACTGGGGGGATGCTCATCAGGGTATTGGTATGGCAGTTTACAACATGCGGCGTATACTACGCACGTTAAAAGAAAGTGTCATAAGAGTGAAGCGGTTAGTAAATACAAGAAGTAATGGTGAAACGTTTCCTTCATTATGGAAACATCAATTCCATGCGTTACCCGTTACCGCTTTCTTCCATTTACTCAACCGTTTCCACTTCTTACGAGACCAGGGTACGTTTTGTTGCGTGATAGACACATTTTTGTGTTTAATTTGATCTCAATACTATATATTGTTGGCACTCGAGTTTGCACTAATTTTGGTGTTTTATGTGTTTGTAGGCACCTTAGAAAAATAAACATTTTTTGGAAAATTCGGCTCGAAAAGTTGGTAAAAGCCCCGGAGGACACGTTTTATTCGGACTCTCACCGTTGGATAAGGGGCACCTCAATTACTAAGGGGCACCCCAGGTCACCCCAAAAGGCATCTGCTATTCGCACCCAAGTACAGGATTAGGGGGAGGTCATCTTCTCCATTTGAATTTTGTTTTTGGCGGGAAAATGGAGAACACTTCTGCAGATTTTTGATCGAATTGTTGAACGTGTTCTAGGGAGATTCAATGGCTGATTTTTGGTAGATAGTTGTGATATGGCCTATTAAACACATTGTGGGCGTTTGGTTCGACCAGAATTGGCTAGAATCAGCTAAACAATTCACGGGTTGAAAACAGGGAAGTTCGTGTATATCACGGGTTTCACGTGATTTGGAGAAGATTTAACGTGTTTTGTGCGTGCATGGAAGACCCTCACAGTCTGTTGGAGCGTGAAGGAGTTAAATATGGTAATTTGGAGGCTTGAAAACGCGTTAGAAGATGAAACAGGAAAGAAAATATTCCCAGAAATATTTTCTTTACTGCCGAGTTAAAGAGAATTATATAGAGTGAATGAGCGAGATTCGATGAGTCTGTTGGCTATTAATAGGTTGCTGGGGTTGAGTAGAAAGGGTGTCGAGAGTTTGGGGTCGATGGGAGAGCTCAAGAGCGAGAAATCAAGAGTTGATGAAACTCTGTGTCTGCTCCTGCTGATGATGAAGAACACCAAGAACACGAAGAACAGACTCGCAGGGACAGTCGTTTATCAACAGTGAAACAGACTCACAGGCGTGGGTCGTAGGTGTGGGTCTTAGAACCACAGCGACAATAGCACTTCTCTATTATCGTTCTTTTGTGACGCTTCCTGTGGGTCGCACATTAGCTATTTACACCATTTTCTCTTCTTCTCTTCATTGTAAACACCATTTGAGCAATAAATAAATATTTTGAGCGTGTTTTTATCATGATGAGCTAAACCCAACACTGGGACGGCGGAGGAGGGTGAATTTCATACACGGGTAAATTTATTTTATTCTTCTTTATGACTTTCGCATTAATTTAAAATTGAAATATGATTTGAATTAATTGGTTGTTATTTAATTTGATGATGTATGCTTAGCTTAGGTGTTTTGATACATCATGCTTAGGACTTACAATCGATGATAGAATTTATCTTGGCAAAATCAGAGTCCATGTTAATTTCATTGAGTTTTTATTTGTCAAAGAATATATGAATGAACCTTGTGTAGTGAATTCGGCCAAATCCTTAGTCCCAGTACCTCTCGCCCATTGTTAATATTTTTGTATATATATTTATTTATTTTAAATCTAAAAATTCCATTTCCTTCACAAGTCCGAAACGAATCCTATTTACTGCAACCCCATCAAAAATCATAATCATTTTGGAGTCGCCGACGCGGATTTGTGCTTAGGTAGAATTTTTAGGTTTTTATTATTTTTTATTATTCCATTTGTTCTTTTTACGTCTCTTTGGTTGTGTCTTTGTATTACAGGTTTGAAGTTGGATACTAAAGACCTTGGAATCAAAGCTTAAAGCTAAAAGAGAAGGAAAAAAGACAAAGCAAAAAAATAAAGAAAAAAGAGAGAAAAAAAAAGAGAATTATTTTTTTTTATTTTTTAGAGACTTTCCATTTTATTTTCTTGTAATTATTATTATTATTTTTTGTATTTCTTTTCATTTGACTGGACTTTGGACAATTTATTTTAATTTTAAACCCTACGGAAGGGTTATATAAAAAAAAAATTTAATATAAACTGTTTGCAGGGAAGGACGACGATTACAATATCGTCTCAGCCCCTCGGGTTCGTACATGACATAGGAGTCGTGGCCCGAGTCGACTTCAACGGTTCATCCCCCGTATGGTACGGGAGGTAAGTCCATCGAAACACTCGCGAATCTCCTGTAAGCGAGTTACTGTATTCCTTAAGGTGATTCATTGATTGAGGACGAATTTGGACTATTTTTAAATTCCTAGTAAAGGGCAAGGCCTGGCCAATACAAGATAAGGGTTCGGATTTCATCACCGCTCCCTTCTTGCCCGCTTTAGGAAAACGAAACCAAACGCGAACCTAAGCTTAAAATTTTGACTAGAACGAGACCTATAGGGTAACGAGCTTAGTAGGAAAGTCGTTCGAAAAATATTGGTTACTCTTTTAGCATACTTCGAAGTTCATGATGGTTTCTGTGAGTTGAATGCATGATTGCGCCGCCTTGTGATAGCGGTGAGGCCTTGGGTATCAAATCTCCACTGAGCTTCCCTCGCCTCAATTCAACTTACTTTGACTCGGATTGATTCCATAGGGGTTTGCTTAAATTGTAACGAATTCCCTTTCGAAGGATTAGGAGCTGGTCTAGAAACAATCTAAGTGGAGCCATCATGCTTGTTGTTTGCTACATTTTATAGGTTTGCTTTGGTCGAGTCATCCTTGTTTGTGATTGTGTAGAATTCCCTTGCAATTAAGAATGTCGAACTGGTATGATAGAAGCCAATACAATGATTATCAACCTGAATTTGAATATGGACATCATCCTTTCTATGACCATGTTGGGAATAGTGGTTGGGAACGCCATCCTTTTCAAGGTTATGGTTCATACCATAGTGAGCCCAATTACTATCCACACCGAATTGGTCTTACGAGCAAGAAAATCAGGAACATTAGTACTAGTTACGCGTTTTTGGAAAATTACTTAAAAACTAGTCCTGATTATGATATTTCTGAACCTGTTCCTCTCTAGAAGAGACCCAACAACGGATTAAAAGGACGTATAAACGTTTAGTTGCAATGAATAGTTTAAAAGAAGAGTGTACACGGTATTCTGAGATGATAAACGAGAGTATGAACGTATAAGTGTTATGCTCAGTGAAATTCAGGCACGTCTAGAGGCAGAAAATGAACAGTTAGCTAATGCTGCTCGAAATGATCTAAATTTCCAAAATAGTGTTTCTAATTCTACCCTTTGATATCAATAGTGAATATTTGCCTAATTTAGAGGACGAGGTTAGAATAAAAGACACTACTTATTTAGATAAGGTTCATCATCTTCGTACTATTATGATGAGGATAGTAGTAATGAAGAATCTGAAATGTGTAGGCATAGTGATCAGGAATCTATTAATCCAATTGAGCTTTATAATGATTCTAGTTCAAATCCAAATAATTTTTATGATTATTCACCTATTCAAAAGGACGAGGATTTGATTAGGGATACCACCGTTTTAGACGATGTAGTTTTTTCTTTTGATTACGAAACCGATAATGCTTTAGAGGAACGGGTTTATTCCGAAAATGCTGTTTTAGAGTCTAGCGACTTAGAAACAATAGTCTTAGACGAAGAAAATGAACTCGTAGAGCTATTAAATATGAGTAGGATGCGTCGTTTATAACCTCGAAGGAGCAATTGACTATTTTCAGATTCCAATGATCTAGAAATTAAGGAAAGTCTATCTAGAGATACCCAAAAATCTAAGTTTGGGGGTGATTATCATTCTCCTTGTGTCATACCTTTAGCTCTTACAGATCCCTCATTTTGACTTGATATCTCTGCCTCGACCATTTTACAAGATTACCTTCATACTCGTTCCCGAACCTAATGATGTCCAGGAAGAAGTTCAGTCGTTAGAAACCCATCCTCTGGTTGATGTGGTTTGCCCAGGCTATGATACCCAGATTGACTTTGTTTTCCCACCAAATAGTTTTCTTCCAAATGTGGGAACGTTTATATTTCAAATGTGTCGAATATTAAGTTGTGAGACTAAACCTAAATGCTTTAGGAAATTAGAATCGACACATTTGCTTAAGAGTGACCACTACTCTCATTGTGGTCAATTTTGTAAGTCAAATCTTATTGACTTAGAGGATCCTCAGTTATTTAGGTTATTATTGTGCGCTTCTAAGATCATATTTGAGTTTTTCCAGACTCTAGGACCTAATGATTCGGATCCCACCTATGAAGAAACGCAACCAATGAAAATATTTTATTTAGACCCTTTCTTAGAACCTGAACCACAATTAGATATAAATATCTTAATCAGGAAACTAGATAAGGGCATGCTATCCTTGTTCACTTTCTTGGGTTATTGTAGTTTCCTTTGGTCAGCTCTTTTTGGTTTTGAAGACCCACAGTTATTTCGGCTGTTACTTTTTGATTCTATGAGGTGACTAATTCCTTCGATGTCTGGCTGAAGACTTTAAACTTAGCACTTCTTGGGAGGTAACCCAATCTCATGCGACACGGTAATATCTTTCCTTAACTCTTTTGCTTCAAATGGTAACAGTTTCTCCTTGTTCATATGCTTTTAATTTTATCTTTAGAACATTGAGGACAATGTTAGATTTAAGTTTGGGGGTATGGGAAGAACTTTTTAGTTGCACTTTTGAAACTTCTAGCGTCACATGGTATCCGGTTAGCTAAGTTTACATATGTTTCTCACCGAAAAGATAGAAATTGGAATGCTAGAGATAACAACTTATTGAGACATTAGAGAAAAAGACATTGAGATCCTTGAAATTCAGGAGAGAACTTGTTCCTTTTAGAGGGTAACCGTGATGGACCTAACCATACATGATGGAAAGGCAAGTAGGTCAGGGAAATGCCAGAAAGACAAAGCAACCTCACAATGTAGTCTTAGTTACTGGATTGCGACTCTCTCTCAGTAGAAACTTATCATCATCAACAAGCGGAGCGACATCAAAATCTATGAAGAAAGTTGAAGACGTTTTAGGTTTAGAAGCAACAATAGAAGAGAATAATTCAAAAATCAAAGTTGAAGTTATAAGAGCAAATGATATAAGTTGTTAGAATCCATGATACCAAGACATCACAAGTTGCGAAGATCCAAGTTTTGAAAGTCCTTCTCTCATGGCCATGTAAATTTTTGTCTTGTAATTTTTTGTTTTCAAAAAAAAAAAAAAAAAAAACTGAAAAATGAAAAAAAAAAAATAAAATGAAACATCATTACGTTCTTTTTGTTCAATAAGGCCATAGGGAAGAAGAAGAAATTTATAAGTCAAGCAAGAAATCGAAGAGAAGAGTTAATTGTCAAGGTTCTATGAGGTTCGAGAGTTTATCATCAACAGTTGAAGACCGAAGAAGGCGTTGTTTCTACTGAGCATTGTGAGAGAGTCGAAGAAAGATGCATTTTGGTTGCTTTGTTAGTCTGCTTTCAATCTGGCACAAAATCTTTCTAGCACTGGTTTAACTCATCACACGTAATTAGTCCAGCTGTGTAGCAGATGTCCCTCTCATTTTTATGTCTCTCCTAATCTTATCCAGCTGTAAAGCAGCGGACGCATCTTACAATGTTTATCTAGCTGTGTAGCGGATATCTCTTTATCTAGCAGTCGTGTGGATGTGTCTCCCCTTTTCTTCAGTCAGCTTTAGAGCTGACACCTTTAATTTCTCTGGCATTCTACTTACTTGGAGATAGGTTGAGAATATGTATGTCCTCATAGCTCTTTGGATACTTGTGACCAATTAGGAGTAAAGGTTTTGTGGGTACACCTCTGGTAAACCCTCCGGAGACAACACTCCGCCGCTAGGGCCACCTAGCGGTTTCACGGCCTGCTGCACGTGCTATGTGTAGTCTTTTTATCTTTTCAAAAATAAATTTTGCTCGAGGACTAGCAAATAATAAGTTTTGGGGTATTTGATAGACACATTTTTGTGTTTAATTTGATCTCAATATTATATATTGTTGGCACTCGAGTTTGTACTAATTTTGGTGTTTTATGTGTTTGTAGGCACCTTCGGAAAATAAACATTTTTTGGAAAATTCGGCTCGAAAGTTGGTAAAAGCCCCGGAGGACACGTGTTATTCGGACTCTCACCGTTGGATAAGGGGCACCTCAATTACTAAGGGGAACCCAAGGTCACCCCAAAAGGCATCTGCTATTTGCACCCCAGTACAGGATTAGGGGGAGGTCATCTTCTCCATTTGAATTTTGTTTTTGGCGGGAAAATGGAGAACACTTCTGCAGATTTTTGATCGAATTGTTGAACGTGTTCTAGGGAGATTCAATGGCTTATTTTTGGTAGATAGTTATGATATGGGCTATTAAACACACTGTGGGTGTTTGGTTCGACCAGAATTGGCTAGAATCAGCTAAACAATTCACGGGTTGAAAACAGGGCAGTTCGTGTATATCACGGGTTTCACGTGATTTGGAGAAGATTCAACGTGTTTTTTGCGTGCATGGAAGACCCTCACAGCCTGTTGGAGCGTGAAGGAGTTAAATATGGTAATTTGGAGGCTTGAAAACGCGTTAGAAGATGAAACAGGAAAGAAAATATTCCCAGAAATATTTTCTTTACTGCCGAGTTAAAGAGAATTATATGGAGTGAATGAGCGAGATTCAATGGGTCTGTTGGCTATAAATAGGTTGCTGGGGTTGAGTAGAAAGGGTGTCGATAGTTTGGTATCGATAGGAGAGCTCAGGAGCGAGAAATCAAGAGTTGATGAAAATTTGTTTCTGCTCCTGCTGATGATGAAGAACACCAAGAACACGAAGAACAAACTCGCAGGGACAGTCGTTTATCAACAGTGAAACAGACTCACATGCGTGGGTCGTAGGTGTGGGTCTTAGAACCACAGCGACAATAGCACTTCTCTTTTATCGTTCTTTTGTGACGCTTCCTGTGGGTCGCACATTAGCTGTTTACACCATTTTCTCTTCTTCTCTTCATTGTAAACACCATTTGAGCAATAAATAAATATTTTGAGCGTGTTTTTATCATGATGAGCTAAACCTAACACTGGGACGACGGAGGAGGGTGAATTTCATACACGGGTAAATTTATTTTATTCTTCTTTATGACTTTTGCATTAATTTAAAATTGAAATATGATTTGAATTAATTGGTTGTTATTTAATTTGATGATGTATGCTTAGCTTAGGTGTTTTGATACATCATGCTTAGGACTTACAATCGATGTTTTGAGAATCTATCTTGGCAAAATCAGAGTCCATGTTAATTTTATTGAGTTTTTATTTGTCAAAGAATATATGAATGAACCTTGTGTAGTGAATTCGGCCAAATCCTTAGTCCCAGTATCTCTCGCCCATTGTTAATATTTTTGTGTATATATTTATTTTTTTTAAATCTAAAAATTCCATTTCCTTCACAAGTCCGAAACGAATCCTATTTACTACAAACCCATCAAAAATCATAATCATTGCGACTTGTATAAATAGGTATCACCTATTTCCACCAAAGGACAAGTTTTGGTCAGGAGAATACAACACTCAGAAATCACTTGTTAGCTTTCCCATCTATTAACTTTCCACTTTATGATACAAGTCGTCAAACAACTACTCTTCCCGAATCAGCTACTCTGTTCTCAACACTCTCTTCGCTTCCCTCCCTATACCAACCCTCCTCCTTCACTTTGTGACCGAAGCAAGTCTGGAACGGCCATTTCTTGGTTTAGGCCGGATTTGTACAGATTGATATCTCGAATCAAATTACTCCCTTGTAGTACATTGTTTAGGGTTTAGACTCGTTTCTCACCCACGCACTCGAAATTACCAAAATCAGCAAAAATTGTTTTCACCCTCAATCACACGCATATAAACCAGCGTGTCTATAAATCGTACACTATGGACACGCATACTAGCATGTCTAATAAAACCAACTTTTTAACCACGCCTTAAGTGGCGTGACTATTTTTTGGACACACCACAACTGGTTAACATGGCCATTGACTGGTCTATAAACACACCAAATCAAAAATTAAAAGTTAACGTGACTAAACGGTTGATATTTGGATATGCCACTAGCCCTGGCATGGCTGAAAGCACTTATATTAACACGCCCATAGAACATGGAGTGTTTATAGGGTAGACTTCTACCCTATAGACACGCCAAAACCAAAAAGGCGTGACAAGGAAATTTATATCTCGCGTAGCGAAAGGCCACTTTTGTACTAGTGCATGTCATTATGCAAATATTGATGGAAGATAAAATGAACTTTTGATTACAAATATTAAGTCTATGATATAATTATGCAAATATTGATGAAATATAGAATGAATTTTTGAATATTTCGCAGTATTGATCTTTCCCTGATCCACTTCTATGTGAAAGTACTGTATGGTCCGTGTCTAAGTCAAACTCCAACTTGGCTGACAAGTTCGTGCCTAAGTGTAATACTACCATGCAGACCATGCAGCCTTTGCGTCAAAAGAAACAAGTTTAGGAAAGGTTTCTGGTAGTGTGGCGGACGTTGATAAATCCAAATCTGATTCAGTTTTGGTTGGTAGTACTCAGGTTTCTGGTAGTTTAGAATCCCAGCAAACTAAGTAAATCTATAAAGAAGGGAAACAAACTAACGTGAAGATGATGGCAAGTAAAAATTCCGTGAACATGTCTGGCACTTCTAAACAAGATTGGACACCGATAAAGGGTAAGAACTCACCTAATAAAGGTACTTCTTTTACTTTTACTCCTTTTGTGGGTGAGCCATTAAGAACAGAAGTAGTGGTTAAGAAAAAGTATGACGTTCTATCTTCTGAGTTAGGCCTTGATAACAATATTAGTGAGTTTATAGAGGAGGGGGAGGAAAAAGATTTAGAGGATTCAACTGACTCAGATGATAGTATGGGCTCGAAAAAGTGGGGTGAAGTTGATGCAGATATTCTAGCAAGGAAACAAGCTAGGAAAGTGGCAAAAAAAGCTGCTAAAATCATGGCTACACGCTCTTTGCAATCTGATGCTAGCTTGGAATCATCTTACATCAAGAATTCCAAGTCCAATGAGGAAACTCTAAGCCGTGACTCTGATCATAACAAGGAAACACAAACAGGGTTGGAGGATATTGTGTTTGATAAGAATAATATTTTGTCAATGGATGAACTAGAGGAGGCAAGCGCAATTCAAAATGATGAAGTGTGTGCTAATTTCATTAGAAATTCAGCCTTTAGACAAGACTATTTCAAGGAAAAAAGGAGCTAATGGATAGAATGTCAACTAAGAAACCAACTCAATCTTCTAATAAGTTTTCTCTTATTAAGCTTGTTCCTGGTAATTATACTTCTGAGGATGAAGATGGATAATTTTATGTGGATGAAGATGAGGATATCTCTAGTAATTATGCTTTTGATACGGATATTATGGCTGAAGTTTTTTCCAAGAGAAAATCGTATAAAGTTGGTAGCAACAGTAATAAATTGAGGGGAGTTGGCTATAGATTTAGGTATCTTCTTTTAATTTTCTTGTTTGAGGTTATTATTTTAGCTATTTCTTAGAAGTAATTTTAACCCCTTTAGTTTATGGGGGTATGGAGCTTTATGCTGCACAATTGTTATTCTTGTAATTACGTTTTTTTGCTTTAATAAACTATTGGACTTAGCAAAAAAAAAAAAAAAAGGTTTTCTGGATACAAATTCATGTTTCATGTGATTTATTAATGTCCAAAGAAATCTTTCTTTTCATGCAAAAGTAAGGTCGCTCTTATTCTTCTTTCGGGAATGACATTTTATGGGGGAGAGTTCTTTTTTAAACTTGTACTTAATTGCCAAATATTTGTGGGGAGTGCGGCTGTGGAATATTGTAGGAGTTTTCTTGTATCTTTATAAACTCCTTGATGAATAAACTAAGTTTCGACTATGTGAAATCATCGAAACAAATTTGACATGTTCTCTTTTAGTCATGATGTATCTCTATGAGAATTTCATTATGATCCCATTAGCTTTCATACCTTTGCCAATTTATATTGACAAAAGGGGGGAGAATTATTGTGTATTTTACACTACAAATACATATGGTTTACGGATCATTATGTAAGGGGGGGTGGTTTTCATTGTGAGATAAAGTATTGACTAAGGGGAGTGATACATATCACCATAGTATTATTTTAAAGTTGTGATATAATTGGACTTTGATTATCTATAATAATACTGTGACACTGTATAACAATCATTGAGAACATATGTTTTCTTATTGTTATGGCTACGGATCTTCAACAACTCTGTTGCTGAGTTGAACAGGTTCAGAATCAGTGGAGTACTTGGAAGTGACGAAAATTCCGAGTAATGTTGAAGAACCTAGGAAATCAAGCATTTGGATGATAATCTACAAAGTTTATTTATTTTGTAATCCATATGTATTGATAGTTTTGTCACTAAAATTAACAAAGGGGGAGATTATTAGAGCACGGCTCCGTCGAACTCGTAAGCGTTGCTATCTCAAGCTTGTTTGTCAAGTTTAGTTGGCAAAACTATAAGTCTTGATTTCTAGTCTACTTATAGCTATGTCTCGGATTAGGATAGAATGTGTAGTTGAGCTTTAGAATTCACGGCGTTCATCGATTGAAGATGAAGAACTACTAAAGGGAGCTTGTGGAACTTCATCAACAAAAGGTATGTGGAGACTTGAACTCATATATCACTCAGAAGTTTATTTCTATTATGTCTCCTATTGAGACAAAAGTCCCATGCCTATATAGACTTTATATTATGCACATTTGGTATTTCGAGCTGAGTTTAACTCGTTTACATATTTATCGAAATATGTGTTGGTAAGCTTTTGCTTTAACCAAGTTCATATATATTCTTGACGAAAGTCAAAAGATGATCATGTGAAAATCTCCTGGTAACATCATATATGATTTGTTTGAGACAGTCATTTGTTGTAGACTCGGAATGTTTCGTATTGATCTATTGATCACTTGAAAAATTGCTTTGAAGATAATAGTTTGTGTGAGACAGCTATTCCCGTCTTCCAAGAATATTTCAATGACTAATATGGAGTTCAGAATGATTAACCATTGATTGGAAATAACACAGTATGCATACTTGTATGCTAACTGTTGCAAGTTATTCAAAGTCCGGGAACCATAGTATGCATACCCGTACGCGTACTGGTTTGATAGTTGAAGTCCAGGAACTTAGTATGCATACCCGTATGCGTACCGGCTTAACAGTTCAAGTCCGGGAATTCAACTGAGTTTGGTCATGTATGACAATATGCGTACCCGTTCTCATACTGGCGAACCCAGACCAAGTCCGGAACTCTAAGTATGCGTACCGTTTGCATAATTGAGCGGGTTAAGTTCTAAAATCGGTTTGTTCACGAACAAATACATTTATATATTAAGGAATGCAATCTTTTGCAAACCGTGGCTATAATCTTCATGAATTGATTCAAGTGAATCAAAATCGATTTTTGCTTCAATTGTGACTTGTATACTTCTATGAGAATATAAACAATTGAACAACTCCATAACTAGTTTCATTTGAGTCATTTGAACTACTTGTGATTAAGATGAACAAGGTTGACATGAAAGTGTTCATATGGATAACTTCGGTTAACTATTGTTGAGCAAACCATGTGCACACGTTTGGGTACGGTTACTCATACCTAAATGAGGTCACATTTAATTTGTGTATAACAATCTAAGTTCGATCCAACGGTTGAAAGATATTAGCTTGACTCTAATCAGGTTTTCATCTAACAGTGAATATTGAATGCTTTGCTACCAAGGTAACATTGATTGCAAACCCTGATTTGAAGACTATATAAGGGAGAACTCTAGCAACTGGGAAACTTAATCCCCACACCTCCTGTGTGATACTAGTTGCGACTAGAGTTGATTCTCCTGTAACCTAGGTTTTTCCTAAAACCATTATAGGTTAACGACTAAAAGACTTCATTGGGATTCTGAAGCTAGACCCAACTATTTTCTCTGTAGTTGCGTGTTCTGATCTTACGTTGTTCTATCGTGTTGAGTACTGTCTTCTCTAAGATTTGCTCGAGATTTAGTCTCTGGTAGGTAAGATAAAAAGTAGTCATAAACATCTTCGTATCATCGTTTTTGATTCCACAATATCTTGTTTTGCTTCCATATGATTAAGATTATTGTGAGGTGATTGATATTACTAGGATGTTCTTCGGGAATATAAGACAGGTGTATCAATTGGTTTCTGTTCACCTTGATTTATTAAAAGACGGAACAAAAACTCGTAGGTATTTCTGTGGGAGACAGATGTATCTATTCAATAGACTTTTCTGTGTGAGACAGATTTGTTTATCAAGTCTTCAACTTTGGGTCGTAGCAATTCTTAGTTGTGGGTGATATCATCTAAGGGAATCAAGTGTGCAAAATCCGGCGTGGTTCAAGAGGCGTAAGGAACACGACTGTACCTTAATTAGTATAAGATTGGTTAGGGATCAACTACATTCCAGTCTGAAGTTAACTTGTAGTAGGATAGAGTCTGTAGCGGCTCAATACAATGTGGTGTTCAAATCTGGACTAGGTCCCTGGGCTTTTCTGCATTTGCGGTTTCCTAGTTAACAAAATTTCTGGTGTCTGTATTATTTCTTTTTCGCATTATATTTTTGTATAATTGAAATATTACAGGTTGTGCGTAGTTCAATCAATTGGTGAATCCAACCTTTGGTTGTTGATTGAAATTGATTGATGCTTGGATATTGGTCTTTGCTACCATCCAAGTTATTTCTCATATTAATCCGGCTCACGGATTTTTATCTGTTAGAATGTAGATTGATTCGAGAAATTGAGATATAACTCTTGGATGTATTTTCCTTGATTGAGTCTGACTGTCTAGTTGATTCTCTTGGAAATATATTGGAGTTAGTCCATACATAATGCCTAAAAGAAATATTGGGTGTAGTTTTTTGACCCCCGGTTTTTCAGAAACATCTTAGCTCAATAAATAAATTTAGAGCACAAGAGATTTATTGAAAAACAATAAATCAACTACTTGTTTGAAGGAAGAACTTATTGAAGCTTCTAATTGCTTGCAACAAAAAAAAACAGATCATTCATAATAATAAGAGCAAACATTAACTTGAGCAAGGATCGACGGTAAGATGATCGTTTTTCCTTTTCTTCATAACAAAATAAGAATATCCCACGTACAACAAAGACCACTTTGTCAAGAAGAAGATGTCTTCTTGAGAATCTTGTGCATCCTCACATGGTTTCAATGGAGGAGGGACAAACAAAAGTAGTCAAGTGGTAACATGATGAGCATTTTGCTCATCAAGTGTGTTGACTTTCTCTTCCTTTATTTCTTGAGAAACATCAGAAAAAGCAATAAAGTTAGTCTCATGAGAATAAAAAGAAAGAGGACAAGAATTACTTGATGTTGCTTCCTTCTTTGCCTTCCTAATGCTACGCTTGAGTCTATCGATACTGGTCTTGAGTTCTGATACACGATTATTGATATGAATGTATCCAGGAAATGTTGAGCCTTTTAATCCAAAACGTTATTCAACCATAGATGAAGAGTTTGAAGGATTTTCCTTTTGCAGTACCATCTTTCTTCTTATTGGAACACGAAGACAGTCATCTGTCCTTATAACATTAACCCTTTGGCAATTGTTGCAGTTGTGAAAAGGTTTTGTATTACCCTTAAAAACAAAGGTTGGCTCATCACAACACTTTCTTTGTCTAAAGGTTGGAAAATTTAAACCAGTAATCTGAGATACAAGTTTGATCACTTCTTTAGACTCCAAACAAGAATGTTATGAAGTTTCTCATTTCGTAGACGAAACGACATCTCCTTTCAAGGTGACCTTTGTTTCCGCAGGAATGGCAACTGAATGGAATGCTACTACCTGATCTCATGTGAGCTGTTTTTGGAGATTGATGAACCTTCTTCTTTGGTACTTCAGCTGCTGGAGGTAGATCATCACTTTTTTTATCAATGAGATTCTTCTGTTGGAAAATGCTATTAGCATGAATAACACCAATATTACTAATACTTGAGGCGTTTATTTCTTTATAGCCCAAACCTCGTGTATCACGATGTTTTTTACATGCTCTCAGCATAGTGGATAATTTGGTTGAGCTAGAGCTGAAATTTTTTAAGTCGTCTTCCAACAATTTGACCTTATCTTGAACTGCAGTTAGGTCAGCCTCTAATTGTTTTTTCTCGAGAGAGAAAAACATTTTCTCTGTCACAGAAACAACTTTGTTGAGAGTCACACATTGCTTCAGATTCTGCCAGTTTTTCTTTCAACACCAAGAGATTTCGACGAAGATTTTCACATTCAGAATTTTTTGAACGCACATCTTCTTCACGATCTTTAAGAAGCGACTGTAACATATTATATCTACAATCATAACCTTTATATATTTTTCTCATTTTCTTGTTTTCTTGACATAGAGGAGTCAGAAACTCAATCAAACAAGACGTTGACTTCTTTTTCTTTATGAGTTGGTCAAAAAGCTTGATATATTGCGAGACTTCTTCATCAACATCTGAATCATTTTCATCTGAAAGTTCATCCAACTGTTTGGCCAGCGTGTTTCCCAGTTATACAGAGTTTCAGGCAATGATAAAGATGTGAGAGTGTTAGAGCACTGCTCGGTCGAACTCGCATGTGTTGCTATCTCAAGCATGTTTGTCAACGTTAGTGATCAAAACTATAAGTCTTGATTTCTAGCCTATTTATAGATGTTTCGAACCAGACATAGATAGTATAGTTGAGCTTAGATTTCACAGAGTTCATCATTTGAAGATGAAGAACTACTAAGGGGATCTTGTGGAACTTCTTCGAGAAAAGGTATGTGGAGACTTGAACTCATCTATCACTTGGAAATTCTATTTCTACTACCTCCTATATTGAGACATAAGTCGTGTTAAGATATAGTTTTCTCTATACACATTTGGGATTTCAAGCTGAGTATATCTCGCTTACATATTTCTCGAAATATTTCTGGTAATCTTTCGCTTCGACCAAGTTCATCTTATATCATGAGAAAATTTCCGAGTAACATCTTACATGGTTTGTGTGATACAATCATTTGATGTAGGCTTGGAATGTTTCGATAATGATTATTTCAATATCTTGAAAATTGCTTTGATGTTAATAGTGTATGAAAACAACCATTGTCATTATAGAAGAATGTTTCAATGATTGAAATAAAGAGTTGAGAATGTAACCATGTTTGGATATAAGCATATATAGTGTGTTCGCACATTAGTGTATAAATCCATAAACCAGGAGCCAAGTGTATGCATATGTGTGTATACGAAATTGGTGAAGGAGACAGGTTAAGTATGCGTACGGGTACGCATACTGGCGGAAGTTTTCGAACCGAAAATTTCTACTAAGTTTGGTTTTGAAAAACTCTTAACTAGTCACATTAAGTATGCGTACCCGTATGCATACTGGCGGAAGTTTTCGAACCGAAAATTTCTGCTGAGTTTGGAAACTAAACAAACTCAAATCCGGTTGCTTAAGTACGCATACCCGTACGCATACTTAAGCTGGTTACTTTGTCAAATCGGTCAGTTCATGGAATTAAACATCTAAATCATAAGGAATGCAATCTTTGCAAACCGTGGCTATAATTTTCATGATTGATTCAAGTGAATCAAACACATTTGGTTTCAATTGTGTTTTCTATAGCAATTAAAAAAATCTTTAACTAGTTTCATTTGAGTCATTTGAACTAGTTATGGTTGAGATGAATAAGGTTGATATGAGAGTAATCATATGGCTAACATTGGTTAACTATTTGTAAACCAACATGGTGTACACGTTTAGGTACGGTTACATAAACCTACATGAGGGTACATTTCATTTGTGTGTAACAAGCTAAGTTCGATCTAACGGTTGAAAGATATTAGCTTGGTTGAATCAGGTTTCTCATCTAACTGTGATTATTGAATACTTTGTTACCAAGGTAACTTGGATTGCAAACCCTGGTTTGAAAATTATATAAAGGAGAACTCTAGCAACTGGGAAACCTAATCCCCACACCTCCTGTGTGTTACTAGTTGCATAACTAGAGTCGATTCTCTTTTAACCTTATGTTTCTTCTCGAGACCATGTAGTTTAACGACTTGAAGACTTCATTGGGATTGTGAAGCAAGACCCAACTATTATCTTTGTAGTTGCATGATATGATCTTGCTGTTTCTATCGTGTTGAGTACAATTGAAATAATTGGCTCAAGATTTTATATCTCCGATAGACAAGATAGAAAAGTAATCACAAACACCTTCGTCTCATCGTTTGTGATTCCACAATAACTTGTTTCGCTAGTCGATTAAGTTTATTGTGAGGTGATTGATAATTCTAGGTTGTTCTTCTGGAATATAAGTCCGGGTTATCAATTGGTTCATGTTCACCTTGATTTATCAAAAGACAGAACAAAAACTCTTGGGTATTTCTGTGGGAGACAGATTTATTCAATTCTATAAACTTTTCTGTGTGAGACAGATTTGTCTATCAAGTCTTCGACTTTGGGTCGTAGAAACTCTTGGTTGTGGGTGAGATCAACTAAGGGAATCAAGTGCGTAGTCTTCTGCTGGGATCAGAGACGTAAGGAGCGCAACTGTACCTTGAATCAGTGTGAGATGGATTAGGGTTCAACTACAGTCCAGTCCAAAGTTAATTGGTAGTAGGCTAGTGTCTGTGGCGGCTTAATACAGTGTGGTTTTCAATCTGGACTAGGTCCCAGGGTTTTTCTGCATTTGCGATTTCCTCGTTAACAAAATTCTGGTGTGTGTGTGTGTTATTTCTTTTCCGCGTTACATTTTGTTATATAATTGAAATATCACAGTTTGTGCGTTAAGATCAATCAATTAGAATATTCAACCTTGGGTTGTTGATTTACGTTGATTGACACTTGAACATTGGTCTTTGCTACCGTTCAAGTTACTCCTCTTATTCAATCGGGCTCGCATATTTTTATTTGCTGATTGCGGATTGAATTAAGAGTTAGAGATATTAAACTCTCTGATATACTTTACTCTAGATTGAGTCTGGCTGTCTAGTTGATTCTCTAGAAAGTATATTGGAGTAAGTCCTCTAATATTGCCAAACGAATTGTTGGGTATGGTTGCTAGACCCCCGCATTTTTAGAGAGAATATCTTCAAGTGAATCCAAGCTTTGAACCAAGTCAGAATGTTTCTGAATTGGTGATGCGTCGTTTAAGATAGCACTTCAGTCCATAGAGTCAGATTTCTACAAACACAGACTTATGAGGTCTTAGCGTGTTTACCTGGTCTGATACCAATTGAAAAAGAAGGGGTATAACAACCATACCTAATAATTCGTTCGGCAATCTATATGAACTAAACTCCAATTTAATTCCGAGAGCACCAACTTAAAAGTGAGACTCAATCAAGAATTATATTAAAGTGTTTTTATCTCTTTCTCAATAAATCAGCAAATCAAACAGCTAAAAATCTACGAGCCTGATTGATATGAGAAATAACTTGGACGGTACCAAAGACCGATGCCCAAGTGTCATTCAAGTTCTACCCAATAAACAAGGTCCGATTTATCAACTGATTGAACTATGCACAACCTGTGATATTTAAATAATATTAAAAAGTATAATACGGAATCACAAAAGTCTGAGACGACTTCAAGTCGTTAACCTAATAATGGTTTTAGAAAACCTAGTTAAAGGAGAGTCGACTCAAGTTTGCAACTACGACACAACAAAGTGTCGGGATTAGGTTTTTCAGTTGCTAGAGTTCTCCCTTATATAGTCTTCCAAATCAGGGTTGCTTACAATCAATAATAAAATAGATTAGTAACAAAGCATTCAATATTCACCGTTAGATGAACTCCTGATTTAAGATTCAAGCTAAGTCTGCTTAGAAATTAAGTAATCAATCTCCACCATTAGATGGTCTTAGCTTGTTACACACAAATGAAATATACTTATATTTATATATGCTAACCGTACCTAAACGTGTATATTGAGTTGGCTCAATAACAGTTAACCGAAGTTAGCCATATGAACACTTTTGTCTTAGCTGTATTCATCTAAAACTTCTAGATAAAAAATGAAGATAAATAAATCATGATAGATAATCAAATGAATCTAATTGAGTTTCAAATAGAGTTGTTCAATTGTTCACTATCTCATAGAAAAATATATGAACAAACTGAATCGAAATCGGTTTGATCTGTAATCGTACAAAGTACTTATCCAAGAAT
Source organism: Papaver somniferum (assembly GCF_003573695.1). NCBI lineage: Eukaryota > Viridiplantae > Streptophyta > Magnoliopsida > Ranunculales > Papaveraceae > Papaver > Papaver somniferum. The sequence goes on from NC_039365.1 coordinate 51,181,541, forward strand.
CAATGAACATTAAGCCACAGTTTGCAAAGTTAATTTGCATTCCTTAAATCATAAATGTTTTAGTTCATGAATATGAGAATCATACATAAACGACTTTAGAACTTTTCCACTGCGTTAGCAAACTAGGTACACGAACAACAGCTCTGGACCTTGGCCTAGTCAAGCCGTTCACCAACCCGGTTCGCGAATAATTGTCCCGGACCCAACTTAGGTATACCCGCTCGCATACTAGGTACGAAAACAAGAGTTCCGGACATTCTCAAGTAAATCCGTTCGCATATTAGGTGCGCAAACAAGAGTTCTAAACCTGAATCATCACAATACAGTTCCCATACTAGGTATGCATACCGTGTTGTATCCAGACAGGGCTAATTGTTATAAACTCTCATTCCAATCATCGAAACATACTTGGAAGACTACAATGGTAATCTCACACATACCATTAGCTTCAAGTAACTTTCAAGTGATCGAACGATCAATACGAAACTTCTCGAGCTAACATCAAATGACTGTCTCACACAAATCATATAAGATGTTCAAGGTAATTTTGACATGATCATATTTTTACTTAATATTTAGTTTCCAACAAATAGATTGTTTCCAACTAAACACATCAAGAATACGATGAACATAGCTAAAGCAAAAAGCTTCTAACACATATTTCGAGAAATAGATAAGCGAGATAAAGTCGGCCCGAAATATTAAACGTGTATAATGTAAAAGTCTATATAGCTATACGACTTAGTCTCATTAGAATATAGAATAGAATATACTTCTGAGTGATAGATAAGTTTTAGTCTCAACATACCTTTTGTTGATGAAGCTCCTCCAAGCCCATCAGTAGATATTCTTCTCTAATTGGTGAACGTCGTGAAGTCTAAAGCTCAACTACACATTTTTTCCTAATTCGAGACATAAATATAAGTAGACAAGAAGTCAAGTATATATTTTTGATCTTCTAAACTTGACAAACAAGCTTGAGATAGCAACGCTTGCGAGTTCGACCAAACAGTGCTCTAACAATCTCCCCCTTTGTCAATTTTAGTGACAAAACTATCAATACATATGGATTACAAAATAAATAATCTTTGTAGCTTCTCATCCGTCATGCTTGATTTCCTTGGCTCTTCAAAATTCCTTGAATTCTTCGTTACTCCAAGTACTCCAACGATTCTGATCGTGTTCAACTCAGCATCATTGTTGTTGAAGATCCGTAGCCATGATAATAAGAAAATAGATGTTCTCGATCATCGTTATACAGTGTCATAGTATTATTATAGATAATCAAAGTCCGATTGTATCACAACTTTGAAATAATACTATGGTGATATGTATCACTCCCCCTTAGTCAATACTTCCATCTTATAATGAAAACCTCTCCCCCTTACATTATGATCCATAAACCATACATAATGATACGTAAACCATATGTATGTAGTGTGAACTACCAAATAATTCTCCCCCTTTTTGTCAACATAAATTAGCAAAGGTACGTAAAATATGGGATCATAATGAAACTTTCAAAAAGATCCTTCATGACTAAAAGAGAACATATCAACTTTGTTTCGATGATTTCACATAGTCGAAACTTAGAGATCTCTAATAAAATGATACCTGATGTCGATGTGCTTAGTTCTTGAGTGCTCGACAGGATTCTCAGTGATGCTAATCGCACTTGATTTATCACAATTGATCTTCATTATGCCAGTGTCAATTCTATAATTAGCAAGCATTTGTTTCATCCATAGAAGTTTAGTAAAACACGAACCTGCAGCAATATATTCTGCTTCGCATATTGAAAGGGATTGTGAGTTTTGTTTCTTGCTATGCCATGCTACAAGATTTAACCCAACATAGTAGAATCCCCCGGCTATAATTTTTCTATCTCCCACACAATATGCCCAATCAGCAACTGAATAAGCAGTAAGGTCAGTGTTAATATCAAAAGTATAATATAGACCATAACTAATGGTGTGTTTAATATATCACCTGATCCTTTTTGCAGCGGCAAGATGATATTCCTTTGGATTCGACTGAAATCTAGCACAACAACCAACACTAAAAACAATATCAGGTCTCATAGCAGTAAGATATAAAAGACTTTCAATGATAGACCGATAGATTTTCTGATCAACACTGACACCTTTCTCATCACTATGCAGTTTGTCAGTAGTGAGCATAGGAGTAAGTTTTGGAGTTGACTTCTCAAGACCGAACCTTTTTACAAGATCCCTGGCATATTTTTCTTGAGATAAGTAAATTCCATCCTTGTGTTATTGAATCTGTAATCCTAAAAAGAATTTTAATTCACCAACATTGCTCATTTCAAACTCCTTTCCAAGAGAGACTTTAAAATCTTTTGCAAGTTTCTCAAAGGTGGATCCATACATGATATCATATACATAAACTTGAGCAATAACAACATCCTTCCCACTATATTTTGTGAACAATATTTTATCAGCACCACCTCTCGAAAAACCTTTCCTAAGAAGAGAACTAGTTAGTTTTTCGAACCAGGCACGAGGTTCTTATTTTAATCCATATAATTCCTTTTTGAGCCTAAACACATGATATGGAAATTCTGAACTTTCAAATCCTTTAGGTTGAGAAACATAGACCTCTTCCTTTAAGCATACATTTAAGAATGCGGATTTAACGTCCATTTGAAATAGTTTAATCTTGAGAAAACAAGCGTGAGCTAAGAGTAGTCTAATGGACTCAAGGCTTGCTATAGGAGCAAAGGTTTCGTCAAAATCGATACCTTCAATCTATGAGTATCCCTGAGCGACAAGTCTAGCTTTGTTTTTGACAATTGTGCCAAATTCATCTGACTTGTTCTTGAATATACATTTAGTACCAATAATATTAATATTGGAGGGAGGTACGAGTTCCCATATATCTTGTCTTTGGAATTGATTTAACTCTTCATGCATTGCATTCACCCAGAAGGGATCGTTAAGAGCTTCATCAATATTTTTTGGTTCTACTTGCGATAGATAACATCCAGAATTGAAAATATTTTGAAGTTGTCCTCTCGTCTTAGTTGTAGAATCCTTACTTCCAATAATATTGTTAGTATCATGATTCTGTTGAACCCAGAGGTACCGAGGAGAAGAACGTTCTCGTTCCACATGAATACCCTAACTAGGGGTTATCTCCTCATCACTAGAAACGTCAGGATCAGTAACCGTTGGAACAACTTCTACTGATTCTGGGATTTCTTTAACTTTCTCAATTGTCTCGGTTGGAGGCAATTCAGCAGGAGGGTCATCATGATGGAAATTGCTCAGATCATCAATGATAACATTTGTTGATTCCATCATAACATGGGTTTTGAGATTGTATACTCGGAAACCACGACTGTCAAATGCATAGCCAAGAAAAATACCTTCATCGCTTTTAGAATCAAAATTCCCTTTCTGTTCTCGATCTTTTAGAATGTAACACTTACTTCCAAACACTCTGAGATTGTGTAAGTTGGCTTATTACCGTACCATGACACACAAGGAGTATTTAGGATCTTTGACCATAAATAGACACAGATGATCAAATAGCATGTTGTAAAAATAGCTTCACTCGAAAACATCAACGGTAAGATTTTGTTATGGAGCATTAACCTTTCCATTTACTGAATATTCCTATTCTTTCTTTCTGCAACTCCATTTGCTTGTGGAGTAATGGGTGGTGAATATTGTTGAATAATCCCCAGTTTATCATAGAATTCAAACACTTTAGTGTCCTTGAATTCAGTTCCACAGTCGCTCCTAGTTATCTTTAAATTGCGACCCTGTTAATTCTGGATTTTATTAAAAATAATATTGAATTCGTCAAGGGTTTCATTCTCGTGAGCTAAAAATGCTACCCAAGTGAATCTAGTGTAATCATCTACTACAACCAAAGCATACTTCTTCCCGGCAATAGTAGGTTGTTGACTAGGTCCAAAGAGATCCATATGAATTAAATCAAGCGGAGCTTTAGTGAGAATATCTCGAGATGATTTATGTGGAAATTTTGTTTGCTTACCCTTTTGACAGGCACCACATACACCTTCAATCTTATCATTGATTTTGGGAACACCTCTAACAAGTTCTTTGTTAATGATCTTAGTTAGAAGGCGGTAATTGATGTGACCAAAACTCTCATGCCAAAGATGTGTATATTCCACCTTAGTCAATTACAACAATTATTAAACTGAGTATCTAAGAGATAGCAGTTATTTCTACCACGAGTTCCCTGAAAAATTATTTTTCCAGTTTTGTCTACAATGTCACATCCATTCGCATTGAAGACATCTTTATGGCCTTTGTCACAAATTTGACTAACAGAAAGAAAATTAGCAGTCATACCTTTTACGTATACAACATCATGGATTTCAGGAACGCCTGGTAGTTTGATTGTCCCCTTCTTGCTTATATAGCAGCAACTCCCATCTCCAAAAGTTACTTGACCGCCTTTAAAATAGCTTGAGTTCACAAACCAAGAAATATCTCCAGTCATATATAGGCTACATCCACTATCAAGGAACCATTGAAAGGGTGATGTTGATTTTAGAGCAAAAGCTCTCATACTAACACTACTATCCCGGTTGGGATTTCTTGTTAGACTTATATACCTTTTTAGAGAAGTAAACAGTTGTTCAGCTTTCTCCTGAAGATCACTAGCAACCTTTAAATTTTTCTTGAAAGGTATACATGCATGTTGAAAATGATCAGGAGAACCACAAAACATACATGTACCAACATCTTTAAACTCATCTGAGAACTTCTGAGTCACATCAGGTTTTACGAAGCCTAAACGTCGCTTATCCCCTGTCTTACGACAATCCTTCAGGGAAGGATTAAAGGAGTTTTTCAAATCCGTTGAAGATACTTTGACAGACTTCATATCCTTTCTTTTTGCAATTTCTGCAACAAGATCAGTGTTGATCTGGATTTGTTCATCCAACTTCTTTTGGAGATTAACTACCTCTTCAGAGCATTCTCGAAGATCAGAGTTTTTGATATAAATTTCGCAATGAATACCATCAATTTTCCTTATCAATCGTTGTTTCTCTCGACAAAGATTATTGATGATTTTCTCTAGATTAAAACACTCAACCTCATCGATGGTTTCTAGAACACACTCGGATTTGAGTAGATCTAAATATGGTGAAGCGTCTATAGAGACTTTCTTGTCCATTGAGTCAGATTGCTACAAACACAGACTTATAAAGTCTTTAACGTATTTGCCTACTCTGATACCAATTCAAAAAAATGGGGCAACCACACCCAATATTTCATTCGGCAATCTGTATGGACTAACTCCAATATAATTCTATGAGAATCAACTAGACAGTCAGACTCAATCAAGGTAATATATCCAAGGGTTGTATCTCTATTTCTCAATACAATCTGCAATCGAACAGATAGAAATTTGTGAGCCTGATTAATATGAGAAATAACTTGAACGGTATCAAAAACCAATGTTCAAGTTTCAATCAATTTTTATGAACAACCAAAGGTTGAATTCACCAATTGATTGAACTATGCACGACCTATGATATTTCAATTATATAAACAAATATAATGCGGAAAAGAAATAACACAGACACAGAAGTTTTGTTAACGAGGAAACTACAAATGCAGAAAAACCCCGGGACCTAGTCCAGATTTGAAAACCACATTGTATTAAGCCGCTACAGACACTAGCTTACTACAAATTAACTTCCGACTGGAATGTAGTTGATCCCTAACAAATCTCATATTATTCAAGGTACATTCGCGTTCCTTACGCCTCTGAATCCCAGCAGGACTCTACGCACTTGATTCCCTTAGCTGATCTCACCCACAACTAAGATTTGCTACAATCCAAAGTCGAAGACTTATAAACAAATTTGTCTCCCATAGAAATGTTTATTCTAATAGATAAATATGTCTCCCACAGAAATACCTATGAAGTTTTGTTCCATCTTATGATAAATCAAGGTGCATAGGAACCAATTGATAATCCGGTCTTATATTCTCGAAGAACAGCCAAGAAATATCAATCACCTCACAATAACTTAACTATATGGTAGTAGAACAAGTTATTGTGGAATCACAAAGAGTGATACAGAGAGCTTTGTTATTACTTTTTATATCTTACCTATCGGAGATAAATCTCGAGAAAATCTTAGAGAAGATAGTACTCAACACGATAGAACAACTAAGATCAGAATACGCAACTACAGAGAAAATAGCTGGAGAATCCAGATGAAGTCTTCAAGTCGTAAACCTATAATGGTTTTAGGAAAAACCTAGGTTAAAAGAGAATCGACTCTAGCCGCAACTAGTATCACACAGGAGGTGTGGGGATTACGTTTCCCAGTCGCTAGAGTTCTTCTTTATATAGCCTTTCAAATCAGGGTTTGCTAAGTTTTCTTAGAAACAAAACATTCTATATTCAACGTTTGATGAAAATATGATTTAAGATACAAGCTAAGTCTGCTTGAAACCAAAGCAATATCTCTCCACCGTTAGATGGTATTAGATTGTCACACACAAATGAAATATACTTTCATTTAGATATGGGTAACCGTACCTAAACGTGTATATTGAGTTGGCTCAATAATAGTCAACCAAAGTTAGCCAGATGAACACTTTTATTTTAACCACATTCATCTAATACATCTAGATCAACTACGATGATCAATCAATCATGAAAGATAATCAAATGAATATAATTGTGTTTCATAGAGTTGTTCAATTGTTAACAATCACATAGAAGTATATTTGATCCAATTGAAGCAAAATCGGATTGATTCATAATGTACAAAGTACAAGAATCAGTTCATAAACATTAAGCCACGGTTTCAAAAGATTGCATTCCTTATTTCATAAATGTATTTGTTCATGAGTATGTAAACATACTAAACCGATTTTAGAACTTTAACCACTCAGTTTGCAAACGGTTTCGAAAACTTAAGTTCCGGACTTTGGTCATGTCCAACAATTTGCAAACGGGTACGCAAACTATCGTCCCATATCTAACTCAGGTTGAACCGTTCGCATACTGGTATGCAAACTTGGTTCCCAGACTTCTCAGTTAAAACTGTTCGCATACTGGTATACAAACTTGGTTTCCGAACCTGAATCATACTAACACAGTTTGTACACTAAGTATACATACTGTGATGTTTTCTAGACAATAGTTTTAGTTCTAAACTCCCATTTCAATCATTTAAACATTCATAGAAGATGACAATGGATGTCTGACACAAACCATTAGCTTATAAGAAATTTTCAAGTGATCGAATGATCAATACAAAACTTTCCAAGTCGACATCAAATGATTGTCTCATACAAATCATGTAAGATGTTTCAAGGCAATTTCCACATGATCATCTTTTGACTTATTATTTAGTTTCCAACAAATAAATTGTTTCCAACTAAACTCGTAAAGAATAATGATGAATGTAGCTAAAGCAAAAAGCTACCAACACATATTTCGAGAAATAGATAAGCTAGTTATACTCATCTCGAAATAACAAATGTGTATGATATGAAAGTTTATACCTTTATACGAATTTTGTATCAATAGGAGATAGAATAGGATTGAATAGACTTCTGAGTGATAAATAAGTTTTAATTTAGTCTCTATATACCTTTTTTTGATGAAGTTCCTCTGAGTTCTTCAGTAGATCTTCGTCTTCAGTTGCAAGCGCCGTGAAGTCTAAAGCTCAATTATTTTTTTGCTAAGTAAGTTTAAAGCTCAACTGCACAATCTATCCTAGTCTGAAACTCCTATAAGTAGACTAGAAATCAAGACTATAGTTTTGATCAACTAAACTTGACAAACAAGCTTGAGATGGCAACGCTTGCGAGTTCGACCGAGCAGTGCTCTAACACCTTTCAATATCATTTGAAGATATGAAAAACTCAAAAGAAATCCAGAAAACGAAAGAAAAAAATAAACAATATAATTTCTTTTTCCTAAAGCCCGATCGTGCAAAAACTCTTATCTCTTTGAATTCGGGAAAAAGAGACAAGATGCACCTTCAACACAATTAGACTATGTTGGGGTGAACAATAATTTTTCCACCATGTGATTCTTGTTTAGAACTCTTAGTACCTTGTTTCATATATCTTTTAGACCTAGTTCTTTTTTGTAGAGGTCTAACTTTTTCTTTAGAAATTAACTTCCTCGAAGATGAGTTAATTTTACATACCTCGGATGGATTTGACTTTAGCACAAGTTTGAGCTTGTTTGCTAGCCTATTTGCTCTCCGTTGTAGTTTGTTGACATATCTTAATTTATGTTTGTACTTAAACACTTAGAGATTTCGTGGACATTTAAAGTACAAAATGAACGTGTCAATGTGGAGGAAGGTTCCGACACTTTAGCAGAACATGCTGCTAAACACAGTGAAATACCTGAAACTTGTGCGAAATAGTTAGACAGAGTAAAATCCATTTCATCTTCCTAGGTGGTCGAAGAAGCTTCTCCAGAAAGAATATCAAAATTGATATAAGTATTGTTGCAGTCATCCAAATTGATATTTTCACAAAGGAGTGCTACACTTGATTTTTCGTCTTCAGTTGAATCATAGTGATCAGACGTTTCATCAAGAGTTACAGCAAAACCTTTGTTTCCAGTGTATTTTCTACGATTTGGACACTCATTGGAAAAATGACCAAAACTTTTACACTTGAAGCACTATGGCATATCCTCATCATCAGTGTCGACATTATCCCTATTTTTAGGAGTATTGCGATCGTGAGGCTTAACTAATGATTTGGGTTTATCCCTGGTGAATCGTTACTCCTCTTTAACAAAAGATCTCTAAACTGTCTTGTGATCAGAGAGACTGAGTTGTCAATATCTTCATCTGTTGATTCAGTCTCAATCGGATCATTCACTAGGATGCCAACACTTTTACTTTTATCAAGTAGTTTAGTGTTCTTTTGTGCTTTGAAAGCAATATCCTTTCCAGCTTTGGATGTATGCTCATGATCAAAGATCTTTAACTTTCCAACAAGTGTATTCCTAGAAAGTGTTTCAAGGTTATTTCCTTCAACGATGGCATGTTTCTTAGAATCGTATTTGGCTGGTAACGATCTGAGAATTTTCATCACAATGTCCTTTTCAAGAATAGTCTTACCCAATGCAAAAGATGCATTTACAATTTCAGACACTTTGTGATTAAACTCATCAAATGACTCTTCATCATCCATATGAAGGTTTTCTCAATCATAATTTAGGTTATCTTCTTTTTCAGAGGTATTCCTTTCAAATACAGTTTCTAAGATATCCCAAGTATCTTTAGACTTAGTGCACGTGGTCACATGGTGCTGAAGATCTGGGGTAATGTCATGGATGATTGCATTCAATCCTTCAGAATTTTGCTTTGCAGCGAGAATCTTGACAGGATCGTACTCACTAATATCCTTTGGTACAGTTACGTTTCCCACAATAACTAACGGAGGATCATAGCTATTTACAACACGAACCCATGATTGAAAATCACGCGCTTGAGGAAAGGCATGCATAACAATTTTTCCACCATAATTAATTCGAGTCATCGAAGACTGGTGGTATGTTTACAGAGTTGCGCTTCTGTCCATAGAGTCAGATTGCTACAAACACAGACTTATGAAGTCTTAGTGTGTTTGCCTGCTCTGATACCAATTGAAAAATCGGGGGTCTAACAACCACACCCAATGATTCGTTCGGCAATCTTTATGGACTAACTCCAATATAATTCCGTGAGAATCAACTAGACAGTCAGACTCAATCAAGAAAATATATCCAAGATTTGAATCTTTATTTCTAAATACAATCTTCAATCGATCAGGTAGGAATATGTGAACTAGATTGATATGAGAAATAACTTGAACGGTATCAAAAACTAATGTTCAAGTGTCAATCAATTACTACCCAACAAACAAGGTCGTATTTCCCAATTGATTGAACTATGCACGACCTGTGATATTTCAATTAGATAAACAAATATAATACGGAAAACAAATAACACAGACACCGGAAATTTTGTTAGCGAGGAAACCACAAATGCATAAAAACACTGGGTCCTAGTCCAAATTTGAACACCACATTGTATTAAGCCGCTACAGAAACTAGTGTACTATAATTTAACTTTGGAATGGAATGTAGTTGGGCCCTAATAAATTTCACACTGATCAAGGTACAATCGCATTCCTTATGCCTCTGAATCCCAGCAGGACTCTACGCCTCTGAATCCCAGCAGGTCAACTAAGAAAAAAGCTCAATGTCCTAATAAATATTCCTCAATTAAACTTGTTCCTGGTAACTTTGCATATGAGGATGAAGATGGAGAATTATATGTGGAGGAAGATGAAGATCTCTTTGGTAAATATGCTTTTGATACGGATATTATGGCTAAAATTTTTTCCAAGAGTAAAGCGTATAAGGTTGGTAATAGCAGAAGTAAATTGAGAGGAGTTGGCTATAGATTTAGGTAACTTCTTTTTATTTTCTTGTTTTGATGTTATTTTTTAGCTATTTATTAGTAGTTATTGCGACCCTTTTGGTTTATGGGGGTAGGGAGCTTTGTACTTCAAACTTGTAATTCTTGTAATTACGTTTTTTTTTTGTTATCATAAACCTTGGACTTAACAAAAAAATAAAAATGAATCCCAACAGGACTCTACGCACTTGATTCCCTTATCTGATCTCACCCACAACTAAGAGTTGCTACGACCCAAAGTCGAAGACTTATAAGCAAATCTGTCTCCCACGGAAATGTCTATTCTGATAGATAAATCTGTCTACCACAAAAATACCTATGAAGTTTTGTTTCGTCTTACGATAAATCAAGGTCAACAAGAACCAATTGATAATCCGTTCTTATATTCCCGAAGAACAACCTAGAAATATCAATCACCTCACAATAACTTAACTATATGGTAGTAGAAAAAGTTATTGTAGAATCACAAAGAATGAGACAAAGAGCTTTGTGATTACTTTTTATATCTTACCTATCGGAGATAAATCTCGAACAAATCTTAGAGAATATATTACTCAACACGATAACAAGTAAGATCAGAATACGCAACTATAGAGAAAATAGCTGGATCTGGCTTCAGAATCCCAATGAAGTCTTCAAGTCGTAAACCTATAATGGTTTTAACAAAAACCTAGGTTAAAGGTGAATCGACACTAGCCTCAACTAGTATCACACAGGAGGTGTGGGGATTATGTTTCTCAATTGCTAGAGTTCTCCTTTATATAGCCTTTCAAATCATGGTTTGCTAAGTTAGCTTAGAAACAAAGCATTCCATATTCACCGTTAGATGAAAATCTGATTTAAGATACAAGCCAAGTTTGCTTGAAACCAAAGACATATCTATCCACCGTTAGATGGTCTTAGCTTGTCACACAAAAATGAAATATACTTTCATTTAGATACGGGTAACCGTACCTAAACGTGTATTTTGAGTTGGCTTAATAATAGTTAACCAAAGTTAGCCATATAAACACTTTTGTCTTAACCACATTCATCTAACACATCTAGCTCAACTATGATGATCAATCAATCATGAAAGATAATCAAATGAATCTAATTGTGTTTCATAGAGTTGTTCAATTGATGGCAATCACATAGAAGTATATATGATCCAATTGAAGCAAAATAAGATTGATTCACAATGTACAAAGTACAAATATCAGTTCATGAACAAAAATCCATGGTTTGCAAATATTACATTCCTTATTTCATAAATGTATTTTTTTCATGAGTATGTAAACCGATTTTAGAACTTGAACCACTCAATTTGCAAATGGGTTCGCAAACTAAAGTTCCGGACTTTGGTCTTTTCCAACAGTTTGCAAACGGGTTCACATCCCGGACCTAAATCAGGTAGAACCGTTCGCATACTGGTATGCAAACTTGGTTCCCGAACTTCTCAGTTAAAACCGTTCGCATACTGGTACGCAAACTTGGTTTCCGGACCTGAATCATGCCAACACAGTTTGTACACTAAGTACCCATACTGTGATGTTTTCCAGACAAGATTTTTGGTTCTAAACTCCCATTTCAATCATTGAAACATTCTTAGAAGACGACAATGGATGTATCACACAAACCATTAGCTTATAATCAATTTTCAAGTGATTAAATGATCAATACGAAACTTTCCAAGTCGACATAAAATCATTGTCGCACACAAATTATGTAGGATTTTTCAAGGAAATTTCCACATGATCATTTTTTGACTTATTATTTAGTTTCCAACTAAACTCGTCAAGAATAATGATGAATGTAGCTAAAGCAAAAAGCTACTAACACATATTTCGAGAAATAGATAAGCGAGTTATACCCAGCTCGAAATACAAATGCGTATGATATGAAATTCTATACCGCTATGCGACTTTTGTCTCAATAGGAGATAGAATATAATAGAATAGACTTCAGAGTGATAGATAAGTTTTAGACTCCACATACCTTTTGTTGATGAAGTTCCTCCGAGTTATTTAGTAGATCTTCGTCTTCAGTTGTAAGCGTCGTGAAGTTTAAAGCTCAACTACATAATTTATCCTAGTCAGAAACTCCTATAAGTAGAATAGAAATCAAGACTATAGTTTTGATCAATTAAAATTGACAAACAAGCTTGAGATAGCAACGCTTGCGATTTCGACCGAGCAGTGCTCTAACAGTAGGTGATGTTGTAGCTGAATGCTTGGAAGCTTCATGAAGTTCAGAGGGAATCGCAGGTTTTCCAGTAAAGCATGATAGACGGGTACCATGTCATTAATGCATAACTCTACCAATTGTTGTTCAGTCACATTCTGATCATGACAATATAGTGCCTGAATTCTGAATCTATTGACATAATCATTTGGATGTTCATTGTTTTACTGAAACATCCTTCCCAAGTCTGATAGAGTGATTTTCTCAGACACAAAGAAATATTTCTTATAGAAAGCGTTAACCATCTCGCACCAATTGGTTATGTTGTTTGGTGCAATGTTGTTTAACTAGGTGTATGCTCTCCCAGTGAGTGATTTTGAGAATTCTTTTAGGCTGAGGACGTGATTATATTCATGCTCTCCTAGTGATTCCAAAAAATGAGAAATATGTTCACGAGCGTTACCGTTACCGTCATAAGGGAAAACTGAGAAGGGGAATATCCTCTTGGAAGAGGAACTCTTTGCCTCAGGAGGGTAAGTAGGTTGATGCTGATGAATGACCGTCGGGTTTTCCTTGCCTCAATTTTGGAGAAGTCGTACCAGATCCTCACGTGTGATTAAATTGGATTGTTGATTCCTTTCTGATTGACGTTCAGGGAAAACGCGAGCTTCTTCATCTATAAAGGCATCACCTGTTGAAGTGCTTGCACCAGGAGTCATGAAAGCGTTCCTTTCCTGCTTCATTTGGGGTTGACGCGGTTATGGTGGTAGCAGCTCTGACAGTGTCTTGAAAAAAGTGAGTACCTGCTTCTGAGTTGTACCCATGTCTGTCTGAGCCTTAGATGAATTTACTTTCTCTCCATTAAATCGATAATGCTAATAATAGGTTGTTTTCCTCGGGTTCCTCCAGCCTCACGACTTGACAGTTGAGTGATAGTAGTTATGGTGGTGACTGGAGGTGTCGCACTCGAAGAAATATTGGGAAGGGTAGCAGCGGTTATGGCTCTGGTGACAGGAGGTATCACACCAGAGGAGGTGTTACCAGCGCCAATGGTGTTTGTGGTGGAAAATATAATGCCATGGGATGTATTGATAGATCCGGTAGGCGATACATTGGTGTCAGCAGCAGGAATATTGGCGCCAGGAGTATTGTCGGCGCCGGTAGCATCAGGATTAATTACTTTCCCAGACCTAAGATCCACCATTTTGAAATTGAGAAAATTGAAATGAAAATTGAGAAATTTATTTTGCAACTGAGAGATTAGTCTTCCACCGTGGTCACCAATTTGTAGTAGGGTAAAACTGATTCTGCTGAAAACAGTAAATTGGTTGTGTCGATGAGAAACGAATCTAAACCCTAAACAAATGTACTGCACAAGAGTACTTTAGATTCGAGAGATCAATCTGTATAATTTTGGAATAAACCAAGAAATGGTCGTTCCAGTCTTGCTTCGGTCACAAAATGAAGGAGAAGGGTTGATCTTAGAGAGGGAAGCAGAGAAGATGTTGAGACCATGATGATGAATTCCATAAGGCGTGATTGTTTATGACTGGATTTTAGAAAAATGGAACTTGATTGCCGGGCTAAAACGATGTTCTCTGTGTTCTCTGAATATTTATGTTAATCGATTGTCCCTTTTGAAATAGATTGAAAAATCTATTCATACCAGTCATAATCGAACACACTGATCTCGTAGGAAGTGGAAGTAGTTGAGTGATGGAGAAGTGGGGATCGTGTAAAAAAATAGTGAGAACCATATCCCTACTATGAAGGTAAGACCGTTCAGTTCAACACCCACTACTTTTCTAATGCCATCAACTATCCGCCTTTCCTGACACTTTCTCATAATGGGCGTGTTGCACAGCGCACGTTGTAAATCGCCAGACCAATACCCTTGATAAGCATCCCCCAGTTCGTGACATATTTGATGTCTTGAGTATTTTTGTAGAAAATATGGAGCAAGTTGCATGAAAAATTGAACAAGTTCCATATGGTAGTTGTTGAATGGGTCTTGCCTGCAAGACCTAATTATGTTGACCAATCCCGTGCAAGCTAGGTGGCAGGTGGTCATAAGTGGCAAGTCAAGTAGTATGAATGAGACTTACCGTGAGTTAGTACTCGAAAAATATTATATGATGCTTTTAAGTTAAATAAATTATTAAATTATTTATGAAATATCGTTTGTAATCAATGCATCTAAAGCATCGCTGTTAAGCAAGCAGCTTAAACATGATCGATGCATGTAAAGCATCGTTGTTCATAGCCTGTTCAAACCAGTTGCGTATTTCACGGTCTTAAAAAGGAGAGTGACCGGCCTTGTTTGAGCGACTTCCAGGAGTTGCTCGAGCAGATCAAGGATGAGGTAATCAGTCCTCATAGGAGGGGAATGACCGGTAGTCATCATGGCACCCCATTGTTAGCTCAAATTAAATCTAGGTCGGTCAAATCAGCCGGTCAACTTGGGCGGTTGAGATGATTTGCGGCAGTTGTTGATTGCCGTTGAATTTATAAGGAGGGTGACTATCCCACTTTGAAAAGCTTCCAGGAGCTATTTGAGTAGGTTGAGGACAAGGAAATCGATTCTTATAGGAGAGGGATGGCCGGCAATCACGATGGCACCTCATTGGTCGCCCTAAATAGGACGGCTAAGTTGTACGGATGTGATCAATTTAAGACTGTCATGGGCAGTATTAACCTAATTAAAACCCTTTTTGGAGCAGCTCGACTAGCCTACTTTGGCTAGCAATTGCGAACGCTGCCTGCAGTCTAGGAGAATCCTGATTTGCTGAAATAAAAGTGGGCCCGTCGGTGAGTACCATGGAAATTGTTTGGTCGCGCCAGGAGGTATCCAATCTCGTCAAACCGACCGGCCAAGTCGTGTGATCGTGATCGTTCCCCAACTGACTTGGACGGTCTAGATTATTTTTCTTATATAAGAAGCAGAGCGACTAGCCTACTTTGGCTAACAATTTGGAATAGCAGTAGGTAGGCTAAAAGCGATATGATTGGTTGATTGGAAAGAGGGGTCGACGGACAACAATATGAGGCATGGAAGGTCAGTGATGGAAGGCGCCAGCTAGGACAAACCGACCGGACAAGTGGCGCGGCCACGCCCTTTTGCTGCTGCCTTTGATTGTCGCAGTTTCCCTTTTTCTTATTTTTCAACTTTTGGTAGGATTTTTCTCCTACTAGCTCCATGATGGGATGTTTACCTAGCTTTCCTAGGTTTAACCTCGACCAATAGAGATCGAGATATTGTGCATGCTTCTTTTTAGGGAAAAAATCTATTTTTTTGTAAATCGACAAAATTAGGTCAAAAAATTGAATTTTGTGAGTTGACACAAAATTAAACAATTTTGGTGAATTTTGCTCGTTAATACAAATCACTAATTTTTATCTCGGAGAGCAGCGCAGTTTGCGCGCTTCTGATTAAGTACCTTCATGCACATCTTAATCCTGACACTTCAGGAAATTCATGCTACTCAGCTAAGAGCGAACATTAATTGTCATATCATGTCAATATCAAGAGTTCATCCGGGAACATAGCATAGAATAAATACTCAGCAAGTACCGCATTAGTGAATAATGCGGGTGGGAGTTCAATAAAATTAACAGAATACCTGGGACTTTTGCAACCAACATTATTCTAAATAAATTTGGTATATAAATATATTGAATTGCTCAGTACATATGTAAGCAAAGAGGCATAGGCGCTCATTAGCTTTAAATTGCTTTATTTCTTCTTTGCAGAACAGGGGCACATAAATATGGAACTTTACAGTTTTAGCCTCGAACTAAAAACCACCATCAATACCAGTAAACCTCAAATTCCGGTACTTACGACTCCCGAAAAGCAGCCTAGATTATTATTCACCTCACAAGAAAAAACTACTTGATATCGATTAAGAATATCGTGATAGAGGTAATGTCTTGTGGAATCACAAAGTCTGAGACAAAGAACTTTGTGATTTCTATCAATCTTACCTGTTGGAGATAAATGCTCAATCAACAATAGCAAGATCATGATATAAGAACTATCAAAGATAAGATAGTCGGACCTGGCTTCACTAATCCCTTAGCGAAGTCTTTAAGTCGTTAAACCATTATGTTTCTCAATAAAACTGAAAACATAGGTTAAGAGATAATTGACTTTAGTTAGAAACTAGGACACACGGAAGTTCGGGATTAAATTTCCCAGCTGCTCGAGCTTTTCTTTATATATACTTTCAAGATTTAAGGTTGCTTATGATTTAAGCTAAGATAGCTTTGTAATCAAACAGACACTTTTCACCGTTAGATGGAATGGGACTTGAGATTCAATCTGAGGTGACTTGGTAATCAAGTGATCATTCTCCACCGCTAGATGGTTCAGCTTGAGATAAACAAAAATATAATATACACTTGGATAAGGATGAACCATAACCATACCGTGTACAACGAGTTTGTTCAAGAACGGTTAACCAAAGTTAGTCGTACGAACATTAAAAGCTTAGTCATTTTCATCAAACACTTTAGACTAACTTGATTTACAACCATAACTTAATAGGTGATCAATTATGTTTTTTAAAGAATTGTTAAAATGCCAAATATCTCATAGAAATACTTTTAAATGAATCTGAAACTGTTTGATTAGGTGAGTACGTGTACTACTTCCAGTTTGTGAGACACTCTGCCAAGTTACGTGTATCAGGTATGTGTACCCTTAAGGAAGTTAAAATCCAGGTCGTTTCAGTACACATACTGAGTACGTGTATCTCAAGGTTACCATCTTGATAATCTTACATATATCATTGTTCCAGGTTATTTTCAAATGATTAACTCGAATCATGATCTAGTTTATAAACAATAAATTGTTCTTAACTAAATACATCAAGTAGATGATTGGATTATAGCTTAATTCATATTTCGATAAAAATATTCAACAATGAAAAGACGAGGGTACCCAAATATCCCTCAATCTAAAAAAATTCCACCTATAAATCATTTCTCCGAAAGTGATTGTCTATGGACTGATTCGAGACAATACAACTAATCGGTTCACACTTTGTGTGATCGTCTATGGATACGAGATCGAGACAATACGACAACAAGATAACTTGCGTGATTGACTATGGATACAAGATCGAGACAATACAACAACGAAGTATGATTACTTGATAATAGGTTCGGACTTAACCAAACACTATAAAATTTCTATCAAGTAATTAGGAATTAACGTTTGTGTATTTTACTTCTAATTATAATAAAAACAATTATAATCGCGGAAATAGAAAAGTAAAAGACACAGCAAGATTTTGTTAACGAGGAAACTGCAAAATGCAGAAAAACCACGGGACCTTGTCCAGAATTAAGCCGCTATACAAAATCTAAACCAACTTCGTATAGTTGAGACCAAGCAACTAAACCTATAGTTCTCCTAGTTTCCTCAGTATCCCTGCGCCTCCAACTTGTAATAAGTCATGCACTTGGAACAATTCCTTTGGTTCGTATTCCAAACAATAAAGGAACAACAAATCTGTTCGGTAACAACTCTTTTCAAACAACGTGATATGAGTTTGAAAAAAGTCTCTTCTGTTTATCCCAATAAACTCCTTTGTCAGTTTTTTAAATCAATTTATTCAATAACTACCAAAGTAATTGTTTGGACTATGCAATCAATAATAGGATCTGATCAAGATACTAAATATTGATGTCGATCTACTCAACTAATCAATCGAATCTATCAAAAGAAAAATCGATTATAGTTGGATCCTCAGTCGATCAAGTTTTGTGCACACTAAAGATTATGAACTCAAATAAGAAATCTTATTTGTCTTCAAATCTTATTAGACTTTAATAAACACCTGCACACAAACAACTTGAATCTCTTGTGATCAATCACACACAGAACGGAGTCTGTTAACGACGGATTATCACAAGATGTCTTTAGATCTACAAACAGTATAAAGATCCCCGTCGATACTTCGATATAGTTTGAGTGAATCTTATATCAGAAGAGAAGACTCTCAAGCATAAACAAACTAGGTGCAATCAAAGTTCAACAACCATTAGTCAATCAAATCAATCGAAAACTAATAATAAACTG
Source organism: Papaver somniferum (assembly GCF_003573695.1). Lineage (NCBI taxonomy): Eukaryota > Viridiplantae > Streptophyta > Magnoliopsida > Ranunculales > Papaveraceae > Papaver > Papaver somniferum. The sequence continues at coordinate 51,200,251 of NC_039365.1, forward strand.
CAATTATCTAGTTTCCTACCAACGGTACTTGTAGAGCTTTTAAATCCCAAAGAAGTATTTAAAACGAGCGGTCATAAGATATTTCGCCTAATTAGGTTACTTTCCTATTCAAATAGACGGCTCCACTAGTAACAACACAACTAGGTAGTTTTGCTGGATCTGGGGATTAGTTTGCTCGAAATGCAAACTTCAATATATATAGACCAAGGAAGTTGGGACACCAAGGAATTTCCAAAACCGAATATTCTCAAAGATATGCAATAAAGCCAAAATCGGTTTTCATAATTCCTGGAAATGCTCTGTCCAAATATTGACCGAAATCTCAGTAAAAAATCTCCAATTATTAAATGCATATTACCAATTTTTATTTTCTAAAGATATGCATTTAATTGCTGGAAATTAAAAGCATATAAAACTAAAAACCTTAATTAAAAGATTCTCAATTTATTTCAATCCGGGATTTTCCTTTAGTTATTAAGGAATATCTTTGAACAATAATAGATAATAATTACTACACATGTTCAAAGTATGTCGACATCTTTACTTTGTAAACCACACTTCCGAACGAGTTTAGAATTGGTTCATCCAATTTCCAAGAACTATGTGATTGATCAAAAACATTCAATCACCATTAATGGGTTTAACGGTTCTACCAAACACAAGTTCGGTTCTACCTCCAAGTGGCTACTAGGATCGGTCACAATAGTTTCCAAAACTTTGTTAACTAAATACCAGGATTGGTTACCACTATTTATGGTGCATACTTGTGATCGGTTGCACAAGTTATAGGATCGGTTGCACAAGTTATAGGATCGGTTTCACCAATTACTAAAACTTGTTAACCTACTAAAAGTATGGATTACACATCTTGTGATTAGTCCCATCAAGTTCTAGGATCGGTTACCCAATGACTAGGAATGGCCATACCAATTACAAATATCGATCATACCATCTCAGATGATTACTTAAGATTGGTTTCACTAACAAAAGTCATACTGATACATAAGTCAGGCATTATGAATAGTTTTACCAAGATACATAAACAAGTTATGAGTGGTTATACTAAACACACATATTGGTAATCCAATGATTTGCAATGAATAACAATACCAATAAGCCTAGCGATTTCCCTTTCGATTCATAAAATAAGTTTATGAATTGTACTTCCTTTAAACGAATGTAAAAACATTGTTTCCTAGGTAGAAATATTCACTCATACCCATACACATAATCACAATAGCATTCATACGATTATGTCGATGTCTTATATACGAAGTTCAAAAGATAGGCGTTATACTTCGTATTATAATTCCTTAATACTACGTCTAACTAGAGTATAATCATTCACGTCTTCGTAGTTATGTTTTCAATATAGCACGACTTGAAAGATAAGTTAGGAATGAAACATTTCAAGTCAAAATATTACTAACCTCAAGAGGAAGGATGATGTCGTCGTTGTGGCTCTTTATTTCTTCACATTCTTCAAGACTTCGAGTAATACTTGTATGTCTCATGTCTTAATAACTTTCTATCTAACCTATGCGAAGTTGACTATAGTAAATAATCAAGCGACTCTTTAAATGAGTTTTGGTTCACTAAAATATGACAACCAAAATTGACATACCAATGCTTGGTCGGTTCAACCGAGCTATGCTCTAACAAACAAGATAAACTTGGCTCAAAATTTCTATTGTGCTATAATTTAAAGTCCACTTAGTCATACGACTTAGTCTCATAGATAGAATTGTGAGTACTTGAGTAAATAGGAATGTTTTAGTCTTCACATACCTTTTAACGATGAAATCCTCCAAAGTATTCAATTGATCTCCTTCTTCGATTGGTGAACGCAGTGAATTCTGGTACTCAACTACACACTTCTATCCTAATCCGAGACATGACTAAAATGTAGGCTAGAAACCAAGATATAGTTTTGATCAAATAAATATGACAACAAGATTGATATAGAAATACTTGTGAGTTGACCGATCTAGGCTCTAACAAGCATAACATACGAGTTTCGGTTTAGGATTTTACTATTGGCACGTATTAGTTAAAACCGGTTTCAACCTTTCTATGGTAAAGGTTGTTTTTGTTGTTGTTCTTTTGTTTTGCAGGGGAATAACAACTAATAAGTGGAGAGTTTTTATTGAACTGGTGCTTAATGATAAATATTTGTGGGGAGAGTGGTTGTGGAAACCAAGGAAAGAATTATGCTTATAATCTTTCATGATATGAAAACTAAGTTAATTCTGATCTTAGTTTTTCATGTCAAAAAGTAAGGTACAATTTTTGTGTTAGTTAATCATTTATCCTGTTAAAAAAAGCTTGAATTTATTGCACATATATTTTTCTTTCACTTAACGAAATACGGTACAATTGTTATATTTATATGGATTTTTTTGAATCAATTGTTTCCGGTTAAGAAAGACTGTGTCAATTATTTTTGCTTAACGAAAAAATGAGGTTATCTGTTTAGTCCATTTAAATCCGGATAAGAAAAAACTAAGTTCATTCTGATCTTAGTTTATGCTTGTAGAAATTTAGGGTTCGATTATTCAAGTCTAGTCGATTCCTTGATAAGAAAAACTAGTTAACTAACCTAGTTTTTGTCTTGTCTAAAAGAAGGCCTAAGTTATCCTATGAATAATTAGAATTTAAAAAAAATAATAATAATCATTAGAACCTAATACAAGAAATTTTATTTATCTTGATCTCTTTTGAGTCTTATCGAAGAAAGTGATTATACATACATAATCTGTTCGGTTTGTAACTAACTTATTTTGGTTGATTAATCGGTCTAAGGCAAAATCGCTCCGGGAAATTGTTTCCTTGATAACATACCAAAACAAGATTACTTAGGTAGTTTCGTTTTTAGTATTGGTTATCTAAAATGGTACGCAAAACCTTCGTGCTTAACTGTTATGGGTTGTACAAGTCGTATGGATTTGTAAGATCATTTCGGTTTGCTCTTATGTCTATTCGTTTCTTTGTCATTTTTTTGACAAAATGGGAAGAAATATATGGAGTAAACAATTGATTTACGATCATTAGGAAAGGATATATGTTCTTAAATTATTATATCTAACGAAAGAGTAAAACATAGACTAAGGGGGAGAAATATATCATCTTGTTGTGTAGTATTTCATACTACAAAAGGTGAATAACAAAGATGTTCAGATTGAATATTTACCTAGCTTTCCTTTAGGGGAGTAAGGCTTTTGTTATTCAAATGTCAACGACGGTATTTATTTTTTGAATATGTGCAGGATATTGTGTTGTTGAAGCGTATGAAGAATGAGTTATTTTGTAATTCGTTTATCTCCATATGTATTAGTATTTTGTCACTAAATCGACAAAGGGGGAGATCGTTAAAGAATTTCTCCGTTAAACCTACCAAAAGTTGGTATGTCAAGTTTGGTTGTCATATTTTAGTATTAAAACTCAGTTAGAGTCGCCTGATCAAATGTATTAGAGTTAACTTCGTGTAGGTTAGACTAGAAAGTTTAGGAATGTTGAGACATAAAAGTATTACCTTGAAGACCTGAATATCGTGAAGACGTATCGACTGCAATGAAGACATCATCCTTCCACTTGGGGTATAGTGATACTGACTTGACTTGTTTCCATTCCTATTATTGCTTTCAAGTCGTTTAAGATTGAAAACATAACATGCGGGGTTATATTTAATACTCTAGTGTTAGACTTGGTCATTTTATTATGATCAAAGTTTCAAGGATGAATATTTGATTACGAAGTATAACATTTATCTTTTGAACTTCGTAAATGTGACATCGAAATAACTTATGTAACTCGTTACTTGATTGTGTATTGGGTATAGGTGTGATTTAATCCTATGAAACTATGCTTAATTACATATGTTTAAAGGAAGCACATATATGAAAAAAATCGTAATCAAAAGGAAAACAATAGGCGATTTGGTCTGTTTTTCGTTGAAGATATATTGGATGACCAATTCAAACCTAGGTAATAACTTTGGTAGAACCGATATTGACTTATCCTGAGAGTTATGGTAGAATCGATGTTTGCCTAGTTTGGGATATGCGGTAGAACCTATCTTGACTTATGTTGAGAGTCTTGGCAGAGCTGATCTTTAATTATATGGGATATGCGGTAAAACCGATCTTAACTTATGTTGGGAATCTTAGTAGAACCGATCATTGCCTATATTGGGAATCATGGTAGAATCGATCCTATTTTGTTGGGAGTCATGGTAGAACCGATCCCTAACTATATTTGAAGACTTGGTAGAATCGATCTTAACCTATGTTAGGAGTCATGGTAGAACCGCTATGAAGAGCAAAATCGATCCTCTATATTCACAAATTAATTTACAGTTTTGTGTGAGTTTGGAATTAAGGTTTGCTAAATAGGAAATCTCTGGATGTCACATAATTAGGACATGAATATAATTCTTATCTTTTATTTTCCAAAGATATTTCTTAATACTCAAGGTGATCCCAATCCGAAATATTGAGAATCTTTTAGTTAAGATTTCCGATTATATGTTTTTGATTTTCCAGCAAATCAAAACGTATCTTTTGGAAAGTTATATTAGTTAAGTGCTAAACTAATATTAAATATTTTCTAATGAAAGATTTAAGAATTACAGGTTGGATATTAGCTGCAAATATGAAAACCGAAACTGGGTACTTATTGAGTATCTTGAGAATTTTCGGTTTTGGAATTTCCTTGTCGCCCAAACAACCTTGGTCTTTGAATAGTTGAGTTTGCATTTCTTGAAAACTATTCTAAGATCCAGGCAAACTTCATTTGTATTGTTTCTGATGGAGCCATCTATCCGCAGAGGAAAGTACCCTAATTAGGCGAAATCCCTTACGACCGCTCGTTTAAAGAATTATATGATATCATGAAGCTGTGGGATCAAGAATCTCTACGAGTACCGTTGGTGGGAAACTAGATAATTGTATTGTTATTTTAGTTTTCGATTATTGATTTGATTGACTAATGGTTGTTGAAACTTTGATTGCATCTAGTTTGATTATTGTTGACAGCTTTCTCTTCTGACATAAGGGTCATTTAAACTAGATCAAAGTACTGACTAGATCTTTAGAACTATTTTAAGGTTTAAAGACAATTTTTGATTATCTATTGTTAACAGACTCCTTTCCGTGTGTGATCAATTATAAGTAGATTCAAGTTTGTGGTGTGCAGGTATATAAGAAGGAAATTGAATATTTGAAGACAAGAAGATTTTTCTTATTGGTTTTCGTATCTCGTGATTTGTGCACACATCTTGTTCGATTGGGATCAAACTAGATCTTGTTTATCTTTGATAGACTTGTGATATCTAGTTGATTAGATCGGCATCTTTTTACAGTTTTCTTCGAGATCTATTTAGTTTGATTGCAAATCTAGATCTAATTACTTCGGTAATAAAGATCTTGATTGATTTAAACCAGGCAAATGAGTTTACTTGTTAAAGAGGGAGGATCCATGGACACTCTTAGATGGACAAGGTCGGACAAGATTTGCGCCATTTTTCCGGAAAACTCAAACGACAATGAATTTAAGTCTAATATTTTAATGATACATTCCTATTAGAAGACTTTATATTCCTACCAAAAATGAATGCAATTCGAGATAGAAAACCTGACCATCTACCGATCTTAATTTCAACCGTTAATTTTGAATGGCTGATATTCAAAAGGGTAGATGGTGGTTTTATACATATCGAATTGTGATCATTTTTTGTAGGAAGGTAGATTCTTATAAGAAGAATATACTATCAAAATATTATAATTAAATTCATTATCGTTTGGGTTTTGCAGAGAAAATGGCGCAAATCTTGTTTGACCTTGTCTATAAGAGTGTCCATGGATCCTCCCTCCTTGTTAAAAGGAAATCCTTTGTCGTACTCAATATATCTTTATATTTGAAAAGACGAGGGTACCCAAATACACCACAATCTTTTAAATATCAACATATAGGTCAAGTATCTTAAGTGATCGTCTATGGACAGAGTCGGGACAATACAACTTAAGTCATATACCTTGTGTGATTGTTTATGGACGAGTTCGAAATAATACAACAACAAGATATTTACTTGACAATACTTACGGTAATAACCGATTGACTATTAGGATTAGTGTCAAGTAATTCAGATTAACGTACGTGTGTAATTTACTTAATTATAATAACAATTATAATGCGGAAAACAAAGTAAATGACGCATCAAGATTTTGTTAATGAGGAAACCGCAAATGCAGAAAAACCCCGGGACCTAGTCCAGTTTTGAATACTCTAAGAATTAAGCCGTTATAAAAAATCTAATACCAACTTCGTATAGTTGATACCAAGTAGACTAACCCTAGCTCCTTAGTTTCCTCAGTATCCCTGCATCTTCGACTTCTAGAGTCATGCACGTGAATCACCAATCCTTTTGATCATATTGCAAATAGTAAAGGATAAATCTATTTGGTAACCACTCTATTCAGTCTTAGTAATAAGATATTATGAGTTGTTGCGAAAGGCTCTTCTGTTTAAACTAATAAAATCCTTTGTTTGCAACCTAAACTTTGATTACCGAAATAACCAAATTCTATATTTGCAATCAAGCAATATAAAACTCAAAGAGTAACTATAACGTGATGTCGATCTCACGCAACTATCCAATCAAGTCTATCAAAGATAAACACGATTCTAGTTGGATTCCGGATGACCAAGGTTTGTGCACAAAATTCACAAGATACGAAAACTAATAAAAAACTTCGTCGTCCTCAAATCTTCGTTTATCTGCAATAATAACCTGCACAACACAACTTGAATCCTCTTGTGATCAATCACATACAGAATGGAGTCTGTTAACAATGGATTATCACAAGATGCCTTTAGATCTGAAGATGGTTCTAAAGATCTCGTCGATACTTTGATCTAGTTTGAGTGAGCCTTATATCAGAAGAGAAGGTTCTCGAGAATAAACAAACTAGGTGCAATCAAATTTTCAACAACCGTTATTCAATTAATTTAATAACCGAAAACTAAAATAACAATGCAATTATCTAGTTTACCACCAACGGTACTCGTAGAGCTTCTTGATCCCATAAAAGTCTTTAAACGAGCGGTCGTAAGAGATTTCGCCTAATTAGGGTACTTTCCTCTCCGGATAGACGGCTCCATCAGAAACTACAAGAATGAAGTTTGCTTGTCTCTTAGGATAGTTTGAAAGAAATGCAAACTCAAGTATTTATAGACCAAAGTTTTTTGGACAACAAGGAAATTCCAAAACCAAAAATATTCTCAAGATATTAACAGTAAAGTACATAATTTTGGTTTTCCTATTTCCAATTAATTACCAAACCATATTTCCAAAAACTTCATTAGAAAACTACTAGTTTTAGTCTAGCACATTAACTAATAATATTTTCATAAGATATGCTTTAATTGTTGGTAATTAAAATATATATTACGAAAATCATAATTAAATATTTTTTAATTTTTTGGTATGAGATCACCTTGAGTATCAAGGAATATCTTTCAACAATTAATGATAAGAGTTATGTACATGTGCAAATAATGTCGACATCTAGAGGTTTCTCAGCAAACCCTAATTCCAAGCTTCATAAAAAACATAAAGAGATATGTGAATATTGGAAACTCGGTTTTGCTCCTTGGGATTGGTTCTAACATGATTCCAAAACTAGGTTGTGACCGGTTACACCTTGCTTCCGAGAGGTAGTTGTGATCGGTTACACCTTACTTCCCGAGTTAGCATGTGATCGGTTGCACCTTGGTTCCCAAAGTAACTTGTGACTGATTACAAGTAACTTCCCAAATTATCTTGTGATCGGTTACACCTTGCTTTCAAAAGGTAGCTTGTGACCTATTACAAGTAACTTCCCAATGTAGCTTGTGACCGGTTACACCATGCTTCAAAAAATAGCTTGTGACCGATTACAACATGTTACACAGTATAGGCTATGACCGGTTATACCTCAAATCTTAATAGGCTAAGATAGGTTCTACCTTGTCATCTCGGATTGGTCATTCAAAAGATATTCAATAAAGAACCTGACCAATCATGATTTCCTATCGATTATGAAACAAGTTCATATATGTACCTCCTTTAAACAAATGTTATAAAATATTGTATAATCAAGTAACTAAATACAAAGATTATGTTGATGTCGTATTTACGAAGTTCCAAAAGAAAAGCGTTTATACTTTGTAATTCAGTAAGTTCCTTGACACTTTGATCATAATGATATGACCAAGTCTAACCACTACAGTATTATATATACAGCTTCGCATGTTATGTTTTCAATATAATCCGACTTGAAAGATACGTTAGGAATGGAAACAAGATCAGGTCAATATTACTAACCTCAAGTGGAAGGATGATGTCCTCGTTATAGTCGTTACTTATTCACGTTCTTCAGGTCTTTGGAGTAATAATTGTACGTCTCAATATTCCTAGATATGTCCTCGCTATAGTCGTTACTTCTTCATATGCTTCAGGTCTTCGGAGTAATACTTGTACGTATCAACATTTGTAGACTTTCTAGTCTTACCTAAACGAAGTTGACTCTAGTATTTAATCAAGCGACTCTAGATGAGTTTTGATACTAAAATATAACAACCAAACTTGACATACCAACGCTTGGTGGGTTCAACCGAGCTATGCTCTAATAAATTCCCCCTTTTTCAATTTTAGTGACAAAACAACATTACATATGGAGATAAACAAATTACAAAATAACTCATTCTTCATACGTTTGATTCCAAGTTTCAAAAACACAATAACCTGCATATATTCAAAAATAAATGTCGTTGTTGACATTTGAATAAAAAAATCTTTTACTCCTCCTAAAGGCAAGCTAGGTAAAAATTTCATCTGAACATCTTTGTTAATCCCCTTTGTAGTATGAAATACTACACAGCATGATGATGTGTTTCCCCCCCTTAGTCTATGCTTTACTCTTTTGTTAGATATAATGTTTAAGCACATATGTCCATTCCTAGTGATTAAAAATCACTTGTTTACTCCATATATTTACCCCCCTTTTTGTCACAAAAATGACAAAGGTACGAGCAAACAAAATGACAAACCGAAAGAATCTTACAAATCCATAATACTTGTACAACCTATAAGAGTTAAGTACGAAGGTTTCACATACCATTTTATATAACCAATACTAAAACAAAAACTACAAAAGTAAATTAACTTTAGTATGTTATTAAGGAAACAATTTCCTGAAGCAATTTTCCCTTTAGTCCGACAAACCGACTAAGATAACTTAATTCTTTTGTCGAATCGATTGTGTATGTACAATCGCTTATTTCGATAAGACATAAATAGAGATTGGAATTAACTCTATTTCTCTTATCAGGCTCTAATTATTCCATAAAATAACTTAAACCTTTTCCTTTAGACAAGACAAACAATTGGTTAGTTAACTAGTTTTTCTTGTCAAGGAATTCTATTAGACTTGAATAACTGAAACCTCTAATTGACAAGTCTAACTAAGATCAGAATTAAATTAGTTTCTTTTATCCGGAATCAAATGGACTGAACAAATGACCTTGTAGTTTTGGTAAGCCAAAAAACAGTAGAAACAAACCAAATAAATTGAGTTGCTATAGTTTTCCTTAACCGGAAGCAATTGAAATAAATATAACCAATGTAAGCACCGTAATTGCAACGAATTTCGTTAAGCAAAAACACTTGATACCAAACTATAAATATGATACCAAATCATAATTTAAATAGATTGACACATTTTTTCTTAACCGAAAAAAATTTAATCATAAAAATCAATCTACACACAGTAATGGAACATATCAATTGTTCCGAAATTTTGTTAAGAAAAAGTAAAATATATGCAATAAACTCAAGCTTTTCTTATACAGGAAAAACGAATAACTAACAATAAAAATCGTATATAAACATTATCATGATTTGTAAACAGATTTTGTAAGAAACCTAACTGTCAAACCAATTAAAGTTTATCTGATCTCATATGGGTAAAGATATCAGAACACGACGATAGTGGATCTGAAATCAGATTTAAAATTAGAGCAAAATTGGAAAATTTATAGAATCTCAATAAGGAACCCTAAAAAAGATTTTGCAATGTTTCCCGAAAAGATTAGTTCAAACTGAAGAGAACAATAATATGATTACAGATCTAAGCTATGATTCTAACTCAAATCGAAAACTCGAAGTAAAATCAAATTAATTAGCTTTTTAAAACCGTAAATCAACTTTTTCAGACATCCATTTTGTTTAAAATATAACGAGATTTCAAATAGAAGCAAATATAGAGATGATAAATTTATCTTGATCGTCTGATTTGTTATTGAACGGAGCTAGTCAAATATATAAATTAGCCTTTCGAAGTAATCTTCATTCTTATAAGATTTAATCATTGTATCGAGTGGAAATCCATAAATATCATCAATAGATAAAGAAGCAGAGATCGATGGAGCTAATCGTTTTCCTCTGTAGAATGACGCCATGGATGACATCTCTCGATCTATAAACCAGAAAATTCTTTAGCCTGGAGAGAGAAACTGAAAAAGAAAATGAAAAAAATCTACTGATACTTATTATTAGTTTCATTACACATATACACTAAACGACACTTTTGGTGTTACCAGAAACTACTTTTATTAATAAACCCTGAATTCTAAAGTTGTGGGTCTAAAAATAACAAAATCTGAAAGTATGAAATTGATAGTGAAGGATCCATTTTGTGGGGTTTCTTAATGTTGAACCCATGTAGTATGGGATTTACAATAGTTTTTACTCTATATATATCCATTGTACATAAGATGAAGAAGAAGAAGAAGACATATATATTAAACGGCACTTTTGGTGTTACCAGAAACTATTTTTATTAATAAACCCTGAATTCTAAAGTTGTGGGTCTAGAAATAACAAAATCTGAAAGTATGAAATTGATAGTGAAGGATCCATTTTGTGGGGTTTCTTAATGTTGAACCCATGTAGTATGGGGTTTACAATAGTTTTTACTCTATATATATCCATTGTACAGAAGAAGAAGAAGAAGAAGAAGAAGAAGAAGAAAGAAGAAGCGGTTTAACTGGCTGAGACTTGGGAACTTGATTTGTGAGTTAAGTTGGGTTTTTGTTCTATAAGGAGCGTGTGAAGGGAAGACTTGTCCGAGTCAAAACTCAATACGGAAAGTACGCTCAATATGAGAAGAGCGTGTGAAATACCAATTGGTCCTACAAATAATATATTAGAGACAGTCTAGTCCAGTGGACCTAGTCAATTGTCTGTTTGATCCTATTTGATAATATAAATTATAGTTTGGTCCTAAAAATTATAGTTTGGTCCTAGGATGATGTAAATGTCATTGTGTGGTGGCAGAAATACCCTTTTGGGACCACATATATAGACAAAAACCCTAGAAAATATCTTATTTTCATATTTACTTTCTCTTTCCACCTGTTTTCAGATCTAGTTTCTCTCTCCATTTTTTTTCTTCTTTTTTCTTTTGATGCTCACGAAAACGATGAAGAAGGATGATATTTTTTTTGGTTTTTTCTTCTATGTAGCTACTGTTGATGTTGAATATGATGATAAAGATTACGAAGATGATGAAAACGACGGAGATTTTTTGTGTTTCTTCGTCATTTATTGCTGCTCCTGCTGTTGAAAAAGATGGAGATGATGAAGACGACGATGATTTGGTGTTTCTTTCTTCTTTGCTGCTGCTGTTTTTGTTGAAGATGATGTAGACGATGAGTATGATGAAGACTATGAAGATTTTTATGTTAATTGGATGTATTTTTTTGATTTTGATGTTGAAGATCTTGATCTTGATTTTGCTGCTCGTGTTAAAGATGAAGTCCTGCTGCTGTTGAAGATGACGAAGACGATGAAGATGATGCTACTGCTGGACTTCATTTCTAGAATGAACTCTGTTTTTCTTAGATTTTTATACGGAGTTCATTTATGGAATGAACTCTGTTTTTTTAGGTTTTTATATGGAGTTCATTTCTGGAATGAACTCTGTTTTTTTTAGGTTTTTATATGGAGTTCGTTTCTGAAATGAACTCTGTTTTTTTATGTTTTTATATATATGGAGTTCATTCTAGGTTTTTATATGGAGTTCATTTCTGGAATGAACTCTGTTTTTCTTAGGTTTTTATATGGAGTTCATTTCTGGAATGAACTTTGTTTTTTTAGGTGATTTCTGAAAAAATAAGTAGGAATTAACGGGAGTTCATTTTGAAGAATGAACTGCTACAAAAAAATAAGTAGAAATTAAACACAAGGGTACTTTTGTGCATTTAATATTTTTAAATAATTATGGACCAAACAGTAAAGGCGTCTTCCCAAAAGACCAAACTGACATGGATCCACCCTAAAAAAGGACCAAACAATATTTTTCCCAAGTGAGTTAAGTTGGGTTTATCCGAGTCAGAATTCCATATGGGAGAACTTGATTTGTGAGTTAAGTTGGGTTTATTCTGTAAGCATGTGAGAGCGTCAAAAGGGCAAAATTGTCAGAGTCAAAAGGGCAAACTTGTCCTGAGTCAAAACTCAATATAGGAATCCGTTTAGTTAGTGGGCTCCTCGGATCCTTATAGTGAGTCAACTGCTCTCCTCGGATTTGGTGTCCCTATAACAAAGTCTAATCGTCCATAATTGGGACCTTATATCAGTAATTGGGACGAGGTGATACAAAGCAATTAGCTGTGTATTTTGCAAGGACCGGTTTCTGTATCATTTTCATTTTAAATAAAATTTCAACCTTTTTTCCCTCGAAAAAATACATTCAGACTAAAACCTGGAAGGGGTAGAACTCAGAAATGCAACATCCAAAACTGTAATTTAAATGCGACCACGTCAAGGGGACAACCTATGAAGTCGTAACTATTCTGAATATATTGGACAAACCTGCGAGTTTTCACCTTCTTTAGTGTAACAAAATAAGTTTGGACCCTAATCATAACCTACATATTAGCACTGCTGTTCGAACTTGGTCATACTGAAACTAAGATTTTTAGATAAACCAGCCAATGCAAATCCAATTTCCCTGCTTTCTGGGCTGCAATGTTTCAATAAGATAGCCAAATACAAGAAATCCCAAGGTAAAACATTTTGTTTCAGATTTCTGTAATTCATACTCACTCGCTTTAATTCTCAAAACTAGGATAAAAAAAACACAAGACATTAATAGCACAAGATGTTCAAAAGCCTAAACTATACTAGTATCAAGATTAAAAGTCTGTCTCAGAAAGACCAACTTCTCACTGTACGGATCAAAAAGAACAACAACCAGTCTTCAACGCTTCTTGGAGACCCCAACAGTCTTACCCCTGCGACCTGTAGTCTTGGTGTGCTGACCACGGACTCTGAGACCCCAGTAATGCCTCAAACCACGATGATTCCTAAATAACAGCCAAGATGAGAAAAGAATTAGATCGAAAACAAGGCCTTGATGTTCACTATTCAAATTTTTCAATATAACAAGAATTTGCTTATCTTTACAAAGATAATCCAGGATTACTGGATCTGTTCCTACTATCACAAATAGACAATGGTGAGCTTCTATAAAGATAGAAGAACAAAAGAAAACATGATAAACACTATGATTTTAATCTTTTGTGTGTAAACACAGACTCACAAGACTTATACTTTGTACACTATCTATAAAAGGTTTTGAAAAAACATGAAAACATAAAACCTGAATGAAAACACGAAACCTAAATGCAAAGTACAATCATTTCTTCAAAACATATCATACCATATCTTCTAAATAGATTCACGGTCCGCGAGTTATAACCTTAAAGGTGTCACTATCCATCCACAAAAAACCCATCAAAACAAAAGTAACACAAAAACCCCAAAAAAACAAAAGTAACACAAAAACCTCAAAGAATTTGATGAAACCAATTTTGGCTTCATCATAAAATTTGATGGAACCAATTTTGAAATTTTGGGTTTTTGTATCAATTTTTAAAAATTTGGGGGTTTTGTATCAATTTTGTTTAAGATGGTGTTTTAATGGATCCCAACATTTGAACGGGGTTTTTGTACCACAAGTTTGATCACCTTGGGTTTTTATGACTAGTTCTGTATAAGAAATTAACTCACAGTGAGAATCAAAGATAGTATGAATTTTTCAACAATCATATTAGAGGGCATCTTCAACCAAATTACATAATCGAAACAGGAAAACCCGAAACATAAAGATTCAAGGAATATATTAGATCATAAGATTATATACTAAATAAAAACTAATAAAATCATTATCAATAACAGCAGAATTAAGATACATCTAACTACCTAAAGCATAAGAAATTACCTAATTTTCTTCAAACGCTCCAAGTCATCTCTCAGCTTCATGTCAAGAGCATTAGATACAACCTGGGAGTATCTTCCATCCTTGTAATCTTTCTTTCTGTTCAAAAACCAGTCTGGAATCTTGAATTGACGTGGATTTGCAACAATTGTCATCAGATTCTCCAACTCTGCTACAGAGAGTTCACCAGCCCTACACATTCCAACCAAACAACCAACGTAAGCAAACTACAAACATATATTCGCTAATTTCATAACCCCACTCCAGCTTTCTATTAAAAAACACAAAACACACTCAACATTCAACAAGATATCCCTATTTCTTGATAGCCAGATAAACATCATCAAACATTTCAAATCCAAATTTCATTGCCCTAACTACCCACTGAAAACATTCACAATTCCAACAGAAACTGAATAGAAAAAAGAATACAGCAAGAACAGAAGAAGGAAAAAATCAAGAAGAGTTTTACCTCTTGTTCATATCCACGTCAGCTTTTTTGCAGACAATATTGGCAAATCTCCTACCAATACCCTTAATAGAAGTCATAGCAAACATAATCTTTTGCTTTCCATCAACATTTGTATTCAACACACGAAGAATGTGTTGAAAATCTTCGTTCGCAACCAAAGACTGTAAAAATCAAATCATCAGAAGAAAAAAAAAAGAAAAGAAGAAGAGAAACCAACATACTTTACAGAATCACACTAAGTACAAAAAAAGTGGTTTAAGAATCATACCATTGTTTTGCTTTCTTTTTATGTAGAGATCTGTTGAAGGGATCTTGAGTAGAACCACCTCGCAAAAGCGTCGAAAGGGTTTTCTTCTTTAGTTTTACAAGACTTGTAAACAGTACTGTCTCATTCTGGAGTTAGGGTTTTGAAACAGCTAAAGACAATATTACCCTCACGTAATTTTATAATTTCGACTAGTGCCGGATTTGGTAATGCCTTTTCTTTTTTGGTTGCACCTATTTGCCACCCTCACTTTTCCTATTTGCCACTCTCATTAACTGCTACCCTCATTTATCCTATTGCCACCGATATACTTTTTCACATTCTCTATATAAAATACAGAGTTTTTTAAAGCGTTCTCATTCACCGAGCTTCACGTTCACTAGAGCTCCAGGTTAATTCTCGCTTCTGATTGATTTTTGCCCCACCAGTTTTTTCTTTTTTGGAAAATTTATTAAATTTAGACAAAAAAGAGGGGCTATTTTGCGTTTCTTCCCCTGCCAAGATCGCTAATTAGCGTTTCCTCCTCAAAAAGATTGAAATTAGTGTTTCCTCCCATCGTTAGGAATTTCATCCATTAGTCGGTTAACTGAGTCAGCACCTGTGCACACGTGGCAGAAACTGTATACGTGTTTCGTCACCTTCCCAAAATACCCTCGACTAGATCGTACCACAGCAACAACATCAACACTGTTTTCTTTCCCTAATTCTCACAATTCATCATCAGTTTCACTCGGCAGCATCTAAATTTTCAATCCGAGAAACAACCAAAGCCACAACACCCTTTTATTATCCATTCCAAAACCAATTTGTCGCCAGATTCAGTGTTAAACCCCATTACTCATTTCAAAGCTCAACCATATGCACTAATTAACACCACAACCTTCATGAGTTCAAACTCGTTTCTCCATCTGCAAACCCATCGAGATAACAACAACATGCTCATTTTCTAATTCATTCAGTCATTTCCTTCATCCGTCATGTAACACCAATCATGACAGCAACAAAAAGAAAAAAAACCATCAATTTCATGGCATCGTCATTCCTGTTTCTTCCAATCGAAACCCATTAATTCAACAGATAAAATTCCCTCTTTCTCTAATCAATGTCTTACAACTCATCTCAATGATTATGTACATACCATTTCCAAAAAGACAAACAAATTGAAATTTCAGAGAATATGTCTTTGAAATTAAATTTCGCAGGAACCCTAAAAATTTGGGTTCTTTTTACTGGTTTATGAAATTCAATTTCGATTGGGGGAAGAAGTAAGAAATTAGGATTTTTTGCTGAGATTGAGATGTTTCAGTAAAATTAACCAGGTATCGATATTGAGATGCTGCCGAGATCGAGGTGTTTCAGTTAAAATTTCGCTTAGTTGCTTCTGCTGATGCTCGTGTGAATAATAAAGAAAGATGGAGAAGTGAAATCCGTGATATTCAGAGGAAATAAGGAGCTCGAGAAGATGGAAGAACGAGTTGATCTCTAATATTTCAATGGATGTTGTTGACTGTTGGATCTAGGTTTTACTTTTGCTCATTAGAAGATTCATGGTATAAGGATGAATGAGTTATCTTTGTAATTGAATAGTTAGAAGTGATGGTGGTTGAGAAGTTAGGGTTTGACGTGAATTTGAGATTGGTGACCCATTGTATTGCCGTTGGATATGGCTATTGAGATGGATCCAGGGACAAGAGAAGGAACTGATGTTGTTTCTGAGATGGAGAATAAGAGAACAAGACACTGAGAATGAAAGAAAGGTGATGGTGAGGTGAAAGCAGATGAACTGGATTGGCTTTTTTGCCGATGGCATCTGTCAAAGAAGGTGGGTGTATTTTGGGTAATATACGCGACACGTGTACAGTTTCTGCCACGCGTGCACATGTGATGACTCAGCTAACCGACTAATGGACGGAATTCCTAACGATGGGAGAAAACACTAATTTCAATCTTTTTGGGGAGGAAACGCTAATTAGTGATCTTGGCAGGGGAGGAAACGCAAAATAGCCTAAAACAAAATCAGGAAAATATTTTCTTTTGCCAATAATAAGATAGCTAAATCTTAAATATTTTTTTGCCAATAATCAGGAGAATTTTTTGGGCTCACGAAAATAATTACCTAAATTTACTAAATCTTATTTAATCTTGGAAATATAACAAATGTAAACAACTTCAACATTACTAAAAAAAAAACAACGATTTCATCATGATAAAATTAAATATGCAATGTTCATCACGATATCATCATAAAATTATATCAATCATATGAATTAAAAAAAATATCCAATGTCCATTTACAGTTTTTGTAATAAAATCTGCATAATTACAACTCCATACTACGGGTAAAAGAAAATACTTGCGATTAATTTTTTTTGGAAGCTAACGAATAAGTTATTCACGGAAATTACACTTCTTCCAATGATGAAAAACTTTTAAAAAGAAATTAAATTAATCGTGGGTACTAACCTTTCAATCGTTTAATATGTCTCTCTTGCGAACAACTTAATTGTTGACCCTGTTTGCATACAAAAAAATTACGAATCATTAAAATTTGAGGCAGAAAAAAAGGGAGCAAATATTGATTAGCATATAAAAGATCGAGCAAAACAAAAAATCGAGCAAACAAATAATGATTAATAAACATCATTAACACGTTACTTTTCTTAATTTTATTAGTACCATAATTAAAACAAAACAGATATAAAATAAAAACTTAATTAAATAAGGTGGATTTTTAATTCTGTTATATTTTGATATGCCCCAGATTTTGCATGCTAAAATTATTGGAAAAAAATACATTCCAAAACAAACAAAAAATGACGATAATCTAAAATATTTTCTTAAATTTGCTCAATAATGAAAAGGTTTCCTAAATGGATATGCAGAAAGAAAAAAAAGAACCCAAATATAAAACAATGTGCATGTTGGAGCATTGCTCGGTCGACCTCGCATGCGTTGCTATCTCAAGCTTGTTTGTCAATGTTAGTGATCAAAACTATAAGTCTTGATTTCTAGTCTATTATATCTAAGTCTCGGACTAGGATAGAAAGTGTAGTTGAGCTCAAGGACTTCATGGCGATTCATCATACAAGTAGAAGAACTACTCAAGGAACCGGTGGAACTTCTCGACAAAAAGGTATGTGAAGACTTGAAATTATCTGTCACTCAAAAGTCTATCTACTTTATCTCCTACTTCTTGAGATAAAAAGTCGTATGCTATATATATAGACTTTATTATACACATTTGGTATTTTGAGCCGAGTATACCTTGCCTATCTATATCTCGAAATATGTGTTGGTAAGCTTTTCGCTTCGATCAAGTTTATCTTTACCTAGTATGTTTCAATCATCTTGAAAATTGCTTTGACGAGAAATGGTGTAACAACTATATAACGTCCTCTAAGAATGTTTCAATGATTGGAATGATAGTTTAGATTACATAATCAATGATGGACATAAGTATTGTTGTGGAAACACATATGTGCATAAGTCCTATCCCTTGAACCAAAGTTTGCGAACTTTGTTGATCAAGAGAAACTGGAAGAATGGCTTGTTTCCAAGTCCGCGAACTGCCGAACTTTTTATCCCGAGAAATTCTGCTGGAGTTGACAAACTAGTTGTGTGAGTGCCAGTCCGCGGACCCAGCCCGCGAACCGGCGGAAGGTCTTTTGCCGAGATTTTCTTCTGGAGTTTGTAAACTTTGCCCGGTTGCTTAAGTCCGCGAACCTAGTGTGCGAACTTAAGAAGGTTATATATCTGAAGATGATTTCTGAACTTAAACTTATAAAGACTAAGGAATGCAGTTTGCAAACCGTGGCTATAAAGTTCATGAACCGATTCAAGTGAATCAAATCACCTTTGCTTCAATTGTGTCTTGTGTAGTTAAATAAGATTTCCTTGCAATTGAAAAACTCTCTAACTAGTTCATCTTGAAGTCATTTGAACTAGTTCATCTTGAAGTCATTTGAACTAGTTATGGTGAAGAAGAACATGGTTGATATGAAATGCTCATATGGCTAACCATTTGGTTAACTATTATTGAACCAACAATGTACACGTTTGGGTACGGTTACACAAACCTAGAAGCGCACATGTCAAGTGTGTGTAACAAGTTAAGTTTTCGATCTAACGGTTGAGAATTATTATCTTGAATCTAAATCAGGTTTTCATCTAACGGTGGATATTAATTGCTTTGTTACCAAGGCAAAACCCTGATTTGAAAGACTATATAAAGGAGACATCTAATATTGTGCAAAACTAATCCCCACACCTTACGTTTGATAATAGTTTGCGTGCTAGAGTCATTTCTTCTTTAACCTTTGGTTTTCTTCTTCTAAAACCAGGTTAACGACTTAAAGGATTCATTGGGATTGTGAAGCCAGACCGATACTACTTTTATCGTAGTTGTGTGATCTGATCTTGCATCTTCTATCGTACGAGTACAATCAGATTGATTGGCTTGATATTGATATCTCCGATAGGCAAGATATAAAAAGTAATCACAAACATCTTCGTCTCATTGTATGTGATTCCACAACATCTTGTTTCACTACCATACGATTAAGATTGTTGTGAGGTGATTGATAACTCTAGGCTGTTCTTCGGGAATATAAGACCGGATTATCAATTGGTTTCTTTTCACCTTGATTATTATCAAAAGACGGAACAAAACCTTTAGGGTTTATATGTGGGAGACAGATTGATCCTTTGATAGACTTGTCTGTGTGAGGAAGATTTGTTTATTGTCGAAGCCTGCGATTTTAGGTCGTAGCAACTCTTAGTTGTGGGTGAGATCAGCTAAGGGAATCAAGTGCGGTATCCTGCTGGGATCAGAGGCGTAGGGAGTACAATTGTACCTTGGATCGGTGAGAGACTGATTGGGGTTCAACTACAGTCCAGTCCGAAGTTAGCTTGGAGTAGGCTAGTGTCTGTAGCGGCTTAATACAGTGTGTGTTTAATCTGGACTAGGTCCCGGGGTATTTCTGCATTTGCGGTTTCCTCATTAACAAGATTTCTGGTGTCTGTGTTATTTCATTTTCCGCATTATATTGTTTTATCTTTATAATTAAAATAATACAGGTTGTGCGTTAGATCATTAATTAGAATAATCCAACCTTTGGTTGTTGATTGTCATTGATTGATCTTTGGATATTAGTCTTTAGTACCATCCAAGTTATTCCTTGTATTTGATAAAGACTCGCTGATTGTTATTAGCTTGGGTAAAGATCAAATCAAGAGAGGGATATTAACTCCTCGATATACTTTAATCTAGATTGAGTCTGACTGTCTAGTTGATTCTCTAGCAAAGTATATTGGATTTTGTCCATACAGATTGCTAAGCGAAATATTGGGTGGTGTTGTTAGACCCCGCCTTTTCAATTGGTATCAAAGCAGGAAAACACGTTCAAGACCTTACAAGTCTGTGTTTGTAGCGATCTGACTCTATGGACAGTAGTGCTATCTCAATAAATGCACCACCAGATCCAGGGATTTCAGAATTCTCTTCCATGAATGATTTAATAAAATCTGTAGAAGAAGTTCTATCTAAACCTGACCAGGTTTAAAATCCCTTGAAGCGTTTTCAAGGCTTGAAAAGAATCTTGAGAGCTTATCTCTTGATGTTGAGTTATACCTCCAGAAAGATCAAGAATCTCTTGACAGGCTAAATCAAGTTATGATGAATAATATTCATGTTGAGGTTGATATTGATTTACTAATCAGTGAGAGCAATGCTCCTCCTCTGTGTAATCCAATTTTTTGTGATAAACTAAACAAATTACAAGAGGAGTTTAAATCTGAGTCATCTGAGTATATCACTTCAAAGCATGAATTGATTCGTTGCTCAATTCCCGATACTTCCTATCAAGATAGTAGTATTTTCTTCTTTTTTAAAGAATCTAGGACGTCTCTTTTTATCAAAAGAGTTTCCCTTCGCAGTACTAAAAACTATTTGCAGAAACTGTTTTTTATAAGTTGGAAAACAAGAAATCAGAAACACAAATCTTTTTGGGTTCTCTTGAAGTTCTTTGATAGACTTATAAAAACAGTTTCTCGGGTGTTTCTCAACAATACAAGATTTAAGAGTTGTTGGAAAGAAACTCTTTCTTGGTGCCATGGTGAGCAAGACATTGTTCACCTCAACACAACTTGTTTGTGTTGAAAGTGCATCATCACCAATAAATGCCCTGCTATGTATACAGTGAGGGAAGCACAACAACTGGAGCGCACATATTATATTCGGAAAGGCTGTAGAATTCAATTGTACTTTTATAAAAAGTTTCTTAAATGTTTAGGTTTGAAAACATTAGTTCTGGATGTTTGGACTTCATGGTACACATACCAAGTATGCATAACATCATTTAAAACCAAAATCCAGGGGTTTAAGTTCGCAAACCCCGTCTACATACTGCTCCAGGATACGAAAATTCGTTTGCAAACCCGTATGCATACTTGATGTCGATATTCGGTAAACTTGTTTTGGCCGTAACTTATTCGTCTGAACTCGTATTGACCTCATTCTTTTTGCACTCTCTTCCTATTTGAATTATATTCAAAATGGAGATGAGAAACCTTGAATTTGGATGAGTTAAGATTGGTATTTGTCCCGACTCTTTTTTTTGAGTATTTTGCTCCGTTTCGTTGCACTTGTTCCACTTCTCTTGAACTTGGGCACTTAGATTCTTATAGTACTACTCTTCTAAGCTAATTTTTAGCTTTTACAAGAATGTTGTTGGTGAATCACAAAGAAGGAAGTTCAAGAATGGAAAGTAGTATGGAATTCTTGAATGTTCGCAATCATCCTATGTGAACTATGGTGCATGGTCGTTATTTGACTTTGTATGTTCTTCTTTGTTAAGAAAATATTTTTATACGCCTTTAGTAGCTATTCTTGGTATAAATATGGGCGAAAAATATTGATTCTACCCTCTAAGGACAAATCATCTTGTATGTGCATTACGAGTTTGTCTTGATGCCTAGGAAACTTCTTATGAGAATTTATTCTTATTTTTGAGAAGGATTACTAGAGTTTGGAATAGCAATGATTGTGATTACACATAGCTATTATTTTCATCTTCATGTTTTTTAAGTTTATTTGGTATTAAATTCTAAAACTATTTGGAAAGATGATGTTTTTGCAGTATTAATCTTTATGATTTGTTATATTGAAATTTGTTATGGGATATTGGTGTTTACGTCCGTGAACTATGTTTATCCCATACCTTGTCAAAAGTAAAGTCGTTCGTGATCGGTATTCACGTACTGGTAAAAGAATGAATGGACTTTTGACAAATACAAAATTTAAGCCTATATTGTCAAATATTTGATGGAAGATAGGTTAAAATCTTTTGTTTTCAAGGATTATGTCGATTACATATCGTTATGCAAATAGTGATGGAGAATAGAATGAATCCTTGTGTATTCCGAAGTATTGATCGTCCCTGATCCATATTTTATGTATTACTGTGAGGCTCCGTAATGTGTCTTATGTTGAGCACGATACAACAAAGTTGATTATTTTTGGCTTTGTTGGTTGTTCCGTAAGGTACTTTATGTTGAGCATTTTTAACTAAATTAATCATATTGTTTGGTTATTTAGTTATTGCTCTGTAAGTTTACTTGTGTCGAATAAAACAATGACAATTAAATTGATTACTTTTGTAATTAGTTTGGTTGTGTATTCCAATTAGATTAATTATGGGTTCTCTTGTAATTAATCTAGTTGAGTATTTTTGTGTTTCCATAAGTTCTCTTATGTTGAGCACAATCAATTGAATTGATCACTTTTGTGTTTAATTTGATTGTGTATTCCGATTAAATTAATCATGGTTTTAGTTGTGACTAATTTGATTGAGTTTTTGGATATAGAAAATCATTCTTATGGTTTTTGGTGTCCAATAAAAATCCTTCTTTCCTTTCGAAATTAAGGTCGCTCTTGTTGTTCTTTCGGGAATGACATCAAATGGGGAAGAGTTATTTTGAACTTGTGCTTAATGGTCATATCTTGAGAGGTGTGCGGCTGTGGAATTTTAGAGGGGTTATTTTGTATCTTTAAACTCCTTGACGAATGCATTTAGCTGCGGCTTTATGATTGCATCTAAATTAGTTGGTATGTATTTTTTTTCTTTTAGTCATGAAATGTCTCTTCGGAAATTTCATTATGATCTCGTTCTTGTATCTTTGCCAATTTTATTGACAAAAAGAAGGATAATTAATATGTAGTTCACACTACAAATACATATGGTTTTCGGGTCATTGTGTGAGGGGGAGTGGTTTATATGTGAGATGGAGTATTGACTAAGGGGGAGTTATACATATCACCATAGTATTATTGTTGAGGTTGTGATGCAATTGGACTTTGACACTGTGTAATAATATTATGACACTGTATAACAATGATCGAGACCGATGATTTCTCATTGTTATAGCTACGGATCTTCAACAACGGTGATGTTAAACTTACAACCTTTGGGATCATTGGAGTACTTGGAAGTGACGAAGATTTCGAGGAATGTTGAAGATTAGACATGTGGAATAGGAGCTGCTAAAGTTCTTATCTTTTTTGTATTCCATATGTATTGATAGTTTTGTCACTAAAATTGATAAAAGGGGAGATCGTTAGAGCATTGCTCGGTCGACCTCGTATGCGTTTCTATATTAGTTGATATTTTAAATTAATATTTATGTTTAGAGTATCTGAAAAAATCTAAATATTTACCTGAACACATTCTTACGGGTTCCATTAATAAAGTTAATTTACTAATATAGTTAGAGCATTGCTCGGTCGAACTCGCATGCGTTGCTATCTCAAGCATGTTTGTCAATGTTAGTGATCAAAACTATAAGTCTTGATTTCTAGTCTATTATAGCTAAGTCTCGGACTAGGATAGAAAGTGTAGTTGAGCTCAAGGACTTCATGGCGATTCATCATACAAGTAGAAGAACTACTCAAGGAACCGGTGGAACTTCTCGACAAAAAGGTATGTGAAGACTTGAACTTATCTGTCACTCAAAAGTCTATCTACTCTATCTCCCACTTCTTGAGACAAAAAGTCGTATGTTGTATATATAGACTTTATTATACACATTTGGTATTTCGAGCCGAGTATACCTCGCCTATCTATATCTCGAAATATGTGTTGGTAAGTGATTAATATTTTTGATGGGGTTGTAATAAATAGGATTCGTTTCAGACTTGTGAAGGAAATGGAATTTTTAGATTTAATAAAATTATATATACAAAAATATTAACAATGGGTGCGAGAGGTAACCAAGACACTAGATTCCACTATTATGCAAAATTGAATGATAAATATTTCAAAACTCTATTCAATTCTTAAGTCCTCTTTTATATTTAATTCACTATCAATCATACAAATTCTCAAACATTATTTGTAAACCTTAAGCATAGATTATCAAGAGATTAAATCAAGCATAACCTATCAAACTGAATAACAAATAATTAAGACAATCATTCAAATAATTTAAAACTCTGCAAAAGCAGCGATTAGGTGAATTATATAATTAAATGAAATAGTTACCCATTTATGTTGCGTGAATAGCTTCCTCGATTGCCTTGGTTACGAGGGAATTATCCGCTCATCATGTTGGAAAACCTCTCAAAATATTTCATTGATGCTCAAAAATGGTTTACAAATGATGAGAATATGAGAAATACAATAAAACCGGGTTTGTAACAATTATATTTGTTACAAACCAGAGAACTACGACCCTAAGTGACAAAATAAGACTGCTGCAGCGGTGTCGCAAAAGCTGTAGCAAATAAGTCTGCCTGATGTACGACCCACAGCTGTGAGTCGTTATTACTGTAGAAAAACGACTGCTGGTGCAGGTCCGTTCTTCGTGTTCTTCATGTTCATCAGCAGCAGCAGAAACCGAGTTTTGGAAAACTCTAATTTCTTCTTCTCTGGCTTTCCTCACCCCCCCAGACTCTCGACAACATTTCTACTCAACCCCAACAACTTATTTATAGCCAACAGACCCATCGAATCTCGCTCATTCACTCCATATAATTCTCTTTAACTCGGCAGTAAAGAAAATATTTCTGGGAATATTTTCTTTCATGTTTCATCTTCTCACGCGTTTTCAAGCCTCCAAATTACCATATTTAACTCCTTCACGCTCCAACAGGCTGTGAGGGTCTTCCATGCACGCACAAAACACGTTGAATCTTCTCCAAATCACGTGAAACCCGTGATATACACGAACTGCCTGTTTTCAACCCGTGAATTGTTTAGCTGATTCTAGCCAATTCTGGTCGAACCAAACGCCCACAGTGTGTTTAACAGTCCATATCACAACTATCTACCAAAAATCAGCCATTGAATCTCCCTAGAACACGTTCAACAATTCGATCAAAAATCTGCAGAAGTGTTCTCCATTTTCCCGCCAAAAAAAAAATCAAATGGAGAAGATGACCTCCCCCTAATCCTGTACTGGGGTGCGAATAGCAGATGCCTTTTGGGGTGACCTGGGGTGCCCCTTAGTAATTGAGGTGTCCCTTATCCAACGATGAGAGTCCGAATAACACATGTCCTCCGGGGCTTTTACCAACTTTTCGAGCCGAATTTTCCAAAAAATGTTTATTTTCCAAAGGTGCCTACAAACACATAAAACACCAAAATTAGTACAAACTCGAGTGCCAACAATATATAGTATTGAGATCAAATTAAACACAAAAATGTGTCTATCAAATACCCCCAAACTTATTATTTGCTAGTCCTCGAGCAAAATTTATTTTTGAAAAGATAAAAAGACTGCACATAGCACGTGCAGCAGGCCGTTAAACCGCTAAGTGGACCTAGCGGCGGAGTGTTGTCTCCGGAGGGTTTACCAGAGGTGTACCCAAAACACCTTTACTCCTAATTGGTCACAAGTATCCAAAGAGCTATGAGGACATACATATTCTCAACCTATCTCCAAGTAAGTAGAATGTCAGAGAAATTAAAGGTGTCAGCTCTAAAGCTGACTGAAGAAAAGGGGAGACACATCCACACGACTGCTAGATAAAGAGATATCCGCTACACAGCTAGATAAACATTGTAAGATGCGTCCGCTGCTTTACAGCTGGATAAGATTAGGAGAGGGATAAAAATGAGAGGGACATCTGCTACACAGCTGGACTAATTACGTGTGATGAGTTAAACCAGTGCTAGAAAGATTTTGTGCCAGATTGAAAGCAGACTAACAAAGCAACCAAAATGCATCTTTCTTCGACTCTCTCACAGTGCTCAGTAGAAACAACGCCTTCTTCGGTCTTCAACTGTTGATGATAAACTCTCGAACCTCATAGAACCTTGACAATTAATTCTTCTCTTCGATTTCTTGCTTACTTATAAATTTCTTCTTCCCTATGGCCTTATTGAACAAAAAGAACGTAATGATGTTTCATTTTATTTTTCATTTTATTTTTCATTTTATTTTTTTTTCTTTTTTGAAAACAAAAAATTACAAGACAAAAATTTACATGGCCATGAGAGAAGGACTTTCAAAACTTGGATCTTCGCAACTTGTGATGTCTTGGTATCATGGATTCTAACAACTTATATCATTTGCTCTTATAACTTCAAATTTGATTTTTGAATTATTCTCTTCTATTGTTGCTTCTAAACCTAAAACGTCTTCAACTTTCTTCATAGATTTTGATGTCGCTCCGCTTGTTGATGATGATAAGTTTCTACTGAGAGAGAGTCGCAATCCAGTAACTAAGACTACATTGTGAGGTTGCTTTGTCTTTCTGGCATTTCCTGACCTACTTTCCTTTCCATCATGTATGGTTAGGTCCATCACGGTTACCCTCTAAAAGGAACAAGTTCTCTCCTGAATTTCAAGGATCTCAATGTCTTTTTCTCTAATGTCTCAAAAGGTTGTTATCCATAGCATTCCAATTTCTATATTTTCGGTGAGAAACAATATGTAAACTTAGCTAACCGGATACCATGTGACGCTAGAAGTTTCAAAAGTGCAACTAAAAAGTTCTTCCCCACCCCCAAACTTAAATCTAACATTGTCCTCAATGTTCTAAAGATAAAATTAAAAGCATATGAACAAGGAGAAACGGTTACCATTTGAAGCAAAAGAGTTAAGGAAAGATATTACCGTGTCGCATGAGATTGGGTTACCTCCCAAGAAGTGCTA
Source organism: Papaver somniferum (assembly GCF_003573695.1). Classification (NCBI taxonomy): domain Eukaryota; kingdom Viridiplantae; phylum Streptophyta; class Magnoliopsida; order Ranunculales; family Papaveraceae; genus Papaver; species Papaver somniferum. The sequence goes on from NC_039365.1 coordinate 51,227,459, forward strand.
AGTTTAAAGTCTTCAGCCAGACATCGGAAGGAATTAGTCACCTCATAGAATCAAAAAGTAACAGCCGAAATAACTGTGGGTCTTCAAAAAAAGAGCTGACCAAAGGAAACTACAATAACCCAAGAAAGTGAACAAGGATAGCATGCCCTTATCTAGTTTCCTGATTAAGATATTTATATCTAATTGTGGTTCAGGTTCAGGTTCTAAGAAAGGGTCTAAATAAAATATTTCATTGGTTGCGTTTCTTCATAGGTGGGATCCGAATCATTAGGTCCTAGAGTCTGGAAAAACTCAAATATGATCTTAGAAGCGCACAATAATAACCTAAATAACTGAGGATCCTCTAAGTCAATAAGATTTGACTTACAAAATTGACCACAATGAGAGTAGTGGTCACTCTTAAGCAAATGTGTCGATTCTAATTTCCTAAAGCATTTAGGTTTAGTCTCACAACTTAATATTCGACACATTTGAAATATAAACGTTCCCACATTTGGAAGAAAACTATTTGGTGGGAAAACAAAGTCAATCTGGGTATCATAGCCTGGGCAAACCACATCAACCAGAGGATGGGTTTCTAACGACTGAACTTCTTCTGGACATCATTAGGTTCGGGAACGAGTATGAAGGTAATCTTGTAAAATGGTCGAGGCAGAGATATCAAGTCCAAAATGAGGGATCTCTGTAAGAGCTAAAGGTATGGCACAAGGAGAATGATAATCACCCCCAAACTTAGATTTTTGGGTATCTCTAGATAGACTAGCTACAATTTCCTTAATTTCTAGATCATTGGAATCCTGAAAATAGTCAATTGCTCCTTCGAGGTTATACTCAAGCGACGCATCCTTACTCATATTTAATAGCTCTACGAGTTCATTTTCTTCGTCTAAGACTATTGTTTCTAAGTCGCTAGACTCTAAAACAGCATTTTCGGAATAAACTCGTTCCTCTAAAGCATTATCGGCTTCGTAATCAAAAGGAAAAACTACATCGTCTAAAACGGTGGTATCCCTAATCAAATCCTCGTCCTTTTGAATAGGTGAATAATCATAAAAATTATTTGGATTTGAACTAGAATCATTATAAAGCTTAATTGGATTAATAGATTCCTGATCACTATGCCTACACATTTCAGATTCTTCATTACTACTATCCTCATCATAATAGTACGAAGATGATTGAACCTTATCTAAATAAGTAGTGTCTTTTATTCTAACCTCTTCCTCTAAATTAGGCAAATATTCACTATTGATATTAAGGGTAGAATTAGAAACACTATTTTGGAAATTTAGATCATTTCGAGCAGCATTAGATAATTGTTCATTTTCTGCCTCTAGACGTGCCTGAATTTCACTGAGCATAACACTTATACGTTCACTACTCTCGTTTATCATCTCAGAATACCGTGTACACTCTTCTTTTAAACTATTCATTGCAACTAAACGTTTATACGTCCTTTCAATCCGTTGTTGGGTCTCTTCTAGGGATGGAACAAGTTCAGAAATATCATAATCAGGACTAGTTTCCAAAAACGAGTAACCAGTACTACAGTGTTCCTGATTTTCTTGCTCGTAAGACCAATTCGCGTGTGGATAGTAATTGGGCTCACCATGGTATGAACCATAACCTTGAAAAAGTTGGCGTTCCCAACTACTATTCTCACCATGGTCATAAAAAGGATGATGTCCATATTCAAATTCAGGTCGATACTCATTGTATTGGCTTTTATCATACCAGTTCGACATTCTTAATTGCAAGGGAATTCTACACAATCACAAACAAGGCTGACTCGACCAAATCAAACCTATATAATCTAGCAAACAAAAAGCATGATGGCTCAACTTAGATTGTTTTCTAGACCAGCTTCTATTCCTTCGAAAAGGAATTCGTTACAATTTGAGCACACCCTTATGGAATCAATCCGAGCTAATGTAAGTTGAATCGAGGCGAGGGAAGCTCAGTGGAGCTTTGATACCCAAAGCCTCACCGGTATTACAAGGCGGCGCAGTCACGCATTCAACTTACAGAAACCATCATGAACTTCGAAGTATGCTAAAAGAGTAACCAATATTTTTCGAACGACTTTCCTACTAAGCTCGTTACCCTATAGGTCTCGTTCTAGTCAAAATTTTAAGCTTAGGTTCGCGTTTGGTTTCGTTTTCCTAAAGCGGGCAAGAAGGGAGCGGTGATGAAATCCGAACCCTTATCTTGTATTGGCCAGGCCTTTCCCTTTACTAGGAATTTAAAAACAGTCCAAATTCGTCCTCAATCAATGAATCACCTTAAGGAATACAGTAACTCGCTTACAGGAGATTCGCGAGTGTTTCGATGGACTTACCTCCCGTACCAGACGGGGGATGAACCGTTGAAGTCGACTCGGGCCACGACTCCTATGTCATGTACGAACCCGAGGGGCCGAGACGATATTGTAATCGTCGTCCTTCCCTGCAAACAGTTTATATTTAAATTTTTTTTTTTATATAACCCTTCCGTAGGGTTTAAAATTAAAATAAATTGTCCAAAGTCCAGTCCAATGAAAAGAAATACAAAAAATAATAATAATAATTACAAAAAAAATGAAAAGTCTCTTAAAAGAAAAATAATAATAATAATTCTCTCTCTTTTTTTTCTCTTTTTTCTTTATTTTTTTGCTTTGTTTTTTTTCCTTCTCTTTTAGCTTTAAGCTTTGATTCCAATGTCTTTAGTATCCAACTTCAAACCTGTAATACAAAGACACAACCAAAGAGACGTAAAAAGAACAATTGGAATAAAAAAATAAAAAAAATAAAAATTCTACCTAAGCACAAATCCGCGTCGGCGGCGCCAAAATGATTAATATTTTTGATGGGGTTGTAGTAAATAGGATTCGTTTCAGACTTGTGAAGGAAATGGAATTTTTAGATTTAATAAAATTATATATACAAAAATATTAACAATGGGTGCGAGAGGTAAGCAAGACACTAGATTCCACTATTATGCAAAATTGAATGATAAATATTTCAAAACTCTATTCAATTCTTAAGTCCTCTTTTATCTTTAATTCACTATCAATCATACAGATTCTCAAACATTATTTGTAAACCTTAAGCATAGATTATCAAAAGATTAAACCAAGCATAACCTATCAAACTGAATAACAAATAATTAAGACAATCATTCAAATAATTTAAAACTCTGCAAAAGAAGCGATTAGGTGAATTATATAATTAAATGAAATAGTTACCCATTTATGTTGCGTGAATAGATTCCTCCATTGCCTTGGTTACGAGGGAATTAGCCGCTCATCATGTTGGAAAACCTCTCAAAATATTTCATCAATGCTCAAAAATGGTTTACAAATGATGAGAATATGAGAAATACAATAAAACCGGGTTGTAACAATTATATTTGTTACAAACCAGAGAACTACGACCCTTAGTGACAAAATAAGACTGCTGCAGCGGTGTCGCAAAAGCTGTAGCAAATAAGTCTGCCTGATGTACGACCCACAGCTGTGAGTCGTTATTACTGTAGAAAAACGACTGCTGGTGCAGGTCCGTTCTTCGTGTTCTTCATGTTCATCAGCAGCAGCAGCAGCAGAAACCGAGTTTTGGAAAACTCGATTTTCTTCTTCTCTGGCTCTCCTCAGCCCCCCAGACTCTCGAAAACCTTTCTACTCAACCCCAACAACCTATTTATAGCCAACATACCCATCGAATCTCGCTCATTCACTCCATATAATTCTCTTTAACTCGGCAGTAAAGAAAATATTTCTGGGAATATTTTCTTTCATGTTTCATCTTCTCACGCGTTTTCAAGCCTCCAAATTACCATATTTAACTCCTTCACGCTCCAACAGGTTGTGAGGGTCTTCCATGCACGCACAAAACACGTTGAATCTTCTCCAAATCACGTGAAACCCATGATATACACGAACTTCCCTGTTTCAACCCGTGAATTGTTTAGCTGATTCTAGCCAATTCTGGTCGAACCAAACGCCCACAGTGTGTTTAATAGGCCATATCACAACTATCTACAAAAAATCAGCCATTGAATCTCCCTAGAACACGTTCAACAATTCGATCAAAAATCTGCAGAAGTGTTCTCCATTTTCCCGCCAAAAACAAAATTCAAATGAAGGAGATGACCTCCCCCTAATCCTGTACTGGGGTGCGAATAGTAGATGCCTTTTGGGGTGACCTGGGGTGCCCCTTAGTAATTGAGGTGCCCCTTATCCAACGGTGAGAGTCCGAATAGCACGTGTCCTCCGGGGCTTTTACCAACTTTTCGAGCCGAATTTTCCAAAAAATGTTTATTTTCCAAAGGTGCCTACAAACACATAAAACACCAAAATTAGTACAAACTCGAGTGCCAACAATATATAGTATTGAGATCAAATTAAACACAAAAATGTGTCTATCAGTAAGCTTTTCGCTTCGATCAAGTTTATCTTTACCTAGTATGTTTCAATCATCTTGAAAATTGCTTTGACGAGAAATGGTGTAACAACTATATAACGTCCTCTAAGAATGTTTCAATGATTGGAATGAGAGTTTAGATTACATAACCAATGATGGACATAAGTATTATTGTGGAAACACATATGTGCATAAGTCATATCCCTTGAACCAAAGTTTGCGAACTTTGTTGATCAAGAGAAACTGGAGGAATGGCTTGTTGCCAAGTCCGCGAGCTGCCGAACTTCTCATCCCGAGAAATTCTGCTGGAGTTGAAAACTAGTTGCGTGAGTGCAAGTCCCCGAACCCAGTCCGCGAACCGGCGGAAGGTCTTTTGCCGAGGTTTTCTGCTGGAGTTTGTAAACTTTGCCCGGTTGCTTAAGCCCGCGAACCTAGTGTGTGAACTTAAGAAGGTTATATATCTGAAGATGATTTCTGAACTTAAACTTATAAAGACTAAGGAATGCAGTTTGCAAACCGTGGCTATAAAGTTCATGAACCGATTCAAGTGAATCAAATCATCTTTGCTTCAATTGTGTCTTGTGTAGTTACATAAGATTTCCTTGCAATTGAAAAACTCTCTAACTAGTTCATCTTGAATTCATTTGAACTGGTTATGGTGAAGAAGAACATGGTTGATATGAAATGCTCATATGGCTAACCATTTGGTTAACTAGTGTTGAACCAACAATGTATGCGTTTGGGTACGGTTACACAAACCTAGAAGCGTACAAGTCAAGTGTGTGTAACAAGCTAAGTTTTCGATTTAACGGTTGAGAAATATTAGCTTGAAACTAAATCAGGTTTTCATCTAACGGTGGATATTGATTGCTTTGTTACCAAGGAAAAAACCTGATTTGAAAGAGTATATAAAGGAGACATCTAGTATTGTGCAAAACTAATTGCCACACCTTACGTGTGATACTAGTTTGCGTGCTAGAGTCGTTTCTCCTTTAACCTTTGGTTTTATTCTTCTAAAACCAGGTTAACGACTTAAAGACTTCATTGGGATTGTGAAGCCAGACCGATACTACTTTTATCGTAGTTGTGTGATCTGATCTTGCATCTTCTATCGTACGAGTACAATCAGATTGATTGGCTTGAGAATGATATCTCCGATAGGAAAGATATAAAAAGTAATCACAAACATCTTCGTCTCATTGTTTGTGATTCCACAACATATTGTTTCGCTACTATACGATTAAGATTTTTGTGAGGTGATTGATAACTCTAGGATGTTCTTCGGGAATATAAGACCGGATTATCGATTGGTTCATGTTCACCTTGATTATTATCAAAAGACGGAACAAAACCTTTAGGGTTTATCCGTGGGAGACAGATTGATCCTTTAATAGACTTGTCTGTGTGAGACATATTTTTTTATTGTCAAAGCCTGCGATTTTGGGTCGTAGCAACTCTTAGTTGTGGGTGAGATCATCTAAGGGAATCAAGTGCGCAGTATCCTGCTGGGATCAGAGGCGTAGGAAGTACAACTGTACCTTGGATCGGTGGGAGACTGATTGGGTTTCAACTACAGTCCAGTCCGAAGTTAGCTTGGAGTAGGCTAGTGTGTGTAGTGGCTTAATACAGTGTGTGTTCAATCTGGACTAGGTCCCGGGGTTTTTCTGCATTTGCGGTTTCCTCATTAACAAAATTTCTGGTGTCTGTGTTATTTCATTATCCATATTATATTGTTTTATCTTTATAATTTAAATAATACAGGTTGTGTGTTAGATCATCAATTAGAGTAATCCAACTTTTGGTTGTTGATTGTCATTGATTGATCCTTGGATATTGGTCTTTGGTACCATCCAAGTTATTCCTTGTATTTGATTGTTATTAGCTTGAGTAAAGATCAAATAAAGAGAGAGATATTAACTCCTCGATATACTTTAATCTAGATTGAGTCTGACTGTCCAGTTGATTCTCTAGCAAAGTATATTGGAGTTAGTCCATACAGATTGCTAAGCGAAATATTGGGTGGTGTTGTTAGACCCCCGCTTTTTCAGTGCCAAAAACTAAAACAAAGTTGTCTTTTCTAAAAAGGATAAATCTTTACACATTTTCTTGGTTAATATAAGATATTAATTCCAAAAAATAATTTCTACCTGTATGAAAACGCTTGCCAAGCCGCATTATTTTTTCTGTCGCCGTTTCTTTGCTCTTTTTTGTTTTATTTTTTTCCTTCATTGTCTTATTTTGTTTATGGATGCTTACGGTGATTGGTATTTCTTTTGCAGATATAACGCTTACGTTGATTGTTATTTCTTTTGCAAATATAATGCAAAGTGTAGTTGATTTGCACTGCTTCTCTTTTTTGAAAACTGCTGCGGTGACTCTCATTGAGGCTCTCCTTTAAAAACCGATCTGTTGATTTTCATCGAGGGGAGAAAGGTTTCATATTCATTAGACTTTTCAGTTATTAATGGTGGTTTTTGGTTTACAGGTGCTAACGGTGCTTCCAGGATTATAATGGCTGCAAATTAACACCCATGAAATCAGGAATATATTAGGTGATATATTTGATATCTCTATTTGCACGGGTTTGTTTCTTATCTGGTCCTTGCATGTTGCTATATTCTTGACTGTCTGATTTGTCTACCATCTTTCGGTGTGATAAATGTGGTTGAGGTGTTGTCGTGCTGATCTCAATTAGGTTTTGGATAACATATCATTTCTTACGGTATATTTTGGTTTCTTTTCTCCAAGTTTAAATTAGTGGGATTTGTAGTTATGTGAATTTTCATCGTACAGGGACAATAGAGTATGCATAGACGGAAAGTGCTGCCGCATTATGGCTGAGAAACCAATTGGTTAAAGGTGCGAGCTCTCCCTCCATTGCGTTCTTTATAAATTTTAAGTTCTTTTATATTATCTATCATTTTTGTGGTGATATATATGGTCTCTCTTAACATTTTCTTATTTATACAGTTTGTTGATAGATATATCTACAACTTAACTTTAAAAATTAGAATATATAATATCTAGGGTTTCACTAAAATATAATTTGAGATAGTGGATGGTTCATAGTCTGAGTTCCGGATGAAAAATTCCATCTTGATCATTGTCTAAACGTTTATGCACTATTTTTCATTTGACTGTTTTCTACTGCTTCATCTTTCTGTATGTAGATGGTCATTTAAGGTATTATTGCATTTTATAAATGAACAACTAGACGAGTTAACCTTTTCAATCAGGTTTGTTTTCTCTCTCTTTAGTTCATGATGGTTTGTGGAACCCTGCCAGAATATATAACAAATTATTTATGTTGTTACGATTTTATAACATATATGATAATAAGTTTGGATGCTGGTCAAAAAGGTATGAGTTGGCGTTGCAAAAATTTACAACATTATGGAAAGTATTATATGATGGTAGGAGTTCCACGAGGCGCAAATCCGAGATGCATTTCATTATCGTAACTAGATTGTATGATAGATCCAGTGTTATAAAATAACAAAGCTGTTTTGAAATACCACCTTTAGTGGAATGACGATCTAAATATTAAAACTAAAATTAATTATAATAATTGACGGGTATAAATACCAATAGTTCATTAAACCTATTGATGTCCTGATGACTATTTACTTGATCCGTGACATTCCCAGTTAATAGCATCACAAAACCAAAGACGAGAAGGTAATCCAAATTCTCATGGTTTTCCATGGCGGGTATTGGAAGATTTTCATCTTAAGTTTGATTTTGGAAAGTCATTTTGAGGTTAGTATAGCGCATTAACGAACGTGCTTGCTTCTGCCAATAAGAGATCATCCATAAGATTAAGAGGCTTCCTGCCGGGTATGTAGATTCCTTAGTTATATAATGCAAAGCATAGATCTAGAAAATAAAAATTACACCATGCAAATCCTGAATAAATGAGAGTACATAATGCACACATCTTAACCGATAATAAACTGTATCCATGTGCAGGTACCGAGAGCTTGGAACTGAAGGAGAACCCGATATTAACCCGCTCGTCGTCAGTCCAACATCTCCACCATTTTCTGGCAGAAAACATCAATTAATTTCAGCATAAATTAGCCAAATGGCATGGGGATATTGTGATTTAAGAGGATGAAACTATCGCTGAACATCTTTGTTGTGCATAAGGGAGGTAATTTAGTAAAAATAAAAAATTCATTTGCTACAATATGTTGCATTCAACCTTCAAAAATAAGCATATACAAGCAATATTTTCCCTGCACAACAACCCTTTAAATAATAAAGTCTTAAGATGCTAACAGTTTCTTTTGGTATTCCTAAAAAATCATCTCAATGTTTCCTCTACCAGTCATAACTTAAAAGGTTGAGATACAATTTACACAAACAGTTTTTTCTTTACAATTTATACTTTGGTTATTGATCTGTAGCATCGATTCATTATATAGTTGCACCTTTTCAAAGCTATTTTTTGAGTCATTCCTTTGTCTTCCGGTTCATAATCTATTTTGAATGATGCTAGGTACCCATGTTGGTGGAGAGCCTTCGGAAGCTTTTAACAATATCAATGAATGGTCGAATCCCACTCGAGAAGATAGATTTCTTAGTATATGAAATTGGTTTGCCTAAATATTTTAAACTGTTGAAAGAGATAAAGGGGGCTTGGATGTTGATGGGTACAGTAAGAACTAAGTAGGCTTCCAGAATCAGCATATATGGTAATTTCTTTGATCTATTTGCTTTTCATTTAAATTTCCCGTCTGGTTCTGTACTTAACACTAAAAGCATGAGAAACATGAGTTTTGTTTTTTATTGATTACATTTAATGAATTTTGTTCTTGAAATAAAATAAAATAACCATGTGAGGGTACTACTAATTCCTAAATTTTTCAACCTAATCTTATTTTACTGGAGTGCTTGGTGGGAAACAATTATTGGCTTCTACTTGCGTTAGTATACTAATTGAGTTTCTTTCTTTTTTTCCTGGTTCTTACCTCAAATGCTGAACAAATGGTAAAGGAGTTGATGATGAGAATCACATTAACTTGCTTATTTATTGTTTATTCAAATTCTCATGATCTTGAATTTTTGGCATCGGTTGTATTGTGCAACAACCGTTCTAGCTATCAAAGTGTTTTTCTTGATTGAAATTTGAAATATTCATCTAGCTATCTGCAAAATGTAACATATGATGTCTTTTTAAGTGAATTAGTTTTTTAAGTGAAAACTTTAGATAGACATCAGAATATTGTATTTATAGTGTTTAAGAGGAATGACGAATTTGCACAAGAGTTTTTTTGAGCAGAAGATATGCCTTTTATTTTATTTATTTTTAGCTCGAGCATATGCTCTATCGTTTTTTTACCACATATTAACTATATCTATGGGGGTAGTAACATATGGTACTCATTTTGGTCATCTCAGTTGTATATGAGTTAAATGACGGAAAACGAGACAATATTTTTAATTATATATAACAATGTTTGTTATATATTAAGAATAGATCAAGTTGAGTATCGCTTATACTTATGTTGTTGTTGATTATGTGCTCGTTGTTGACCTGGGATCGCTGCATAAAGTTGAGTATCACATACTACTTCTATGCTAGCGAATACTCAATCGATGCATACTTGAAGTGTGTTTATTTTGAATCTACAACTAGGTGATAGATGAGAAAGAGATGTTGATGCGGCAAGAAAAGGTTTAGTCTCTACCAGGAGTGAACTTTATTGTGGATAAATTTATTCAACATACCAAAATTTTAATCTCTGAATCATATTAGGATAAATTCAGTAAACACACGCGTGTTGGTGCACCTATTATTTATTATAATTTGTTGTATTAAGACGTATCTTAATCACTATTCTTTTCGCTATGTTTCCACGCGTGTTAATGAGCTCTCTGTTTAGAACTTCTTTCCAATCAAATTTTGCCATATCTATATATATATATATATATATATATATATATATATATATATATATATATATATATATATAACACAAATCACATGTATGGTATAAATATCACAAACAATGTGTAAGCCATCCAATAAAACAGTACAATCAACCTCTAAGGTGGTAGTTAGATCATCTCTAATGTATATTTAGGTATTTCCTATGTGTTATTACCTTGAAGACATCTTTAATATTAAAAATAAAAAATCCAATGGGAAAGAAGTATTCTCTAACCGATTAGTAAGGTGATCTATCGCGCACATGTATTAGTTATATCGGCTAGAGATTTTCTCCTTTTAGTATAACTGCTTCATTATTTACTCTCCAATGAAATTGCTGATTATGATCCTCACATCCTTAAAGAGACCTTCTAAAACCAGAGGATCATTTAAAGGATATAAACAACACCCAAGGCATCTTCTCATTGCTTTTAGAAGTTCCCATTTGAGATGTTTATTTCTCAGCATATTTTAGAATCCTATATGGCTTACGATTTAAGAAGTGGAGAAAGTCACGTTGGGATCTCTTGGTAAATAAGGTAAATAAGTTTCTTAAGGTGGTAGACATGTTTCAAGTAGATGTAAGAATCCTATATGGCCTATAATTTAAGAAGTGGAGAAAGTCACGTTGGGATCTCTTAGTAAATAAGGTAAATAAGTTTCTTAAGGTGGTGGACATGCTTCAAGTAGATGTAACTAAATAGAGGTGTCAAAGAGGTCAGGCCATCCTGGGCCTGGTCTGTCCAAGCCTGTATAACCAGGCGAAAGCCTGGCCTGCCCCGTGTTTAAACAGACCTGGCTCCGGCCCAAGCTAGTAGCAGGCCCAGGATGGGCTGTAATTTTCGGCCTTGTATCCTGTTAGACCTGGCCTGCTAAAGCCTTGGCCTGTATTGGGCCTGTTCAGGACGGCCTGCCTTGGCCTGTATATTTTCAATTGGCAGAAACTTTAATGTGTTGATGTAAAACTTGCTATAAAAGTAGACTGCGGGGCGTGGGGTTTGATCTCTTGATCAAGAGTATACAAGACAGAGCACAAACCACTGTACTAAGCTATTGTATTTTGTGCATTTTCATTCGAAAAAAGAAATTATACCCTACTCATATATTAAGATTTAAGACCAAACATTCCCTAAATATTCGACGACATGTAAACTTGTCATATACTAGAAATAGCCCGTGCCGTAACGGCACGACATGAGACAGGATAATTTTTTGTTAGAATGATTTTGATAATTACCACACACTATGAGGCTTAATGCGAATCATGAGAACTTCTACACATGAAATCTTAATCCAAATAATTATAACTTCGGTTACACTAAAATAATAATTTAATAATTCCTCACAATATTCTTTAGACTTCGAATGATATTTTTTGATAAAAATTCTTCGTTGATCATTATTTGAAGGAAGAAATATGGATTTCTCCGTTGTGGTATTGAACTTAGAAAGTGAATAGAGTCCTCCCTAATGGAGCAATGCTCCGAACTTCTAATATCAAATTCTTAGGGACGACGGTATGCAAGGTATCTTCATGTGTTTGACGTCAAGATTGATTAGAATGCATGACTAATATTTTATTAAAAAAAAGTTAGTTTGATTTGGACCGAAATAAAAATATACTCATGTTTTGATCGATCATTAGTAAATCCAAAGCATTGACTTAGTTGGTCGCCATGAAATCGACATCTTCCCATTTTCTGTCAACACGAAACTTGAGTGTTGTAGGTTTATTTTCATCACAATTATGTAAAAAATGATTAGAAGGCGTCAATAATATTTTATTCTTTTAAAAAAATAGTTTAATTCGGATCGAAATAACAATATACTCAAGTTTTTATCAATCATTAGTAAATCAAAAGTAGTGACTTCGTTGGTCGCCATGAAATCGATCTCTTCCCATTTTCTTCCAACACGATACCTGAGTACTGCAGGTTTGTTTTCAAGGCAATCGTGCATTCTCGAAAAAAAAACACGTTTTTGGTAACGGTTTTTGTGGGGTTGCGGCTAATCATGTTTGACATGTTGATAGTCTTAAGCTAAAAATTTCACCAAAAAAGTAAGTTGGAATGAGTGAATGAGTTGGAAATGGGTGGAGTGAATGTGTGTGGTTGAAAAAATACACTTCTTTATTTATACATTGCTCATTGATAATTGTAATTAGGGACACATTCATAAAGGAATTGGCTATTACGTGATAGTCATAAAAGAGCAAACATTTTGCTGCATGCAGACCTTAGAGCATGGACAGTTTTAACTTATTTATGGGTAAGAAACTCTCTTAATCGTGGGAGGATAATGGGGGAGGAAATAGAGGATCCAAAGCAATTGAAAAAATTGGAATTAAAAGAGGAGGAGATTTGTTTTTGGTCTAATAAAAAACGTTCCCTTTTTAAGATTCTTTCATCTTTGTTTGTGTTGTGGATCACCAAAAAAGAAAAAAAATTATTGATTCCATCGGAAGACATTAAACGTTTCCAGAAAAACGTTTAAAAAAAATTGATTCCAGAAAACGTATGCGCCATCAAAATTCACATTCATGAGTTTGGAGATTCATTCATCTGTAAGTTTTACTCTAGTAAGTGTGCAAAAAACATGGAAGCTCATAAGTTTCATTTTTCTTTTTCTTGGAATCAATTGATATGGTGACAGTTCATTTCACCATTTAGTTTCTATAGTGCTATCTCTATATTTCAATTGCTTGGAAGAGGATAATCATGATTAATTGATTTATTTTTTATTTATTTTTTTCTTTTTTGAGTTTAGTTTCTTTTTGTTTATGTCGTAGATTTTGATCAAATTATTCATGTCATTAAAATCTGATGCAAAGATAGCCGTGATCATGATCAAGAATACAGGGTTCATCTGTCGATTGGTTAAATGTTTCATTCGAAAATAAATTTATTACAGATGCTAGAAAATGATTCTAAAGTTCTTTGTGCTTTAGATTTTATATATATATATATATATTTTTTTGTAAGATGATGAAAATAAGCTTATTCGATTGCTAAAATTAAAATTAGGCCCACGGCGTAAGGTTCAATCTTTTGCGAGTCATTTTTTGGATATATATATATATTCTTTACTCATTGTTCCATTTGTACAATGAGCGTAACGAAAATCATTAGTACAACGAGCGTGTATATATATATTCTTTACTCATTGTTCCATTTGTACAATGAGCGTAACGAAAATCATTAGTTGTATTTTTTATTCTTCCCTTTACACGATGAGTATAATGAAACTTTTTTTTTGTTAAATTAATAATTGTTTGTATTTGCAGGTTGTTAAAAGGGCTAATTTGTTGTTTTTTTTTAAAGATATGGTTCAAAGATTATTATTTTTTAAATTTCAATGGTTGAAACATGGTTGTAACATTTTTTTTTCAGAAAAAAGAGATACCCTTTCTCTCTTACTCCTCCCTTTCCCAAAAGAAAAAAAAAACATTTCAGTTTTCCTCTAAAACTAAACTAAAAGAAATGTATAAAAATTACATCTCAAAAAGACTATCATCTGGCAAGAAATTAGTCGGAAGCCTAGCAACAAGCTGAGCTCCATCCCCCTTCTGAACGACCATACCTAACCTATGAAAAAGAAATTCACCAACACGCGATTAGCATCATAACTAGCAATGTAGTTACGCAAACGCTTCAGAAAATCTATGGTTTCATCCCCAAGTTCCCCCTAGGTGGTGAAGGCCAGTGTCCCAAAACCATATCCCTGTGTTGTGCATTTCTCCAAATATTGGCATTTTTCCGAGCAACAACATTCTTGATGGCAAGGCCTGGGCTGAAAGTACGTATGCCGCCACCAGTAAAGGGAGAAACACCTGTTACATCAAAACACATGTCCCGTCCATTATCTCAATTGTACACAAACACATCAGCTGGTTTAAGGGCAGTGCCGTTGCTGGCGAGAAGTCCAAGTCAATTTCTTTCCTAGCCGGCACACCCGCACGGTAACACATGTCAGCAATAATATCACGCACTAAGTCATGCCTAAACTTAAGACCAACCTCATTAGCACAATGGAGGGCATGATCACCAAAAACATCCATATCCCTCTTACAGAAGGGGCAAGAACCTTCCACCTCGAAAAGGGGTATCCCTAGCCTATAATGGAGAATTGCATTGAATTTCCTAGCACCAATATGTTGACTGAGTCCGACGATAGGAATTGCCATCAGAAAATCCCAAGCATGTTTTGTTTGGTTGCACTGCCAAAGAACAGAATCACGCTCCGATAAAACATAACTAGTGGGTATGTTCTTCTTAATCGCATACAAATGGATATTTGCCAAGGAATTCATGGAAGGAGTGGCAACACTAACAGTGCAAAGAGAAGGGACAACACCCGGTAGATAGTTGAAGGAGTCGATGGCTTGTTGAAGGGTAGGACAGCACCCACTGATACCAGTGTTCCTCAAAATGAATCCCAGGTCTGCAAATTAGAGTCAAGAAAACAATAATGTTTGGTATCTTGCATAGTGTACACACCAAACCCATCGTGCTTAAAAGACAAGGTGGAAAGTTTGGTGTCTGTTGAAGAAGCCCATAACCAGGCCCATCTCCAGTAATCATGTGCATGAGGAAAAGATGCATCCGCGTATCAAACAAGTCTTGAGCTTCTTGCAAGAACTCTGGCCTGGTAGTTCGAAGTGTGAAGTAAATCCGCGACACCCCTGTACAATTCCGAAACAAAAGAAATTCACATTGAGGACCTTTTAGCTTCTCTACAACATCCACTAGATCCATGGTTTTGCGCACTCTGTTGACAATCAAATATTTGTTAAATTGAGCATCAAGACTGACTGGACCACCTAGAAGTTTCACACCCTCAACTAGCCTACTAATATTGGGAGGGAAAACACCTTCAACCGCAGCTCTAGGGTCAGGGGAGAGCCAAAACAACTCAGTTTTTGCAACATTCAGATGTAACCCCCTTTCTGCACCTTCATCCTGTATAATCTTCAAAGACTTTGCAACCATCAATGTGTCCCCTATTAAGGTACCATCATCAAGGTACCAGGCTTGCATTTCAAGTGTGCATTGCGCCTCTATTCTCTTGATTAAAGGATGAAGAGTAAGAGCAAACAACAATGGCCCCAAAGGGTCCCCCTGCTGCACTCCTTGGGAAGAAGAGAGAACATAATCCATATAGTATAACCGAGCTGGAGAAGCATAACAAAATTCTACCCAACAAGAAATTGACGGGCATATCTTACGTACCCCGGATAACATAACCGAACGATCAATGAGGTTGAATGCATTAGAAAAATCCACAAGCAACATCGACAAATTATCCGAGGCTCCCTTTTCTTCAAGCATACGATTAATGGCATGTATAATTGCTTCACCCCCACATTTATCCCCCACTTCAAATTGATAATCACGCAAATAAGCATTAACCTCCTTATCGATATAGGAAGCCGCACATTTGGAGACAAGCCTTCTCCATACTGTGCCAACGGCGATCGGGCGTAGACCTCCACCTGGTTTAACCAAAGGGGTAAGCTGAGCACTAGCAACAAACTCCCCCAAAGCACGTGGGCATAAACCAGCAAGCCATAAATTAACTACAGCTCTAATTGAGGCAATAAGCTCTTCCGATATAGCAGCCGCAGACCCACTGAGAACGTCTAAAAGATGCTATGCCTTAAGACCATCTCTTCCACAAGAAGTCCCCTTGGGAAACTCTTAATTCTTCCTAAAAAAAGGTCTGGGGTCGCCACAATAGCTTCCTGCATGGATGAAGGGGACGGAACAAGAGGAGGGGGGAACTGGGGTGTTTGTTCCGCAACTCATTCAATGTGCCCTTTTCAGTTTATTTTCTTAATGGCGTATTTTTTTTTTCCAGTTTATTAAGAGGGTTAATAATATCTCCATAATGGAAGAAGGTTACAAACACCACAGCCGCTAGATGTCTTTGGATGGGATGAGACTGGGATGGTCGGATCACTTGTTTGTCTCTCAAAATGTTATTCGTTCGTCCAAAGCTCAAAAACCTATGTTGTTTTGTATTATAGATATATCAACAGCACATAAAACAAGATCGGTTAGTTTCCCTAAATTTTATAACGACAAATAAATTGCCATATATTACAAGATTAGATCAGTTATTGACGTTGCAATCAACAACCTAAAAACTCAATACCATCCCTCACTCCAGAATAAAAATAACACTGGTGGAGCTTACCCTCTCTTCTATTGGTTGGTGACCATAACCTCGCGCTCTCATTTGCTAATTGAGAAACCATTCGTATTCATCGGATGAAATTTCGTTAGATATGGTGCGTTGATCTGACAATGTGCGGTTTAGATTGGGTGGATTGTTGGGAAACACGCGACGGACGACCCTCATTATTTAGAAAAATTGCTATACTAATTTCGTGCATTTATTGTGAAAATCCAGAAAATAAAGAAAACTACTATATTAATTTCGAACATTTATGATTAAAAAAATAAATCAATTCAACATATTTATGGAATAAAATAAAATAATTTATATTTTTTTGAATTTTTAATAATTTCATGTATTTATTATAGAAAATCCAGAAACTAAAAAAAAGTACTATATTAATTCTTACATTTATGAATAAAAAAAATCAATTCAACGTATTTATGGATAAATTAATGAGATTTATAATTTTAAAATATTTTGTATGGAAATATATATATATATATATATATATATATATAAATGACAACAATATTACTATAATAATCTTTTAATTTCATGTATAATTATTATAAAAAATCCAGAAATAATAAAAAATACTTTATTAATTTCGTACATTTATGACTGAAATAAAAAAATCAACTCAACGTATTTATGGAATAAAATAATAAGTTTTAAATTCGTAGAATCTTTTGTAAGGAAAAATTTTTTGGAAAGGGTAAAGAAAAGTACTATATTAATTTTGACATTTATATATTAAAATAAAAAAAATATAATTCAACATATTTATGGAATAAAATAATAAGATTTGTATTTGTTGAATCTTTTATAAGGAAAAAAAATCTAGAAATGAATCTATTAATTTTAAATATTAATGATAAACATCTAAAAAAAATTACTAACAACATCTAAATATTTATGTTTAGAGTATATTAGTTGATATTTAAAAAATTACTATATTAGTTGATATTTTAAATTAATATTTATGTTTAGAGTATCTGAAAAAATCTAAATATTTACCTGAACACATTCTTACGGGTTCCACTAATACAGTTAATTTACTAATATAGTTAGAGCATTGCTCGGTCGAACTCGCATGCGTTGCTATCTCAAGCATGTTTGTCAATGTTAGTGATCAAAACTATAAGTCTTGATTTCTAGTCTACTATAGCTAAGTCTCGTACTAGGATAGAAAGTGTAGTTGAGCTCAAGGACTTCATGGCGATTCATCATACAAGAAGAAGAACTACTCAAGGAACCGGTGAAACTTCTCGACAAAAAAGTACGTGAAGACTTGAACTTATCTGTCACTCAAAAGTCTATCTACTCTATCTCCTACTTCGTGAGACAAAAGTCACATGCTATATATATAGACTTAGATTATACAAATTTGGTATTTCGAGCCGAGTATACCTCGCCTATCTATATCTCGAAATATGTGTTGGTAAGAGTTTCACTTCGACCATGTTTATCTTTACCTAGTGACGAAAGTCACGATATGTTTCAATCACTTTGAAAATTGCTTTGATGAGAAATTGTGTAACAACTGAATTACGTCCTCTAAGAATGTTTCAATGATTGGAATGAGAGTTTAGATTACATAACCAATGTTGGACATAAGTATTGTTGTGGAAACACATATGTGCATAAGTCTATCCCTTGAACCAAAGTTTGCGAACTCTGTTGATCAAGAGAAACCGGAAGAATGGCTTGTTTCCAAGTCCGCGAACTCAGTCCGTGAACTGCCGAACTTCTCATCCTGAGAAATTCTGCTGGAGTTGACAAACTAGTTGCGTGAGTACCAGTCCGCGAACTGGCAGAAGGTCTTTTGCCGAGATTTTCTGCTGGAGTTTGTAAACTCTGCCAGGTTTCTTAAGTCCGCTAACCTAGTGTGCGAACTTAAGTAGGTTATATATCTGAAGATGATTTCTGAACTTCAAATTAAAAAGACTAAGGAATGCAGTTTGCAAACCGTGGCTATAAAAGTTCATGAACCAATTCAAGTGAATCAAATCATCTTTGCTTCAATTGTGTCTTGTGTAGTACATAAGATTTCCTTGCAATTGAAAACCTCTCTAACTAGTTCATTTGAGTCATTTGAACTAGTTATGGTGAAGAAGAATATGGTTGGTATGAAATGCTCACATGGCTAACCTTTTGGTTAACTATTGTTGAACCAACAATGTACACGTTTGGGTACGGTTAACAAACCTAGAAGCGTGAATTTCATTTGTGTATAACAAGCTAAGTTTTCGATCTAACGGTTGGGAAATATTAACTTGAATCTAAATCAGGTTTTCATCTAACGGTGGATATTGTTTGCTTTGTGACCAAAGCGAAACCCTGATTTGAAAGACTACATAAGGGGACATCTAGCAACTCTGCAAAGCTAATCCCCACACCTCACGTGTGATACTAGTTTGTGTGCTAGAGTAGTTTCTCCTTTAACCTTTGGTTTTATTCTTCTAAAACCAGGTTAACGACTTAAAGACTTTATTGTGATTGTGAAGCCAAACCGATACTACTTTTATCGTAGTTGCATGATCTGATCTTGCATCTTCTATCGTACAAGTACAATCAGATTGATTGGCTTGAGATTGATATCTCTGATAGGCAAGATATAAAAAGTAAGCACAAACATCTTCATCTCATTGTTTGTGATTCCACGACATCTTGTTTCGCTACCATACGATTAAGATTGTTGTGAGGTGATTGATAACTCTGGGCTGTTCTTCGGGAATATAAGACCGGATTATCAATTGGTTTCTTTTCACCTTGATTATTATCAAAAGACGGAACAAAACCTTTAGGGTTTATATGTGGGAGACAGATTGATCCTTTGATAGACTTGTCTGTGTGAGGAAGATTTGTTTATTGTCAAAGCCTGCGATTTTGGGTCGTAGCAACTCTTAGTTGTGGGTGAGATCATCTAGGGGAATCAAGTGCGCAGTATCCTTCTGGGATCAGAGGCGTAGGGAGTACAACTGTACCTTGGATCAGTGGGGGACTGATTTGGGTTCAACTACAGTCCAGTCTGAAGTTAGCTTGGAGTAGGCTAGTGTCTGTAGCGGATTAATACAGTGTGTGTTCAATCTGGACTAGGTCCCGGGGTTTTTATGCATTTGCGGTTTGCTCGTTAACAAAATTTATGGTGTCTGTGTTATTTCAATTTCCGCATTATGTTGTTTTATCTTTAAAATTGAAATAATACAGGTTGTGCGTTAGATCATCAATTAGAGTAATTTAACCTTTGGTTGTTGATTGTCATTGATTAATCCTTGGATATTTGTCTTTGTTACCATCCAAGTTATTCCTTGTATTTGGTTAGTACTCGCAGTTTCTGTTTGAGGAAATCAAATCAAGAGAAAGAGATATAAACTCGTTGATGTAATTTTAATTGATTGAGTCTTGTTGATTATCTTAAAAGAATATTTGAGTTTGTCCATACAAATTGCTAAGCGAAATATTTGGTGGTGTTGTTAGACCCCGCTTTTTCAATTGGTATCAGAGCAGGAAAACACGTTTAAGACCTTACAAGTCTGTGTTTGTAGCGATCTGACTCTATGGACAGAGGTGTTATATCTATTAACGTACCACCAGTCTTCGATGACTCTAATTACTTACGGTGGAAAATTGTTATGCGAGCTTTTCTTCAAGCGCGTGATTGTCTATCATGGGTATATGTTGTTAATGGCTATGATGTTCCCGTTGTGGCAGTTGGAGATGTAAACATTCCCAAGAATATTGGTGAATATAATCCTGCCGAGATATTTGCTGCAAAGAAAAATTACGACGGTTTGAATGCCATCGTACATGCCATTACCCCAAATCTTCAGCACCATGTGCCAAATTGCACTGGGTCTAAAGATGCTTGGGATATCTTAGAAACCGTATTTGAAGGTAACTCCAGTGAAAAGGAAGCTAGGTTTCAAAACCTTAATTCCGATTGGGAGAACCTTCGTATGGCAGATGAAGATAAATTTGATGAGTTTAATCACAGAGTGTCTGAAATTGTTAATGCATCTTTTGCATTGGGTAAGACTATTCCTGAAAAGGACATTGTGATGAAAATTCTCAGATCACTGTCATATAGATACGAGTCTAAGAAGCATGCCATCGTTGAGGGAAATAACCATGATAATCTTTCCAGAAATACCTTAGTTGGAAAGCTAAAGATCTTTGATCATGAGCATACATCCAAAATCGGAAAGGATGTTGCCTTTAAAGCACAGAAGAACACTAAGTTACTTGATAAAAGTAAAAGTGTTTATGTCTCTGAGGATGATCAGTCTGAGGGTGATTTTTCGGATGAAGATCTTGAAAAATCAGTCTCCTTGATCACAAGAAAGTTTAGGGATATTCTACTGAAGAGAAGTAAACGGTTTTCAAGAGACAAACCTAGATCGTCAGATAAACCTCACAATCGCGTTCCTCCTAAAAACAGGGATGATGACGAGGATATGCCACAATACTTTAAGTGTAAAGGTTTTGTTCATTTTGCAAACGAGTGCCCAAATCGTAGAAAATACACTGGTAACAAAGGTCTTGATGTAACACTTGGTGAGATGTCCGAGATCTATGATTCTGATGAAGATAGGAAATCAAGTGTCAGTCTTCTATGTGAAAACATTGATTTTGATAATTATAGCAATACATATATCAACCTTGATGGTTTCGGTGAAAAGGAGAATCCAACAAGCTGGAAGAATCAATTGACCCATCCTTTGGAAACTTTGG
The DNA here is from genome assembly GCF_003573695.1 of Papaver somniferum. NCBI lineage: Eukaryota > Viridiplantae > Streptophyta > Magnoliopsida > Ranunculales > Papaveraceae > Papaver > Papaver somniferum. Next base: position 51,248,705 of record NC_039365.1, read on the forward strand.
TTGTAATGTTTCAGGATCTATTATGTGTCTAGCTGCGTTTACACCACATATGCCTGAATACTATCCAAGTTTAACGTGCTCGTTTTGTTCTCAGAAGGGTCATGAACTATCAAGATGTTACAAGTACAAACATCAAGTGAGGCACACCAATAAATTTCAACGAAGAGCAAATCAATTGGTAAGGAAGCTTAAACTTGCTCAGAAGACTGCTGAGGTATGTAGGATTTTATCTTCGTCTAAGAAGTTGGTTTCCAAAGACAAAATAAGACCATTATATAAGAAGGTATGGTCAAATCGCTTTGATAGACAGAAGTCATAGGATTCCTCTCAAGAGGAAAATGGTGAACAAATTATTGTTCACCACAGCACAAATTAATTGTGTCGTTTGGTAAATCTTGTCTCATGTGCCTGATCAAAAGAGATAAGATTGTGAACCTCTCAGGCTTTAGGAAAAGTTTTTCTTCTTCTTTTCTTAGTTGTCTGTCTATCAAAATAAAGTAAAGGGTTATTATCGATAATTATACTCTTTATAGGGTTTAGAATTGGGAGTCCACGAACCTGTTTAAAGGTTGCGAACCCTACATTCCTTTTTCCTCTCTGAGATCTTTTATATCTTAAGAGTGCTTGATGAGATTGTGAATTCCACTCACAAAAACCAGTTGTTTATAACTGTTCTCTAAGCATCATGTCTTTGGATGGAAAAGATGTCTTTAAGCCATCAATCAAGGAAAAAGAGAAATCTCTAGTAACTCCTTCCTTGAAAAGAAAGAGGAGGAATACAAGAAAGCCAAGGGATGTCTCTTCTAACTCTCAGAAGTTTTCCGATGTTCTTGATGAGTTGAAGGAAGTAAGAAAGGAGATTAGTGAAATAAAGTCTTGCGTTTTAAGATCTTTGGAAATTCAGAAGGCCCTGGTTCGACATCATCAGCCAAGACGATTTGTTGGTATTGACTCCTTCCTCCACGAACCTTATATTCCGATGGTTGTTGACGACAAGGAGTTCGGGAATGATAAGGAATTTATCAAAGATATTGTTGCCTAGTATGTCTTCTTTTTGGTTTAGTTGGAAGAATAACTAGTGCTCGAATAGCAATGATTGTGACTACACATAGCTATTATTTTCCATCTTCTTGTTTTTTTTTTTAGGTTTATTGGTTTTAAATTCTAAAAATATTTGGAGGATGATGGTTTGCAGTATTTAATCTTTATGATTTGTTACGTCCGTGAACTATGTTGTCCCATATTTTGTCAAAATTAAAGTCCTTCATGATCGGTATTCATGTATTCATTTAAGGATGAATAGACTTTTGACATATACAAAAGTTAAGCCTATATTGTCAATTCTTTGATGGAAGATAGGTTAAAATCTTTTGTGTTTAAGGATTATGTCTATTAAATATCGTTATGCAAATAGTGATGGAAGATAGAATGAATCCGTGTGTTCCACAGTATTGATCTTCACTGATCCGTATTTTATGTAATACTGTGAAGCTCCAATAATGTGTCATATGTTGAGCACGATACAACCAAGTTGATTAATTTTTGATTAGCTTTGTTGGTTGTTCCGTAAGGTACTTTATGTTGAGCATTTTTGAACTAAATTAATCATCTTGTTTGGTTATTTAGTTATTGATCCATAAGTCTTTTTATGTTGCGCAGAACAAATGACAATTAAATTGATTACTTTTGTAATTAGTTTGATTGTGTATTCCAATTAGATTAATTATGGGTTCTCTTGTAATTATGTAGTTGAGTTTTTCACACTCCATAAGATTCCTCTTATGTTGAGTATATGAACCACTATCCTATTCATTTTCTAATGGTTATGTTAGTCGTATGCTCTGTAAGTTCTCTTATGTTGAGCATAATCAATTAAGTTTATCACTTTTGTGTTTAATTTGATTGCCTATTCCGATTAAATTAATCATGAGTTTACTTGTGATTAATTTGATTAAGTTTTTGGATATAGAAAATCATTCTCATGGTTTTTGTTGTCCAATAAAAATCCTTCTTTTCTTTTGCAATTAAGGTCGCTCTTGTTGTTCCCTTGGGTTTTGAACTTGTGATCATATAGCCGAAGCTAATAGCATTCATCAAGGAGTTTAAATATATAAGATAACCCCTCTAAAATTCCACAGCCGCACACCCCTCAAGATATGACCATTAATCACAAGTTCAAAACCCACTTACCAAACATACAGCTCTTGGCATTTTTTCTTATCATGAACTCGTAGAACGGAAAACCCACTGACCAAACATACAGTGTTGCTTCAAAATGTGTTAAAGTGGACCTTTTAAACCACTACACTTCTTATTTCTTGCATTTTCGTAACTGCTCCCGATGGAAAATCATATTCCAATCCATCACAGTTCATAAAAAAAAAAAATTCTTAAAAAGTGTACTCACTTGATTTTGTGGTTAAATGATGACTGTATATTTCTCAAAGCCAAAAAACTGTGTGAAACTCTGAATCTCATTAGCAATGTCCAACTTATAGTGGTGACCTTGGACATAGTAACAATGTCAAGAAAGATATCAATAACCAGTTTGGCGTCTTTGGACCTCATTAGCTATGCACATACCACGTGCCTTATGTATAACATCGTGCATTTTTTTTTTAAATTTCCAACCTAACCATGGTAGTTTCTGCTTTCTCTTCCTCTTTTTTTTTATCAAATAAATAGAAATGTCTTTTCCTGGTAAAATCTGCCACATCTGCAGGTCTACCAAATTTTATACGATATGAATTACCCCTTGAAGAAGTTTGACAAACTAAAGACCTCAGATAGGATTTTATAACATATTTAGAAGTATTTTGCAAAATAATTTACTTTTAAAAGTAATTATTTTGATCCAAGAACATGATCTAACAAATCACACACTTGGGAGATATTGTACATCCAGGTGTTCAAATTTTCCACTATATAATCTGCATTCAACATAGCTACTGATTTGGTTCATTCCCTAAATGGGAATATACACAACCTTCATTTTCCGAAATAAATTTTGATTATTTAATTTCAATTGAGATTTCAATACTGAACTATTTATCTTTATAATATCATTTAAATCTAAATCCCTTTGCCGCTCATTTTTCGAGAACCAGAAAGATCCTTCTCGAGTTTGAATTATTTAATATCCATCTCGGTACGATATTTTCAACATTTATAGAAATTGTCGACATACCTATTATATCAATGGAGCAAGTTTACAGTGAACAATGGTAATGCTTCGTTCAACTAATAGATTTAAGCTCACTTACACCAATTAATGAACATAACCTAAACTAAGAGTAGAATCTCATTACACCATGTGGTTGCTCTTCCGTACCGTTGAACACAATAAATACAAGTAAGGTAACACAGCCATGTGACATGGAACTATGATCAACCATGTTAAAAATGAACTAACCACTACTAAAAGTCTTAAAAGGTACATTTCTATGTTCTATGTTTGGTTTTGTGAAGATAAATAATAAGTGTATGAGAGCTTTAGGGTAGGGAATACTTATTCTTAACTTTTCAAACCAAAATATTAGCTTAAGTAAACTTCATAAGGGTACAGTAACGATGAGTAAACGACATTAACACTCACTCAAGGCCATTTTCTTACCTATATCTCCTTAATACCTAAAAAAAACAACCTAAAGTTTGTACATCATGCAATACCTGTAATCTTTTTCTTTTCTCTTATTGAAATAAGATTACTTGAGGCTTCAGCGTTTATGACATCCACTGGTTAATTTATAATGAAATGACTACTTTTTTTTTTGATAAGTCAAAAATTTGTATTAATAGATAACAAAATTTACAAAAAATAATTTACAAGAAAAGAGGTCACAGCAACCCCAAAAACTTGTAAACTATTTAAAACGAAAATAAGCAACATTTGGGTATTCAACTGAATTTAGAAAAGGTGGTCTTCCATTAAAATGCATTCCCACTTCATTAGCTAGAAAAGATCCACGCTTAGCCATTTTATCTACTGAAAAATTCGCCTCCCTAAAGGTGTGAATGAACCTTATAGACATATAATGTCTACAAATCACCATCCATCTATTCTTTGTAAACCAGGGAATATAATTATTTTTGAAAGCTTCTACCACGCCATAAGAATCTGATCGCACACAAATACGTTCAAAACCCCATTGCATAACCCACTCCAAACCAACAAGAATGTCATATAACTCTACCAAGTAATTCGTCGTAACACCAAGTCTGATACTCATAGCTCCAAGCACTAAACATTGCGCGTCTCTAGCCACCACACCAGCACCAGCACTGCCTGGATTGCCTATCGTCGCACCAACAACATAATTGTAGTTCATTAACATTAGGTGGATGCCAAAAACACTCCACTGGTTGCTACCAATTAACACTCATGTGTTGAACACGTAAATAGTTCAAAAGAATAATATCCTCAGCGAAATTATTCATATGACCCATGAGCCGAATAGAATAGTCATGAATAAACTTCAAAACTCGTTTATAAAACACACTCCTGTTAGGCTTCTTATGCTCAAAAAACCCCTTGTTCCGCAACTGCCACAGGTTAGACTTTAGCACCAGATTGGCGAAAAGCCATAGATCACGAACCATTTGACTCCTGCCTTTGGATTCTTTATAAGAAACAACAAGATTAGCATTAGGATACAAGTTAAAAATATCAGAAATTCAATTCCAGGCTTTTGCTGCAAAGCCTGATTTAGATTTGTTTTGCAGAGTTGCTAGATGTCCCCTTATATAGTCTTTCAAATCAGGGTTTCACCTTGGTCACAAAGCCAACAATATCCACCGTTAGATGAAAACCTGATTTAGATTCAAGCTAATATTTCTCAACCGTTAGATCGAAAACTTAGCTTATTATACACAAATGAAATGCACGCTTCTAGGTTTGTTAACCGTACCCAAACGTGTACATTGTTGGTTCAACAATAGTTAACCAAAAGGTTAGCCATATGAGCGTTTCATACCAACCATATTCTTCTTCACCATAACTAGTTCAAATGACTCAAATGAACTAGTTAGAGAGTTGTTAAATTGCAAGGAAATCTTATGTACTACACAAGGCAAAATTGAAGCAAAGATGATTTGATTCACGTGCATCGGTTCATGAACTTTTATAGCCACGGTTTGCAAACTGCATTCCTTAGTCTTTTTAAGTTTAAGTTCAGAAATCATCTTCAGATATATAACCTTCTTAAGTTCGCACACTAGGTTCGCGGACTTAAGCAACCGGGCAGAGTTTACAAACTCCAGCAGAAAATCTCGGTAAAAGAACTTCCGTCGGTTCGCAGACTGGGTTCGCGGACTGGTACTCATGCAACTAGTTTGTCAACTCCAGCAGAATTTCTAGGGATGAGAAGTTCGGCAGTTCGCGTACTTGGCAACAATCCATTCTTCCGGTTTCTCTTGATCAACAAAGTTCGCAAACTTTGGTTCAAAGGATAGGACTTATGCACATATGTGTTTCCACAACAATACTTATGTCCATCATTGGTTATGTAATCTAAACTCTCATTCCAATTATTGAAACATTCTTAGAGGACGTTATACAGTTGTTACACCATTTCTCGTCAAAGCAATTTTCAAAGTGATTGAAACATATCATGACTTTCGTCACTAGGTAAAGAGAAACATGGTCGAAGCGAAACGCTTACCAACACATATTTCGAGATATAGATAGGCGAGGTATACTCGGCTCGAAATACCAAATTTATATAATCTAAGTCTATATATATAACATACGACTTTTTGTCTCAAGAAGTAGGAGATAGAGTAGATATACTTTTGAGTGACAGATAAGTTCAAGTCTTGACATATCTTTTTGTCGAGAAGTTCCACCGGTTCCTTGAGTAGTTCTTCTTCTTGTATGATGAATCGCCATGAAGTCCTTTAGCTTAACTACACTTTCTATCCAAGTCTGACACTTAGCTATAGTACACTAGAAATCAAGACTTATAGTTTTGATCACCAACATTGACAACCATGCTTGAGATATCAATGCGAGTTCGACCGATCAATGCTCTAACAATCTCCCCCTTTGTCAATTTTAGTGACAAAACTATCAATACATATGTAATACAAAAAAGATAAAGATACTGTAGTAGCTCCTATTCCACATGTCTAATCTTCAACATTCCTCGAAATCTTCGTCCAAGTACTCCAATGATCCCAAAGGTTGTAAGTTTAGCATCACCGTTGTTAAAGATTCGTATCTATAACCATGAGAAAGCATCGGTCTCGATCATTGTTATACAGAGCGTCAAAGTTCAAATGTATCACAACTTCAACAATAATACTATGGTGATATGTATCACTCCCCTTAGTCAATACTCCATCTCACATGGAAACCACTCCCCCTTACACAATGATCCGAAAACCATATGTATTTGTAGTGTGAACTACATATTAATTCTCCCCCTTTTTGTCAATAAAATTGGAAAAGGTACAAGAACGGGATCATAATGAAATTTCTGTAAGAGACATTTCATGATTAAAAGAAAAAGAATTCGTACCATCTAATTTTATATGTAATCATATAGCCGAAGCTAATAGCATTCATCAAGGAGTTTAACGATACAAGATAACCCCTCTAAAATTCCACAGCCGCACACCCCTCAAGATATGACCATTAATCACAAGTTCAAAACCCACTGACCAAACATACAGTGTTGCTTCAATTTAATCCTTCTTTTCTTTTGCAATTAAGGTCGCTCTAGTTCATGATAAGTCCATGTTGGCTCCAATTTAATCGAGTGTTTGTAAGCTATTCCGCAAAAAAGTTTGACTTGGAAATTACTTAACCAAAGAGATGGTTTACCAAGTGTTTTGAATCTTTTGATTCTGTTAAGCGTTAAATAACGTTTTTTGGTTTTCATCTAACTTATCAAACATTAAAAATTCATAAAACGACATGTTCTTACATTGTATGGTAAAGATTCATTCTTTTCCGATAGTGTTTTAAATAGTCTATTTTGGATTGCATTCTTACAAATGGTGTTTGTTCAAGATATGTAATTATTTTATAGTTGTCATGGTTTCCGGCAATAGTCGTGAGTAAACATTATGCCATATTCCAATCAGATGTGGATGGATTTCCAGTTATTTAGAGTTTGCAATCTATTTATATATTGTATATTATTTTTTAGTGTCTCCAATATATAGCAAATATATGATTTCAGAAGAAAGATATATCAGTGGATTTTCCTGATTACATCTTCTTCTATAGGAAGCACTTCATATGTGTTACATTATTTAGAGTTGAAAATCTATTTTATATTAATATCCAGATTTCTTTTTAGTGTCTTTAATATTATATATTGATACAAATATATAGTGAGTGTGATAATTCATTTGACTATAAGGGATTGGAGACTGGATTAGTAATTGTATTTACCCTTGAATCTTCGCGCAAGTATATGATTGCTGAAGAAAGGATCGGTGCATTTTCCTGGTTACATCTTCTTCGACGGAAGCACTTCATATGCTTTACACTATTTGGAGTTCACAATCTATTTTATATAAATTTCTTTTTTTAGTGTTTCTAAAATACAACAAATTTTATATTAATATCCAGATTTCTTTTTAATGTCTTTAATATTATATATTGATACAAATATATATCGAGTGTGATATTTCTTTAATATTTTTTTTAGTGTCTCTAACATATTAAAAAGATTATATTAATATCTGGATTTCTTTTTAGTGTCTTTAGTATTATATTGATACTACATATAGTGAGTGTGATATTTCATTTAACTATAGGGGATTGGAGACTGGAATAGTTATTGGGTTGACCCTCTATTCTTCGCGCAAGTATATGATTTCTGAAGATAGATATATCAGTGCATTTTCTGATTACATCTTCTTCGACGGGAAGCACTTCATATGCGTTGCATTATTTGGAGTTGATAATCTATTTTATATTAATATCCTGGTTTCTTTTAGTGTCTTTTATATCAAAATTGATACAAGTTTATAATGGAGACTGGAATAGTAACTGGGTTGACCATTTAATCTTAACGCAAGTATATGATTTCTGAAAAAAGATATATCAGTGCATTTCCTTGATTACATCTTCTTAAACGGGAAGCAGTTCATATGCTTTACACTTTTTGGAGTTTGTAATATATTTTATGTTAATATTATTTTTTTACTGTCTCTAATACATAACAAATATTGATACAACTATATTAGCGTAATTTTTAACTTAACTACGGGGGGGAGTTGGAGCCAGGAGAAGCAGTTGAGTTGGTTGCTTGATTATTAACGCAAGTATATAATGTGGTATGCAAGGTCGTGTATAGTGGGTGAACCACAAACAGGATTTGGCTGAACTGGAAGCCATTATATTGGTTTTGAGTTAAAACTTTATTATGATTTTATTTCTTTACTTTTAAGTTGAAAAAATTGATTACAAAATCTAGCAAGACTACAGGTATTATTTCTGTACTTTTAAGTTGAAAAAATTGATTCCAAAATCTAGCAAGACTACAGGTAGTTGTAATGCTACTTTGAGTAGAGACCTCAAATCTAGCCTTAACAATTATTATTTTTCAAATAATTATTTTTAGACTTCAACTATAATATTGATGTTGGCAATGTCATGAATTGCTTTCTGATTATCAGGAAGTACAATTTTAATAGTATTTTCTTTAAGAGGATTTCTTAATCTCCAAAACTTTAAACAATATATAACCGGTGAATTTAGTTCCAAGTGTTATTACGCACTACAGTGGTTAATTAATATGATTTTTGAGAAGGGTGTGGGGCGAAGCCTCGCCTCACTAAATGAGAGCCAATTCGTATTGTACCCAGTGCGTAGCGCGGGTTACATACTAGATTAATATAATAAAGACGGGAAAAAAATACTTTATTCACCTAGTGATTTCTTCAGTGAATTTCCTTGGTTATAATTCTTTGATGGGAAGTACTTCATATGCTCTGTACCTTTTTGAATTATGTTGATGGTGGTTTTTAGCCTAGGATAAAACCTTGGTCTAATGTGATGTCACTCTGTAATAAAACGGATCTATAAACACCAATATCTCCGCTAGCACATTTACTGAGCCATTCAATATGTCTACGTGAAATCTACCCAGACTCACGGATGCGACAATCGTCCCAAATACACTACGAATTTGCACCTTGCCAGTACAAGACTCACTAGGTACCTTTTTTTTAATATATATACATACTACGTTCCACGGCGGATCCCTTAGTATCAGTTGGAATCATCTTCGCTCATGCCAGCTACCGTGCCAAAGGAATGCCAGCCATGCCAGCCACGCCACCGTGCCAAAGGCATGCCAACCACGCCACCGTGCCAAAGGCATGCAAACCATGCCAGCCACGCCACCGTGCCAAAGGTATGCGCCATCCATGCCATCCACGCCACCGTGCCAAAGGCATGCCAATCATGCCAGCCACGCCATCGTGCCAAAGGTATGCACCGTCCATGCCAGCCACGCCACTGTGCCAAAGGTATGCGCCAGCCACGCCACCATGCCAAAGGCATGCCAACCATGCCAGCCACGCCATCGTGCCAAAGGTATGCACTGGCCATGCCACTGCGCCAAAGGTATGCGCCGGCCATGCCAGCCACGCCACTGTTCCAAAGGCATACCAACCATGCCAGCCACGCCACTGTGCCAAAGGTATGCTCCAGCCATGCCAGCCACGCCACCGTGCCAAAGGCATGCCAGGTATTCCAGCCACGCCACCGTGCCAAAGGCATGCCAGGTATTCCAGCCACGCCACCGTGCCGAAGGCATGCCAGCTATGCCATCCACGCCACTGTGCCGAAGGCATGCCAACCATGCCAGCCACGCCACTGTGCCAAAGGAATGCAAACCATGCCAGCCACACCACTGTGCCAAAGGCATGCCAGCGGCTCCGTCCAAGCCACACCATGCCAGCGGCTCCGTCCAACCCGCACCACGCCAGCGGCTCCAAGCCGCGCCACGCCGACGGCTCCGTCCAAGACGCACACTGCCAGCGGCTCCAAGCCGAGCCAACAACTCCGCACGATGCTTGCGGCTCCATTTCATGCCAATTCATGCCAAATTCCACGGTTTATGCCAAAATCCTTATTTGGCCGCCCCCAAAGTATGCACGAGCATGCCGGCCATGCCACCATGCCATTGGCCTCCAAACGAAAGGTAGACACGATCAACGACTACCTTTACTCCTGAGATGCAGATCTCAGCCGTACAAGTTCGCCACCAAACTTGTGGCAACTTTTGGACGCAATGCCAAATTCCATGGTTTATGCCAAAACCCTAATTTGGCCACGCCAAAGCCATGTCGGCCATGCCACCATGCCGCTGGCTTCCAAACGGAAGGTAGCCACGATCAACGGCTACCCTTCCTCCTGAGATGCAGATCTCAGCCGTACAATCTTTCCACCAAACCAAACGACTTGTGGCAACCTCTTGGTTACGATGCCAATTCTTTGGTCACGGTGCCAAACCCTAATTTGGCCACGCCAAAGCCATGTCGGCAATGCCACCATGCCGCTGGATTCCAAACGGAAGGTAGCCACGATCAATGGATACCCTTCCTCCCAAGATGCAGATCTCAGCCGTACAAGTTCGCCACCGTGCCACCAAACCCTAATTTGGATGCGCTGCCAATTCTTGGCCACGCCATACTCTAGGCTACGATGCCAATTCTTTGGTCATGACGCCAAACCCTAATTGGCCATGCCAAGAGCATGCGCAAGCCATGCCGCGTCCACTCCACTGGCTGCCAACAGAGGGTAGCCATGATCAACGACTACCCTTCCTATTGAGATGCAAATCTCGGCCGTCGAAGGTCGCCACCGGATCGGCAAACCTCTCAATCTTAACTTGCCATACGCTATCAACATGCTACACGTTTTCCATGAAAACGCTCGAGACATCAAAACATGTCACAAACTGGGGGATGCTCATCAGGGTATTGGTCTGACGGTTTACAGCGTGCGGCGTGCAATACGCCCGTTACAAGAAAGTGTCATAAAGGTGAGGCGGTTAGTAATGGCAAGAAATAAGTGGTGAAACGTATCTTTATTATGGAAACATCAATTCCAGGCGTTACCCGTTATCAGTTTCTTCCACCACTCAACCGCTTCCACTTCTTACGAAGCCAGGGTACGTTTTATTATGACTTGTATAAATAAGTTTTACCTATTTCCACCAAATAACACGTTTTGGATCAGGAGAATACAACACTCAGAAACCACCTGTTAGCTTTCCACATTGCTAGCGTTTCACCTTCTGTTACGAGTCGTAATACAACCACTCTTCCAGAATTAACTATTCTGGCTTCAACACTCTCTTCGCTTCCCTCCCTAAGACCAACCCTTATCCTTCACTTTTGTGACCGAAGCAAGTCTGGAATGGCCATTTCTTGGTTTAGGCCGGGTTTGTACAGATTGATCTCTCGAATATAAAGTACTCCCGTGCAGTACATTATTTAGGGTTTAGACTCGTTTCTCACCCATACACGAAATTAGCAAAATCAGCAGAAACCGTTTTCACCCTCAAACAATTAGCGACCACAGTGGGAGATTAATCTCTCGGTTACAATAGCGGTTTCCAATTCTCGATTTCATTTTCAGCCCAAATATTGAGATGGTAGAAGCAAACAAATATTGAGATGGTAGAAGCAAATTGATATTGAGATGGTAGAAGAAAACTGGCCGCTTGGGGAACAGGGGCTTGGCTATCAGACGGCTCTGGAATGACTTGGGACTTCTCGCAATCACAATGATGCCGCCCGCAAAACTCAGACTGACACCGAAAGATCCATTTTTTTGGGAAACCCTAGAAGCGGGTAAGTCTTGTTAGACAAAGTACATAACCTACTACGTGGAGTTTTCACATTGATGATAGAAACCGATATCCATGGTAATCCCATGTTTCATTTTGTACTTCCTATTGTCACAAAATTCCATGACTTTCCTATAATACTTGTGTTGCTTATAACCATGATCAAATCGGTGTTATTCTAAAAACAATTCATTCCAAAGAATAGTCCAAAATCCTCATAGGTAACGATTATCTATCATTTCAAAAATCCAAAAGAAAATCAAACCATAAACCAGGTGTTCTGTTTGCCTTTCAAAAAAAAAAATCTTAAATAAAGAAGTTCAGAAAATAAGCGCATTCAAGGAAAACCATCCAGTAATGGCTTGCTTTTCTTAGAAAAATCCTCCTTCGTGCTTCAGAGAGCCGCCCGTTTCAGCTTCAGCTTCCTGGACAACCTTTCGATTTCCGCCCCCTGATGTGTGATCTCATCCGCGGAAGGGCCTTCGACCGCCTCGGCCTGCAACTTTTCGATCTCAGATAAACCATCAACGAACCAAGGAGCGTTGAACTCGAAGTCTATGCACATGTTACGATGGAACTTCCAGCTTGAGATTACATCCTCAGAAACGGTATGATCGGTCACGTTGCACATGTCTTCAATCGAAGACAAAGATTCTTCCACACGCTTGACCAACGTAAGTCGACTAGTAATCCTTTTGGTCGTAGATGTATGTCCGTATCTTTCCCATATCTTAGTGTATAGTGCCTCATACTTGGCTGGCACACTGAAGCCTCCGATCAGCACGTGATCCGGGTAAGGAACCAGGTATGGAGTAATGAAGATGGCGCCCGTGACTGAATCAGCAACCGACAAGGGATTCCTAACTACGATTACATCAGCAGTCAATAGAGTGCTCTCCACCACTTGGGTCGCGGCAATATTTTCAGGATGATCAACTTCAATATCCAAATCGCCAGCAAGCACGGTTTCCGCAATTGGAGGTACAACCACATCTTCACTATGGCGAGTCTCTACTTCAAGGCCATCCTCGGGAGCGGTTTCCTCCTGTGATATCACGATTTTGGTTTTTACTTCAAAGAAAAAAAAAAGGGCGAGAGAAAGAGGAAAGAAAGAAAAAGATATATGGAAGACTCACTGATTCACCTTCGGACTCACTGGAGGAAGACTCAACGCTGTTTTCAGAAGAACTATTCTCGTCGTCGCTGGACTCCGAACTTCCTTCCTTATCGGATTCCCCTTCACCATGGATAAGCTCGGCGCTGCCACCCTCCGCCTCAGGGGACGCTGTTTTCTGACTATGTGCAAGTTTGGTAAAGGCGTTCACACTGCTGAGATCCAGGGCAAGGCACAAGGATAGACATTCAGAAATGAAACGAAGATCTACGCAATCCAACTAAACCAGCAGAAAAGTGATACATTCCCGAATGTTGGAAGAACTGAAGGTCACGAGAGCCGCCGAACCTGACCTAAAACCGCCCGCACGATCTTTTGACCTTCGCTAGGCCTGTCAACGGCACTTAACATAACAAATAATGGCTCTGCCGCTACCGTTTGCCGTTTAAATTAGAGGTTAACCGTTATCCGTTAAATGCCGACGGAATTGTAAAATCCAAAACCATTGCCGTTACGTCGGACTTATCGGCTAACGGCTAATTTTCCGGTATTAACCGGTATGTCACAGGACAACACAAAAGCAGGTTTAAAACACAAACCAATTACATAGAATAGTTCTAAATCCAAGAAAACAAGTTCTAAAACATACAGATGTTTATGTTCTAAACCAAATTACATGTTCAGATCATCACATGTTCTATCAAAAGAAAAAAACCAAGTTTTTGCAAAAGAAAAGACAAAGGGATGCCAACTGCATCTGCAACTGCAAATGCATTCCTCCATCTCCAAATTCTCCACTGCCAATGCCAACTGCATTCCTCCTTAGTCCTCAACTTCTGCATTTTGAAAGGAAAATGAAAAGTGTTAGACAGTGATGTCAGTGAAGCAACTTAAGTTGGCAAAGTGGCAATGTCAGTGCAACAAGACAATAAAAGTGGCAATGTCAGTGCAATAAGCCAATAAAAGTGGTAATGTCAGTGCAGTCACAACTATCTGTAAAAGCTAGTAAAATATTAAGATATAAGGAAACTTACCAGTAACACAACTATTGCTCTCACTGAGAGTGAGATCTGGCAGCCAATCACCCAAACAAAGCAAAGCTTCAACAAGATCTGGAGCTAATGAACTCCTGTGAGATGTGAGAACTCTGCCACCAATACTAAACATGGATTCTGATGCTACACTTGTCACTGGAACAACCAATACATATCTTGCAATCCTTGAGAGAATTGGGTACTTAGCAGAATGATTCTTCCACCAACTTAAGATATCAAACCTCATTTCTTCAGCAGCTGTGCCTTTAGGAAGAACTGGTTCTGCTAAGTATGTCTCCAGTTCTGACTTCTCAACCTCAAACATATTGTTTTCCATAATGAAATCATCATAACCAAATCCATATGATGTTGTTGTACTTGTACCTGCACAGCTCTCAAATGCAGTTGAATGCATTGCAGTATCAAAATAATCTGGAGCTGTAGTGTTTGTTTCATAAGCACAGAAAAGAGCATTGAGTGCAAGCTCAAATTTGTTATAGTGACTTTTATAGTGATCCACACCATATACTCTCTTCATAACAAACTCCACCCATTTAGCTTTGTACCTAGGATCTAAAACAACCCCAATGCCCATCAAAGGGTTACTTTCTTTCCAGTAGCTATCAAATTTCATCCTCATATTATTGGCCATGCCTCTGATGTACTCATGCTGACTTGATTCCCATATCTTAATGCATCTATTAACTTCTTGCACCCCATTATAATATAAATTTGCTGTGGGATACTTAATCCCAGCAAATTTGGTTGAAATGACATCAAACAATTCCAAACATTCACATATGTGTACTCCTTGTTCGCACTCCTTAGAGGTTGGTAGTATCTTGAAGTCATTATCTAAATCAGCTAGCCTAACAAAAGCTTGTCTCAGAAAGATTGCATCCTTTAGCATCTTATAGGTGGAGTTCCACCTGGTATCCACATCTAAACCCACAGACCTTGAAGAAGGAAGCTTAACTTGAGCAATAGAAAATTCAAATCTCTCTTTTCTAGCAATCATTTTGGCAACTAGTATCCTAGTAGCATCAGCATCATACTTCCAATTAGCAAGCTTAGTTTGTGCATTACCTGTTCTGACTGTAGTAGTCTTTGTTTGTCCTTTCTTGTTTGCAGGCTTTTTTTGGCAAGTTTTGGCATGGTAATGCAATTTGCTGGTTCCTTGGCTACTGGGTGAAGTCATTCTCTTATTACAATGTTTGCATTTAGCTACAAGTATCCCAATCTCCTTACCTTTTACCATCTTCTTTTCAGTTAACCTTTCAAAATCATCCCAAACATCAGACCTTACTGCACGCAGTTTCTTCTTTGCTTCAGCTATAATTGGATCTTCATCTACTTCTATTTCTTCTACTGCTTCTTCTGTTGCAACAGCAGCAGGTGTTGATTGAATTCCTGATTGTTGAACTTGAGATGCAGAAGGTAATTTAGATGCAACTGAAAGTGATTGAGAGGGATGACTTCTTTTTGATGAACCAACCCAATTGGATGCTCCTCTTTCGCTTTGGGTCATGATTAATTTCACGAATTGAAAACCCTAATTTCAATTTTCTTCTCTCGTTTGTGAGTTGAAGAACAGAAGAAGATGAAAATGATGTTCATTCGAGTATAATAACCTAGGTATAGATGAATGTTACACGTGCTAGGCACATGTTAGCGGTTAACGGAACTAAGGCTAACGGAAATAGGTCTTTCGCTGCCGTCACCGTCGGATAAAATTAACCGCTACATTATCGGTAACGGATAACGGATATAATGGAACTAAACGTAACGGCAACCGGGTAATCGGATTCGGCTAACGGTTAACGGATTTCCATTGACAGGCCTAACCTTCACTCCCGCCCTTGGGGACTGTCAGCGTCCGGACTAGGGGACTTTCGTTTGGTTGAAGAGGGATCTCTCAACAATGGATGCTCTGCTAAAACCGCAGGGGAAGGGGCTTACCACAACGATTTTCTACCACATCATTCACGAATCCATGGATGGCGAGAAACTCATCCTGCCAGAACATGTTATACTTGTAGGTCATCGATGGACTTCGTTCCGAGAGCAGGAAAGGAAGACTTTTACCCGGCATAAGAACACTAGCATCGAGAGCAGCTGGCAACGAGTCTTCTGGAGAAACCGGCTGACGAATGAGTGGTACCCCTTGGTCAAACCCCATATGCCGAGCCGCCCTATCGATATTATAAGAGACTGCCTTGCAAGATCCTCGAAAGAAGGACGACACATGACCGGGCATACAACTTCGCATGAATACAACCTCTCCAATGATCATATCATTTTTATCATAAAGCAAATACATGTTCGGAGCATGAGTAAAAGTGTTGACCTGAACTACGGATGCATGCACCGGAGCCCATGGACGAAAGTTGACCGCGTACGAGTTGTCGAGGAATTCAACCAGGTTTGAACCGGCTTTTGGGCGCCTAGTCAACCAGCGAAGTATCCTGGAGCCACCACAAGACTCGGGAAGTGAAGCTAGCTGTCTGGGAGCGTACTTCTCAAAATGCTCCCATAACCGTGCATGGAGAAAAGCGACATTGACATACGAGTCCACTTTCATGTAACCATTTGAAGCGCACGTGTCCGCAACCAGATGATCCAAATGTGTGTATAGAGAACCAAGAAACAAGACGCCAATTGGGAGGACGACGCCTTTCGCTAATTTTATGGCAAACTTAATGAGCTCCTGTCTTATCTACTTCTTACCAGAGCCATCGTCGAAAATATCTCTGGATAACCTAAGAGCCAAGAATGCCGCGACATGAAGTGTAATATTCTTTTGATTCTGATTCGACTCATCATGAAACTATTGAGACACCCACCAGCTATAGAAACACCTCGTCTCGTTTTCCTTCCGAACGAACCCTTTCGACTTCGCAACGAGAGTGGCGCGTATTTTTTCTTCATCTTCAGACAACTTGATATCAAGGTTTCCTGTTATGGGAAGGTTCAGCAAGATGGTTACACTCTCTAAGGAGATAGTCATTTCACCCCACCTGCATATGGCCGTATGAGTATCTGGACACCATCTGGAGATGAAAGCAACCAAGACCGGGATATCTTTCCTAATTTGAAGTGTTGCAGAAGCCGTGACAGCATCGATGATTTGCGCCTTGGTCAAGTTGGCTATTACGCAGTCCTGACTTATCATGAATTACATCCATTTATCAAAAGAGCGCAATGGACTCTGACAGATTTTAAATTCAATAGGAGAAGCAAAATACTCTTTCCTTGAAGGCAAAACCGTATTACACCTCCTGGCTGAACCGACCGGGTCCCTCCTTCGCCCTCCGAACCGGTCAGAAGGATCGACACATACTTGGGATGGTTTCTCCTAGCTGTGGCAGAAGACATTGTGAAGAATTCATCATCCATGTTTGGCTTGGAGTTTCCAACGTATTTTGGTACGACAGGAATTTTCTCAGGCAACATCCTAACGAAAATTCCTTGCGCTGCTTTCACCTTCAAAGTAACTACAATGGAACAAGACGGATAAAAGTTACTACTAAAAAAACTGCATGAAGACTATTTTATCAACAACGGAGAATCCATTTTGGACGCGAGCCAATTTGTTTTAGTTGCAAGTCATAACACGCATAGCCAAAGAAATGGAGACTGATACTCGCGCAGGGAAAACCCCGCGTCGCTGCGGGAAATGCTCCCCCTCGCCCAAGCCGCGCCTTGAAAGCAGGAAGTACGCTCCCGGCCAAGGAGTCGCGCCTCCCACCGCGGAAACTATGCTCACGGCCACACAGAAAAAAAAAAACGAGGAAAACCCTGACGCCAAGTTCTTCATGGAATCAATGGCAGTCACCTACCCGTGCATGCCTACTTCGCATAATGATTGCCCCCAATACCATTAATGAGGTGGTCAATGTTACCATGGTGATATTTGAAGAGGAATCGTTTACGATGAAGTATTTCTACAAATTTACGAAAGACATACCTATGACTAGGGTTTACACCAATACAGAAGAACAATTTTTCTACAAATTTATGGAAGGTATACATATGGATAGAGTATGCACCAACACACACACAAAAAAACGGATTGAAAGAGAAACACTGGAGTACGTACCTGGAATATGCTTGCCCACTTTATTTCTACCACTCTGCCGCTAGCACCAGGACGTGAGAACAAAGATACGAGATAAAAAGAAGAGTTAACCCCTTTTATAGGCATGAGACCTTTGGAATTTGAATAAGGAAAGGATTTCCTATTTGAGCTACGCATGGAAAGAGGTAACCGGGCCCATAATGGCAAGCTTCACGGTGCCAAAAGTCCGCGCCCACGCCATGCCAGCGCCCACGCCACGCCAAGCCAGTGCCCACGCCACGCCAAGCCATTTCACGCCAAGCAACACCAGTGGATCCAAGCCGAGCCAATGACTCCGCGTTCCCTAGCCTAGCCAAGATGGCGCACGGCCAAGCCAAGCTGACACCAACTGTCTGCATCCTAACCAGGAACCACCTCTGCCACTCAGTGGCCTAGCTAGCAGCACCACGAGCCAAATTTACGCAAAGCCGCCAACGCCAGAGTCAGGGGTTCTCTTTACCTCCGGAAAAAGGTTAGTCGGATCTTCCTGGCCATCTTTTCATGACTTGCCGTTTCGATTTTGGCCTTGTCTGTCACCATCTCATGCTTACCTCGCAACAAGGCCCCTGTTCCGAGCTAAGCAGGGACTTAATGTTGATGGTGGTTTTTAGCCTAGGGTTAAAATCGTAAACCTTGGTCTGACGTGACATCACTCTGTAAGAAAACGATTTATAAACACCAATATCTCCGCTAGCACATTTACTAAGCCATTCAGTATGTCTACGTGAAATCTACCCAGACTCACGGATGTGACAATCGTCCTAAATACGCTATAAATTTCGGCACCTTGCCAGTATAAGACTCACTGGGTACCTTATATATATATATATATATATATACTATGTTTCGCGACGAAACCCTTAGTATCAGTTGACATCATCTTCGCTCATGCCAGCTACCGTGCCAAAGGCATGCCAGCCACGCCACCGTGTCGAAGGCATGCCAGCCACACCACTGTGCCAAAGACATGCCAGCGGCTCCGTCCAAGCCGCACCACGCCAGCGGCTCCGTCTAAGACGCACCACGCCAGCGGCTCCGTCCAAGCCGCACACTGCCAGCGTCTCCAAGTCGAGCCAACAATTCCGCACGATGCTTGCGGTTCCATTTCATGCCAAGCCATGCCAAATTCCACGATTTATGCCAAACCCCTAATTTGGCCACGCCCAAAGTATGCACGAGCATGCCAGCCATGCAACCATGCCGCTGGCCGCCAAATGAAAGGTAGCCACGATCAACGGCTACCCTTCCTCCTGAGATGCATATCTCAGTCGTACAAGTTCGCCACCGAACTTGTGGCAACTTTTGGCCGCAATGCCAAATTCCATGGTTTATTCCAAAACCATAATTTGGCCAAGCCAAAGCCATGCCGTCCATGACGCTGGCTGCCAAACGGAAGGTTTCCACGATCAACGGCTGCCCTTCCTCCCGAGATGTAGATCTCACCCGTACAAGCTTGCCACCAAACCAAACGACTTGTGGCAACCTCTTGGCTACGATGCCAATTCTTTGGTCACGGTGCCAAACCCTAATTTGGCCACGCCAAAGTCATGCCGGCCATGCCACTGGCCTCCAAACGGAAGGTAGCCACGATCAACAACTACCCTTCCTCCCGAGATGCAGATCTCAGCCGTACAAGTTCGCCACCGTGCCACCAAACCCTAATTTGGCTGCGCTACCAATTCTTGGACACGGCACACTCTTGGCTACGATGCCAATTCTTTGGTCACGACACCAAACCATAATTGGCCACGCCAAGAGCATGCGCAAGCCATGCCGCCGCCACTCCGCTGGCTTCCAAAAGAGGGTAGCCATGATCAACGGCTACCCTTCCTCTTGAGATACAAATCTCGGCCGTCAAAGGTCGCCACCGAATAGACAAACCTTTCAATCCTAACTTGCCATATGCTAGCAACATGTTACACGTTTTCCATGAAAACACTCGAAACATCAAAACATGTCACAAACTGGGGGATGCTCATCAGGATATTGGTCTGGCGGTTTACAGCGTGCGACGTGCAATACTCCTGTTAGAAGAAAGTGTCATAAAGGTGAGGCGGTTAGTAATGGCAAGAAATAAGTGGTGAAACGTATCCTCATTATGGAAAAATTTATTCGAGGCATTACCCGTTACCACTTTCTTCCACCACTCAACCGCTTCCAGTTCTTACTAAGCCAGGGTACATTTTATTACGACTTGTATAACTAGGTTTCACCTATTTCCACCAAATAACACGTTTTGGGTCAGGAGAATACAACACTCAGAAATCACCTGTTAGCTTTCCACATTGCTAGAGTTTCACCTTCTGATACGAGTCGTAGTACAACAACTCTTCCAAAATCAACTATTCTGGCTTCAACACTCTCTTCGCTTTCCTCCCTAAGACCAACCCTTCTCCTTCACTTTTGTGACCGAACCAAGTTTGGAATGGCCATTTCTTGGTTTAGGCCGTATTTGTACAGATTGATCTCTCGAATTTAAAGTACTCCCATGCAGTACATTGTTTAAGGTTTAGACTCGTTTCTCACCCACACACGAAATTACCAAAATCAACAAAAACTGTTTTCACCCTCAAATAAATTGGTAATCCAATTTATAAATATAATATTTTTTTAGTGTCTCTTATATCATATACTAGGGCTTAACGGCACGTGCGTCAATTCTTGGATTACATCATCTTTTACTTTTCTTCTTAGGCATCCACTCAAAATAGACCTATGTAAATAAATTGAAAATTGTATTATCAATTGAATCAGTCATAATTCAAATGTATCCCTTTTTTTTTTGTTAAAAACATGACTAAAAAGAATCTTGACTTCCGATGCTAATATACAGAAGTATGAAGAAGCCACCCATGGCTTCCGGTAGACAAGAGCACTTCTTAGATCGAATTCGCCCGCATCGATGATTGGTACCTGCAAAAAGAACTTTTTGTTTTTCTTTTTAATAGGAAAGGAGATTTTATTTAGATAAAATACAAACGATTACATTTAATTCCTCTCTGATGAGAATTTTAAGCCACATGGGAAAAACTAACACCCACGATTTCAACACTCTACTTGTTCTAGCATTTTTGCTAGAAAATTTGCGACTTCATTTGACTCCCTCGGTAATACATATTAGAAATAAGAAGAAACCCAAACATAGTTTCTTAGTTTCTTTCATTAGATTACCTGTAAACAAAAGTAAAAAAAATTGATAAAAATAATAAGAAACAATAAGATAAAACCAAAAACGGAAGATACCACCTGGTTTTGATCCAAGAGTCCTTTGAAGCACTACTTAGAAACAAAGTTATTCAACTGCATATTTGGCGCTGTGACGAACATTGAATGAAACATTTAGTGGTATCGATTGCGTGGAAGACAAATTCATAACCATCTTGATAATCCAAGCCACGTGTGATCTTCTTCCATTCTCTTCCTGCTCTGCCGTGCTGAGAGTTTAATCATAAATGGAATGTAACGAAAGAGAATTCCAATTAAAAGTAAACCCAATCCTCTCATTAAATGAGAGTTTAATCCTGAATGACAACATGAAACATAGACCAATTAAACATCAAGAGAATAATTTCTACGCATGAAAAAAGAATTAGAGGCAAAATAACATCCAGCAGAACTTCAAGAAAATGAGTTTTGAAGCAAATGAAACCTGATTGAATGAACAAATTCGAACCCATAAACAAATATAGCCCACACTTCCGACAAATTCATATCTAAAAATCAAAACTGGAAAATGAATGTAAGCCTACCTTATGTATTTCACGATAATAAGTGTATAAAACTATACTTAACCACATCAACCGATACTATTTATTCTGTATGGCCGGTATAAGCACTTATACGACGAAATATCTAACCCACAGTTACGAAGAGAGGGAAGGGTACCTTGATAATTTCTTATAAAAATGGAGTAAATGGCAACTCTGCAGACTCTGGGTTGGATTCTGCACTAATAAACTGTATTATTGCCGAGGATAGATCTGTAAAAGAACCTCAAAGAGTAATTATCATTGGTAGCCTAACACAGGAATCATTGTATGGAAGGAACATGTAGATTTGGTAGATACACAAACAAAATAAGAGTGACAGAGAAGAACATGTGCCTGAGGTTTTCAATAGTGAGGTCACACATCCGGCTAGCCACCAAGACGCTGAAGTTGCTAGATGTTAGCGACTATTTTTAGTACACCAATAATATCTTGTGGTACAAAATGTTTCAATGGTAAGGCAATGTTAATATACGTGCTAATATCTTGGTAAACTAAGTATGGCAAATATTATACCTGTGAGAATAATAAAAAGTGAGCTAGAGAGAATAACCTTTCTTCCGGCCACGAGCTGCAGAGAGAACAACTTCATGATATTGTGTTCTAATATTTTGAGCATTTGAGTCTGCCCATGTCAAGTTGTGGTGTATACTACTCGGTTTATGGTAATAACCACAAAAAGTAAGTTGACTTTGCTTTACATTATTTTAGAACACAATTGACCGTATCTACTTTGACATCTAGGAACATTGACAAACGGTGAAATTTCCCTTTGAAAGGAACAGAACCCACTTTATCGAATTCACACATAATTTAGTATTCATCTAAAGAACTATAAACATTGACCAAAAGACAGAAAAAAATGGTACAGGGAACAGATCACCATACCATGTTCAAAACCGCACATGATAGACATCAGTTGTGCTCCTTTGTGTTGGCCTCGAAATTGAGGATCCTCAAGCTGTTGGTTCTCATCATTATGAGAAATTTCAAATTGTAGTTCGACGTAAAACTCGCAAATTCAAGAGGGAAAAAAATAAGCGGATCTGAGCATTTCTAGAAACCAATCAACTTAATAGTGTAGTATATTAACATCAAGTTCTCTAGCAAACCTATCGTGTCTAAACTACATATTGAGATTTCTTTCATTTTCCATCGAAATGACCATACGAAATTTTACTCATAGTTTAAATGCTAGCATATTTTGAGGCATGGGTTAGATTTCTTCCATGGGATCCAATGAACAAATTGGAAACCATAACAAATATAGCCCACACTGCCAACAAATTCATATCTGAAAATCAAAACTGCAAAATCTTTAGCAGAGTATAAAATGAATCCCACATTCCATAAATCAACAAAAAATCTATAAACTAATTACCATATAAAGCTTTAAGGCCTGATAATTTTGATTTTCGAAGGAAAACCTCTCTAAAGACAACACATATCTCTCTAAATAGTTGAACAATCTTTCAACAATCCATTTAACACAATCAATTCCTTTTGAGATAATTCGTGAGTCGAGTTCAAGCCATATATATGATGAAGATGATTTTACCATGACTTCGAAGAGGATGATAACAACTCAAAACGTCAGCAAAAGAAAAGGAATTCCAGCGTTCCATTATCATGGGTGCATGGAGCATATGTTATATTAGGGTTTCTTCAATCTCTGAGAAGTATTGCTAGGGTGGTTAATTTCTTTCCCCCAAGAAAATTTATAAAAAATAACATATCTCAATTACAGAGAAAAATAACATATCTCAAAATTTGAAGATAACTTTAAATATAAGAGGTTGTATAACAAAAACTTAACCAGAAAAAATATGTAATTCATCTTGAGTTCCAGTCAAATTAAGATTATTCGCTCTCATCCGACCCTAGTTCGACTTGTTCCTTGTATTAAACCCCAGCAGAACATTCTTCATATTCACTTTCTAATCTTAGAAACAAAAGTCTGGGTCTAGTTTCTACAACAGTTAAGAAAGCAATCTTCAAATCTGTTCATTGAGATCTAAAAATCAGGAAGCGAGAGAGAATCGGGAAGATAAATATGAGAG
This sequence comes from Papaver somniferum, assembly GCF_003573695.1. NCBI lineage: Eukaryota > Viridiplantae > Streptophyta > Magnoliopsida > Ranunculales > Papaveraceae > Papaver > Papaver somniferum. Next base: position 51,272,613 of record NC_039365.1, read on the forward strand.
TTTCCCGGTTTTTCTTTGTTCTCTCTGTCGTGGTTGGAATGTTAAATGAAAGATGAATAAATGCACGCTTTAATGAGTAGTGTTGTAGGATTCACTCCAGCCATCGATTTAGCTTTCTCAAGGATGAATTTGGGTCGTTCTTTAACTTGCCTAAGTTGTCCACACTATGCTTTATAAGGGAGATTGATACAACTACATAATGAGTATGATTTTTCATTTAACTATGATTTTTGTTATAGGGAAAGCTAAATTTTAATGGGAAAAGCTGACTTTTGGTCTCACGGTATTGACTTTGGGTCAAAAAGGGCGGAAGTATGAAAACTTAGAACTGTCCCCTTTTCCCATCGAATGGATGCGTGTTCCACTTGATTCTTGTTTTCCCTGCGCTTTCCATCCAAATCACCGGTTGAACCTGAACTCAACTTCTTCTCTCCGGATAGTAAACTGGATCTCCAAAAATATCTGATGATAACTTAAAAATATCAACGATTTATGGTTGAAAAATTGAATTTAATTTGGTAAAACAAATACACTCAATGCGATCATTCCGTTTAGATAAACTATTCCAATTAATAACATTCCATGTTCAAAGAGATGCTTTTGAATCATCTAGTGTGTCAAAACAAAACCAAAAGAAATTAATGGGGAAGGAGAAGGAATTGACGGAATCTATTTGTTTCCTGGTGTTTATCAACTCACTGAACAAGAAGTCAAATGTTGATTATTGATTTGTTTGATAGTTGTCTTTATAGTGTATTCATTCGGCTTGAAAACTAATCAAGTTACGTTATTTGTTTATTTTTGAAGCATAAGTTAAGTTATTCGAGGGAATCTTGGGATGTTAAATTAGAGTGTAGACTGAGATTTTTTCTACTTGCTTCTTTCGATCATAGATTTGAGATTGTTTTTCATTTTCTTTTGGTCGGTAGAATTGAGATTTCCTATTGGTTTATTTTCATTTCGAATCATAAATGAAGATAAGTGCTTCAATCAATTTCGGAGGGGGCATGATGGATTTTTTGAGGCTGAACTTTATTTCGCAGACAGATCTTGGAGTAACGAAGGCTAATCTTGTTGAAGGTGGTGGTGGAAGAGAACAAAAATGATATGGTGGCTGGGAATCTGGGATTAACTGTTATTTTCTCTATTTCCACCCTTATTGACTGCAAGTCAATTTGCATAGACTAAAGTCAGCTTTCACCTTAGCATCTTTGGCTTTCCCCTTAGCATTTTTGGTTTTCCCTGTAACAAAAATCTTAACTTCGGGAGTTATAGAATTGGTTACTTATATTAGATTGCTTCAAATTAGTTTTCAAAACCGTGTGAGATCTTTTTTTTTTTTTTTTTTTATACGCTAGACACAGCTAGCAAACTAAGGCACCATGTTCCTAACTAAACGTGGTGTCACTCTACTAGAGATATCCTCATTAAGGAATCTACTTATTACTTCTGGTGCAATCTGTAGCCATTTTCCTTCAAGAACTTTTTTGTTTGCCAGTTTTGCAAGACAATCCGCAGCTCCATTTGCTTCTCTGTATTCATGATTAAACACAATTCTTGTAAACTTGGTCTTCAACATCTTTATATCTTCAATGAGTCTTTGCATTCTCCACAGCGGATTGATCTTTGCTTCACAGAGTTGTATGGTGTAGGTGGAATCACTTTCAACCTCCAACTTTTGAATGCCTAGATCAACAACAATTTTGAGACCATCACGAACAGCCCACACCTCAGCATCATTACTTCCATTAAAGTATATGTGTTCGCAGTAACATGCCACAAACTTCCCATCATCATCTCTAATAACTCCAGCAGTCCCTGCAATTACACCATCAACAGAAGCACCGTCAGTATTGAGCTTATGGAAGCCATTATTAGGGAACCTCCAAGGTACTTGAATCTCGTGGCAGCTGGCATTGACTCCTTCCCTGTCATTCAAGGCCAAAAAATACTCTCTGGCATTTCTTAATGATTTCGCAAGAGTCTTCTTAGCATCAAACATTGTTTTCTCAAACACAAATTTATTTCTCTCTAACCATATATTCCATAATAAGAAAGGGAAAATGAAGCACCAATCAATTCCTCCTATACTGCCTTTAAACGAACACATAGATTTAAAATATGAAGGAGAAATAGCATCATGCATGGGCCTAAAACCACTCCACTCAAAACATTTACTCTACAAAGGACTAACAGATCTGCAAGCAAAGAAAAGATGGAAATTGGTTTCAAAGTCCTGATCACACAAAAGACAACCAGGGTGGTTGCTCATACCTTTCCTGTAAAGAGATTCCTGAAGGTTGAGTTTATTGTGACAAAACTGCCACAGAACGAATTTAATTTTATGGGGGCACTTAAGCTTCCATAGAAATTTCTAGTCCTGATTCCTCTCAGGATAACTAGGACTTTTGGAGTTAATATAATGATAAGCATCCTTGACAGTAACCATACCATCATTACTACCAGACCAGATTGGTTTATCTCTAACATTCTCACATATGGGAACGGTAATGGATCTAATTTTCTCACAAACTTGAGTATTTACTAAGTTTTCAATACTACTTAGATTCCAGTCCCTACTACTAGTATTAATAACGTCACTAACTTTCATATTAGGAACAAACATACCATCTAGATTAACAATAGCAGATATAGATAACTCACGTATCCAAGAGTCATGCCAAAAATCCACATCCTTACCATCACCTATACTCCACCTTAAGCTATCTTTTATGGCGTTTTTACCTTTGATGATGCTTTTTCAGCTAGTAGAACTCCCATTACTAGAATTACATGACCAGAAGTCACCATCCTTAACATACTTTGCCTGCAATAACCTGGACATGTCAGATTTCGGATTCTCAAAGACTCTCCAGGAAATTTTGGCCAAAAGAGCTAAATTGTTGGTTTCTAAATCCCTTATGCCAATACTCCCATTGATCATATGGACTGCAAACAGTGCTCCACTTAATTTTATGCATCTTAGAACTCTCCTTATCACTCCCCACAAAAAATTTCTCCTATATCTGTTTATTTTGTTGAATAGACCCTTAGGCAATTTCAAAATAGACATCACATGATTAGTGACAGGGTCTAACACAAACTTGAGTAAAATGGTCCTACCAGCTATATTCAAATCCCTAGCCTTCCATCCCTGTAGCCTATTTTCAATTTTCTCAATGAGGTCGGCATAAGTTTTTTCACTTATTCTTCCCCATTGTAAATGTATTCCTAATTACTTGCCAGGCTCTTTAGACACTTGGACATTAAGAGCTCTAGCCATACCTTTAGTGAAGCTTATTCCCAAATTATTAGAAGTAATAAAGGTATACTTAGCTTCACTAACAATCTGACCTGACCAGCTACAGAATTTATCTAAAATTTGCCTCAGGTTACAAGCATTTTTATGATTGGCTTTTACAAAGATTATACTATCTTCTGCATAAAGAGAATTAGTAATCTTTGAATACCCCCTATCAATTGAAAAACCATCAATAGACCTATTGTTAACACCTTTCTCAATCAACCTGGATAAAGTCTCAAGACAAAATATAAAAATAGAAGGGGATAAAGGATCCCCTTGGCAAATCCCATTCGATGGCTGGAATCTAGTACTAGGAGATACATTAATTAGAACTTGAAAAGAAACAGAATTGATGCTTTCCATAACCCAATTAATAAATTTTGGCTCAATACCAATGCTAGACAAAATTGTCGAAATTAAAGACTAATTAAGCCGATCATAAGCTTCATCAAAATCAAGCTTCAAGGACATCCACCCCTTCTTACCTTTCTTGCGTTTAAAAGAGTGAAGAATCTCATTGCAAATGACAATAGAGTCAATGATGGACCTACCAGAGACAAAGGCGTGCTAGTTAGCAGAAACCAGATCTCCAAGGATAGGCCTGAATCTATTAGCAAGAATCTTTATTATAATTTTCATGGCAAAATTGCAAAGAGTAATTGGTCTATAATCTCTAACGGAGATGGGAGTGGGCTTTTTATGGATCAAAGCAATGAAGGTCCTATTTAGTTTAGGATAAATAAAGCATGTATCAAAAATTTCCCTAACAAGACCAATAACGTTTGTACTTACCTCATTCCAGTATTTAATGAAGAAGATACCTTGAAGCCCATCAGGGCCCGAGGCCTTGAGAGCTCCTAGTTGCTTTACATCAAGCTTGATCTCCTCCACCGTAACATCTTTGATCAAAGCAAAATTTTCTTCATGAGAAATCACATTAGGAAACAATTGCAAAAGTTCCTGATAATCCAAATTATTAGTAGGCGAATTGAACAAATCATTAAAATGACTAACAATATGTTTCTCAATATCCTTATCATCATCCAACCACCTTCCTGCACCATCCTTAATTCTAATGATAGAATTTATATTTCTTCTAACAATAGTGGTTGTGTGAAAAAATTTGGTATTGAGATCCCCCTTCTTTAGCCATCTAACTCTAGATTTTTGTTTCCAGAACAATTCCTCCATCTTTAGAAGCCTTAGATATTCAACTAAACAATTAGTCATATAACTTTGTGCTCTAAAGAAGGGTCAGAATCAAAATCTTTTTGGGAAAGTAACAAGTTCTGGTGTGCCAGCTCAATTTGAGATTGCAGCATCCCAAAGATAGATTTATTCCACTTTCTAGACTCTTGTTGAAGCCTTTCAACATTGTTAAAAAACTGGAAAAAATTAGTGTTATGTTCACTGTTGATCCAAGACTTTTTAACCACATCCCTGTATCTAGGATCCTCGGTCCAAATGGCTTCTAACCTAAAAGGTTGAGGCTTAAAAGAACGCCTAGGCTCAAGGTCTATCAAAATAGCCCTATGATCAGAATTATAATATGGAAGATGGAGTACCTGGGCCTTGTCGAATCTGGAAAACCATTGAGAATTCGCCAGCACCCTATCCAATCTCTCCTTGACATTCGCCAGACCCACTATCTTGTTGTTCCAGGTATATCCTGGACCATTAGCTCCCAAATCTATTAGTCCACAATCACTCGAGATACCAGCTAACTCTTCCATTTGACTGGCAGTAGGGACTCTTCCTCCAGACTTCTCATGAATGTGAAGGATGGTATTGAGATCTCCCATAATCATCCATCCCTCATTAGGAACAGAAGAAATATCCCTCAGCTCATCACAGACTCGTTTCCTGCACACTTTATTAGTACTACCATACACTGAGGATAAGACCCATGGGCGCTGAAAACGAGCCGTAACCACTGCATGTATAGCCCATCTAGAATTTGATGTAGCTTGAATATCCACATCCTCAGAATTCCACAAAAGGAAAAGTCCTCTGGAAAAACCTTGAGGGTCGACAATGATGGAATGACTATAACCTAGTTTGTTAACAATCCCAACAGCATTTCCTTATAAAACTCTAGTTTCAAGCAGAGCAATCACAATAGGCTTGTGCTTTTTGATCAACATCCTCATGACTTTAGTGAAGGAGGGTATAGTTATACCACGACAATTCCAGACTAAAATCTTCATAGTAAAACTATCTAAGAGAAAACCAAAAGAGTTCAAACCGTGATGGCCTTTAGGACACAGGCTCCCCTGCATCCTCCTCATTGATTCTTGATTCAGACACCGCGGTGGAGTGAACCTTGTCTTGAACATTCTATGGTTGCTTGCTTCTAAATCCAATCGAGTAACAACACTCATCTCGAACTTCCAAAGTCCTCTTGGGATTTTTACTAGCGCTGGGGTTTCCACCATTGGGGCCAATACAGCTTCTAGTATTGTTGCTTCTTGCCATCTCCTTGAATCGAACTCGAGACTCTCCCTCCCTTCGTTGAGAAACCCTGTTGGTTGTTGCTGGTATCGATTGGAAGGAGAAAACTGGAATGGCCTTAGCACCCTCCTGTTCCTTTCCAAATCTCCATTCATGTTCCCCGAATCTGGTACTTGGATTGCTTGAGGCAAAGTTGAGATTAGCCGTCTCAGTAACTGATTTGATTCCTCTCTCAGCTGAATGATTTGATCTATTCTTGCCTCTTGCTATATTATCATCTCCATTAAGTCCTCTTACATTGTTTGCAACTCTTCTTGTGCTCTGCGCACTAACCGATCCTCCACTAGCCACCTCACTACCGATAACTGATGAGATATTTGATAACAGTTTTTCTGATTGATTGCCATTGTCAGACTTTGATTTTGTAATAGGAAGTCTGTGAGTATTTGAATTTATACCCATTTATTTTCCTTCGCCGTTACAAATCATACCACCACCTGCACAATCAATGCCTTTCCGTTATTCCTGCCCATTATTTTGCAATTAGCCTCATTTATTGTCCCAGCATGTAACTGTCTAGTATTTCTTCCGTCTCCATTATCTTCATTAACCATTGCATTTTTATGCCTTTTTTCAGTTTTTGATTGCTGGCCGTTATGAGTAACCATATAGTCTTGCTCATTGGAATCTGAACCGTCTTGTACTGTGTCATCCTGAAGAGTTGAGAACCTATTGCCAACACTTCTGACTTGTGCCCTGCCTGGAGATTTGGTAACCTTACTGTTTAGCTTAGCCTTAAGCTTGCTTTTCTTGTTACTTACAAGCATCCATGGACCAAAGCCATTATCTTTTGCACTCTGGACCTAAGTACCTGTATTATTTGATCCTGCAACAACATTACCATTGTTAGTATCAATCCTAGTAACTAAATCAGGGAAATTCTCCTTTTTTTGTGTGATAATTTTCCACAATTGAAACACACAACTCCTACTCCCTCATATTTTGTTTCTGTTTTAGTCCTCCTATTCTAATGTAAGGCTTAAGAGGCTTGTCAGTAGCAATCTCCACACATAATCAAGCATACTTACCTCGCAAGACAAATTCAGTCGTATTATCAATTTTAATAAGTCTCCCAAATTTAGAAGCAACCTTAGACAGAAATTCTTTGCCAAAACAAATACTCTAATGGTAACTCTGGCAACCTAACCCATGCCACAGACTTATGATTTTTTTCCTCTGATGGCTTAAAATTAGGCTTCCATCTTTGCAAGGACAGAAAATGGCCGCCAATGAACCAGTGACCTTCAAGTAAAGCATGCTTATAGTCTTCAGGGAGTTCAAACTTAAACATAAAAAAATCGCAACCTAAATCAAGTACCTGTAACTTACCTTTTAGCTTCCGCAGTTCATGAACTTTGGTGGATTTGAACTTAAAACCTATCGTCTTACCCATTACCTTTCCAATAAGGCAGTACTTCCATGCTTCAAACAAGCGCTTCTTAGTTTTTGTGTCAAGGAGAATCACTGGAATTTCTTCCGAATCCTCCACTCCACTCCACTTCTCGGATCATCAACCGTCAAATCTTCAAATTCCTTCAATCCCCATTCGTGGAAGCAGCCTTGCCATCTTTCATATCTCATGAAAGCATCACGATAAGATTTTGGATTTGAATGTTCCCCCTTTTCCATTACTGCACCAGATTTGTCACCAGGAGCTTGCTATTCTCTATTATCATAGCGTCTTCTTCGACAATACCATGATGATGAGCATGCTTTTGTGAAGAATCTTCCTCCTGAATCATTGATTCATAGGAAATTTTTCCTTTTTTCCAGATTTGATGATTTTCGCTCATAAACATACCTCCGATTCATGCACTGAGTTATCGCCCGATTTTTAGACTTTCTCTCTCTTCGAACCTCCCCAAAAACTACAAAAGTGCTTCAAGACAACCGTGTGAGATCTTTAGATTAGTATTGTACATTTGATTATTATAATTTTTTAATTACACAGTTTTATTTTTTAATTATCAATTTGTTGGATAGCATGTTTATAATAGAACTCACGTCGGACGGGTGCGGGGCCAAGCCCCGCCTCAGTGGAAATGCACGAACGCTGTAAAAAACTTTCTGCAATCCCGGTGGGTAGCACGGGTTTCAAACTAATTTTAATATCTTAAATAAACAATTTCAAAATACCGCGATTTATGGAACACCATACGTGGTGGTACAATGCTAAGTAATAAAAATGTGCCTAAGGTCTTTACCAACATGACGCGTTGCTAAGATGGATATGGAGATCACGTACAACCTGGAGGTCGTGATTTCAAATCCCGACTCTGTGCTTTATTTTTGCAAAGATATAAAAGCAGTCCTTGGCAGGCTAGCCAGGCCCCGGTCAGGCCAGGCCCAATGTAAACCAGGCCAGGCTCAGGCCGAGGCTAGGCTGTTTTAGTTGCTTACCAGGCCGAACTGGCATGTTTGACACCTCTATAACTAAGTGTTTTAGAGCATCTCCAACAAAGGGTAAAATATTTTTTTTAAATGACTCGGGATTTTAGACCCCTTTTTAGTATAAATGCATCTCAATAATTAGGTCCTACAAATTATGAGGGATCAAATTCTAAATGTAACCTGTTATAGGGGGGACATGGTTTATTAGAGGGGCGGAAGTGTGATAGTAATGTCCCTTTAGTTGGTTAGGGGATGTCCTAAAGAGGATGTAAATTGACTATATTATCCTTTTCACCTTAAATGGACTAATTTGCCCCTCTTTTTTTGGTTGAAAAGACTAAATTGTCCAGCATCATATATAAACTTAATGAATGGGAAGAGAAATCAAAATAAGTTTTTTCTTTTCTTTTCATCTTCTCTTCTCCTCCATTACAACCGTAACCACCTCCATTACAATCGAAAACTTCATCGTCGTCTTCGATTAATCGACAATTATCAACATTAATAATCGTTGATTGAAGTCTATAATAGAGATGGGGAAGAAGAAGAAAGTTGACGGAGATTCAACCGCCTCCAATCAAGAACATCCCTCAATCGGTGAAGAACATCAATTCCAAACATCTCAAGTGGAGAAATCAAGTTTAATGACTTATATGAGGTATGTTTTGAAAAACCCAGTTAGTATTTTGTTTATTGTGTTCAATTTAAGTGTATGCTCCATCAAAAATTAGGGTTTTAGGTTAAAAATAAAAATTCAAATTCTGGAATTGTTGTTCCTACTGTTGGAATTGGTTCAATTACGAACCATAACTGATGAATTTGAAGCTTCTACGGTTCGTAACTATTGTATTCATCTCAAATACCAACCGTATGTTCTTGGGTCTGAGAATTTTGCTCAGTTACGGTTGATATTTGAAACCTTATAACGAACCGTATTTTGTCCTGCATGTCATTTTTTTTCCAGTCGGTTCGTATTTGTGAGTTCGTTACCAACCGTATGTGATGTACGATATGTAATTGTTTGTTGATTAGCAACCGTAAGTAAGAGTTGTGTGACATATATAATTTCGTTGTACGGTACAAAAGAGTATGAACCGTAGGATAGTTACGGCAGGTATGGTTTATTGCATCTTCAACCGTAAATCATCCTGTGTCTCAAAACTGATTTTCAAGTTATTATACGGTTGAAGATGAAACCAAAGTTACCAAACGTAATTTTATATGGTGTACAAATAGTGCCAAGTTACGGACCGTAAATTTTTACGGTTTCTAACTAGGTTTAAGTTACGTACCGTGACTCTTCTACGGTTTGTGTTGAACATCACATTACAAACCGTAATTTGTTTTGGACACAATTGTTTGAGTTTATTTGTTTCTATCTAGTTTGTTCAACCTTTAAGAAATCATACAAATGTATTGCTTGTGTAGGAATCCTGATAGGGTGAAGAATAAGAGAGGGAATAACTTAACTCCGATTGATCATACGGGTATTGGATCTATGTTTTTAGTAACCACCGTTATACACATTTGGTTGGTGACATATAATCTTAGATTTTCTTAGACGGGCTTACATTTTCCTTAAAATACAACATAGTAGACATGCATATATGTCATATATGGACAATTCGGGCTCAGGATATGTGCATGTGGTCATACCTAGTTAAAATGGTGAGTTCCTTTGGTCATACCTAGTCGAAATGGTGAATTCCCTCGTTAAGAGCATCTCAAATAGCGGGTCATATTAATCCTACATGGATGTCATTGGCAGAATTCCATTTATTAGGGTTCTTATATGTGGGCCTAAATAAGACCCCTTTTCTAAAACTTATTTCCAATGGTAGGGTTGGAAATGATTTATTTATAGATACACATAAAACTATATTTTTTAGCATGATTTATTTTAAAATATTATCTTTTTTAAATTAGAAAATGCAATTAATTAGGGGTCATTCCGAAGGTCTAGTTAAGATATTTTTTAACACCTTCATATTTAGAAGTAACCCGTTATAGGGGCGGCATGGTTTATTAGAGGGGCGGCATTCTAATAGGATAAAAAGGGTCATTACATGATCATTCAAGGTGTCCCTTATCAAAAAATACTGGAATTGTCAAATTAACCCTCATAATTGATAACCTAGTTTAGTGATGATAATCAAGTTTAGTGTTAATGATTAATTTCACTTATATTAACTCAAAATCAAAACCAAAATCAGATTTTTAGAGTTAAAAAAAAAAGTTTAGAGGAGAAGAAAAAGAAAAACTTATATGATATTTGTGAAACCTTAGATTTTGATTCACTCAATCAAAATGAGTGTAAAGTTGCGAATTTGAGATGGGTCTTTATATGATAGAGAAAACAAATATAACATACCTCTTGATGGAGATCCTGATATAGAATATTTGTTATATGGTATAGATGTTTTAACTCAAAGTGAAGGTCAATCTCAACCAATTGAAGAAATTAACCAACAAAGTGAAGAACCCAACACCGAAAATGACCAGGTATACTTCTAAATTAGTTCCCATTAGCTTTTTGTTGCTCAAAATTATCTAAAGTACGTAAAAAAATCAGATGTTTTAAAATTTCAAAAGAACATACGGTTAGAATTAAGCTCGGGACCAACCGTAACTCTATGTTACGGTACGTAATGTATCAATTACCAACCGTAACTGGTTCAATTTGGGGAAAACCCAAAAATAATACCAGTTACGGTTGGTATAATTTGTTTCATTACGAACCGTAGCATTCTTACGGTTGATAATTTCGTGCAGTAGTTACCAACCGTAACTCATCATGTGCATGGGAGTATTTACTGCGCTATCTGCGATTCACAAGATGTAAATCAGAACCAACCGTAATCTTGGTACGGTGTGTTAATGACTTTTCGTTTCCAACCATAAGCGACTCTGTGTGTTGTAATTTTCTTTTGCTTTATTTACGGTTTGTAAGAAGATGACAATTACAAACCGTAGGTAAGTTACGGTTGTTGTAGGATTATAGTTACAAACTGTAACTCTGTTCCGGTTTTTTATACTCTCTCGTTACCAACCGTACCTTCATATATGTTTTTGTTTTTTTGCCTCGTTTAGACTAATATTGGTATATTTTTTTTCAGGTGGTTGATGTACTTTCCCTAATGGATGAACAACCTTTAGCAAATGAAATTCTCACCGAAGATTCTAGCTTTCACTATTTAACCGAGGAGACATGGAATGAGAAAGAATATGCAAAGAAATGGGATAGAAAACGAGGAAAGTTGATTAAGTGTATCATAGTTTGTAATGGTACCACTAGTGATATTGCCTTTCAAATGGTTTGCGAGTGTAGTGGACAAGGTACCGTGCACGAAGCAAAGACAAAGAGGAAGATGACTACTTTCTCTAAGAAGACCCCGATGCCCCTTCAAGCTTCAATTTAAAAGGAACGCGACAAACAATTGGTTTTTGGAGAAAGTTGTATGCGGTAGTCATAACCACTCTATACCAGAGAGTTTTCTAACACACTCTTATGCTGGACGCCTTACTAAAGAAGAAGAGAAGATCGTAGAGTCATTGACACAAATTCGTATGAATCCCATTGATATCCTCGCTCACTTAAAGGAAAGAAACCCACAAAATGCTTCTACTTTTCCTAACATCTACGACGCAAGAACAAAATTGAAGAATAAGAAATGGGAACAAAGGAACGAAATGCAACAATTAAAGCATTTGGGGGAGACGCATAATTACTCGGTTTTCCACGATGAAGATGAGAAAGGACGAATAAAACATATTTCATTGGCTCATCCCGAGTTTGTAAAGTTGGCACGGTGCTCTCATCAAGTGCTTCTAATGGATTGCACATACAAAACCAACAAGTTTGAGATGCCGTTGTTCAACATTGTCGAGCAAACTTCTACAAATGCTCCTTTTAGTGTTGGTTTTTGCTTCTTGAAAAATGAGCTCGAAGATAGCTATGTGTGGGCATTAAACCAAGTGAAGCTATTCTACGTAGAGGGATACACTCCAAAGGTGATTATTACCGACAAGGAACAAGATTTGTTGAATACAATAAAGAGGGTTTTCCCAGAAGCTCATAACCTTCTTTGCACGTTCCACTTGTGGAATAGTATTGAAACTAAGTGCATGCGCATTGTTCGTCCAACCAAAAAAGGAGAAATGGATAGAATAAAGAAACTACCAGTTGATCAACAAAAGGAAGCCAAAGAGAAATTTAAGAAGGATGACAAGTTGACAAAACTAAAATGGGATAGTTTCAAAATGGATTGGAGAGCCTTGACACATTCTATCACCGTGGATGAATATGAGGATAGAGTTTGTATGTTAGTGGCTCATTGGAAAAGAAGTTATCCAAGTGTTTTGAAGTATTTGTTGGATAATTGGTTGGATATGCACAAAGAGAAGTTTGTATCGGCGTTCACTAACCAATATATGCACTTTGACAACCAAGCTACAAGCACGGCGGAGTCATCTCACAACCGGTTGAAGAAGAAACTTCATAGTTGTAATGGTTGGTCAGTTACGTTATTCGAATCCATGGATGCGTATTTCCGCCGTGATCACGATAGCGTTACGGAGTCTTTTGAAAAAATCAAAGGTAAACTACACACCGTATGGTTAGACAATTCGTGGCTAATGGGAATTACATTTCAAGTTTCGCACCGCGTAATTGATAAGATAATGTATGAAGTACAACATTTTGAACTGGGGGATTATGAAGAAGAGTGTGCTTGTCCAAACATGACATGTTTTGGACTCCCATGTCGGCATGTTATAGCCACATACCAAGACAAAGTTATCTCGTTTCAAGATGTTGATCCCTTTTGGTAACAATTATCATTCCGTGAAACAATAATTAATCGAGATTTTAAAGGAACGTTCGGCGATACCGAGATTGGAAAATCTCCAGCCGAGAAATATGCTACACTAAGCCGGCGCCAAAGGCAAATATGGTTGAGTAACTTGAGAGATTTCGTATATCCACAATTTAGGTTTGACCTCTATGAACCACCAAAGGGGAAGAGTAAGGGGAGGCCTCCTACCAAAAAAAAAGAGGTACGTACGAAATAAAAAAGCAAGGTAATTGGCGGAAGAATCAAAGAAAAGAGATCCTTCGGGTTATGAACGGTTGAGAAAGGAATATTAAGCGGGGGATGAGATGGAAGAGGATGATGTTCAAGGTAGAAACAAACGAAAAAGAGGTCAAGCGGATAAAGGAGAACCAAGCCGTCAAAATGTACAACAAAAATGTATCGAGCTTCCTACTCAAGAAAGTGCAACAAGCAAAGTTGATTTTAAAGGAAAAGGTCCGGGATTTCGCTACAAACAAGAACAAAGAAGCAGAGTTATTGCTAAAGGAAATGGTTGCAAAGAAAGTGGAAAAAAAGATGATGGAGTTAAAGGAAAAGGTTTATATGAAGCCGGACCAAGCCATAAAGAAGTAAAAGTTGTTGGTTCCGTGGTTTCCTCCCAAGAAAGTTCGGTAAAAAGAGTTGGTCGTAACGTCGGTGTTAAACAATTGGCAAGGAACAATGGAAAGAGTCCGATGGTTGAAACATTTTCGTCAAGTGATGAGAAGGAGACGCTTCGGATAAAAGGAGTTCCTAAACCACCACTTAGATATGAGAATGGTCGATATAAAAGGAACTATTACATTCTCTATGATTATTACCTTGCAAATTTCCCCGACTTTATTCTTGATTATATCAAGGCCACGGATGATGTTGATGGTGATGGGAATTGTGGTTACCACGTATTTTTGGATCAACTTGGGACCTTTAAGGAGGCGAAAGAATGGGGTTGTGACCAAGTTACTTTTGTAAGGCAAAAATGCTTATTAGAACTACGTGGTCACCGCGACTTCTATAAGCCAATGATGAGAATCGAAGAGATGAAACTGATGCGGTGTTAAACGAGAGATTTGCAGAATGGGAAAGGAAGTTAAATGGCAATAAATGTTTGAAAAGTGAATATTGGATGCACATGCCAATAGGTGGCCAACTACTCGCCAACGCATTCAGTTGCGTCATTCATTTGATCTCGAGAGATATGAATTTTACATTTGCACCAACAAGAATAGCGTTTGACGAAGATTTGTCAACAAAAAAAAAACAGTTGTCAATGGGCATGTGCTGGGAAATAATTACATCGTCCTCCAATTGAAAGAAGGAATCCCACTACCTCCATTGAGGATTGGATTTGATTGTGACGGTGAACTCCCCAAGACTTGGTGCAATCGATTTGAGGAAAGAATAGAATTATGATAGGCTATACTATTGTCGAGGCCAAACCAATTCGTAGTTATGAGTGATGAAGATGATGCGTAAATGTTCCTAAGGGTGGTGAGATACATTTCATATCTTGTGTTTTGGTATTTTGACTAAAAGTGATGTGATTAAAAGTGACAATATCATATCTATTTTGATTCACGTTATGAATGAAGTATTTTGTTAAATTTGGGTAGAATTCAAGTTTCAGGGTTATTTACGGTTGGTAAGGATGGTTCAATTACGAACCGTAACTACATTCACAAACATAATCTAACTGCCATTGTCATTTATGGTTGGTCATGATAATGAAGATACAAACCGTAAAAGTAGCTACAGTTGGTTCCTGTAATGTTGTTACCAACCGTAACTAACATTTACAACTATGTCCAACCAGATATAAGTCATTTAAAACCATTAGACCATCTTCATTATTAAATCAACATTACAACCATTAAATCATTACAAACATAAATGACATTACAACTCATTCATTCGTGCGACTTAAAAGGATACTAATATCCCGGTCTACGAGTGCGATAGAAGTCTTTAAGGATGTTGAAATGAGGTAAGTATTGAAAACTCGACCTTTTCCATCGTCTCCATTCTTGAATAGATCTCTCTAAAACTTCAGCGTCACTTTCACCCCTTAATCGTATTTGACCCATAATACGAACTAATGCTATAAATTCTTGAACGTTATCCTGAATAGTTCCATATCGAACATACAACATAATTCCATCGCGGTTATTAGGGTTACCTGTTTCGGAACAAAAGTTTTCAAAAATAGTTCTCAAATAACTTGTACTCACAAAACCACATCGACGTCGTTCTTCTCCTCTTTTTGGATAGCATAGAACATAGTTGCGGCAAATACATAAATCTTCTTCCAATATAAATTCAGGGTTTGGAGCCATAATCTAGTTTAAGGTAGGAGATGATTCATGTGGAGATGTAACTTCTAGTAAGGAGAATAAGCATATATATATAACAATTCTGTTTTTTTTATTATGTAACTGATCTATTTTTTGAAAATAGAGTCGTTGAAGGTTTCAACGGCTATATTTTCAAATGTGATAAAGACAACTCAGTAGATAAGCTCATGAATATCCAGGAAATAAATAAGTTACGGTTGGTAACTAAAAACTTGTTACAAACGGTAGCTCTGAAAATTGATTTTTCATCATTGTTACGGTTGGTATGTATTAGAAGTTACTCACCTTAACTCTGATCAAAAATCAATTTACAGGTACACGGTTCACTGCTGAGTTACAATTACCAACCGTAACTCTGCAAAAAAAAAATTATACCAGGGTTACGGTTGACTAGGTTATTTATTTACCAACCGTCAGTGTGTCATCTCCAAAGCTCAAAAGTTCCAGGGTAATTTACGGTTGATAATGAAAAACATATACAAACCGCAGCTTACCTACGGTTTGTAACTTAAAGTCGTGACCAACCGTAAGTGTTCTACGGTTTGTAAGTGTAGTTTCTTACCAACCGTGACAGCGTATAACTTGAACATTTGTTGTCTAGACTAGTTACGGTTTGTAACTTGAAAATTCATACCAATCGTAACTTGAGAGCTATCTCTATTTGATCAGTCAACCAGTAACTAACCACACATTTCATAACATGTTAATTCATTCCAAGTAATTCATAAGCTAAAATCCATAACCACACAATTCATAACATGTTCGTGATAATATCCATAAGCTAAAAACTACCCACACAACCATTAGTTCTTGATAATATCCATAAACTAAAAACTAACCACACAACCATTAGTTCTTGATAATATCCATAAACTAAAAACAAACCACACAACCATGAGTTCTTGATAATATCCGTAAACTAAAAAAAAAAACACAAAGCTAAGAAATAAAAAATTGTCCTGCTGTCAAATTTCACACAACCATAATTAAACATGATGAAAACGACCTCTTTCGTTGGTGGTACCACCACCACGAGTGCGAGGACCATCACGACGACCACCACCACTAAGACCATCGTGACCACCTCTTTGTCTAGTACCCACACCATGCACATCCTCTTCCAAAGGTGTCTCTTTGCTACTAGATGACGGCTGACTATGGCTAGTACTCGCACCTCCAATGGGCTTTCTGCCCCTCTTTAAGCCTCTTTCTTCCGTGACCAAACCCTCGTACAATTCTTTCATGGTTGGATCATGCATGTTCCTTATTTGATCTTGTAAGGTCCTTTGTTGAGGAGCTTCAATCACACCATTATCACGGATGCACGAAGTCATACTATTAGCCAACTTTTGTCCTGGCTCTTTCTATCCACACATAAAAAAGAGTCTTAAGAGATTATTCCATAATACATAATATAAATTAGAACTAAATTCCAAGTCATGAGGATAACAAAGTTACGTACCGACATGAAATATAATTTCCTCCAAGTCATACCAAATAGTACCTTTGTCTCTTTGCTCTCCTCAGCAGCCTTCCTATTTTCTATTGCCTTTTGAATAAGTGGCTGGGCCTCCGGATCATTATTAATCACATGTGGATGACCAAAATGATAATACCAATCTATGTAATCATCAAAGGCTTCTTTCGTGTTGTTACAAGCCGTTGCCTCTCCCGCTGAGAGCTGGTATGTTTTTGTGTGGCGAGCATTCCAAACATCAACCGTCGGAATTGGGCGGTAGTTGAGTACAATAGTGGGGACTTTTGTCTTGGATCTATCCTTGGATAATTTGAAGTTTTCCTTAACGACCTTTTCTTGAATATGAGAAATTTGGCGCATAGTTCGACGAGGATTGGTCATAATATAACCTGTGGCATGATACAATGGTCCGTTGTATCCTGCGGTCTGTGTGAACTGACGAACATCAACTCCATTTTGAATCCTCAAATAAAGGTCAAAGATAACATCTTCAACCGTGAAAGCATCTATTTCCTGCCTCACTTGAACGAGCCTCGCTTCTTTGTTCCTTTTTTGTCTACCAGTGAACATAAACTTCTTTCCTGTAGGTCCATGATCATGTTCTTCCCATTCAGTAGAAGGTCTCAGGCTCGGAAAGTGGTCATACACCCATGCCTAGAAAAATATAAAACAATTTAATCAATTGAGACATGACTACAAAAGATAAATATAACAAACAATCATAAAATAAAAAATGATAAATTGTAATCAAACTTACCATTAGAAGCGTAACATTCCCAGCAATTTCAGTAGATCCAACCCTCGAGGCCTTTCTTAGACTTTTAAGTAGATATGCAAGCGTGGCGGTGCCCCACGAATACTCTATGGTATTCCTCAAATCCTTCAACAATTGTAGGTGATGAACATTCACCCTATTTTCTGAGTTATCGGGCATGAATACGGTCCCAATAGAATACAACAAATACGATGTGGATGTACGCCTAACTCTTGTTTCATCTATCACCTCACCTGCCAATTGCTTTTTGAGGGTGTCTCCAAACTTCGTCTTCAAATTATTCAACATCATCTTTTTTACCTTGGAAACCTTGTGTGGTTGCGAAGGGTCATAACCAGCAGCCAACATAAACTCCATCTCGGTCTCGTCTTTATCCCACCCAAGTGTTTATTCAATAAGGCTGTAAAGATCAGTCCTAGACATGTTGTTATCGAAACCTTCATACAAAGATTTTCCTTCAACTTCCAAGTCAAGAATTTGCTTCACATCGTCCGGTATTATTGTCATCTCTCCAAATGGGAGATGAAACGTATCGGTTTTAAGCCAATATCGTTTTCTGAAGGCAGATACCACAACACTATCATATTACGATTGCGTATTCAGAATTCCAGGCCCTAATCCTGAACTTGCCACTAGAGTACGAACATCAGGACATTCTTCACCTAATGGCCAATACATAGCCCTTTGACGCTTGAGCAATTTATTCGCCCTTGCATGATCCTTGAAAAAAAATACAAACATATTTTGTTAAACTGAGATTAATGAAATATACATAAATACAAACAAAAAAAAATCGAAATAAATTATAACAATGTGTTAAGAGAAACATACCCTAGTCTCACAGATTTTTGCGGCCCAGGAATTGGTATAACCAAATAAGATTTAAGACTTATTTGGTGCCTCGCCCCAAGGACTTTTATTCTTCTTCTGTGGAAACAACAACTCTTTTCCTTTAGGAATATGCAACCCTTTTGGTGCTGGTTCCTTTCTCGGCTTCTTTTCTTTAACTGGTTTAGCTGGAGCTGGAGTTGTATCTACAACAATTTCTTTCCCCTTGTTTTGTACTCCTTCTTCATCATTTGCTTCCTCTTCCTCATCTTCATCATTTGCTTCCTCTTTCTCATCTTCGTCATTTACTTCCTCTCCCTCCTCTTCATCATTTCCTTCTTCTTCCTCCTCTTCTTGGTCATTGGATTCATCAGAAATTTCTTCCTCTTCTTCATCATCAACTTCTTCACGGTTCTTTTCAACTCCCACATTTTCAATTTCTTGATCATTAGGTTCAGCTCCTTCTAATTCAACCCAGAGTTACCTACAGATGGTTCTCTAAACCTAATCTCAAATTGATTCTTCTTCTTCGCATTCTTGGGGACACCTATATGATCTACCCCTAAATGCTTGTCATCGTGAGGGGTGGGTTAAGCAAGAAATATACCTGTGCATCGTACGGGTGAAAAACAAGTATCCTAAATACTACTCCTTTGACTTTATGTTTACACCCTAAAATGGAACCACCTCAATAACTTAAATTTTACGAAACCCGAAGTATGGGATCTCTCACTTGCACTTTTTACTGCTCCATCTCTCCCACTAAAACCAGTTGAAAGAAATGCATCATAACTTTGATTTGGTTTGTTAGTTTAGATTTGCTTTGTTACTTTAGATGCATCACAAATAAGAGAAAAAAATACCAATTATATTTGCTTTGTTAGTTTAAATTTAAACTTGACAGTAGGTTAGGGTTTGATAACTTTGTTAAAGGTTGGATGTTATACATGACTAATCATTATCATATTTGGTTATTCTTTAGGAATTTTGTTGTAAGGATGGATTCAACTAACTCATATGTAGTTAATTTCAACATCGTGCACTACTAAATTTGCCTAAAAAAGAATAGGTAGTCTCTAGATTTGAGTTGCACATCCAGGTTTTAATTACATAGTGAAGAAAGAAAAACCTGGTTTGATTTTAATGATTCATAAGGAAGACGAGAGAAAACTCAACCAATCATTTTTGATTTTGATGAACTCTTGGAAAGTTTGAATGCTCGTGGTATATTGTCTTCAGGAAAGTTGCGTTGGGTTTTGTATTAGCATCAGTAATATAAATTACTTGTGGTCTTGGTGTGAAACAAACAATTAGGAGTCAAAAAAGAAATTGATAAAAGTAATTGAGTACTTATCGAAAAGAATTCTAATTTAGGGTTAATATTTTTTTAATGGGTTAATGAAAATATAGATTCATGGAGAAGAAACAAATTGGACTGGCGATAGTATAGTTAAATTTTATTTAACTTGTGTAGGTGGAAAATAGGAAAAAGTAAAATTGAAAAGTAGAATTACTTTAAAAGATTTGATGAGAGTGGCAAATAGGAAAAGTGGGGGTGACAAATAGGTGAAACCTTTTTTTTTGGGATATTTTGACTTTCAATCCCAATTTTGTGACCAGTGTTGCATTTGGGTCCCAGAAAGTTACAATTAGAGTTTGGGTCCCAGGATAACCGTTGACTGCCTTGACAGTTAAAAACTTGGGTTAAGTACTGAAATGACCTTCTTAAAATTAGGTTTATATTTATTTACTAACTTTGCCATCCGTTAGTGATGGATCCGCACTTTGCTTTAGTGATACCGATAAATTCATTCTCTCTAAACCATAAAAAGGATGAAGAACATGGTAATCTTCTCTGCAAAATTTTCTCCATCGATCCATATCCAAACCGGCCCTAAATTTCTTACTACACCCATATTTCCATATCCCTCTCCCCATATGCATCGGAATCCCAATTCCAAACCTAAAAAGATTTGTGGTGTTTGCAAAAGGAATCCATGGGATGAACTCAAATGAGAAAGAAAATGGAAGGGTAAAGAAATAAAAAAAACCCACTATTCAATTTGAATTAGAAAGATCTTTTAGACCTAATCAAGAAAATTTAGTTTATATAAATTTATCTTTAGCGTTAAGATAATCTAGGAATTTTGATTGGATTCGATTGAATCACTAGATATAGTTGATCTCAGCTAATGATAAAAGCAATTATTAAACAGATTGTACAATTCAAATATGGGTCAACAATGAGGAATCAATTTGAATTGCTATTGAAGATGTTGGAGGTCATGGATTCTCCATTAACGGTGATGACGATAGTGATTTGATAATAAGTTTTCAATTCTTTGGATTATAATAAATCTCTGATGATTAAGATTCTTCAATGAGCCTAAAAACTAGTCGGGAAGGAGCTGTTAACAACGTGTTATAGTCATGGATGGCTGAAATTGAGATAAATTCAGGTGTTCGTGCATGAAAAAATTGTTGGGTATCAATCCAACTCGGATATGCAGGGAAGGAGTTGTATAAAAGAGTAAACAAAATGAACATGTAAGATATCTCTCTATCAACAACAAAACGCATAACAACTGTTTGTGAAAATTCCTCAACGGGTTCTCCGCCATCTAAACGTTGTAGACCTCCATTGATGAAATTGAAGGAGCAAAATTTGTAAAAAAATTCAGAGCGTTGGATTTTATTTTTCTCACCCGTCAGATGTGCTTTAGTTGATTTTTAGTTGCACATGGGAGTCACGTGCTTAATGGTAACCAACAATGTTAAGAAAATAGAAATTTATTTTTTCATTATTTATTTATTAACTGTCGAGTGGCCAATGACAGTCCTGGGACCCAAACTCTAATTTACAACTTTCTAGGACCCAAATACAACTCTGGTTAGAAAGTTGGGACCCAAAGTCAAAATATCTTCTTTTTTTTCTTTTTCCAGAGCACTTTCAAAACCTATATATCAATAATTTTTGAAATTAGTGTTTGATAAAAAAAAAAAATTAAAGTGTTTTTTATCCAAAGTACTTCAAAAATTACTCAACTTTTAAAAGTTGGGGAAAAGGAGCTTTTAAAAGCTTTAAGGCTAGTTTGGCATTGTTGTGAGTTTTAGAAAAGTGCTTTTCTATTGTGTTGTGTTGTGTTGTGCGTTGCTGTGCTGTGCCGTGGAAATAAATCGGCATATGACATTTGGTAAACTATAATTTAAAAAGCATACAATTAATTTTTTATTTCTTATATTTTTAAAAAAGCGGGGGTACAACAACCACACCCAATATTTCGATTAGCAATCTGTATGGACTAACTCCAATATACTTTTAAGAGAATCAACTAGACTCAATCTTAACAAAGTATATCAAAGAGTTATATCTCTCTTTCTCGATTCAATTCTTACTCAAGAAAATAGAAATCTGTGAGTCTAATTGGATACAAGAGAAATCACTTGAACGGTACCAAAGACCAATGTTCAAGTATCAATCAATGTAAATCAACAACCAAAGGTTGGGTATTCTAATTGATTGATTCAAACGCACAACCTGTGATATTTCAATTATATAACAAAATATAATGCGGAAAAGAAATAACAAAGACACCAGAAGTTTTGTTAACGAGGAAACTGCAAATGCAGAAAAATCCCGGGACCTAGTCCAGATTGAACACACTGTATTAAGCCGCTACAGAAACTAACCTACTACAAACTAACTTCGGTCTGGACTGTAGTTGAACCCCAATCAATCTCACACTGATCCAAGGTACAGTTGCGTTCCTATGTCTCTGATCCCAGTAGGATACTACACACTTTATTCCCTTAGCTGATCTCACTCACAACTAAGAGTTGCCACAACCCAAAGTCGAAGATTTTAATAAACAAATCTGTATCACACGGAAAAAGTCTACGGTAATAGATAAATCTGTCTCCCACAGAAATACCTACGAGTTTTGTTCCGTATTTTGATAAATCAAGGTAAACATGAACCAATTGATAAACCAGACTTATATTCCCGAAGAACAACTCAGTATTATCAATCACCTCACAATAATCTTAATCGACGCGGCGAAAGAAGATATTGTGGAATCACAAACGATGAGACGAAGATGTTTATGATTACTTTTATAAATTTCCTATCGGAGATATCAATCTCAAGTCAATCGTTACGATTGTACTCAATACGATAGAAACAACAAGATCAGAGCACACAACTACGAGAAAGTAGTATCGGTCTGGCTTCACAATCCCAATGAAGTCTTCAAGTCGTTAATCTATAGGGTCTCGGTAGAAACCTAAGGTTAAAGGAGAATCAACTCTAACTTATACAACTAGTATCACACAGGAGGTGTGTGGTTTAGGTTTCCCAGTTGCTAGAGTTATCCTTTATATAGTCTTTCAAATCAGGGTTTGCAATCAATGTTAGCTAAGTAACAAAGCATTCAATATTCATCATTAGATGAAAACCTGATTAGATTCAAGCTAATATCTTTCAAATGTTAGATCGAAAACTTAGCTTGTTACACACAAATGAAATGCACGATTTTAGGTTTGTGTAACCGTACCCAAACATATACATTCGTTGGTTAAACAGTAGTTAACCAAATGGTTAGCCATATAAGCACTTTCATATCAACCATATTCTTCTTTACCATAACTAGTTCAAATGACTCAATTGAACTAGTTAGAGAGTTTTTCAATTGCTTAGATCTTATAGAAGTATACAAGACACAATCGAAGCAAAAACGATTTGATTCACTCGAATCGATTCATGAACTTTATAGCTACGGTTTGCAAACTTGCATTCCTTAGTTTATATAATTATAAGTTCACGAATAATCGTTTTTAGAAAATAACCAACCTAAGTATGCAGACTAGGTACTTGGACTTAAGTACCTGGAATAAGTTTGTAAATGGTTTATAAACTCCAGCAGATTTTCTCGGGACGAGAACCTCCGACAGTTCGCGGACTGGGTACGCGAACTGGGTTCCGGTTTTCCTGATCAACAAAGTACGCATACTTTGGTTCAAGGAATAAGGACTTATACATATATGTGTTACCATAAAATTCTTATATCCAACAATGGTTATATAATCTAAACTTTCATTTCAATCATTGAAACATTCTTAGAGGACGTTATATAGTTGTTGTTCACAAACCATTTTTCGTCAAAGCCATTTTCAAGTAATTGAAACATAATATGACTTTATTCACCAGGTAAAGATGAACTTGGCCAAAGAGAAAGCTTACCAACACATATTTAGAGAAATTGATAAGCGAGATAAACTCGGCTCGAAATAGAGAATGTGTATAATCAAAGTATATATAGTAAAACGACTTTTTTTCTCAAGATAGGAGATAGAGTAGATAGACTTTTGAGTGATATATAAGTTCAAGTCTCCACATACCTTTTAGTCGATGAAGTTCCACCAGTTCCTTGAGTATTTCTTCATCTTGTATGATGATCGCCATGGAGTTCTTGAGCTCAACTACACTTTTTATCCTAGTCAGAGACTCAGCTTTAGTAGACTATAAATCAAGACTTATAGTTTTGATCACTAACATTGACAAACATGCTTGAGATAGCAACGCATGCGAGTTCGACCGAGCAGTACTATAACAATCTCCTTCTTTGTCAATTTTAGTGACAAAACTATCAATACATATGGAATACAAAAAATAGATAAATAAACTTTTGTAGCTCCTATTCCACATGCCTAATCTTCAACATTACTCGAAATCTTCATCACTTCCAAGTACTCCAATGATTCCAAAGGTTGTAAGTTTAGCATCATCGTTGTTGAAAATCCGTAGCTATAACAATGAGAAAACAAGAATTCTAAATCATTGTTACACAGTGTCATAGTATTATTATACAACATCAAGGTTCAATTGTATCACAACTTCGACATCAATACTATGGTGATATGTATCACTCCCCCTTAGTCAATACTCCATCTCACATGGAAACCACTTCCCCTTACATAATGATCGAAAACCATATGTATTTGTAGTGTGAACTACACATTAATTTCCCCACTTTTTGTCAATAAAATTGGCAAAGGTACTAAAACGGGATCCTAATGAAAATTTCCATAGAGACATTTCATGGCCAAAAGCAAGCACATATCAACTTATTTAGATGCAATCATAAAGCCGAAGCTAAATGCTTTCATCAAGGAGTTTATAAAGATACAAGATAACCCCTATAATATTCCACAGCTGCACTCCCCACAAAGATTTGGCAATTAAGCACAAGTTCAATTAAGAACTCCCCCCCATAAAATGTCATTCCCGAAAGAACAACAAGAGCGACCTTAATTTCACATAGGAATATGAATTTGAATCCAAATAATACTCAATTAAATTAACCATAAGAAAACCAATGATTAATTCAATTGGAATACACAACTAAATTACCACAAGGGTGTGATCAATTCAATTGGTCATGCTCAACATAAGAGAACTTACGGAGCCTCACAATATATACATAAAATATGGATCAAGGAAGATCGATACTGCGGAATAGACAAGGATTCATTTTATATTCCATCACTATTTGCACAATGACATCCAATAGACATAATCCTCGTAAATTTTTTTCATCCTATCTTCCATCAATAATGACATAATAGGCTTCAAATTTTTGTAATGTCAAAAGCTCATTCATTCTTTTATCAATACATGCATATCGACATACGAAAGACTTAACTTTTGACAAAGTATGGGACAATCATAGTTCGCGGATGCAAACACACATATCCCATAACAAATTTGCAATATATAAAACCATAAAGATTAATACTGCAAAAATCATCTTCGAAACAACTTTTTAGAATTTAATCAAATAAACCTAAAAACATGAAGATGAAAATGTTGGACATAGCTATGTGTAATCACAATAATGGCTATTCCAAACTCTAGTTATTCTTCTAGATAAAACAAGAAAATGAAATTCGTAATAGAAGATTTACTAGGAAAAAAACTCTTTAGAGAACATGATCCGAAAAACACTAAACCCGGTCAGCAACTAGAGATTGAACATGGACGAGCTCATCAGTTGCTTTCTTCAGTTCGTTTTTCAGAAAATCAAGATTCCTTGTTGAAATTCCGAATTGTTCACGTACGACCTCAAAATCTCGAATAAGATTTCCTACCAGTTGTGATGACATCTGAACTGGTAGTTTGTTTTCATGATCAACAACATGATATCATGTTATGAAAACAGGATTCTTATGAAACTCGATAGTCTTTCCCTTCTTGGCTTCATCATCTTTGTTGCTTCCACTCATTGTGCACACCAAAATTCAGTAGAACCTTTTGACCTTACGGAACAATGTATCAAGAGATGACACATGTGTGTATATAAAGGAGTTCCATGGAAAACCCTAGGAAAACTTGTATACGTCCATGTGGGTCAGGTGTACGTGCACTTGTGGTCACAACCCTGATATATGACCAAGGGAATAGAGGAGCCAAATTTAGAATGCTTCTTGAGAACTCAAGATACATTTCTAAACCAGGGATGAAATTCTTATGTAAAGAATAATAGTTGAGAAACAACTACCTGGAGGAAGGAAAATTAAACAGGGAATTTTTCTCAAAAGAGGATGATCAGAATTATCTTCAAGAGAAGAACTGGAGCGAGGCTTAATAGATTTTAAGATCATCAAATACAACAAAAGAAGAAATTACATACAACCTTGACAGCATTCTCAAGACACACTTCTTGAGAACTATGGGAATCCTTCTTTGACTATAAGAAGGATACTACATTGAGCGGTCATGTTGTATTTAGATGAGAATTTCGCTCATCAATATTGACTTTTTCTTTCTCCCCTTCGAGAGGATTTACAGAAAAATTACTCGACTTAGTTGAAGAAGTTTTATCAAGAGAGGAACAAGGATTACCTGAGCCAGCCGCTTTCCTTATCTTTTTGATGCTCCGTTTGAGTCTGTTTATGCTGATCTTAAGCTCTGAGACTCGATTATTGATGTGAATGAAATCTGGAGCAGGAGTCTTGGATCCACAGCCTTCTTCAGAGAGAGAAAAGGAATTCAACCTTTCTTTCTTTCTCCTATGCCTTTTTCTCTTTTCAGAGTTATTTAAGAAGTAAGTTGCCCTTGTGCCGTTCTTCCTTCTACCATTGTCGGTATTTTTTGTTTCAAAAGCACAATTAAGAAAAGACTTATCACAGTATTTTTCTTGATTGTTGACAATGCCTTTTACTCCAACAACATGAGAGACATGTTTAATAACTTCTTTAGACATCCATGTAAGAATGTTGTGAAGTTTTTCATTCCTCAAACGAAAACGATATCTTCGCTCGGGATGTCCTTTATTTCCGCAATAATATCAGTTAAAATAATTGTTCTTGACCGTTCTCGTGTGAGTAGATTTAGAAGGAGCAAAATCCTTGTTTCTAGGAACATTACAAGATGCAAAAGGTTTCTCACATGAAGAGTCATCATTAGCTTTAACGAAATTGATCTTACTCGTTTTTGGAGCGTCTATTCCTTAATAGCCCAGACCACGTGTATCACGATGTTCTTAACATGCTCAAAGCATAGAAGATAATTTTGTAGAGATAGAATTGAATCTACTCAGACTCTCTTCCAGTGATTTCACTTTATCAAGAGCAGCAACAAGGTCAGTCTCCAAGGATTTTTCTTTGGCAAGAAGACTGAGTTCTTTGTCATTAAAACATTTTTGTTGAGAGTCATATCTTGCTTCAGATTCTACAAGTCTTTCTTTCAACACAAAAAGATTTTGAAGAAGATTATCACATTGGACCCTTTTGAGCATCCATCTTCTTCTCGATCTTTAACAATAGATTGTAAGAGTTTATATCTACAATCATAGCTTTTAAAGAGTTTTCTCAATTTTATGTTTTCTTGATAAAGAGGAGCCATGTATTTACTCAAGCAAGTTGTTGACTTCTTTTCTTTCAAAGCACGGTCAAAACGCTTGATATATTGAGAGACTTCCTCATCAAGACTTTTTCCTTCTTCTGAATCACTGTCATCCAAAAGATCATCTAACTGTTCATCAAGAGATTTCTCCCAGTTAAATGCAGATTCAGACAAAGGACCAGAAACAGAGTCTTTCTTAAAAGCTTCAGGACTTTGAAAATCACATGGATGACTCTGAGATGATGTTGCGTTATCGGAGATATTCTTATCGTCCATAGAGTCAGATTGCTACAAACACAGACTTGTAAGGTCTTTAAACATGGTTGCCTGCTCTGATACTAATTGAAAAAACGGGGGTACAACAACCACACCCGATATTTCAATTGGAAATCTGTATGGACTAACTCCAATATACTTTCAAGAGAATCAACTAGACTCAATTTTAGTAAAGTATATCAAAGAGTTATATCTCTCTCTCGATTCAATTCTTACTCAAGCAAATAGAAATCTGCGAGTCTAATTGAATACAAGAGAAATCACTTGAACGGTACCAAAGACCAATGTTCAAGTATCAATCAATGTCAATCAACAACCAAAGGTTGGATATTCTAATTGATTGATTCAAACGCACAACCTGTAATATTTCAATTATATAACAAAATATAATGCGGAAAAGAAATAACACAGACACCAGAAGTTTTGTTAACGAGGAAACCACAAATGCAGAAAAGCCCCGGGACCTAGTCCAGATTGAACACACACAGTATTAAGCCGCTACAGACACTAGCCTACTACAAACTAACTTCGGTCTGGGATGTAGTTGAACCCCAATCAATCTCACACTGATCCAAGGTACAGTTGCGCTCCTACGTATCTGATCCTAGCAGGATACTACGCACTTTATTCCCTTAGCTGATCTCACCCACAACTAAGAGTTGCTACAACCCAAAGTCAAAGACTTTAATAAAAAAATCTGTATCACACAAAAAAGTCTACAATAATGGATAAATCTGTCTCCCACAGAAATACCTACGAGTTTTGTTCCGTCTTTTGATAAATCAAGGTGAACAGGAACCAATTGATAAACCAGACTTATATTCCCGAAGAACATCTCAGTATTATCAATCACCTCACAATAATCTTAATCGACGCGGCGAAAGAAGATTTGGTGGAATCACAAATGATGATACGAAGATGTTTGTGATTACTTTTATATCTTTCCTATCGAAGATATCAATCTCAAGCCAATCGTTAAGAGTGTACTCAATACTATAGAAACAGCAAGATCAGATCACACAACTACGAGAAAGTAGTATCGGTCTGGCCCAATAAAGTCTTCAAGTCGTTAACCTACAAGGTCTTGTTAGAAACCTAAGGTTAAATGAGAATCGACCCTAGATTATACAATTAGTATCACACAGGAGGTGTGGGGATTAGGTTTCCCAGTTGCTAGAGTTCTCATTTATATAGTCTTTCAAATCAGGGTTTGCAATCAATGTTAGCTTAGTAACAAAGCATTCAATATTCACCGTTAGATGAAAACCTGATTAGATTCAAGCTAATATCTTTTAACCATTAGATCGAAAACTTAGCTTGTTACACACAAATGAAATGCACGATTTTTGGTTTGTGTAACCATACCCAAACATGTACATTCGCTGGTTCAACAGTAGTTAACCAAATAGTTAGCCATATGAGCACTTTCATATAAACCATATTCTTCTTTACCATAACTAGTTCAAATGACTCAAATGAACTAGTTAGAGAGTTGTTCAATTGCTTAGATCTTATGGAAGTATACAAGACACAATCGAAGCAAAAACGATTTGATTCACTCGAATCGATTCATGAACTTTATAGACACGTATTGCAAACTTGCATTCCTTATTTTATATAAGTAAAAGTTCACGAATAATCGTTTTTAGAAAATAATCAACCTAAGTACGCGGACTAGGTGCGCGTACTTAAGTACCCGGAATAAGTTTGTAAATGGTTTACAAACTCCAACAGATTTTCTCGGGACGAGAACCTCCGACAGTTCGCGGACTGGGTGCGCGGACTGGGTTCGCGGACTCTGTTCCGGTTTTCCTGATCAACAAAGTACGCATCCTTTGGTCCAAGGAATAAGGACTTATACATATATGTGTTACCATACAATGCTTGTATCTAACAATGGTTATATAATCTAAACTCTCATTTCAATCACTGAAACATTCTTAGAGGACGTTATATAGTTATTGTTCACAAACTATTTTTCGTCAAAGCCATTTTCAAGTAATTGAAACATAATATGACTTTTGTCACTAGGTAAAGATGAGCTTGGCCAAAGCGAAAGCTTACCAACATATATTTCGAGAAATACATAAGCGAGATAAACTAGGCTCAAAATAGAAAATGTGTATAATCAAAGTATATATAGTAAAACGACTTTTGTCCAATATAGAAGATAAAGTAGATAGACTTTTGAGTGATAGATAAGTTCAAGTCTCCACATACCTTTTAATCGATGAAGTTCCACCAGTTCCTTGAGTAGTTCTTCGTCTTCTATGATGATCAACATGGAGTTCTTGAGCTCAACTACACTTTTTATCCTAGTCCGAGACTTAGCTATAGTAGACTAGAAATCAAGACTTATAGTTTTGATCACTAACATTGACAAGCATGCTTGATATAGAAAAGCATGCGAGTTCGACCGAGCAGTGCTCTTACAAATTTATTCTTTTAGTTTTATGCTTTCTATTTCTAAACTATTTTATATACCATTTCATTTGATTTATCCATGATAAAAAGAAAGACAAATATTAAATAATTAGTTAATTCAAGTTTGATTTTTTGTTTAAAAATATATATATATATATATAGTAAAAAATGGTTAAGCAATTTGTTTTTTCAAACAACCATAGTGATAGTGACAATTAATAAATTTAATATTACATATAGTATATTTAATAATAACAAAAGTAATTGTTTTTAAACCCAATAAAATTGTATAAAACTATTTTCAGATATATGTCTGTTTTTGTCATTTGCTACAACAACAATGGTTGAATCTGATATGTTACTGTACTAGGGTAAAAACTGATTCTGCTGAAAATGGTAAATTGGGTGTGCCGCTGATAAATGAATCTAAACCCTGAACAAATATACTACACAGGAGTACTTTAGATTCGAGAGATCAATCTGTACAATTCTGGCTAAACCAATAAATGGTCGTCCCATTCTTTCTTCGGTCACAAAATGAAGGAGAAGGATTGATCTCAGGGAGGTAAGCAAAGAAGGTGTTGAGATCAGAATGATGAATTATGAAAGAGTGGTTTTTTATGAGTTGTATCGGAATGTAGAACCTGCTTTCAGAATGTAAGCTATAATTTCTTGGTATTTTTTGAATATTTGTGTTAATGAACTCTTGTCGGTTGAAATAGATTGAAAATCTACTTATACAACTCATAGTCGAACACACACTGATCTCACAGGAAGTGGAAGTAGTTGAGTGATAGAGAAGTGGAGATCGTTTAGAATGGTAAAAACAACATCCCTACTATGAGGGGAAGACTGGTTGGTTTTACTCCCACTACTTCTCTACTTCCACTAACTGTACGCCTTTCCTGAAACTTTCTCGTAATGGGCGTGTTGCACGCCGCACGCTGTAAACCGCCAGACTAACACCCTAATGAACATCCCCCAGTTTGAGACATGTTTGATGTCTCGAGTATTTTTTTAGAAAATATGGATCAAGTTACACAAAGAATGTAATTGTTAGAGCACTGCTCGGTCGAACTCGCAAGCATTGCTATCTCAAGCTTGTTTGTCAATGTTAGTGATCAAAACTATTATTCTTGATTTCTAGTCTACTTATAGTGATGTCTCGGACTAGGATAGATTGTATAGTTGAGCATTAGGATTCATGGCGTTCATCAATTGAAGACGAAAAACTACTAAGGAGAGCTTGTGGAACTTCATTGATTGATTGCTGCTGGTGGTGAGGTGGATCTTACTGCCTCTTTAATTATTTAATTGATTACTGCTGGTGGTGAGGTGGATCTTACTGCCTCTGTAGCTAACAAAAATTCTCAAAACACAGAATGAAAGTTGGTTAGTGGAAAGACAAAGAAGAGCACTCTTGTGGATGAGTTACTAACGACTGAAGTTGTTATGCACCAAAATAAATTTGATATCCTTGAGTGTGAGTTAGGTCTGGATACCAAAGACACTGCTAGTCATGTGATCATTGAGAAAGAGCAAGAGAGTGAGATGGAACAACTTTCAGATGATGGAGTTGTGGATGCTGATATTTTGGCAAGTTGGGAAGCAAAAAGAGTAGCTCGAAGGGCTGCAAAAATTCTTGTTGAGCATAATTTACAGTCTGACCTAGTTGAGAATGGGCAGGATTATTTACAGAGAAAAGATGCGGAATGCTCTGACAGCGTTTTGGTGGAGGATAAGTCTGGGTTGAGTCCTAATTTGAAGAATACAGAGACGAACAAGGTAATTGGGCCTTCAGCAAGCTTTACGGAACATGATTTAGAAAAGGAAAAACGTGAATTTTTTTTGGAGCAACGGGGTTTTTCTTTACACGCCAAGGCAAGTATTAAAGGAAGATCTCTGGGTAGGTATGGGAATATAGCTGCGCACAATGCTATGCTGCAACAACATAAATCTTTGAGTACTAATAGGGAGCATACAAGACATAACAGTGACCATGAAGGTGAAAATATTGGGCTTTTAAACAAGCCCAATAACAATCTTGTTACGGGCAGTTATGATGGGTCTGTGGAAATTTTTTTATCTAAAGAGGAGCATGAGGTTCTTCTTACAATAACAAAATTTGATATTCAATAGAAGATTCTGAAAGATTTATCTTTTCGAAAGGAGTACTGCAAGGAAATACAAGATCAATCAAAAAGAATGCAAACTCCAAAGAGGAAAAATAAGAACAAAGGAGGAGGTGAATGCACTTAAAATCCTTTTCTCTTTCCTTTTGTTAGTTTTTTGAGTTTTAGGAGTTTATTTATGTTAGCTATTTTTTGTTATTTTTTCTCCCTTTTGGTTTATGGGGGTGGGGAGGCCTTGAGCCTCTCTTTTTGTAATTATTGTAATTACATTTTTTTCTTAATAAACCATTTTGACCTAGCAAAAAAAAAAAACGAACTTCATCAACAAAAGGTATGTGGAGACTAAAACTCATATATCACTTGGAAAGTCTATTTCTCTCTATCTCCTATATTGAGACATAAGTCGTATTACAATAGTTTTCGATTATGCACATTTGAGATTTCGAGCTGAGTTTAACTCGCATACATATTTCTCGAAATATGTATTGGTAAGCTTTCGCTTCAACCAAGTTCATCTTATATTCTTGACGAAAGCCAAAAGATGATCATTTGAAAATCGCCGAGTAATATCTTACATGGTTTGTGTGATACAATCATTTAGTGTAGACTTGGAATGTTTCGTTATGATTATTTCAAGAACTTGAAAATTGCTTTGATGCTAATAGTGTGTGAAAACGGCTATTTTCATCCTCTAAGAAAGTTTCAATGATTGAAATAAGAGTATAGATCACTTAACCAACATTGGATTATAAACATGTTGTGTACTCTTGCATATATGTGATCCATGTCTAGGAACCATAGTATGCATACCTGTTGGTTGGAGAAGTCCGGGAACCTAATTGCACGTACCCGTACGCATAGTGGCGTAGGTTTATGACCGGAAATTTCTGCTGGGTTTGGAAGTATGCGTACCCGTTCGCATACTGGCGAAAACAAAACTTGGTCCGTCTATTCAAGTATGCCTACCCGTTTGCATACTTGAGTGGTTAAAGTTCTAAAATCGGTTGTGACATGAACAAATACATTTATATAATAAGGAATGCATTCTTTGCAAAACGTGGCTATAATGTTCATGAATTGATTCTAGTGAATCAAACCGATTTTGCTTCAATTGTGTTCTTGTATACTTCTATGAGAATATAGCAATTGAACAACTCTTTAGCTAGTTTCATTTGAGTCATTTGAACTAGTTATGGTTAAGATGAATAAGGTTGATACGAGAGTGTTCATATAGCTAACCTCTGTTAACTACGATTGAGCCAACATGGTGTACACGTTTAGGTACGGTTACATAAACCTAAATGAGGGTACATTTCATTTGTGTATACCAAGCTAAATTCAATATAACGGTTGAAATATATTAGCTTGAATCTAATCAGGATTTCATCTAACGTTGAATATTGAATGCTTTGTTACCAAGGTAACTTAGATTGCAAGCCCTGATTTGAAAACTATATAAAGGAGAACTCTAGCAAATGGGAAATCTAATACCCACACCTTGATAGTAGTTGCGACTAGAGTCTATTCTTCTTTAACCTTAGGTTTTTCACGAAACCCTGTAGGTTAACGACTTGAAGACTTCATTGGGACCGTGAAGCCAGACCCAACTATTTTCTATGTAGTTGCGTGTTCTGATCTTACTTTTACTATCGTGATTGAGTATTATCTTTGCTAATATTTGCTTGAGATTTATCTCCGATAGGTAAGATTAAAAGTAGTCACAAACATCTTCGTCTCATCGTTTGTGATTCCACAATATCTTGTTTCGTTAATCGATTAAGATTATTGAGAGGTGATTGATAATTCTAGGCTGTTCTTCGGGAATATAAGTCCGGTATATCAATTGGAACCTGTTCATCTTGATTTATCAAAAGACGGAACAAAACTCGTAGGTATCTCTATGGAAGACATATTTATCTATTCCAATAGACTTTTTTGTGTAAGACGGATTTGATTATCAAGTCTTCGACTTTGGGTCGTAGAAACTCTTGGTTGTGGATGAGATCAGCTAAGGGAATCAAGTGCGTAGAATCCTACTGGGGTTCAGAGATGTAAGGAGAGCAACTGTACCTTGATCAGTGTGAGATCGATTAGAGCTCAACTACATTCCAGTCCGAAGTTCATTGGTAGTAGGCTAGTGTCTGTAGCGTATTAATACAGTGTGGTGTTAAAAACTGGACTAGGTCCCGGAGTTTTTTTGTATTTGCAATTTCCTCGTTAATAAAACTTCTGGTGTCTGTGTTATTTCTTTTCCGTATTATATTTTGTTATATAATTGAAATATCACAGGTTGTGCGTTGAATCGATCAATTGGGAAATCCAACCTTTGGTTGTTGATGGAAATTTATTGATCCTTGAACATAGGTTTTTGGTACCGTTCAAGTTATTTCTCTTATATTCAATCGGGCTCGCAAATTCCTATTTGCTGATTGCAGATTGAATTGAGAGATTGGGATATAAAACTCTTTGATATACTTTTCCCTAGATTGAGTCTGACTGTCTAGTTGATTCTCTTGAAAGTATATTGGAGTTTGTCTATTCAGATTACCAAACTAAATATTGGGTGTGGTTGTTAGCCCCCGCTTTTTCAATTGGTACTAGAGCGGGCAAACACATTTAAGACATCATAAGTCTGTGTTTGTAGCAATCAGACTATGGACGATAATATCTCTGACAATGCATCACCAGCTCAGAAACATTTTAACCTGGTCCAAAGTCTTGTTTTTCATGAGAAATCTTTCATGTATCCTTCTTCTTCTAAAACTGTGTATAAATGGGAAGCACGCCTAGATGAACAGTTGGATGAAATTTCTAATGAAAGCGATTCTGAAGAGGGACAAGATGTTGATGAGGAAGTCTCACAGTACATCAAGCTTTTTGATCATCTCCTAAAGAAAAAAAAAAGTCAACATCTTGCTTGGCTGAATTTCTGACTCCTCTCTGTCTTGAAAACAGGAAAATGAGAAAACTTTGTAAGGGTTATGACTGTGGTTATAGTTTGCTACAATATATTCTTAAAAATCGTGAGGAAGATCTATGTTCAAAGAATTCTGAATGTGATGAACTTCGTCAAAATCTCTTTGTGTTGAAAGAAAGACTTTCAGAAACCAATGTAAGGTATGAGTCTCAACAAAATTGTTTAAATGACAGAGAAAACGTTTTTCTCACCCGAGAAAAACAATTGGAGACTGATCTTAGTGGTGCTCTTGACAAGGTTAAATCTTTGGAAGAGAATTTGAAAAAATTTAATTCTATCTCTACAAAATTATCTTCTATGCTTGGAGCATGTAAAGACCCTCGTGATACACGTGGTCTGGGATATAAAGGTATAAACGTTCCAATTACTGGTAAGATCAATTTTGTTCTTCCTAATAATCTTCCTCAAGCTGAAAATTTCACCATATCTCCAGCAACAGATGTCCCTAGAAACCAAGAATGTTATCCCTTCAGGACTTCTCAGTTGAGAACAGTTATAAACATTCTGGTCAACTGCTATTATTGCGGAAAGAAAGGTCACATTGAAAGAAGATGTCATCTTCGCTTACGGAATGAAAAACTTCATAACATTCTTGTTTGGATGTCCAAAGAAGTAATTAAACCAGCTTCTCAATATACTGTTAGAAATTCATCTCACAATCAAGAAAAGTGTTGTGATGGGCCAATTCTTGATTGTGAATATAACACAATTTCTACTTACAACTGTAAAAAGAACAGTGTTATATGGATGACTGATAACTCTGAAAGGTCTGTAAAGAGAAAAGGGTTCCGAAGGAAGAAGAAAACTCAAACTCCTATCTTTTTTTCAAATATGATATTGACCGTAAAATAAGTGTTCCTGATTATATTCACATCAATAATCGTGTTTCGAAACTCAAGACCAGTATCAACAGTCTCAAGCGCAAGATCAAGAAGGAGAGAAAAACAACCGGTTCAGGTAACTTCTGTCCTCCTCTTGTTAAAACTTTTGAAGATTCTCATAAGACTTCTGTTTTATGTCAAGGGAGTGAAAAAGAAAATTTCAATACCCCTAATGAGCTTTATGCTCATCTTATTACAACCTGACCATTTCCTTGTGTATCCTCTGTAAGACCATGATATGATACAATAACTCTCAATAAGATGTTTCCTTTTTGACAAATAGTCCATGTTGTACCTTTTGTATTGATCCTGTTCCTCCTGTCTGAGCCTTGCTTCGGACAACTTTTGATCTTTGTCAGTATGATGCCTTGTTCAAAACTTTAGATTGTTCTTCCTCAATGACAATTGATTTCCAACTTTGTGTTGCTCTCTCCGTGAGCCAAAGTTTCCTGTCATATGGTCAGAACTTGTTTTCAACATGTTCTTAAACGTTTTCTCCTCTGGGTTCCTGGGTCATAACCATAAATTTTGTGCACCCAACCTGTTACCAAACGGTTACCTGTAACCCTAGGGTTTCCTTGAGAAAATCCCTTATATATATCAAAGACTCTTTAGATATATACTTGTTCGGTAACGTTAAGGCCTCTCTTGATTTTGGTGTGCACAATGGAAGGATGCAATAAGGAAGACAAGTTTGATGATGCCAAAGTGTTTGAACTTCACGAAGAACCCATATCAATTATTTGATTTCAAGCAATTGATCATGAAAAAGATCTTCCAGTTCAAATGTCTCTTCAATTGGCTGGAAATCTTCTTCGAGATTTTGAGGTCCTTTGTGAACAATTTGAAATTATGAAAAGACGAGGGTACCCAAATATACCTCAATCTAAAACTTTTCCACCTATAAGTCCTTTCTCCGAAAGTGATTGTCTATGGACTGAGTCGAGACAATACAACTAATCGGTTCACACTTCGAGTTATCGTCTATGGATACGAGATCGAGACAATACGACAACAAGATAACTTGTATGATTGACTATGGATACAAGATCAAGATAATATAACAACGGAGTATGTTTACTTGATAAAAGGTTCAGACTTAACCAAACACAATAGGATTGCTATCAAATAAATAGGAATTAACGTTTGTGTAATTTACTTTAAATTATAATAACAACAATTATAATTGCGGAAAATAAAAGTAAATGACACAGCAAGATTTCGTTAACGAGGAAACCGCAAATACAGAAAAACCCCGGGACCTTGTCCATAATTGAATACTCTTAGGATTAAGCCTCTATACAAAATCTAAACCAACTTGGTATAGTTGAGACAAGGCAACTAAACCTATAGTTCACCTAGTTCCATTTGTATCCATGCGCATCCAACTTGCAATAAGTCATGCACTTGGAACAATTCCTTTGGTTCGTATTCCAAACAGTAAAGGAACAACAAATCTATTCGGTAACAACTCTTTTCAAACAACGTGATATGAGTTTGACAAAAGGCTCTTCCGCTTATCCCAATAAACTCCTTTGTCAGGTCCTTAGATCTAACTTTTCAACAACTACCAAAGTAATTGTTAAGATTATACAATTAATATTTTTAATCACAAAGAATTGTATTGATGCCGATCTACTCAACTAATCAATCAAATATATCATAAAGATAAACCGATTATAGTTGGATCCTTTTCCATCCGAAACAAGTTTTGTGCACACCAAAGATTATGAACCAAAATATCTTCTTTGTCTTCAAATCTTCTTTGATCTTCAATAAACACCTATACACAATCAACTTGAATCTCTTGTGATCAATCACACAGAGAATGGAGTCTGTTAACAATGGATTATCACAAGACGTCTTTAGATCTACAAACAGTCTAAAGATCCTCGTCGAAACTTCGATCTAGTTTGAGTGAATCTTATATGAGACGAGAAGATTCTCAAGCATAAACAAACTAGGTGCAATCAAAGTTCACTAACCGTTAGTCAATCAAATCAATCGAAAACTAAAAATAAACTGCAATTATCTAGTTTCCCACCAACGGTACTCGTAGAGCTTCCCAATCCTAAAGAAGTCTTTAAAACGAGCGGTCGTAAGAGATTTCGCCTAATTAGGGTACTTTCCTCTCTGAATAGACGGCTCCAATAGTAACAACACAATTATGTAATTTTGCTGGTTCTGAGGATTAGTTTGCTAGAAATACAAACTTCAGTATTTATAGACAAGGAAGTTTGGACAACAAGGAATTTCCAAAACCGAATATTCTCAAAGATACGCAACAAGGGCAAAAATGGTTTTCATAATTCCCAGAAATGCTTTGTCCAAATATTGACCGAAATCTCAGTAGAAAATCTCCAACTAGTAAATGCACATTACTAATTTGTATTTTCTAAAGATATGCATTTTAATTGCTGGAAATTCAAAGCATATAAAAACTAAAAACCTTAATTAAAAGATTCTCAATTTATTTCGATCCGGGACTCTCCTTTAGCTATTAAGGAATATCTTTGAACAATAAAAGATAAGAATTACTGCACATGTTCAAAGTATATCGATATCTTTACTTTGTAAATCCTTTTTCATATTTACAATCTTGGAACCGATTTGCCACACTTCCGAACAAGTTTAGAATTGGTTCATCTGACTTCCAAGAACTATGTGATTGATTATCCTATAAAATCACCATTAATGGGTTTCACGGTTCTACCTCAACATAAAGTTCCGGTTCTACGTCCAAGTGGATACTATGATCAGTTACATAAGTTACCATAAAGTGGCTAACTAAGTACTAGGATAGGTTACCACTTCTTATGGTAAAACTTGTGATCGGTTGAACAAGTTATATGATTGATTACACCAACTTACTAAAACTTGTTAAACCTCTTACAAGGATCGATTACGCTCTCTCTTGTGGTCGGTCACACCTCTTGTAATGACCCGTCCCTCAACCGATATTGTCCCCGCTTAGCCATTGCGGTTATCCCGCAATGTGGGATTTTCAACGGGCATCGCTGCGGTTATCCGGTAGAAACTTCCCGGGAGGTCACCCATCCCTGGATTGCTCTCGCCCGGGCACGTTTAACTGAAGAGTATTCTTCCAACTCTGGGGTCAGTTGTGCTTAAAAAGCCTCGATGGTAGGAAAGGAAAAATCATTACTTATATTTCTTTCGTCCAACCACTGCCGAATATCGGGGTATTACAATACCACCACCTTAAATTGGAGCAGTCCTCGGCTCCAGAATATATTCAATCCCAGATCTCCGACGTTACCTTCCCCTCATGAGACAAGCACCTGAACCAACCCTCGCCCAGTGTACCCATCCTCGGCAGGTGACCCGTCGTTGGCTCTGATACCATTTGTAATGATCCGTCCCTTAACCGACGTTTTCCCCACTTAGCCACTGCGGTTATCCCGCAGTGTGGGGTTTTCAACGGGCATCGCTGCAGTTATCCAACAACAACTTCCCGGGAGGTCACCCATCTCTAGATTGCTCCCGCCCGAGCACGCTTAACCGGAGAGTTTTCTTCCAACTCCGGAGCCAATTGTGCTGAAAAGGCCTCGGTGGTAGGAAAAGAAAAATCATTACTTATATCCCGTTCGGCTAACCACTGCCGAATATCGGGGTATTACACCTCTTACTAGGATCGGTTACCCAATGGCTAGTATTTAGTCACACTAAATTCAAGATATCGATCTTACCATATTAGGTGATTACTTAAGATCGGTTTCACTAATAAAAGTAATACCAATACAAAAGTCAGGCCTTGTGAATATTTTTACCAAGATACATAAACAAGTTATGAGCGGTTATACTAAACACACATATTGGTAATTCAAAAGATTTGAAATGAATAACAATACCAATAAGCCTAGCGATTTCCCTTCCGATTCACAAAAAAAGTTCATGAATTTACTTTCTTTAAAAGAATGTAAAACATTGTTTACTAGGACGAAATCTTCACCCATACCCATACATAATCACAATAGCATTCATACGATTATGTCGATGTCTTATATACGAAATTCAAAAGATAGACGTTATACTTCGTATTGTAATTCCTTAATACTATGTCTAACTAGAGTATAATATCACAGCTTCACAGTTATTTTTTCAATATGCACGACTTGAAAGATACGTTAGGGAATGAAACAGTTCAAGTCAAATATTACTAACCTCAAGTGGAAGGATGATGTCGTCGTTGTAGCTCATTTCTTCTTCACATTCGTCAAGTCTTCACGTAGTACTTGTAAGTCTCATATCCTAGTAACTTTCTAGCTAACCTATACTAAGTTGACTCTAGTAAATAATCAAGCGACTCTTTAATTGAGTTTTGATTCACTAAAATATGACAACCAAACTTGACATACCAACGCTTGGTGGGTTGAACGGAGCTATGCTCTAACAATCTCCCCCTTTGTCAATTTTAGTGACAAAACTCTTACATCATATGGATAAACAAATTACAAAAATTCATTACACATACGCTTGATTCCAAGTTCCAACAACACAATAACCTGTATACATTCAATCCTTTAAATGTCGTTGTTGACATTATAATAACAAAGCTAATATTCCCCCTAAAGGTAAGATAGGTAGATTTTCAATCCGCACGTCTTTGTTATTCCCTTTGTAGTTAATATAACCACAAGTATCAATATGATATGCTACTCCACCTTAGTCTATGCTTTACTCTTTCGTTAGATATAACGTTTAGGCACCATTGTCCTTTCCCTTAGTGATACCAAATCAATATCAAATCACTTGTTTACTCCATAAATTTCCCCCCCTTTTTGTCACAAAATGACAAAGGTACGAGAAAATAAAGGACAAACCAAAAGGATCTTACAAATCTTACAAAAAGACTTGCAACCCATAAGAGTTAAGCACGAGGGTTCCACACACCATTTTTGATAACCAATATCAAAACCGAAACTACAAAGTAATTTTGTTTTGATATGTTACCAAGGAAACAATTGCCCGAAGAAATTTTCCCTAATAGTTTAGGAAACCAAAAATCGACTAACACCTTAGTTCCTTTGCTAAACCGATTGCAAAAATATAATCGCTTGTTCTATAAGACCAAAATAAAGATCAGAATTAACTCTATTTTTCTCATCAGGCTCTAGTTATTCTCATCAATAACTTAGACCTTTCACTTTTAAACAATACAAGTACTAGGTTAGTTAACTAGCATTTCTTGTTAAGGCATTCAGTTAGACTTGAATAAACGAAACCTCCACTTTGATAAGTCTAACTAAGATCAATCAACTTAGTTTCTCTTATCCGGAATCGATTTGGACTAAACAATTCATCCAAAAACCCTTTTGTTTTCTTAATCCATAAACAATTCATACAAACCAAATAAATTAACTTGCATAATTAGTTACCTCAACCGAAAGCAATTTGAAACAACATAGACATTAAAGTACCGCAACTGCACCGAAATTTCATAAGCCTAAACAGTTGATACCGAACCATAAAGCAAGATAACAATAGTTTTCTTAACCGGAAACAATTGAATCACACAAACATCCATACACAAACAATGGAATAAAACATGAATTGTACCGAAATTTTGTTAAGCAAAAGGAATAAATATATGCAATAAAATCAGGCTTTTCTTAAACAGGAAAACGATTAACTAACAAATTCGTTACCTCAATTTCCGCATACTCTTCTCCCCTTAAGTTATATCATTAAGCGCAAGTTCAAGATAGAACTCTCCCCCGTTATGTTGTCATCCTCTGGCAAAACAAAAGAAGAACAACAAAGAGCAACCTTTACCAGAGAAAGGTTGAAAACCGGTTTAAACTATTGCAATGCAAACATATGCTTTTATGCTAAACCAAATGATTCAACATATTGTGAATTTTTTACATATTGTTTCAATCAGAACCCCTCATGGTCCTTTGATAAAGCCTACCAACATGGGCTGGAGCTCAATCCAGCCAAATCAAAAAGTCACCCAAACCATAAGGGTTCACACATATGAAATCGAATATTAAGGTCATGAAAACCGAAATCAAACATCCCATAAACATACATAACAATAAGATAAAGCATTCAAGCACATGTTATGTAATCAAAAACTATCACAAGAAAAATTATAAAATAATAATTTTATTCATAAATAATACGATAGTTTTATTCAAAAATAGACTTTATTTTAATAATCAAACCTAGTGTCTATTTTTTATTGAAGATAAATATTAGTCTTTGTTTGTTTGCTCGTCAGATTCTTCTTCAGAGTCTTGATCTTTTCGCCTCTTAAAAACTCATCATTGATCTCTAGGATTCCCTTAAGAATTTCTGGATCATTTTTGGAGGCAAAGGATAACTGTTTCTGAATACAGTCTAATTGTCTTCTAAGACGTAAGATATGGAACATGGGATCTCCATTGCTATAGATTTGATTATTTGAGATACTAGATCCCCTTTTAGTCCCACTCATATGCTTGATAATTCCTTGAGAGATAGTTTTAGTGAGTTTCTCATCTCCGACGTTAGTCCCCATTGTACACAACTTGGTGAT
The DNA here is from genome assembly GCF_003573695.1 of Papaver somniferum. Classification (NCBI taxonomy): domain Eukaryota; kingdom Viridiplantae; phylum Streptophyta; class Magnoliopsida; order Ranunculales; family Papaveraceae; genus Papaver; species Papaver somniferum. Next base: position 51,315,233 of record NC_039365.1, read on the forward strand.
GAGGCAGGGGTATCCAAGATTTCTATGGAAAGCTGCGGTATTGATAGATTCGATGATCTTAATCATTTGATTGATAACCATTCCAAAAATATCAATTTGCTTTTTTCCTTCAAGAAGGTAGTATACAAGCTCAGCAAATTCCTTATCCCATCGTGAAGAATCTCTTGTGCAATCAAACAGAGTTGCTATAACAAGTTTACCGAAAACCCTTAAGTAGAAGGGTACATCTTTGGTTAGCATCTTTCCCTTTTTCCATTCAACAGTTTTTCCAGTGATAAGTTTTGAAATGTTATCGTGCTCAATTTCAGAACTGGTAATCATATGATTTCCCTTACTTTGTAATTGATGATCTTTGATATCATCTTTCTGTCGACATGATGGAAAGTACTTCCAACCAATGTACTGAAAGTAAGTTTTTCATGATCAATATTATGAACATATTAGCATAAAAAATTCTTACTATATCAGGTGAATATTTCTCAAACTCGAACATATTTCCCCAGATTCAGTCTTGAACGAACTTCACATAATTGGTTTCTGAAACATTTGGATCGAATCTCTTCTCAGCAGTGAACCTTACTCCCTTTAAAGCTTGATATCTTTCAAAGCATGTACTATCCACGAAGATTGTACGATCATGTTTGTTTTTGATCAAGTGAGATACTTGATTTTCTCAATATCTCCAGGAGGAATGAATGTATTCAAATCCAGTTTGTATGCTTTAGAGTCTTCCTCTCTTGATTTACTTTTTCTCATTATTTCAAAAATATGAAAAACCCTAATATTTTTGTAAACATAGCAAGAGTCTATCTTTTATAGGAATAACAGATATAAAAAACCGGAAATAACTAGCTTTAGGAAATTCTACCAAAATCGGAAATCGAAGCTTGTGGGGAAACAATTCCGATTTTATATCTAGGTCTTTCTTTTGGAAAACCGGTTTTTCATGGTCTAGATATTTATCTCGGATTGATTCCATGTTTTTGTCCAAAAATCTGTTTATTCTTTTATTACAAGAATTTGATAACATCATTTGAAATTCACTCAAGAATTTTCTACCAGAGTATGCAGAGATAAATTTGAACAAAATATGATATTTGTTAAAAATACCATTTGAATCAAAAATCCTGTAATATTTCAAAAGATCACTTGCTTCATTCAAACAGTTGTGAGGTGTATGAAGCAATCCATTGTTAATAGAATTATTAACTGAAAATTCGTTCCTTGTAAGGTTACACGGTTTCCAAAATCGCATCCTAGGTAGCGATACGTTGACAGTCTTCGATCTGAAAATGTACATATATATACTTTGGTAGGAAATCCAAAATATATTTAAGATTCCAAATTTTTCAAGAACAGAATCATGGTTCATATAATAATTAATTTTTTTGAGAGTAATCTTATGCATTTTCAAGATACATCTTGTCTCATAGAGAATTGTATCATTGTCACAGTTAGTATCAAACACAATGATAGTCAACCCTATCGGATCCAAGGGATCATGTAAGTCACTCAAGACATACATGTGCATAATTCCGATTCCTAAAACGTTTAGGAATAAGAGTATCACATACTTCATTCTTGTCTTCCACCACGAGTTTTTGAAGTAATCAAATCATGTCGTTACGTTAACTGAATCATTCATTAGATTCAATTTCTTATAGGTTGGATCGCACTAAACACAGATTGTTAGATCTTTTCGTGTTTGCCTGTTCTGATACCAATTGAAAAGACGAGGGTACCCAAATATACCTCAATCTAAAACTTTTCCACCTATAAGTCTTTCTCCGAAAGTGATTGTCTATGGACTGAGTCGAGACAATACAACTAATCGGTTCACACTTCGTGTGATCGTCTATGGATACGAGATCGAGATAATACGACAACAAAATAACTTGTTTCATTGACTATGGATACAAGATCGAGACAATACAACAACGAAGTATGTTTACTTGATAAAAGGTTCGTACTTAACCAAACACAATAGGAATGCTATCAAGTAAATAGGAATTAACGTTTGTGTAATTTACTTTAAAATAATAACAACAATTATAATTGTGGAAAATAAAAGTAAATGATACAACAAGATTTTGTTAACGAGGAAACCGCAAATGCAAAAAAACCCCGGGACCTTGTCCAGAATTGAATACTCTTAGGATTAAGCCGCTATACAAAATCTAAACCAACTTGGTATAGTTGAGACAAGGCAACTAAACCTATAGTTCACCTAGTTCCATATGTATCCATGCACCTCCAACTTGCAATAAGTCATGCACTTGGAACAATTCCTTTGGTTTGTATTCCAAACAGTAAAGGAACAACAAATCTGTTCGGTAACAACTCTTTTCAAACAACGTGATATGAGTTTGACAAAAGGCTCTTCCGTTTATTCCAATAAACTCCTTTGTCAGGTCCTTAGATCTATCTTTTCAACAACTACCAAAGTAATTGTTAAGATTATGCAATCAATTCTTTTAATCACAAAGAATTGTATTGATGCCAATCTACTCAACTAATCCATCAAATATATCACAAAGATAAACCGATTATAGTTGGATCCTTTTCCAGCCGAAATAAGTTTTGTGCACACTAAAGATTATGAACCCAAATATCTTCTTTGTATTCAAATCTTCTTTGGTTTTCAATAAACACATGCACACAATCAAATTGAATCTCTTGTGATCAATCATACACAGAACGCAGTCTGTTAACAATGGATTATCACAAGACGTCTTTAGATATACAAACAGTCTAAAGATCCCCGTCGAAACTTCGATCTAGTTTAAGTGAATCTTATATCAAAAGAAAAGATTATCAAGCATAAACAAACTAGGTGCAATCAAATTTGAACAACAGTTAGTCAATCAAATCAATCAAAAACTAATAATAAAATTCAATTATCTAGTTTCCCACTAACGGTACTCGTAGAGCTTCCCAATCCCAAAGAAGTCTTTAAAACGAGCGGCCTAGGTAGTTTTGCTGGATCTGAGGATTAGTTTGCTAGAAATGCAAACTTCAGTATTTATAGACAAGGAAGTTTGGACATTTCCAAAACCGAATATTCTCAAAGATATGCAATAAGGGCAAAAACGGTTTTCATAATTCCTAAAATTGCTTTGTCCAAATATTGACCGAAATATCAGTAGAAAATCTCCAACTAGTAAATGCACATTACTAATTTTTATTTTCTAAAGATATGATTTTTAATTGCAGGAAATTAAAAGCATATAAAACTAAAAACCTTAATTAAAAGATTATCAATTTATTTCGATCCGGATTCTCCTTTAGCTATTAACGAATATCTTTGAACAATAAAATATAAGAGTTATTGCACATGTTCAAATTATATCGACATCTTTACTTTGTAAATCCTTTTTCATATTTACAATCTTGGAACCGGTTTGCCACACTTCCAAACAAGTTCATCTGACTTCCAAGAACTAAATGATTGATTATCCTATCAAATCACCATTAATGGGTTTCACGGTTCAACCTCAACATAAATATTCGGTTCTACCTCCAAGTGGGTACTAGGATCGGTTACACTAGTTACCATAAAATGGCTAACTAAGTACTAGGATCGGTTACCACTTTTTATGGTAAAACTTGTGATCGGTTGACCAAGTTATAGGATCGGTTACACCAACTTACTAAAACTTGTTAAACCTCTTACAAGGATCGATTACACTCTCTCTTGTGATCGGTCACACCTCTTACTAGGATCGGTTACCCAATGGCTAGTATTTAGTCACACCAAATTCAAGATATCGATCTTACCATCTTAGGTGATTACTTAAGATCGGTTTCACTAATAAAAGTCATACCAATACAAAAGTCAGGCATTGTGAATAGTTTTACCAAGATACATAAACAAGTTATAAGCGGTTATACTAAACACACATATTGGTAATTCAAAAGATTTGCAATGAATAACAATACCAATAAGCCTAGCAATTTCCCTTTCGATTAATAAAACAAGTTTATGAATTTACTTTCTTTAAACAAATGTAAAACATTGTTTCCTAGGATGAAATCTTCACCCATACCCATACATAATCACAATAGCATTCATACGATTATGTCGATGTCTTATATACGAAGTTTAAAAGATAGACGTTATACTTCGTATTGTAATTCCTTAATAATATGTCTAACTAGAGTATAATATCATAGGTTCACAGTTATGTTTTAAATATGCACGACTTGAAAGATACATTAGGGAATGAAACAGTTCAAGTCAAATATTACTAACCTCAAGTGGAAGTATGATGTCGTCGTTGTAGCTCCTTACTTCTTCACATTCGTCAAGTATTCACGTAATACTTGTGAGTCTCATATCCTAGTAACTTTCTAGCTAACCTATACGAAGTTGACTCTAGTAAATAATCAAGCTACTATTTAAATGAGTTTTGATTCACTTAAATATGACAACCAAACTTGACATACCAACGCTTGGTGGGTTCAACCGAGCTATGCTCTAACAAATTGCATCAAAGAACCTTGCGTTTCTGAATAACGAACTAAAGAAGCATTTGATGAACTCGCCCTTGTCCGTTCTCTGGTTGCCGATCATGTCTAAGTTTTTTCTTTTATTATTGTCTAGGAAACTTCTTATGAGAATTTATTCTTGTGTTTTAAGATGGATAACTAGGGTTTGGTGCCAACATTTTTCATCTTGCAATGTTTTTAGATTTATTTGTTTAAATTCTAAAGGTTATTTGGAAGATGAATTTTGCAGTATTAATCTTTATGGTTTTATATATTGCAAATTGTTATGGGATATGTTGTTTACGTCCGTGAACCTTGACTGTCCTATATTTGTTCAAAAGTTAACTCTATTGTATGTCGGTATGAAAGTATTGATAAAAGATAGAATGAACTTTTGACTACAAAAGTTAAGCCTTTTATGTCATTATGCAAATATTGATGGAAGAAAGGATGAACTTTTGTTTACAAATATTAATTCTATTATATTGTCATTGTGCAAATAGTGATGAAAAATAGAATGAATCTTTGTTTATTCCACAGTACTGGTCCTTCCCTGATCCATATCTTTGTGCATGTGCTGTGTTTCTCCGAAAGTTTTCTTATGTTGAGCATGACCAATTGAATTGATCATTTTCTTCTGGTTAATTTATTGTGTTTTTTGGATATAAATTCATGTTTCATGTGATTTGTTAATGTCCAAATAAATCCTTCTTTTCTTGTGAAAGTAAGGTCGCTTTTGTTGTTCTTTCGGGAATGACTTTTATGGGGGAGAGTTCTTATTTGAACTTGTGCTTAATTGCCAAATCTTTGTGGGGTGTGCGACTATGGAATATTGTAGGAGTTATCTTGTATCTTTATAAACTCCTTTATGAATACACTAAGTTTCGACTATGTCAAATCATCGAAACAAGTTGGTATGTTGTTCTCTTTTGGTCATGAAGTATCTCTATGAAAATTTCATGAGGATCCCACTAGTTTTCGTACCTTTGCCAATTATATTGACAAAAAGGGGAGAATTAATGTGTAGTTCACACTAACTACATATGATTTACAGATCATTATGTAAGTGGGAGTGGTTTTCATATTGAGATGAAGTATTGACTAAGGGGGAGCGATACATATCACCATAGTATTGTTGTCAAAGTTGTGATACAATTGGACTTTGATGCTGTATAATGATACTATGACACTGTATAACAATGATCGAGAGCAACTGTTTTCTCATTTTTATACCTACGGATCTTCAACAACGATGATGCAGAATTGGACACATTTGGAATCATTGGAGTACTTGGAAGTGACGAAGATTTCGAGTAATGTTGAAGAACCAAGGAGATCAAGCATTTGGATGAGAATCTATAAAGTTTATTTATTTTGTAATCCATATGTATTGATAGTTTTGTCACTAAGATTGACAAAGGGGGAGATTGTTAGAGCACTGCTCGGTCGAACTGGCAAGTGTTGCTATCTCAAGCTTGTTTGTCAATGTTAGTGATCAAAACTATAAGTCTTGATTTTTAGTCTACTTATAGTGATGTCTCAGACTAGGATAGATTGTGTTTTTGAGCATTAGACTTCACGGCATTCATCAATTGAAGACGAAAACTACTAAGCGAGATTGTGGAACTTCATCAACAAAAGGTATGTGGAGACTAAAACTCATCTATCACTTGGAAAGTGTATTTCTACTCTATCTCATATAATGAGACATAAGTCGTATTACTATAGTTTTCGATTATGCACATTTGAGATTTCGAGTTGAGTTTAACTCGCTTACATATTTCTCGAAATATGTGTTGGTAAGCTTTCGCTCCAACCAAGTTCATCTTATATTCTTGACGAAAGTCAAAAGATGGTCATGTGAAAATCGCCGAGTAACATCTTACATGGTTTGTTTGATACAAATATTTGGTGTAAACTTGAAATGTTTCATTATGATTATTTCAATAACTTGAAAATTACTTTGATGCTAATAGTGTGTGAAAACGGATATTGTCATCCTCTAAGAAAGTTTCAGTGATTGAAATAAGAGTTTAGAAAACTTAACCAACATTGGATTATAAACATGTTGTGCATTCTTGCATATATGTGATCCATGTCCGGGAACCATAGTATGCATATCCGTATGCATACATGTTGGTTTGAGAAGTTCGGGAACCTAAGTGCACGTACCCGTACGCATACTGGTGTAGGTTTATGACCGGAAATTTCTGCTGGGTTTGGAGGTATGCGTACCCGTTCGCGTACTGGCGAAAACCAAACTTGGTCCGGCTATTCAAGTATGCGTACCCGTTTGCATACTTGAGTGGTTAAAGTTTTAAAATCGGTTGTGACATGAACGAATTCATTTATATAATCAGGAATGCATTCTTTGCAAGCCGTGGCTATAATGTTCATGAATTGATTCGAGTGAATCAAACCGATTTTGCATCAATTGTGTTATTGTATACTTCTATGAGAATATCACAATTGAACAACTCTTTAATTAGTTTCATTTGAGCTAGTTATGGTTAAGATGAATAAGGTGAATATGAGAGTGTTCATATATCTAACCTCGGTTAACTACGGTTGGTGTACACGTTTAAGTACGGTCTCATAAACCTAAATGAGGGTACATTTCATTTGTGTATAACAAGCTAAGTTCGATCTAACGGTTTAAAGATATTAGCTTGAGTCTAAACATGATTTCATCTAATGGTGAATATTGAATGCTTTGTAGGCAACTTAGATTGCAAACTCTGATTTGAAAACTATATAAAGGAGAACTCTAGCAACTGATATTAGTTGCGACTAGAGTCGATTCTCCTTTAACCTTAGGTTTTTCACGAAACTCTGTAGGTTAATGATGAGGTGTCAAACTCACAAAATATATATTCCTTACTCTTCTTACACTAATGAATAATACAATGATAAGCAGGTTCGTTCTTGAGGGAGAGTTGAGATAAAGTTGTCGATTTAATTTCTGAAAATATGAATAATGCAAAAACTACAAAACAAATATGAATGTGAAAAACGAGGATGAGAATGATTAGGGAGTCTTTCTCCACTAGTGAACATGAATCTTCTTCAAAATATTTTTTCTAGCAATCCTAGACAAGTTATAAGTTCAACAAGTCCATTAAACTCCAAAGTCACTTCTAGAATAAGTTCTCTACTCGTGTCTAGTCAATCAAGCCACTTTGAATAAGCTCTCTAGTGTAACTTAACTAACTGATATATTCTATGAGTCGAACTGATCCTAACCACATGCACGTAAGTTCGACATGTTAACTTAGGGTTGTCAAATAGATATCAAAATCCACGACATCCCATTGCAACGTTGATGTTTCGCTACTTGTGATTATAATACCATAACAATTACAGATTACGGTTCTAAAATCTAGCTTTAGTATTGCAAACAAGATATCTAATTGGCCTTTTAAATACCCTTCAAACAATCCACGGTCATAAAAACGGTAGAAGACAAGCAATAAAACAATATTGAGAAGAAAGATTAAACTTGATAAAATATCCAAGACAAGTCACATAGCTGAAATAACCCTAACCAAACAAGAAGTTAGCTACTGGAGTTCATGGCAATAACAAAGTTAAAATATAAACCCGAGCAAGCAAACCAAACGGCAGCAACAAATGATTTTATGGATGTGGAATGGTGGTGATGTTGCTTGGTGCTGCGAAGGTGGATTGTACTGGAAGTGGTAACTTCCTGTGATGCTCGTCAGGTCAGGGTACTTATGTGGTTGTTGTGTAGTATGAACTGCAGCTGCGAACTGGTGGTATGCACAGGTGGATTTATGAGATGCTGGTGATGGAGGTTGTATGCAGGTAAAGGTGAGATAGGTTATGGAGATGGAAGATGTGTGCAGGTGGGGATACAGGTGATTGAGGTGGTGATAATTGGAGAGGAGCAGAGGGATCCTCTCTGGTGGTGATGCAAAACAGGCGTGAGAGGGGGTATGCGGATGGATGTCTTCTGTAGATTTCTCTTTTTATAGGTTCTTTGGTGCAGAATTCGACGCCGACTCAAACCCACTTTCCTAAATCATCTCTGCTTCTAAACCCACTCATCGGAAATAAGCTTCAATTCCAGACCTAACTTATCGGCAGACATGACCAATCTTAACCAAATATTTGCTGCAAAGTCGCATCCATCACAAACCCAACGTTCTCTCTTTACTTGGCTTCAAAATATTGTTCCAAACCCTTGGCAAATCTCCCTGGAACCATGGATAGCTGATGGAAAAACCTGGGGCAGCACCTGTCATGACTGAAGTTGCATTGATTACTCAGGTCTTCTCGTAGGAAACTCATGTCCTAAACCTTCACAAATACAAAATGTATAGCAACACCTACTTACTTTTACTGACTTCTCGGTAAATCACAGAACACAAAACCCTTGAAGTTCGAACCCTGTGATAGATTTATGAATCTACATCTCTGCAATACGGTTTTCATCAAATATGATTTGATATATAGAAAGATAATCAATTGCAGACACAGGACATGAATTTTATACTCAGCACTTTACTCTCTCAATACAAAACTCTAAGGTCTCATCTCTCGACTCACACACGACTCACACACACACGTCTGTACACTCTCATATCTTGACACCACAAACACACTCTCCATACACCACTCGTAAATGTGCTATTACCCTCCCTCAATCTCAAATGGGCTGTAAAAAGGCCACTTGGGATTGCACACTTTTAGTACAAGCAACCTAGATATGACTACATGTTGCAAAGTAATAAGGGAGTAGCATAAACGTCTAAAGTAATATGTGCAGCAGGTGAAAAAGGATTTGTACGTGATGTTGTAGCAGTTTGGTGTAGCCTGTTGGTAAAATAAAGATGATGAAAAAGGTATCAGGTGATAAAAAAAATGGTAAGTGACAGTTGGTGTTGCAGCAGACAAAGAAGAAGGCAGTTGGATAAGATATAATCTGAAGTGAAACATGCTAGCAGTTGATGTTGGAGTAGCAGTCGAAGTTGTATTTCATGTAACCAGGTCGCAGAGCTTGAACATTTGTAACAACAGCACCAGCAGCACACCCTACCAGTACCATTGTATCGGCACATCACACTCATAAATGATATTCTGCCTTGAATTATATATCCTGCACTTTCAGGCACACTCTCCAGCAACCAACACAAGACTTATGTGACCTGATGCTATTATTTATGACCACAGACACACTCTCCAGATACAACATCACGTAATACACAATACAGAGCCATATAGCTGTATTGTGGACGAGAAGAGAGGACATGAGAACAAAGAAGTCGTAGCAGTAGTTGGTGTAGCAAATATAGGTATAATGCAAGAGAGAAATAAAGCGACCATGGTAAATGATAAGGAAGTTGAAAAATACCAGTTGCAGGAGACAATTTGAGTAAATTATTGCAGTTGATTCATACCAGCAAGAAGTAAAATAAGGAACAACAGCAAATGGCATTGTATCTGGTCAGGACAAGGTGGTTGATTGGAGCATAGAAGTAGCTACAGGTCTGACCATAATAACCAGAAAATGAAACCAAATCCTAGAAAATTCTTTCTGTCACATTCCAATATACCTCTCTCGACTCCATTTACCAACATTAATATGCAACAATTCACGAATCTCTGCAACTGCAGTCTCTTGCACGTATTGACACCACAAATCATCAATATTATTCCCAGTTTATTGATGTACTCACAGCAAGATCTCATCTGGACCTTGTATTATTGAATCACACAAAATAACAAACAAGAAAGTAAAGATAAAGAATCACAAGCCACATTCACAATTGAACGGAGACTCAAAAAAAGAACTCCAACTTGTATACCAGTACCATCACCAAATTCAATCCCAGAATATCATCTTCAGTTGTATCATTACACACACAAACCAACTCACTCACATACCACTACTGTGAGGACTGTACCAAAGTAACATTGAGAGGAGGAGCAAACTGAAGCAAAATTAAGTAATAAATGGCGCAGCAAACAATCAACACATACACGTACCCCAACATTCTACTGAATTTAAGAAGAATTCTTCTCCACTATCCAATGGAACAAAATTAAACTTCTTCATAACTAACTTTTGTAGTAGGAATAGTGTTGGGGCTAGAAATGTAGTCCTAAAAATTCTACTGCAAGTGCACAGTGTCGGCAAGCAACACAGGGCAAGCACAGGTCAGTTCCACAGGGACAAGGGGGAGCAAGTGTGATCTTTCTTATTGTGACATTAAACAGAACTAATCATTAGCATTCAACAGAACTAATCATTAGCAGTTATTAACTTCCCAATCATTACACAGAATTAGCATTTATTAAACAGAAGTAACAGAACAAGCATTAAATTTCCACTAACAGTTATTAACATTCAATGCATTGACTTCAGGTTAGCATCAAATTCAACACAGTCTTTATTCCTGAAGCATTAATCACTAACTACTAATCATTTACATTAACTGAATCATTAACATTAACATTTATTTCTGGAGCACTAATCATTGATCATTGATACCAATCATTCACATTAACTGAATAGCAGACTTGGAGGCAGGACATTACACTAATTCAATCATTGAGATTGAAGCAAAGTTACACAGAGAACTGAAGATGAACAAGCAAATGAGGAGGGGAAAATTTCTGAACAGTAATAAGGATATGGTGAATCAGATGAATGGAAACTAGGGTTGAGAATTCACCTCTCAGCCCATACTAGCATGTGAACCAATGAACTACTTTAGTTTCTTTGAATAGATAAATTACCTCCAATCACTAAATCAAGGCAAGCATTAGTTGTCTGTTTAAAGCACAACTAATCAAACACAATAACAAGCAATGTAGAGTCAGTGAACAAACATAGAGGAATTCTAACTACCTAGGATGCTTGACATTCTAGGTGAAAGCAACATGTATTCATCAACAAAAATTCATCTTACACAATTATCTTGGCATAAACAGCAGCACATCAGCACACAAATTAGCATTCAGGCTAAGGGTTTCATCTTAGCCCCAGTTAAGATGTTTAGTTCATAGTTAGAGAGCCTAACATGATACTAAGAGGGTTATTATACATGGAGAAAAGCTACAGGGACAGAACACAGAACAAAAACCAATTGATAGAGAAAATTCTTACTGAAATTAAACTTGGGTCTCCTCCCTCTTTTTTCACAATGTTACACAGTGTACAATTTATACCAGAACACTAACCCTAATTGTAAATCCCCAAATCAGAAAATTAGGGTTTTTTTAAATTACACAAAATTTAACTTACAAACTCCCAAAATCTGCTCGACCCATGCCTCCTCTAGTCCTTGATGCTCTTCCTCTGCTCCTATTGTCCCCTAATTTCGAGTTATTTTACTCACCCCAAAACCTAGGGTTTCAGAGGTTGTGAGGAGAAGAAAATAACTAGGCTAGGGATATGGGGGTGTTGTCGGTGAAGAGATAGTAGTGGCAGTGATGGAACTGGTGGTGGTGACGGAAGTGACAGCGGCAGAGAGGGGAGGTGGTGGAGTTGCAGAGCTCTGCAACTGTCGGGTGAAGGAGATGAAGTTTTGGGAAGAAGGAGGTGTTTGGGTGGTAGTATAGGCATCGGTGCTAGGGTGTGAAGCGGGAACATCTGATTCGATGTTTGGCGAGCTGATCCGTAGGATGTGACGATGGTAGGTGGATCCAACGATGAGATGGGAGGCTGGGGGTAGCGACCGTCGGATGGAGGAATGCAACGAAAAGGACGGCCCAAGATGGAGATCGGCGTTGCGATGTAAAGCGGGAGCTTCGGAGTTTGATGTGCGATGATGGAGCGACCGTAGGATGCTGAGATGCTTCAATCTGACGGCTGAAATCCGATACGGGCTTGGGTAGTGGAAATGGGTTTGAGAAAGGGTTTTGGGCCTTGGGTATGCCAGGCCCATAACTTCTTTAAGAACAATTCCTCCTTCTTGAGCCCATTTCTACCCTCTTGGTCTTGTGCACAACATTCTTCGCGGCTTCCTTGCGTAATTCCTCCCGGCTTTTCACTACTTTTCTGCTCTTTTTGCTCCTCACTTCATCCAGATTTTATTTGTTACCTAAAAATGAAAAATTAAGTAAGAAAAATATTTATTCTTGAAAACAATGAAAATACAGAATATGGGATAAAATGTAGAATTAATGCACAAAAGATGAGTTAAATGCCAACAAAAATATATATAAATATGCACTATTTAGCACTCATCAAATAGGCATGCTCAGATCGAATAGATCCAGGAATCAATACTAGTAGGATTTGATAAAAGAATTAGATCAAAGTTAAACCTAATTATGATGAAAACAGAATCTGAAGACAAAATTGAATGTTGTTGAGATAGTGATGTAGAAATCGGACACATAAAATCAAATCAGAAGTAAGCAAAAGATGAGATTCGAGATTACCAACATTGATTCGATTTAAGCAGTTGAGGTAGAAGAATCAAGTTTCAACGAAAACGAAAATGCAAACCTAAATTCCCAAGAGATCAAGTGATTAAAACCAAATTGCAAATATGAGAATTATACTTGATTCTGTTTGAAAACGTAGTAGTGAAGCATCGTGATCAAATCCTTAATTTACACCAAGAAATCACCAGTAGCAACTCTCCAAATATACTTCTTGAATCTTGAAATCAAACTTCATAAACTCTAATTGAAGATGATGAAGAACAACAGCAGTTGAAGATATTGGTAAAAAATTTAAGATTTAGCAGCGAAATAGGATCGATACACCAGAAAATTGAAATTCTCAAGACTGATACCATGATAGATTTATGAATCTACATCTCTGCATTACGGATTTGATCAAATATGATTTGATATATAGAAAGGTAATCAATTGCAGACACAGGATATGAGTTTATATATTCAGCCCTTTACTCTCTCAATACAAAACTCTCAGGTCTCATTTCTCGACTCACATAGACTCACACACACACACGTGCGTACACTCTCATATCTTGACACCACATACACACTCTCCATACACCACTCATACATGTGCTATTACCCTGAAATACATGACCCAAACTCATGGATATCTGTTGCGAAGTGGACTGGTGCAAGGGTACTCACTCAGGCATTTTCTCAAACACATTGTGTATCCTGCAAACTAGTGATGAACAAAGCTCTTGATGTATTTTGAAGATCACAAATCATCTCCTTCCCTGCAAATCGATGTTCAAACACATATCCCAAACATTTCTGATCATTCATAGCTCAAACAACTCTGAATTTCCACCACACATTCATAAAAGCAATGGCAGCATCTTGTTTCTTCTTCAAATTCAAATCCGTCTCAAACTTTTGCTTCCAATTAGAATTCATTGCAAACCCATGCTTCTTGCTTGTCTGAACTTCTAAAATCCCACTTCAATCTCATTCATGGATCATCACAGGTCAGCCCCAAAATAACGGCAACGGTTAAACTCTTTCTTCTCTATTTTCTCGGATTTATACCTTAGTACTACTCATCCTTGACTTCGAAACTTTCTAGCCTGAAGACACGACCTGCCATATGAGCCATATCTTGCCAGCGTGAACCCTTGGCACCAGTGTCTTCTCGATTTAGTGAACAAAACTGAATTGAATTGTGAAAACTCCCGACCTAGCTTTAGTTATAAAGGAGGAGGTGCCCCCTTAACAAATTGTTTGTCAGATTCTGTCAGCTGGTTACCCCTTAACCTTGGCTGGGCTCCAAATAGCACTTGCCTCTGAAATATCAGGTTTTCCCCATTTTGCACCTATTTATTCTTCTTTTACTCCGATGACTCCAAAATGCCTATAAAACTCAAAAGCAACGTAAAATACATAATTTACCAGAAAAATAACAAAGAAAGCGTAACCGATAGATAGTAAATCAAGGTGTTTAAGGAACCTATAAAATTACCACACACTTAGACTTTGCTAGTCCTCGAGCAAACTAAATTAAAATACAACTCCGTTTCGTCAAGGCTACGGTTACACTTACCATGTATAACAAGCCTTTAAACCCCTAGGTGTCCCTAGCGGATGAGTTATAGTCTCGTGAAGGTTTACTAGAGATATACCCACAAAACCTAATCTTCCAACTTACAAAGCATTCCAGCGTCCCAAGCATCCAAAGAGCTATGGAGACATAGAGTTTCTGCATGCTAGTAATAAGAAGTTATAACTACCAAAGAACATATTCTCATTCTTAAATGTTGAGTGAGAAATAACCACACCGTAATGAGAGAACGCGTGTTTGAGAGCTATCAATAAGCATTTCTCCTCGACTTCTACCTCACCAATAAAGTTTTTATGATAATTGCACTTAAAAAGACAGCTTTTTTATGGGTCTTACATGTGTGCAGGTAGGAATGAAGAGAGAAATCCTACACACGTTGAATGGTGGGAAGGAAACCTTCCGAATTATTTCCGGAGACTCCACATAATCGTGGAAAATAAAAAATATTTTTCTGATGATCTCTAAGAAAGGAAATCAACCACTATTATCGATGATGAAATTACTTACTCACCTTCACATTCGATCGGCAGTAATGGTAGCACCACTCTCACAACATCCAATAGAAACGTCTTCATTCGGCTCATGTTCTTCATCTTCTTGGTCTTCGTCTACTGGTCTTCAACTGTTGATGATAAATTCTTGAACTTAGATCCTTGGAAATGTCTAACTCCTTTCCTCAAATTCCTTGTCGCTTGAAACTTCTTGATATATTTTTCGTCCCCCATGGCTTATTAAATAAATAAAAACTAATAATAATAAAATTTTCTCTTGTCATTTTTTTCTCTCTTTTTTTTTTTCATTTTTTTGTTTTGTTTTTCTATATATATATATATTTGCATGAAGACAAGAAAAATATACAATACAAGGTGAAAATAAAACAAAATAATGAAATAAATATGGCCGTGGGAGAAGTACTTTACCACTTGATTCTTCACAACTTGTATTGTCTTTGTATCATAAACTTCAATAACTTCACATCTTTTGATAATCTTCGCTCTTGTACATAAGTCTTCATACTTAGATATATAATTATGCTCATGTTAGTCTTCAACATGTATATAAAAATATGCTCATTGTTTATTGCTTTACTTGGATATGAAATTTGCTCTTACTTGTATCGTTGCTTGTAAACCTTAAACGTCTTCAACTTTCCTTGTAGATTTTAATGTCGCTCCTTTGTTGATGATGATGGTGTTTCTATGGACCTGTTGTTGTCGAGAGAATGGTGCTAACTGCAAATCAAACTACAAGAAGGAGGCTTTCATCTATAGACGTCACCCTCATGATTGACAAAATTAGCACTCAAGAGATCAAAAATAATGCTGAAAATGCTATGAAGTTGGGTAGCTCACCATTCTACCTGGAATTAACGTATGGTGATGATAAGTGCATATTTTACATATATTTGGTGGGAGTTCCATGCTAGTAATTGTTGATCTTCTTGCAAATTATTGTATATCACGCTTGTTTTCTTTTATTCGTGTTTTATTAGACGAATCATCCAAAAGAAGTGGAAATAGCTACAAAAGTGAAGTCACAAGTGAAGAAGGGCCAAAG
This sequence comes from Papaver somniferum, assembly GCF_003573695.1. Lineage (NCBI taxonomy): Eukaryota > Viridiplantae > Streptophyta > Magnoliopsida > Ranunculales > Papaveraceae > Papaver > Papaver somniferum. The sequence continues at coordinate 51,331,275 of NC_039365.1, forward strand.
ACCCAGTGGAACTCGTTCAAATGGAGGATTTATAGTCATCATTTTGTAGAGGACGAGAAGTCGAAGTCAGTGGAGAAAGAACATAGTCATTCTGAGTTCGTAGAAGAAGTTACGAGCAAAACAAGAACTTGGAAGGCCAAAAGGGCAAAATGGTCATTTCGTAGACCAAGTGCTATTGGCACCACACTGTACGTTAAGGGGCAGTCATTCTGATAAGGGGTGGCCTGTTTCAAAGGAACTGCTAAAGGCAGTCTGGTCTTTTACTTGGGAGGAAGCCGTAATTTAAATGCTGTTAAAGACACCCGGCCTATTTACTCAGGGCCATCGTCTTCTACAATTTAGACTCAACAGAGAAAATAAGGGCGAAAATGGTCGCTGCCATTGGTCGATCATGATTATCACGACAAGTAATTGATGGAGAGGAGCTGTTGGAAGGAAGGAGTTGTCATCGTTGCTGCCATTTACAGCATGTGATGGCGTTGATGATTCAAGGGGAGTTGCGGTGGAGCATCGGAAGAGATGACGAGGAGACTTGATCATCATGTTGCTGCCACTGTCGAGAGATGAAGAAGGTTGGCGGATTACGAAGTCAGTGAAGAGATGGTTGCTACTCGAGTTTGGTTTGCCGGCAACAGAGACAATGGGATGCTATGATGTACACGGTGATTCATGGAGATGATGGCAGAGACTAGATGGAGATGGCTGTGATCGTTTGATTGATCGTGCTCGAGTTTGTTGGAGTTATATGAGCAATGGTTTCTCGCTGGAACAGCACAGAGATGGAGAAGAACTCGAGCTTACAAAACAGAGTGATATTGGCAGTGGTGATGCTGGTGATTGCAGGGATAAAGAAGAGTACGAGACGAGAGTTGGTTCAAGGCGGTCAGGATCTGAGAAGACCAAGAGAACCCGAGCTCAAGTGGTCTGGTCTTAGGCAGAGTTTTTCAGCCAAGAAAACAACATAGAATATGCTGTTGTTTCTATAAGTTGATGGGTACGACTTAGCTGGATTTCGAAGAAGTTGGGAGAGTCTCTTGAACGAGAAACTAGTGGAAGATACGGATGAGATAGAAAGATATGGCACATTATTTTTAACATCAGGATAAAATATTTCTTACGCGGAATGGAGAAGAAACACGCATGAGATAGAGAAATAGCTGTAGATTGGTATATCAAATTTGATGTGCACTGGATTTCAATAGGAAAACTGTTGAGTACAAGTGGGTCCGACTGAATTGGAAGCCAATAAGAAACCATGCACAACTTTGTTAAGTTACTTCAGATACTGCATATCAGTATCACTTGATTTTCCTAAACCTGAAACTCTGTTGGCCGACTTTGCATTCCTTATCTGATCGAGGGATTCTCGTGAAATAAAGCCTATATAAAGGCTTGTTGCGGCAGCTTTGAAGATACGACTTTTTAAGAGAGAAAAAAATACAAAGAGAGATAGAAATGTTTTTATTCAATATTTTAGGGTTTACTCCTTTAGAGAGAAATTAAGATTTTTTTTTTCTCTTCTGTAATATGTCTAGCTAAATTTTTACTGATTAGGGATGATTTCAAAGTCCTGATTTTTCATAATGGAATTCTGATTCTGTTTACAAGTTTATTTTTAAGTTGATTTTTCTTGTCGATTATCTCTATTGTTTATATTGTCTAAGATTATTACTGGGTTATTCAACTGGCCATTTGAATTAATCTGATAGTAATTCTTCTACTAGTATTGGGGTTGGTGATACGTGTAATTGTCACTCAATTCTTTACACAAGTAGTAAATCGCAAAAGCTGACAGAGGATTCTGTTAAGCAATTGTGTATAGAGATGACACTAGTAAGCAGACCGAGCTTATGAGTCTGATGCTAGGATCAACCTAATTCACAAAACGTAAAGCATCCGACTAATTTACATCCTGGGTGCGCTACTTCTTGGTGGGTTAGTTTGATAGAATCTGGTAGTCGAGCGCTTCCGTATCCAGTGACAACAAGAATTCCGAGGATAGCAGAGCTTATTGCTATTCTACGGTTGGTGACAATAGAAATTTTACAAGAAATAAACAATTACATTTATTAAGTCTCTTTTCAGTGATGGTGAGTGATTCCTTAATCATCTTTGCTTTCTTATTTTCTTTTTTTTTTACTTTAATCAAACAATCCCCTTTGTCTTTTATTATTTTGCTGAACTAAATAACCTATCAATTACACAGCTCTCTGTGGGAACAATCTCTTACTACCGCTATATTACCAGTTAATTAGTGGGAAATATCTTGATTAATTTGTTGCACTTACGACAAGCATCAGGTGACACACACCCAAAAGAAAGCTCTTTAGTCATTTACAAAGAATTTTTGGTCTGGTGCCTATGTTGATATGAAAATAGGTAGTCTCCATTAATGATTGATCAGCAACTCTAATAATGCATTTCCCTCTGCACCTCATTTGCGTCACCGACATGATTAAATCCATTATTTAACACTCTAACGAGTAAGAAATCCTAACGTAGTTTCCCTAACACTTCCAAGTTCAGTTATGTCGGTCAGAATCTCTATGTAAACATACCTAGGAGTATGCTAGTGACTCTAAAATCTCTATAAGTTGGAAGTTTGTATAAGTCATTTTTTTTGATGAGGTGTCAAACTCACAAAAGATATATTCCTTACTCTTCTTACACTAATGGATAACACAATGATAAGCAGGTTCGTTTCTAAGGGAGAGTTGAGCTTAAGTTGTCGATTTAATTTCTGAAAATGAATAATGCAAAAACTACAAAACAAATAAGAATGTGAACAATGAGGATGGGAATGATTAGGGGGTCTTTCTCCACTAGTGAACATGAATCTTCTTCAAAATACGTTTACTAACAATCCTAGACAAGTTATAAGTTCAACAAGTCCATTAAACTCCAAAGTCACTTCGTAGAATAAGTTTTCTACTCGTGTCTAGTCAATCAAGCCACTTTGAATAAGATCTCTAGTGTAACTTAACTAACCGATATGTTCCATGAGTTGAATTGATCCTAACCACATGCACGTAGTTCGACATGTTAACTTAGGGTTGTCAAATACACATCAAAATCCACAACATCCCATTGCAACGTTGATGTTTCACTACTTGTGATTATATTACCATAACAATTACGGATTACAATTCTAAAATCTAACTTTAGTATTGCAAACAAGATATCTAATTGGCCTTTTAAATACCCTGCAATCAATCCATGGTCATAAGAATGGTAGAAAACAAGGAATAAAACAATATTGAGAAGAAAGATTAAAGTTGATAAAATATCTAAGACAAGTCACATAGCTTCTGAAATAACCCTAACCAAACAAGAAGTTAGCTACTGGAGTTCATGGCAATAACAAAGTTAAAATATTAACCCGAACAAGCAAACCAAACGGCAGCAACAGATGATTTTGTGGATGTGGAATGGTGGTGGATGTTGCTTGATGATGCGAAGGTGGATTGGACTGTGGAAGTGGTAACTTGCTGCTGTTGTGATGCTCGTCAGGTCAGGGTACTGCTGTGGTTGTTGTGTAGTATGAACTGCAGCTGCGAACTGGTGGTATGCACAAGTGGAGTCATGAGATGCTGGTGATGGACGTTGTATGCAGGTAAAGGTGAGATATGGTATGGAGATGGAAGATGTGTGCAGGTAGGGGTACAGGTGATGGAGGTGGTGATGATTGGAGAGGAGCATGGGGCTCCTCTCTGGTGGTGATGCAAAACAGGCGTGAGAGGGGGTATGCGGATGGCTGTCTTATGTAGCTTTCTTTCTCTTTTTATAGGTTCTTTGGTGCAGAATTCGATGCCGACTCAAACCCACCTCGGTTCTAAACCCACTCATCGGAAATCAGCTTTAATCCCAGACCTAACTTATCGGCATACATGACCAATCTTAACAAAATATTCCTGTAAAGTCGCATCCATCACAAACCCAACGTTCTCTCTTTCCTTGGCTTCAAAATCCTGTTCCAAACCCTTGGAAAATCTCCCTGGAACTATGGCTAGCTGATGGCAAAACCTGGGGCAGCACCTGTCTTGACTGAAGTTGCATTGATCACTCAGGTCTTCTCGTAGGAAACTCATGTCCTAAACCTTCACAAACACAAAATGTATAGCAACACCTACTTCCTTTTACTGACTTCTCAGTACATCACAGAACACAAAACCCTTGTATTTCGAACCCTGAAATACATGACCCAAACTCATGGATAGATGTTGCTGCCAAGTGGACTGGTGCAAGGGTACTCACTCAGGCATTTTCTCGAACACATTGTGTGTATCCTGCAAACTAGTGATGGACAAAGCTCTTGCTGTATTTTGAAGATCACAAATTAGCTCCTTCCCAGCAAATCGATGTTCAAACACATATCCCAAACATTTCTGATCATTCGAAGCTCAATCAACTCTGAAATTCTACCACACATTCATAAAAACAATGGCAGCAGCTTGTTTTTCCTTCAAATTCAAATCCGGCTCAAACTGTTGCTTCCAATTAGAATTCATTGCAAACCCATGCTTCCTGCTTGTCTGAACTTCTAAAATCCCACTTCAATCTCATTCATGGATCATCACAGGTCAGCTCCAAATAGTGGCGGAACCAAAGGTGAGCTAAATCTGGCTGTAGCCCCCCATTTTTCTCAGAAAAATAAACATGTGAGCAATTATACCCTTTGGCCAAATAAAAATTATTAGTTAGTCAACCAGATCCGTTGATTTAGTCCACCAGTACAATAAATTTATTCCACCAAGCCGAAATTCTCTATCCCAAAATCCTATCGGCAATTGCAGAGAAAAGAGAAAATAAGGGAATACCTAAAAACTTGCTTTCCTGTTACGTAATTAGGTTGTAAATATTTTGAAAGATTTTTCATTGTTGTTAATTGTTGTATAGGTTTTTACTTCTTCTTTGGGTTTAATTTTTGTTTACGATATTGACTGGTCGCCAAGGACCTAAATAAACAGGAAGAATTATTGTGGAAACATATTTCAGACCTCAACCATATCAAATAGAAGATACAGCAAGGGATGCTCAATTTCGATCTCCATCAAATGTTTAACGAGTGCAGTCCAGTATGATATCTTAGGAGCTTAAGCTTATTGTTCGACTTCTACTGACAAACCATGATCATGCTTCATAAGTGGTTAGGGTGTGCATCTTAGTTAATATGTATTAGCTTAGTTGTATATAAATTTTATAACTTTGAGTCTTTAACAGCGTAGGTAATGCCAAGTTTCTTGTATTGAAGACCTGCAGGTGCAAGTTGGCTTGCTATTTGGTTGTCACAACAAGAATATATTCACATAGAAACAAATCAATAATTGTGGTCTTAATAATGGTAAATTCATTATGAGTAACTATACATATTTCTGTAGATTTGGTTTTGCATTTGTATTCATGACAGGTTGATGCCAATGATGGAACTGTTCTAGAATCTAGATCAAATGATTGATTCCTTAAATTCCTTGCTATTGCTAATAAGGAGTGAGGAGATTTCGGTACAAACGAGAATACATTCTCTATGAAGTTTGGTAAGGTCAGTGAGAGTGTGGCAGAGGAGGGAGACTAGAAAGCACATTTCCGTACATTGTTCTCTAGCAAGAGTAATATGGTGTTAGTTCATTTATGCTTTCAAGTGAAGTAGTACGTATTATCGTGTTGATTTGGGCATGACAAATTTATCTTTTTAGCCCCCCTCAGTTAAAAACCTGGCTCCGCCACTGGCCCCAAAACAACGCCAACAGTTAAACTATACGTCAGTACTACTCATCCTTGACTTCGAAACTCTCTAGTCTGAAGACACGACCTGTCATATGAGCCATAATTTGCTGGCATGAACCCTTGGCACCAGTGTCTTCTCGGTTCAATGAACATAACTGAATTGAATTATGAAAACTCCCGACCTAGCTTTAGTTATAAAGGAGGAGGTGCCCCCTTAACGAAATGTTTGCCTACCTTTAGTGATTCTGTCAGCTGGTTACCCCTTAACCTCAGCTGGGCTCCAAATAACACTTGCCTCTGAAATATAAGGTTTGCCCCATTTTGCACCTATGTATTCTTCTTTTACTCCAATGACTCCAAAATGCCTATAAAACTCAAAAGCGACGTAAAATACATAATTTACCAGAAAAATAACAAAGAAAGCATAACCGATAGACAGTAAATCAAGGTGTTTAAGACACCTATCAGTTAACAACTTGAAGACTTCATTGGGATTGTGAAGCCAGACCCAACTATTTTCTCTGTAGTTGTGTGTTCTGATCTTACTTTTACTATCGTGATTGAGTATTATCTTTGCTAAGATTTGCTTGAGATTTATCTCCGATAGGTAAGATTAAAAGTAGTTACAAACATCTTGGTCTCATCGTTTGTGATTCCACAATATCTTGTTTCGTTAATCGATTAAGATTATTGAGAGGTGATTGATAATTCTAGGCTGTTCTTCGGGAATATAAGTCCGGTATATCAATTGGAACCTGTTCATCTTGATTTATCAAAAGACGGAACAAAACTCGTAGGTATCTCTATGGAAGACATATTTATCTATTCCAATAGACTTTTTTTGTGCAAGACGGATTTGATTATCAAGTCTTCGACTTTGGGTCGTAGCAACTCTTGGTTGTGGATGAGATCAGCTAAGGGAATCAAGTGCGTAGAATCCTACTGGGGTTCAGAGATGTAAGGAGAGCAACTGTACCTTGATCAGTGTGAGATCAATTAGGGCTCAACTACATTCCAGTCCGAAGTTCATTGGTAGTAGGCTAGTGTCTGTAGCGGATTAATACAGTGTGGTGTTCAAAACTGGACTAGGTCCTGAGGTTTTTCTGCATTTACGGTTTCCTCGTTAACAAAACTTCTGGTGTCTGCGTTATTTTTTTTCCGCATTATATTTTGTTATATAATTGAAATTTCAAAGGTTGTGCGTTGAATCGATCAATTGGGAAATCCAACCTTTGGTTGTTGATAGATCCTTGAACATTGGTCTTTGGTACTGTTCAAGTTATTTCTCTTATATTCAATCGGGCTCGCAAATTCATATTTGTTGATTGCAGATTGAATTGAGAGATTGGGATATAAAACTCTTTGATATACTTTTCCCTAGATTGAGTCTGACTGTCTAGTTGATTCTCTTGAAAGTATATTGGAGTTTGTCTATTCAGATTGCCAAACGAAATATTGGGTGTGTTTGTTAGACCCCCGCTTTTTTCAATTGGTACCAGAGCAGGCAAACACGTTTAAGACCTCATAAGTCTATGTTTGTAGCAATCTGACTATGAACGATAATATCTCTGATAGCGCATCACCAGCTCAGAGACATTTTAACCTGGTCCAAAGTCTTGTTTTTCCTGAGAATATTTAGGTTTGGAGCTCGTTTAAGAGGTCAAAACATCCCGATAGTAAAAACTCGGGAAGAATTCAGGAGGAATTTGTTAGTTTTCAGCCATGATCTAGCTCGCCTATTAAGATGTATCTTTTAGCTCGTTAATCCGATTTATGTGATATGTTATGCTAGACATCCATACGAATCGTTTGGCATATAGTTCATGTCCATATTCTTTAGGAGTTTCTGATAGCTGTTTGGCCAACCTTGGGTGACCTTTTGGATATTGTTCAACCTATTTAAATCGACCCGATTGGTGAGAGAGAGGCATGTAGGCTATAAGCAGGTAGATATCATGGAGCTTGCAGCTTAGAAGCGATTTGATTGGCTGATGGGAAAGAAGGTCCGACAGACAACCATCTTTAATTAAAAGTGTAGGCTGCGGCTTTGGAGCAATTTGATTGGTCGATGGAAAAGAGGGACTGGCGGCTAGCAACATGGGGCATGGACGGTTGGTGATAGGCGGCGCAAACTAGTGCAAATCGGCCGGCCAAGTGGCGCGGCCGTGCTCCTTTTTCCGCTTCCTTCATTCTTCGCAATTTCCCTTTATTCCCTATTTTCCAACTTTTAGTAGGATTCTGCTACCACTAGTTCCATGATGGATCAATTTCCTAGTTTTCCTAGGTCTAGTCTTGACCAATAGGGATCGAGATATTGTGAAGGCCGTAAAAAACCTAATTTTTGTAAATTGATAAAATTAGGTTAAAAAATTGAATTTTACGAGTTGACACAAAATTAATCAATTTTGGTGAATTTTGTTTGTTGATATGGAATCACTAATTTTTTTTCTCGGAGAGCAGCGCAGCGCGCTTCTGACTGGGTACATTCATGCGCATCTTAATATTGGCATTTCGTGAAACTCATGCTACCCAGCTGTGAGTGAACATTAATTGTCATATCATGTCAATATTAAGAGTTCATCCGGGGAACATAGCATAGGATAGATACTCAGCAGGCTCCGACATTAATGAATAATGCAGCTAGGAGCTTAAATACTCATTAGGCTCTATACTAGTGAATAGTTCATCTAGGAGCTTGAGTGTCAAAAAATATGAAGAGAGGCATAGGAACTCATCATATTTTGATATATTCTTCAAATTCCTTGCAGAATACAGACATATCAAGGTCTAATACTTCTGATGCCAGATCAGGTAGACAGACTTTTACAGTTTTCGCCCTAAACTAAAAATCACCATCAACATTAAGTCCCTTTCTTAACACGGAACAATGACATTATTGCGGGGTAAGCACTAGATGGTGACAGGCAAAAATAAAATTAATTATATGAAGTAGATAGATGTTACCCGTGAGATATCAGTTGGTTTGAACTTCTTTGGTAATCGTACTGGTAAAGCATCTATCAAGATGAAGAATCCCTTTCCGGATTTAGAAATTCGTGAGGTATAAAGGGAGCCTTGGCTCTTTCCTGTTTTGCACGAACAACAGGACCAACCCATCATCGTATACGCCAATCATCAGCAAGGTAAGTTCATCTCGTCTTCGTGTTTTTTTTCCCGTTGTTGTTGTTGTTGTTTTTTCCGCAAGTCGTATTAACTTATCAACTCTATTGACAACTAGAAGCATCATTTTCATTAATATCGTTGGTAACAACAATTAAGAGAGTTTTGACAACGGCGGAAGGACATGTATCAGCAGTAAGGCCAACAGAGAGACGAACATAGCAGAAGGAATTCAAGGTAAGTACTTTTCTTCATTTTTTTTTTTGAGGTATAAACTCTTGCTGTATCTTATCCGTGAATGTAATATCCACGAGTAGGTGATCAAATTTGAACATTTAGCTTGGTGTGAATGACTTTTTTCGTTAGCAGAGGTAGAACGAGCATCAACGGCAACGAAGCAATCTCCAATAATTATGATTAGCAACAAGGCGAGCAAGGAGAACTCAAAGGAGGTACTTTTTTTGTTTTGTTTTGCACTTGGTCGGTTGTCAGCCAACACAAAAATAATTTAAGTTCTTTCACTTCACAATTATAAATAATAGTATAGTTATAAAAACAGATTTGTTCCACAAGGAGATATGGGTTGTCAAATTGTTTTGATTACTTATAGAAACTGAGGGGCTTTGTTTGTGATTATAACTAAATAAGAATAAATCAAATAGAATAATACGAATATCAGAGATAAAAAGTACTGGTTAGAGTTTTCATCTTCCATCTTCCACCGTGTTATCTACTTAATCAATCTCAACATTCATTTTCGATCGATATCAATAACCCTAGAGCGTCCTATCACAGGCTTACTCCGGCAAAACTCCTATTATCATTAAAGGCGCAAGAGCCACTCTTTCAATCCTTTCCACTAAATAACTTGGCGCGAGAGCCATTCAAGTTTAACCCAATGAAAGCACTAATATTTATGAATTGAGGTTAGTCTAAGCAATCCGGCGCAAGAGCCACACGGATTTAACCTAGGTTACGCTTCTACATATAATTGTATGGCAACATCCCGTCGTTAACAACTATATTATGCTACTTCTAACAAGGATTATTCGACAATTCCGGATCTCAAGCCCTACTTTAGCAATAGATATGAATGCATGCTCATTTAATTTGCAACTTAAACGAACTAGCAATCAATCATACATGGAGTTATAAACGGTAGAATATAAGCGATACTAACAAATTATGAATGAATGAGAACGAATACTTCAATTGAATAACATGTTTCCAACTTAGGATTACATCTCTAACCAATAAGAAAGGTTTAATTACTCATGGATTTCTTAAAACCCATATAAAATAATAAAGAAGAAATTGAAAGCAAACCCTAGGTTGTAGAGAAATCTCTAATTCCAAAATTCCTTCTTCTCTCCTCTTGTGTGTAAATGCGAATGATAAAATATTTTCCTCAAACTCTCCCTTAAATAGGGTTCCCAAATATCGTAGAGGTGATCGTACTTAGACCGTCCAAAGTGGTGTAAAAAACTCGCCAAATTAGCACCCAGTGCATCACGGCCAAATGTTGGTCGTGCAAAGAATGGTTGAAACAGTCTTCATGGGCTCGGTTGTGAACAATAAAGCCCAGCCCAATTCCCACTCTCAGCTGCCACTAGCATGTCAGTTGTCTGAAACTGACTGCTTATGCCTCACCTGATTCTCCCGCGGACAGACACTCCACCGTGAGAAATAAATTTGCCTGTGTTTTTATTTTTCTCCGATCAAAATCACGGACACTCTGGTCGCCGTGTAAAATATTTTTCCCTGGATGATTTTGTTCCTCGAATACATCCTTCCACGGACACTCTGGTTGCCGTGAAAACTAAAAGTTCCTGGATTTTCAGTATTCAACTATTCCGCTCACGGACATCTCTCCCTCCGTGAGTTTCCAAAACATCCGAGTTTTCTAAAACTCATTCAAATATTCTCCTTCTTTCTCGATTAAACCCAACGACAACAGCTCCGATCAATCTCCTCCTTCTTGACTTCCCTGAACTGTTGGGCTCTATATTATCATCAGCAGCTTCATATTTCTTCCATCCAAACTCCACAAGTCCCCATTTTGCTCTAACAGCACCACTGATATTATCATCTAGAGTTCCACCACAGCAACGTGCCAGTCAAGCTCATTCACCGAGCAACCATCAAACTGCCACCGCCGTTCTTCTTCCATCAACCATGGCAGCAACCAAGATATCCTTTCTTACTGCTCTCGATTCCATGTTCTTTTCTTGAACTCATCCATCATTCACCGAGTGCACTGTCTTCTCATCATGAGCTACAGTCACCTCCATGAGCTCTTCTTCATATTTACTTCCCTGAAAATGGCAGCAACGAGTATCACCTTTCCTTTCCATCATGATCACTGAGAAACATCAACATCTTTCTCGAGCTCAACTCCATTATATCAACCCTGTTCTTCCATCAACTCACACCATTGCAGCTCACGGCGACAACACACAGCACTTTCATGTCTTTGTCGACTATCCCTTGCCATCACCGTTCATCATCAGCTCCAACTCGATCATCAGTAGCATCATTCCCTGTCAAGCTCAACCTTCATCATTAACTGCCGATTCCGTCAATCTACAGCACCTTCATTTGACTTCCATTGGTAACCATCAGAAGTCACCATCTCTGCCAAGCTCAAAACATCCTTCCCTGATTTGATCGTGAAGTGAAGTAGATGATGGAGGCATCCCCGAGTAAACTTTCTGTCTGCCTTTAGTAATTACGCTTTCAACTGTCAGTCTTACAGGACTAACAGTTCAGTTCTGATTCTGTGACTGCCATGAGTAATTCAGGCAGATGCCTTCATCAGTTCTGTGCTGTCTCAATTATCACAACTTCGACCCGCTTCAAATGCTTATAACTTTTTCATATAAGGTCGGAATGACCTCGTTCTTTCGCCGTTGCCTTTGTCTTTTCGTCCTCTTTAAGATGATGTGAAGAAATCTCGGATTTGAGCTAGTTGCACTTCAGTTTGGTTAAGATAGCCTCAAACACCTAACAAACTCAAAAGCAAACAAAATCAAAGCATAATGATATAAAAACTATCAAGAAAGCAAAGTATTTGAGTACCTAACTAGTGCAAATAATGCACCTGTCAAATTCTCCCACACTTGCCTTTTGCTAGTCCTCGGGTAAACTACAAAATAAAGTAAGGCACAACAACTCATTGTCGTCGAAGTCACGGTTGCACTTAGCATGTGCAACAGACCTTTAAACCCCTAGGTGTCCATAGTGGACGAGTTATACTCTCGTTAAGGCTTACGAGAGGTGTACCCACAAAACCTACTCCAACTTCAAAGCGTTCCAGCTTCCCAAGCATCCAAAGAGATATGAGGACATAGAGTTTCTGCATGCTAGTAATAGGTAAGAAATACCAAAGAACATATTCTCATTCCTAAATGTTGAGTGAGAAATAACCACACCATAATGAGAGAACGCGTGTTTGAGAGCGATCGATAAGCATTTCGTCTCGACTTCTGCCTCACTTAAAAGGATTTTATGATAATTGCACTCAATAAGATGGCTTTTTTATGGGTCTCACACGTGTGTAGGTAGGAATGAAGAGAGAAATCTTCCACATGTTGAATGGTGGGAAGGAAAGCTTCCGAATTATTTCTGGAGACCCCACAAGATCGTGGGAAATGAAAGACTTTTTTCTGATGATCTCTAAGAAAGGAAATCAACCACTATAGAAAGGATGGGAGTACTTACCACCTTCACATCTGATCGGCAGTGACGAAAGCACCACTCTCACAGCATCCAATAGAAACGTAGTCTTCAGCTAGTCTTCTTCATCTTCTAGGTCTTCGTCTTCGGTCTTCAACTGTTGATGATAAACTCTTGAACTTCGTAGAACTTCGACAATTTGTAACTCTTTCTCTTCAATTCCTTGTTACTTGAAACTTATTCATAGATTTTTCTTCTTCCCCATGGCTTTATTAAATGAATACAAAAAGAAATACAAACCAAAATAATACAAAGAATTTCTCTTGTCTTTTTCTTTTCTTTTCTTTTCATTTTTTTTCTTCATTTTTTCATTTTTTTAAATGAATGACAAGAAAAATAACTACAAAATGAATATAAAATAAAAAATGAAATTGTTTTGGCCATGGGATAAATACTTTACCGCTTGATTCTTCACAACTTGTATTGTCTTCGTATCATAAACTTCAATATAATTCTCATCTTTTGATTTTCTTCGCTCTTGTAAATAAGTCTTCAACTTGAATATAGAATTATGCTCCTTATGTGTAAGTCTTCAACATGTATATAAAAATCTACCAATTGTATGTTGCTTTACTTGGATATGAAATTTGCTCTTCCCTATACTGTTGCATGTAAACCTCAAACGTCTTCAAATTTCCTTGTAGATTTTGACGTCGCTCTCTTGTTGATGATGGTTGTGTTTATATGGACCCGTCGTTGGCGACAGAGAGAATGGTGCTAACTGCAAATCAAACTACAAGAAGGTGGTTTTCATCTATAGACGCCACCCTCATGATTGAAAAAAATTAGCACTCAAGAGATCAAAGAGTAGTGTTTCTGTCGGTGGGAGGTTGGGTAGCTCACCATTCTACCCGGAATTAACGTACGGTGACATACACTCAAAAGAAAGCTCTTTAGTCAACAAAAAAAAAAAATTGGTCTGGTGCCTTTGTTGATTTGAAAATAGGTAGTCCCAACTAATGATTGATCAACAACTCTAATAATGCATTTCTCCCTTCTCCTCATTTGCATCACCGGCATGATTAAATCCATTATTTAACACTCTAACAAGTAAGTAATCTGAACATAGTTCCCTAACACTTCCAAGTTCAATTATGTCGGTCAGAATTCTCTATGTAAACATACCTAGAAGTATGCTAGTGACTCTAAAATATATACACGTTGGAGGTTTTATGAAAAAATATAAATTTTTTTGAAAAATCTAGACAAAAAGCTAAAAACTCTATATGCAAAATACTCCCCCACACTTAAACTTCACATTGTCCTCAATGTGCAAAACTGAAAATTCATAATTCTGACATAGCAGCAGATAAAACACGAAAATGTACAAATTGGTAAGGAATTTGGAAACACACCGTTTCACAAAAGTTGTTCGCCTACGTCTTTTCTACAAAGTGTCAAAGGAGTACAGTGATTAGACCAACGGTCTGATAGTTATGATCTCTGGAGTGAACTACGTGCAGTCTGAATTTTTCTGACGAAAAGGGATTCTTCAAAATAGATTCCGGACTCTACGAAATTAAACATGGGGATTCAAATATGATATGAAAATAATAAAAACTGAAAAAAAAGGGATTAAGATACAAAACCTATGGTTTTCCTCCAATTAGCACTTGGTTTAACATCGTCTGCCGACTTAGCATTCACCTTACTGTTAGAGCATAGCTCGATTGAACCCGCCAAGCGTTGGTATGTCAAGTTTGGTGGTCATATTTTAGTGAACCAAAACTCATTTAAAGAGTCGATTGATTATGTACTAGAGTCAACTTCGTATAGGTTATCTTGAAAGTATTAGGATATGAGACATTACAAGTATTACATGAAGACTTGAAGAATGTGAAGAAGTACGAAGCTACAACGACGACATCATCCTTCCACTTGAGGTTAGTAATATTTGACTTGAACTGTTTCATTCCCTAACGTAACTTTCAAGTCGTGCATATTGAAAACATAACTGCGAAGCTATGAATCATTATACTCTAGTTAGACGTAGTATTAAGGAATACAATACGAAGTATAACGCTTATCTTTTGAACTTCGTATATAAGACATCGACATAATCGTTTGAATTCTATTGTGATTATGTATGGGTATGAGGTGAAGATTTCGTCCTAGGAAACAATGTTTTACATTCTTTTAAAGAAAGTAAATTCATGAATTTTTTTTGTGAATCGGAAGGGAAATCGCTAGGCTTATTGGTATTGTTATTCATTGCATATCTTTTGAACTACCAATATGTGTGATTAGTATAACCGCTCATGACTTGCTTATGTTCTTGGTAAAACTATTCACAAGGCCTGACTTTTGTATTGGTATGACTTTTATTAGTGAAACCGATCTTAAGTAATCACCTGAGGTGGTACGATCGATTTAGTGTTATTGGTATGACAAACTCTAGGCAAAGGGGAACCGATCTTAGTAAGAGGTGCAGCCGATCACAAGAGGGTAATCGATCCTTGTAAGAGGTGCAACCAGTTTCTAGATATTGGGAACCAATCCTATGAACATGTGCAACACGTTTTTAGATATTGGGAACCGGTCCTATGGACATGTGCAACAAATACAAGTTAGATACCATATATATGTGGGAACGGATCCTAGTACCTAGTCAACCAAGTTTTGGTAACAAGCGTGACTAATTCTAGTACCCACATGGAGGTAGAACCGAAACTTGTTTTGGTAGAACTGTGAAACCCATGTTTGGTGATTTGATAGGATAATCAATCACATAGTTCTTGGAAGTCAGACGAACCAATTCTAAACTTGTTTGGAAGTGTGGAAAATCGATTCCAAGATTGTAAGTATGAAAAAGGACTTACAAAGTAAAGATGTCGACATACATTGAATATTTGCAGTAATGCTTATCTTTTATTGTTCAAAGATATTCCTTAATAGCTAAAGGAGAATCCCAGATCGAAAATAAATTGAGAATCTTTTAATTAAGGTTTTTAATTTTATATTTGGAAAATAAAACTTAGTAATGTGCATTTACTAATTGGAGATTTTC
This sequence comes from Papaver somniferum, assembly GCF_003573695.1. Classification (NCBI taxonomy): domain Eukaryota; kingdom Viridiplantae; phylum Streptophyta; class Magnoliopsida; order Ranunculales; family Papaveraceae; genus Papaver; species Papaver somniferum. The sequence goes on from NC_039365.1 coordinate 51,346,861, forward strand.
TAAGAGATTTCGGTCAATGTTTGGACAAAGCATTTCCAGGAATTATGGAAACCGAATTTGGAATTTATTGCATATCTTGAGAATATTTTCGGTTTTGGAAATTCCTTGGTGTCCAAACTTCCTTGGTCTATAAATATCAAAGTTTGAATTTCTAGCAAACAAATCCTCAGAGCCAGCAAAACTACCTAGTTTTATAGTTACTGGTGGAGCCGCCTATTCGGAGAGGAAAGTAACCTAATTAGGCGAAATATCTTACGGTTGCTCGGTTTGAAGACTTCTTTGGGATTGGGAAGCTCTATTAGTACCGTTGGTGGGAAACTAGATAATTGAGGTTTATCTTTTGTTTTCGATTGATTTGATTGATTAACGGTTGTTGAACTTTGACTGCACCTAGTTTGTTTATGCTTGAGAATCTTCTCTTCTGATATAAGATTCACTCAAACTATATTGAAGTTTTGACAGGGATCTTTAGACTGTTTGTAGATCTAAAGACGTCTTGTGATAATCCATTGTTAACAGACTTCGTTCTGTGTGTGATTGATCACAAAAGATTCAAGTTTATTGTGTGCAGGTGTTTATTGAAGATCTAAGAAGATTTGAAGAAGAAGAAGATTTCTGATTTGGGTTCATAATCTTGGTGTGCACAATACTTGTTTCGGGTAAAGAGGATCCAACTATAATCGTTTTATCTTTGTGATATATTTGATTGATTAGTTGACTAAATCGTTATCAATACAATTCTTTGTGATTCAAAGTATTGATTGAAAAATCTTGACAATTACTTTGGTGATTGTTATTGGATAAATTTAAGGACCTGACAAAGGAGTTTATTGGGATAAACGGAAGAGCCTTTTTTCGAACTCATGTCACTTGGTTGAAAAGAGTTGTTTCCGAACATATTTGTTGTTCCTTTACTGTTTGAAATACGAACCAAAGGAATTGTTCCAAGTACGTGATTTATTACAAGTTGGAGGCGTGGGAATATAGACGGAACTAGGTGAACTATATGTTTAGTTGCTTGGTCTCAACTATACGAAGTTGGTTTGATTTTGTATAGCGGCTTAATCCTGAGAGTATTCAATCTGGACAAGGTCCCGGGGTTTTTCTGCATTTGCGGTTTCCTCGTTAACAAAATCTTGTTGTGCCATTTACTTTCACTTTCCACATTATAACTGTTTTATTATAATTAAAGTAAATTTCACTTTGTACGTTAACATGGTACTTGATATTGATCCCATTGGTTTCGGTTATTCCGTACCTTTTATCAAGTGGTCACTTTGTTGTTGTACTGTCTCGATTCCATATCCATATACAATCACACAAAGTGTATTGGTTTTCTCCACTTGCTTTTGATATTTAATTCACGAGTTAGGATAGTCCGGACTAACCCTATATCAAGTGGAACCTGTGTTGAAATATTCCTTGAGTGATTGTATCTCCAAGAGGTTTATACACAGTGGGTCTTGTATAGGTTGTGATCAAAATAAAAGATTGTGGTGTATTTGGGTACCTTCGTCTTTTCAATTGGTATCAGAACAGGCAAACACGAAAAGATCTAACAATCTGTGTTTGGTGTGATCCAACCTATAAGAATGAACTCGAGTTTTCATGAATCGACTTCAATTAACGTACCTCCAAGATTTGACAGAACAAACTATCTATGGTGGAAATCTGTTATGAGATTTTTTCTTCAATCATGAGACTTTAATACTTGGCTATTAGTCGTCGATGGTTATAATTACCCAAAGGTAGAAAATTCAGAAACTGAGTTTAAACGCTTAGTGGATTTTTCAAACGAAGAAAAGGCTTTTGCTAAGCAGAATTCAGATGGTTTGAATACTACTATTCATGTTGTAAGTCGTAATTTACAACATCATGTATCAATATGTCAAACTTCGAAAGAAGCTTGGGATAATCTTCAGATCGTATTCGAAGGAAACATATCAGAGAAAGAAGCTAGACTTCAAACTCTTATGTCCGATTGGGAAAATCTTCGAATGGATGACAACGATACTTTTGAAGAGTTTCATATTAAACTCTCTGAGATAATCAATGCTTCTTTCTCTCTTGGAAAGACTATTTCTGAAAAGGATATAGTATGCAAAATTCTCAGATTGTTGCCATCTAGATACAATTCGTAAAAGCATGCAATCATTGAAGCTAATGATTTGTCTTCTCTATCTAGAAGTTACCTAGTTGGAAAATTGAAGATATTTGATCAGGAGTATCTATCTAAACAAAAATACAATCTGGCCTACAAAGCCATAAAAAATGTTCCAACTCAATATTCGGAAAACTCCCAAGATCAGGAAGATCAAAGTGTCGCAGATGAAGCTGAACTAAATCATCATTTGTCTCTTATTACTCAAACATTCAAGAAACTGTTGAGACATCGAAAAAGAGAATCATCTGTGTCAAAAGGAAAACATGTTCCTTCACATAAACATGAAGACACTTGGGATGATGATGATATTATTCCTCAATGCTACAAGTGTAGGGGGTTTGGTCATATTTCTCCAGACTGTCCAACTAAGGATACACAATGGAAGAGAAATGCTTACACTGCCACACTTGATTATTGTCCTAATGAGAATGATGAAGTTGATGTGATGGATCATGTTGCAACCATTGCAGAAGTCTATGACGCAGAAATTCTTCCATCTCTAGATACTCAAGAAGAGTTTACTCCTTCGATATTCAAAGAAATATTTCCATGTAAAGGTAAAAGAACTCACCTTCTTGAATCTGATATCATTGAAATAAAATCATCGCTTGATCAACACAAACGGAGTTTTCTGAATGATAAAGAAAAATTTAACAAGCGACTGGAGAAAATCAAGGTCACTCAATGTTCCGAAAAGGTACAAGTATCTAAACTCATTCTCGACATTAAATGTTGTCAAGATGAGATAAGGAAGTTAAAAGCAGAAAATCAGAAACTGAGAGATAGACTCAATTACTTTGGAAAGTCATCACCCGGTATGAATGCATCAAAAGACAAAGAGGTAAGGCCAAATAAATTTGTGGAATCTAGATCCAGAAAGCATAATAGTTCTGATGTTTGCTTCCTATGCAAGCAAAAAGGGCATTATCAAAGACGATGTCCTAATATTAAACAAAGAGGGAAACTGTATAAAACCGAAAGGTCAAGATCTAAGTATATATCAAAGATCTCTTCTAAAAGGGAGAATAATATTTTCGAACATCAAGATCTTACATCAAGAATAAGGGTTGAACCTAAAAGTTCAAACATAATGTCTTCTCAAATCTGTAAGAATGTTGAAATCTTCAAAGGAAGAAAATTCAACAACCGAAAGGTGACAACCTAACTGATTATCATGGACCCTTACTTGTTATCCTCAGAAATATAAAATAAGGATATAAATGTAAATATTTGGATATAATATTTCTAAAAATCGTCTTGTTTTCGGTTAAGAATTTAATTGACATAATATTCTCAAAGATTTTGAGAAAAAGTTCTCGAACTTATAAAAGGGAAGACCTCTTACTTCATTTTTATAGAGATCTGACAGAATGTCTACCTCTAGCTGCAACTCCTGCAAAACTGAAAAAGTCTGGACTATATTGTTTCCTAACAAGAAACTCCGTCTCGAGTCTTCAGATGGTGATTCTGAATCATCTCAAGAACTTCAACAAGATGTTCCTAATGAAGAAATCTCTTCAATCAATGATAATCTTCTCAAGAATCTTTCATTAAAATTAGATCTAATTTTGTGTGAAGTAAGGAACATGGAAAAGGATTTGCGAAAGGAAGTAATGGAAGTCAATGGCAATGTTATTAGTCTTGAATCAAGACTGGTAATCATAGAAGATGATTGGAATCCTGTGAAATCTTCTGATCTGGATTCAACCTTGGAGGAAACTCTAAAACGACAAAATTAGAGTTTCAATAATCAAAGAAAATAGACATCATTTTTTGATTTCTTTCAATAATTGTATTAGGTCTATTATGATTAAAACTATCTATTTATGAATAAAATTATTAGTTTATAATTTTTCATGTAATAGTTTTTGATTACATAGCGTGTGCTTGAATGGTTTATATTGTTGCTATGCATGTTTATGGGATGTTTGATTTCGGTTTTCATAACCTTAATATTCGATCTCATATGTTGAGAACCCTTATGGTTTGGGTGACTTTTTGGTTTAGCAGGATTAAGTTCTAGCCCAGGTTGGTAGGCTTTATCAAAGGATCATGAGGGGTTATGATTGAAACAATATGTGAAAAAGTCACAATATGTTGAATCATTTGGTTTAGCACAAAAGCATATGTGTTTCGGGGTTTTGAACTTTTGCTTGCAATAGTTAAAACCGGTTTTCAACCTTTCTCTGGTAAAGGTTGGTTGTTGTTGTTCTTTTGTCTTGTATAGGATGACAACATAATGATATTTCAGTATCAATTCTCCCTGGAAAGTAGATGCAAACATTATTGGAGAAGAGGATGCGAAATTTGAGGTAACGACTTTGTTAGTTAATCATTTTCCTGTTTAAGAAAAGCCTGATTTTATTGCATTTGCTTAACAAAATTTCGGTACAATTGATGTTATATTCCATTATTTGTGTATGGATTTGTGTGTGATTCAATTGTTTCCGGTTAAGAAAAACTATTGTTATCTTGCTTTATTGTTTGGTATCGTTTAGGCTTACAAAATTTTGGTGCAATTCGGTGCTTTAATGTCTATGTTGTTTCAATTGCTTCCGGTTGAGGTAAATAATTATGCAAGTTGATTTATTTAGTTTGTATGAATTGTTTATGGCTTAACAAAAGAGTTTCTGGGATGAATTGTTTAGTCCAATTCGATTCCGTATAAGAGAAACTAAGTTAATTCTGATCTTAGTTAGACTTATCAAAGTGGAGGTTTCAGTTATTCAAGTCTAATCGAATGTCTTAAAAAGAAATGCTAGTTAACTAACCTAGTACTTATCTTGTTTAAAATTGAAAAGTCTAAGTTACATGGATAATAATTAGAGTCTGATGAGAAAAATAGAGTTATCTTTATTTTGGTCTTATCAAACAAGCGATTGTATTGGTACAATCGGTTTAGCAAAGGAACTAAGGTGCTTAGTCGATTTTTGGTTTGCTAAACTATTAGGGAAAATTTCTTCGGGCAATTGTTTCCTTGGTAACATATCAAAACGAAATTACTTTGTAATTTCGGTTTTGATATCGGTTATCAAAAATGGTGTGCGGAACCATCGTGCTTGACTCTTATAGGTTTTGCAAGTCTTGTGAGATTTGTAAGATCCTTTCGGTTTACTTCTTATTTGGTCGTACCTTTGTCATTTTGTTACAAAAAGGGGGAGAAATATATGGAGTAAACAAGTGATATTGGTATTGATTTATATTGATTCATATCACTAAGGGAAAGGACAATGGTGCTTAAACGTTATATCTAACAAAAAGAGTAAAGCATAGACTAAGGGGGAGTAGCATATCATATGATAATGGAAATAACAAAGACGTGCGGATTGGAAATATACCTATATTACCTTTAGGGGGAGTATTAGCTTTGTTATTATAATGTCAACAACGACATTTATGGATTGAATGTATACAGGTTTTTGTGTTGTTAAATTTTGGAATCAAGCATATGTGTAATGAATTCTTGTAATTTGTTTATCCATATGATGTAAGAGTTCTGACACTAAAATTGAAAAAGGGGGAGATTGTTAGAGCATAGCTCGGTTGAACCCACTAAGCGTTGGTATGTCAAGTTTGGTTGTCATATTTTAGTAAACCAAAACTCATTTAAAGAGTCGCTTGATTATGTACTAGAGTCAACTTCGTATAGGTTAGCTTGAAAGTATAAGGATATGAGACATTACAAGTATTGCATGAAGACTTGAATAATGTGAAGAAGTACGGAGCTACAACGACGACATCATCCTTCCACTTGAGGTTAGTAATATTTGAATTGAACTGTTTCATTCCCTAACGTATCTTTCAAGTCGTGCATATTGAAAACGTAACTGCGACGCTATGAATGATCATACTCTAGTTAGACGTAGTATTAAGGAATACAATACGAAGTATAACGCTTATCTTTTGAACTTTGTATATAAGACATCGACATAATCGTATGTATGGGTATGAGGTGAAGATTCCATCCTAGGAAACAATGTTTTACATTAGTTTAAAGGAAGTAAATTCATGAACTTGTTTTGTGAATCGAAAGGGAAATCGCTAGGCTTATTGGTATTGTTATTCATTGCATATCTTCTGAACTACCAATATATATGATTAGTATAACCGCTCATGACTTGCTTATGTTCTTGGTAAAACTATTCACAAGGCCTGACTTTTGTATTGGTATGACTTTTATTAGTGAAACCGATCTTAAGTAATCACCTGAGATGGTATGATCAATTTAGTGTTATTGGTATGGCCAACTCTAGGCAAAGGGGAACCAATCCTAGTAAGAGGTGCAACCGATCACAAGAGGGGAATCGATCCTTGTAAGAGGTGCAATAAGTTTCTAGATACTTGGAACCGATCCTATGAACATGTGCAACACGTTTTTAGATATTGGGTACCGATCCTATGGACATGTGCAACAAATATAAGTTAGATACCATATATATGTAGGAACCGATCCTAGTACCTTGTCAACCAAGTTTTGGTAACTAGCGTGACTAATTCTAGTACCCACATGGAGTTAGAACCGAAACTTGTTTTGGTAGAACCGTGAAACCCATGTTTGGTGATTTGATAGGATAATCAATCACATAGTTCTTGGAAGTCATGTGAACCAATTCTAAACTTGTTTGGTGGGAAACTAGATAATTGCAGTTTATCTTTTGTTTTCAATTGATTTGATTGACTAACGGTTGTTGAACTTTGATTGCACCTAGTTTTTTTATGCTTGAGAATCTTCTCTTCTGATATAAGATTTACTCAAACTAGATTGAAGTTTCGACGGGGATCTTTAGACTGTTTGTAGATCTAAAGACGTCTTGTGATAATCCATTGTTAACAGACTCCATTCTATGTGTGATTGATCACAAAATATTCAAGTTGATTGTGTGCGGGTGTTTATTGAAGATCTAAGAAGATTTGAAGACGAAGAAGATTTATGATTTGGGTTCATAATCTTTGGTGTGCACAATACTTTTTTCGGGTAAAGAGGATCCAACTATAACCGGTTTACCTTTTTGATAGATTTGATTGATTAGTTGAGTAGAACGACATCGATACAATTCTTTGTGATTCAAAGTATTGATTGCAAAATCTTGACAATTACTTTGGTAGTTGTTATTGGATAGATCTAAGGACCTGACAAAGGAGTTTATTGGGATAAACGGAAGAGCCTTTTGTCGAACTCATATCACTTGGTTGAAAAGAGTTGTTACCGAACATATTTGTTGTTCCTTTACTGTTTGGAATACAAACCAAAGGAATTGTTCCAATTTCGTGACTTATTACAAGTTGGGAGGCGTGGGAATACAGACGGAACTAGGTGAACTATAGGTTTAGTTTTTTTGGTCTCAACTATACAAAGTTGGTTTGATTTTGTATAGCGGCTTAATCCTGAGAGTATTCAATCTGGACAAGGTCCCGGGGTTTTTCTGCATTTGCAGTTTCCTCGTTAACAAAATATTGTTGTGCCATTTACTTTTAATTTCCGTATTATAATTGTTTTATTATAATTAAAGTAAATTTCACTTTGTATGTTAACATGGCACTTGATATTGATCCCATTGGTTTCGGTTATTTCCGTACCTTTTATCAAGTGATAACTTTATTGTTGTATTGTCTCGATTCCATATCCATAGATAATCACACAAAGTGTATTGGGTTTCTCCACTTGCCTTTGATATTTAATTCACGAGTTAGGCCAGTCCGGACTAACCCTATATCAAGTGGACACTGTGTTGAAATATTCCTTGAGTGATTATATCTCCAATAGGTTTATTTGTAGTTGAACCTCAATCAATCTCACACTGATCCAAGGTACAGTTGCGATCCTTACGTCTCTTATCCCAGCAGGATACTACGCACTTGATTCCCTTAGCTGATCTCACCCACAACTAAGAGTTACTACGACCCAAAGTCGAAGACTTTAATTAACAAATCTGTATCACACAGAAAAGTCTATAGGAATAGATAAATCTGTCTCCCACAGAAATACCTACGAGTTTTGTTTCGTCTTTTGATAAATCAAGGTGAATATGAACCAATCGATAATCCAGACTTATATTACCGAAGAACATCCTAGAATTATCAATCACCTCACAATAATCTAAATTGTATGATGGAAAAACTAGATATTATGGAATCACAAACGATGAGACGAAGATGTTTGTGACTAATTTTTATCTTGCCTATCGGAGAAATTAATCTCAATTTAATCTTATGATTGTAATAAAACACGATAGAAACAGTAAGATCAGATCACGCAACTACAGAGAAAATAGTTATGTCTGGCTTCACAATCCCAATGAAGTCTTAAAGTCGTTAACCTACAAGGTATCGATAGAAACCTAAGGTTAAAGGAGAATCGACTCTAGTTATGCAACTAGTAACACACATGAGGTGTGGGGATTAGGTTTCCCAGTTTCTAGAGTTCTCCTTTAGATAGTCTTCAAATCCGGGTTTGCAATCAATGCTACCTTGGTAACAAAGCATTCAATATTCACTGTTAGATGAAAACCTGATTAGATTCAAGCTAATATCTTTCAACCGTTAGATCGAATCTTAGCTTGTTATACACACATGAAATTTAACTACATTTAGGTTTGAGTAACCGTACTTAAACGTGTACAAGTCGTTGGTTCAACGGTAGTTAACCATAGGTTAGCCATATGAGCACTATCATATCAACCTTGTTCTTATTTACCACAACTAATTCAAATGACTCAAATGAACTAGTTAGAGAGTTGTTCAATTTCTTAGATCTCATAGAAGTATACAAGACACAATCGAAACAAAAACAGTTTTGATTCACTCGATTCGATTCATGAACATTATAGCCACGGTTTGCAACGATTGCATTCCTTAAAATATAAATGTCTTAGTTCACGAATTAAACTGTTTTTAAAAAATAACCTACTTAAGTACGCATACTGGTACGCAGACTTAAGTACCCGGATTAAGTTTGTTTTCAATTCACAAACTCCAGCAGAAATTCACGGGATGTGAACTTCCGACAGTACGTGGACTTTAGTTCCGGTTGTCCTGAGCAGCAAAGTACGCATACTTTGGTTCAAGAATATTGGACTTACACACATATTAGTTGTCTCACAATGTTTATATCCAACCATGGTTATGTATTATAAACTCTCATTTCAATCATTGAAACATTCTTAGTGAACATTATATAGTTGTTTTTCACAAACTATTTTTCGTCAAAACGATTTTCAAGTGATTGAAAATAATATGACTTTCGTCACTAGTAAAGATGAACTTGGCCAAAGAGAAATCTTACCAACACGTATTTTGAGAAATAGATAACCGAGATAAACTCAGCTCGAAATAGTACATGTGTATAATCATAGTCTATATAGCAATATGACTTTTGTCTCAAGATAGGAGATAAAGTATACTTTTGAGCGATAGATAAGTTCAAGTCTCCACATACCTTTTTGTCGATGAAGTTCCACCAGTTCCTTGAGTAGTTCTTCGTCTTTGCATGATGAACACCGTGGAGTCTAGAGCTCAACTACACTTTCTATTCTAGTCCGAGACTTAGCTATTAGTAGACTAGAAATCAAGACTTATAGTTTTGGCAACTAAACTTGACAAACAAGCTTGAGATAGCAACGCTTGCGAGATCGACCGAGCAGTGCTCTAACAGTACGCCTGAATATGGAAGAAGTATGGACACATTGCTACAGCCAAATGTGTGGCATGACCATACATGTTGCTTCTGAATGAGTGATCGTAAATCGAGAGTATCATCAAAATATGTGTGTAGACTTCGTGTTTAATATTTCCTGATTATGTGAAGGGATTTCCAAAATCCAAAATTTGCGAACTGAAATGGATAGACTTTCTTCCATAAATCTCATTAATCATAAGGAATCCGAAATTTGAGAAGCTGTCTCTGAAGTTGAAGTTGAAGCAGGCTGCTCTTCGGGGTATGAAAGGTGTTTTCTCTAGGAAAGATGAGACGTTCCTTTGTGGTTTGATTTGGTTTTGAACAAGTAGGCGATTTCTTTTGAAAGAATATAGGTTTTTTTTTGTGAAAGAAATGATGCTTCACTTGGATAATAGACTGAAATCCTAACTATGAATGAAAATTGGTGCAAACATTCTAGAGGAATTGTAAAAATTGTATGAAAACAAGGGAAATACTAAGGAAATGACAACATAACGTTTTAGGCATTGACAGGAGCCATCTAGAGTGTATTGCTACTCTTTCCAGCTTGTCAGTACCAATGAGCTTGCAATAGTTACCTTGTATGATTTCGGAAACTAGGTAAGTCTCCCGATATTTGACCTCCAAACTTCTTCTAAACATTTGATAAAATATTGACAAGGACCAGCTTCCTCTTCACATCGCCTAGTCGCAGTTGGGTTGATGATCAGATCAAGTCCCCAATTATTGATGAGATGAGGATTAGCCGGACGTAAAAGAGGTTGATCGATAAGACTTACTTGTGCGTGGAGCCTCTGGATGTATGATCTTGAATTTTCAAGAGTGATGTAGCCGTATGCACTTCTGGACTTCCCTTCGTAGTCCTTAACTATGGTTGGACAGCGAGTAGATCCTCACTTTGGAATCCTTGCAGCCTTCAAAGTCTAGATAGTGACAACATTGAGATCAGTGCCTGCATCAATTAGCGCCTTTCCAAACTCGACATCTCCAAGATAAGCAGTGGTTAAGAGTCCCCAGTCATACATGTGAATCATGTCTTCCAGAAGAGATTTGGGCTTGGGGGTAGTTTCATTGATCGAAGGTAGTCTCTTGCCCGATACAACACAATTTAGAGTGGCAAAGATATCTTTACATTGTTCCTTAGAGATATAGAGAATTTCACATACATGATCTATGGTTGACTGTACAGTTTTGTAGACGGAGTCCCCAGAAAGCATGCAACAGCTTCCCAGTTGAAGTTCCCCTGAGTCGATCTTCTTCTGGAAGATGCGTTTCAATCTGTTGCAGTCGCTTGTAGGATGGTTGACATCTGATACGATGTAGTTTGATGATGCCATCTTGTATCCATACCTCCAAGAGTTCAATCACCTCCTCCACTGGAAAGGGAAAATCCGGGAATGATGGGTCTCATTTGACCTGTATGAAATGGGAGTCGGACGCTTAGATTGTTAATAGTCGTTCCCCAGATGCTTTCTCTTTCCACCCTCACTAGTGATTTATTGGAGGTTTAATTTTTATTGGAAGGACGCATGTGTTTCTGAACATCTTTACGAGCTTCTTCATTCTGGGACGGTTTGGATCGACTGAGCAAAGCAGCAGCGGATCTCTTAGCAGCTTCTGATGCAATATGGGAATAAATAGTTTCCAAGAAGGATGCATATATATAATGGAATCACCTTTTCATCGCAAGGACTCTGATGAGGATGTGATAAATTCCACGCGCGGGTCTTCTTCCTGAGTTTGAGGAAACATCTCTTGACCTTCATGAGCAGACAAGTTAGGTTGGTGGTTACCTTTCTGTTCAGCGTGAGTATAGACTTCATTTTCCTCACCAGGAATATGAATCTTGGAAGAAGGACTACTACCATCAGTATTGATCCGCAATGAATTGTTGATAGTGTTTCCCCCAGAATGAATACATGTTTGTTCCTTTGATAATTGATCCGTGAGGACTTTTAAAAGCGTAAATACTTCGTCCTGCGTCTTGACTATAATAACTTGATTCCTGACAATATATCATTCAATATTTTCATCAAATCCGGAATAGTTGTTAAATATTGAGAATCCATAGACTCGATAAGGGTTTTGAATGAAAGTACGGATTCAAGAATAACATGTGAGGTATTGTCGGTGTTGGGAGAAGTAAAATTGGGATTGAGTATTTGTCAACCATTCCTAAGATCAGCCATCTTGAGAAATTGAGGAAATCGAAAATGAAAAATTGAGAAATTAATTTTGTAACCGAGAGATTAATCTCCCACCGTGGTCGCAAATTTGTAGTAGGGTAAAAGATGATTCTGCTGAAAATGGTAAATTGGATGTGCCGCCGAGAAACGAATCTAAACCCTAAACAAATGTACTGCACAAGAGTACTTTAGATTCGAGAGATCAATCTGTAAAATTCTATCCTGAACCAAGAAATAGCCATTCCAGTCTTGTTTCGGTCACAAAATGAAGGAGAAGGATTGATTTTAGGGAGGGAAGCAAAGAAGGTGTTGAGATCCAAATGATGAACTATGAAAGTGTGGCTGTTTTATGACTTGTATCAGAATGTAGAACCTGCTTGCCATATGTAAGCTATAAGTTCTTGGTGTTTTCTGAATACATGTGTTAATCTATTTATACAAGTCATAGTCGAACACACACTGATCTCATATGAATTGGAAGTAGTTGAGTGATGAAGAAGTGGAGATCGTGTAGGATGGTAAAAACCACGTCCCTACTATGAGGAAAAGACTGGTTGGTTTTACTCCCACTACTTCTCTACTGCCACTAACTATCCGCCTTTCCTGACACTTTCTCGTAATGGGCGTGTTACACGCCGCATGCTGTAAACCGCCAGACTAATACCCTGATGAACATCCCCCAGTTTGTGACATGTTTGATGTCTCGAGTATTTTCGTAGAAAATATGGATCAAGTTACACAAAGAATGTAACAAACCTCACACGTTAATTTTTGAGTGGGTCTTACTTGCAAGACCTAATTATTTCGACCAATCACGTGCAAGCTAGGCGACAAGTAGTCAGTCCTCATAGGAGGGCGATGACCGGTAGTCATCATGGCATCTCATTGGTTGACCCAAATTATATCTAAGCCGATTAAATCATCTAGCCAAGTTGTATGGTTGAGATGATTTGCGGAAGTTTTTGTTAATTCATGAAATTTCGTAATCAAAAAATTCAGATGTGAGACCCTCACTAAAACTGCTGTAGAATTCTCATATGAACTCAGATTTTGATGAGTAAAAACTTCCGCGCCTCAATTCTTATCAGAAAAGAATTTCCTATGTTCATAAACAAGAATATTTATCTTTTCATCTCGTTTAAGAGGTGAAAACAGCCCGACAGTAAAAACTCCGGAAGAATTCAGGAGGAATTCTGTCAGTTTTCAGACATGATCTAGCTCTCCTTTTAAGATATATATTTTAGATCGTTATTCCAATTGGTGTGGAATGTTATACTAGACATCCATACGAAAATTTTGGCATATAGGTCATGTCCATATTCTTTAAGAGTTTCTCCCAGCTGTTTGGCCAACCTTGGGTGACCTTTTGGGTATCGTTCAACCTAGTTAAATCGATACGATTGGTGAGAGCGGAGCATGTAGGCTATAAGCAGGTAGATATTATGAAGCTTGCAGCTTAGAAGCGATTTGATTGTCTGATGGGAAAGAGTGGACGACGGACAACTATCTTTAATTAAAAGTGTAGGTTGTGGCTTTGGAGCAATTTGATCGGGCGATGGGGAAGATGGACTGGCGGCCAGCAACATGGGGCATGGCCGGTAGGTGATAGGCGGCTCAAACTAGGGTAAATCGTCCGGCCAAGTGGCACGCCGTGCTCCTTTTGCCGCTTCCTTCATTCGTCACAATTTCCCTTTATTCCTTATTTTCCAACTTTTAGTAGGATTCTGCAACCACTAGTTCCATGATGGATCAATTTCCTATAGTTTGCCTAGGTTTAGTCTCCACCGATATGCATCGAGATACTGTGCAGGCCGTAAAAAACCTAATTTTTGTAAATTGATAAAATTAGTTTAAAAAATTGAATTTTGCGAGTTGACACAAAATTAATCAATTTTGGTGAATTTTGTATGTTGATACGAAATCACTTATTTTTTTATCTCAAAGAGCAGCGCAATGTGCTTCTGATTGAGTACCTTCATGCACATCTTAATGTTGACATTTCGGGAAACTCATGCTACCCATATGAGAGCGAACATTAATTGTCATATCATGTCAATATTAAGAGTTCAGCCGGGGAACATAGTATAAGATAGATACTCAGCAGACTCGGGCATTAATGAATAATACAACTAGGAGCTTTAATGCTCATTAGGATCTATACTAGTGAACAATTTATCTAGGATCTTGAGTTTCAATATTTGAAGAGAGGCATAGACACTCATCATATTTTTGATATATTCTTCAAATTCCTTGCGGAATACAGACATATCAAGGTCTACTACTTCTGATGTCGGGTAAGGTAGACAAACTTTTAGAGTTTTCGCCCTAAACTAAAAACCACCATCAACAGTTACCAAACATACTTTGACTGTTTTTTTAATCATCTTTAACTTTAATTCATATTTTACCAAACGTATAACTGTTTTTTCTGACTGCACATCAAAAAAGTTCTTTTACAAAAGCCGCATCAATACCAAACTAAGCCTAAGGCGAGCTTAGTATTGCCGTGAGTTTTACAAAAATGCTTTTTTATTGTGCAGTGTTGTGCGTTGTTGGGCTGTGCTGTAAAAATAAAGTAACTAAATATTTGGTAAACTATTATATATAAAGTTTGTGGAACCAATAAGCTGTAAACTAGGTTCGGTAAATTACCATTTTAAAGTGTTTATGATATGGCTAATGACGAATATAAACATGGTTTAAAAATTATTTTTAAATGACATCCACTAATAATAAAAAAAGATATTTTTTTATTTTGAATATCACTTAAACAAATATGATAAAAGTTGGTAATATTCTTTTCGTTAGAGTAGGTATAGTGGTCGGTTTTCAGCCGACGTAAAGATAATTTAAGTTCTTTCACTTCACAATTATAAATAATAGTATAGTTGTAAGAACATATTCGTTCCACAGGGAGATATGAGTAATGCATTTCTCCCTGCTCCTCCTTTGCATCACTGGCATGATTAAATCCATTATTTAACACTCTAACAAGCAATAAATCTGAACGTAGTTCCCAAATACTTCCAAGTTCAGTTATGTCGGTCAGAAATCTCTATGTAAATATACATATAAGTATGCTACTGCTAGTGACTCTAAAATCTCTACAAGTTGGAGGTTTTTTTTATGCAAATATATAAAAAAGTTTGAAAAGTTTGAAAAATCTATGAAAAAAGCTAAAAACTTTATATGCAAAATACTCCCCCACACTTAAACTTCACATCGTCCTCAATGTGCAAAATTGAAAATTCTGAATTCTGATGTAGCAGCATATAAAACACAAAACTTGTACAAATTGGTAAGGAATTTGTAAAAACACCATTTCACAAAAGTTGTTCATGTACGTGTTTTATACAAAGTGGGAAAAGGGCACAGTGTTTCGACAATCTGTCTTACAAGTATGGTCTCTGGGATGAACTACGTGCAGTCTGAATTTTTCTGACAAAAAGAGATTCGTCAAAATTTACTATCAAAATAGGTTCCGTACTCTACGAAATTAAACGTGTGGATGAAAATATGATATGAAAATAATAAAAAATGAAAATAAAAGGTATTAAGATACAAAACCTATGGGTTGCATCCCATTAAGCACTTAGTTTAACGTCTTTAGATCGACTTGGCATTCGCCTATTACTCCTCCATAGGGAGTGCATCAACAAGGTTGATCTCTTCCACAACTTCAGATGTGAACGATTCATAATACGGTTTCAATCGATGTCCATTCACCTTTAGCTCCTTTCCCGTTTCTAAACTTCGAATGTCTACTGCACCATGAGGAAAAACGTGAAGTACAATAAAAGGACCTATCCAACGAGAATGTAATTTACCAGGAAATAAAGTAAGATGAGAATTAAACAGAAAAACTTTCTGTCCAGCACGGAAGTGTTTTCTAGAAATCATCTTATCATGAAAAGTCTTTGTTTTCTCCTTGTAAATACGCGAACTTTCATATGCATCATTACGAATCTCTTCTAGTTCACTTAGTTGAAGTTTTCGTTGATTACCAGCCCCAACTATCTCCATGTTGCATTGTTGAATAGCCCAAAAAGCTTTATGCTCGATTTCAACAGGAAGATGACAAGGTTTACCGTACACAAATCTATAAGGAGACATCCCAATAGGAGTCTTGTATGCAGTCCTATACGCCCATAAAGCGTCATCGAGTCGTAAACTCCAATCTTTTCGTGTAGGATTTACTGTTTTCTCCAAAATAGACTTCACTTCTCGATTAGAGACTTCTGCTTTCCCATTTGTTTGTGGATGATATGCTGTAGAAATCTTGTGAGATATGTTGTACTTTTTCAACAAGCCTTGAAAGAACTTGTTTCGAAAGTGAGATCCTCCATCACTGACTATGGATCTTGGAGTTCCAAACCTTGCAAAAATATACTCTTTAACAAAATCTGTAACCACTTTAGAATCATTAGTAGGGGTGGCCTTAGCTTCCACCCATTTCGAGACATAATCGACAGCTAAAAGGATATAATATTTACCAAAAGAATTAACAAAAGGACCTATAAAATCAATTCCCAAAACACCAAATATTTCAACAAAGAGTATGGGAGTTTGTGGCATTTGATTTCGAGTACCTAGATTGCCCGTTCTCTGGCATCAATCACAAGTAGTGCAAAATATATATGCATCTTTAAATAAAGTTGTCCAAAAGAATCCACTCTCAAGTACCTTAAGTGCGGTTCTTTTAGACCCAAAGTGTCCTCCACAAGCATATGAATGGCAAAAACAAAATATAGAATTAAATTCAGATTCAGGTACGCACCTACGTATAAATTGGTCTGAGAAATGTTTCCATAGGTTATGGATCATCCCATATTATTGATAAGCTAATCTCTTAAGTTTGTCCCTCTCAGCACGAGACAAATTCTTTGGGATTTTTTTAGACACTAAATAATTCACAATATCAGCGTATCATGGTTCTGAAACTGCAATTGATAAAAGTTGCTCATCTGGAAATCTTTTGCGCAACGGGATAGCTTCTTCGTCTACAGTAAGACGACTCAAGTGATACACAACAGTGTTCTCAATGCCTTCCTTGTCTTTAATTTTGAGATCAAACTCTTGTAAGAGTAATATCCATCGAATGAGTCTTGGTTTCGCCTCCTTTTTTTGCAAGTAAGTACCTAAGTGTTGCATGATCAGAAAACACAACAACTTTTGTACCAATTAAATAAGAGCGAAATTTTTCCAATGCAAAAACAATTGCTAATAACTCTTTTTCCGTGGTCGTGTAATTTTGTTGAGAATCATTCAACATTCTGAAAGCATAATAAATGGCATGAGGTAGCTTCCCAGTACGCTGGCCTAATACAGCACCGACCGCATAATCACTAGCATCACACATTAGCTCGAATGGCTTACTCCAATCTGGTGGTTTCATGATAGCGGTTGTTATCAAAAGTTCTTTCAAACGACTGAATGCCGCCAAACACTTCTCATCGAAGTTAAAAACCACATCTTTTTGCAAAAGGTTTCATAATGGTGCTACAACCTTGGAAAAATCCTTGATAAACCCGCGATAAAATCCTGCGTGACCAAGAAAAAAACGAATTTCCCTCACTGTAGTGGGAGGAGTTAGAGCACGAATAAGATCAATCTTAGATTTATTAACTTCTAATCCTTTAGAAGATATAATATGGCATAAAGCAATGCCATGAGTTACCATTAAATGGCACTTCTACCAATTTAGCACAAGATTAGTCTCAACACATCGTTTAAGTATTAATGTAAGGTTATCCAAGCACAAGTCAAATGAATCACCGTACACACTGAAATCATCCATAAAAACTTCGATAATATTGTCGACATATTCAGAAAAGATACTTACCATACACCTTTGGAAGGTAGCAGGTGCATTAAACAAACCAAAAGGCATCCTTCTATACGCAAATGTTCCGAACGGACAAGTAAAACTAGTTTTATCTTGGTCCTCAGGTGCTATAGCAATCTGATTGTAACCTGAATAACCACCAAGAAAACAGTAGTGAGAGTGTCCAGACAAACATTCCAACATTTGATCCATAAAAGGTAAAGAAAAATGATCTTTTTCAGTGGTTGCATTCAGTTTTATGTAATCTATACAAACCCTCCAACTGGTTTGTACAGGAGTTGGGAAAAGATCGTTATTATCATTTTGCACCACTGTAACGCCCGACTTCTTTGGTACCACTTGTACCGGGCTCACCCATTTGCTATCAGAAATGGGGTAGATAACTCCCATGTATAATAACTTTAGTATCTCTTTCTTCACGACTTCCATCATTGGAGGATTCAAGCCGCGTTGTGTCTCCCTTTTAGGCTTTGCTTCATCCTCAAGCCGTATTTTATGCATGCACGTCGATGGGCTTATTCCCTTGATATCAGCGATTGTCTATCCTATAACATCTTTGTACTCCCTCAAAACTCGAAGAAGTCTTTGTTCCTGAAATTCAATTAGTGCATTCGAAACTATTACTGGCAACTCCTCATTATCACCCAAATACATATATTTTAGGTGATCAGGAAGAGGCTTTAGTTCAAGTTTCGGAGCCTGCAAAATAGATGGCAATAATTTTTTATCAGAGCAGGGCAAAGAGATAAAAAAAATATTTGAGTTTTGTGGTACTGTAAAGAATTGAGAAAGCCTAAGGCTTCCTTTATTTCATCTCCACACTCAAATCTACCATCAATGGGTGTCGTTAACGTGGTTTCAAGCACATCCTCCCCATTCATATTGAATAACTGTTGAGACAAGTTATCAATCACATCAACAGAGAAGAAAGAATGGACATCACTAGGATATCTCATCGTTTCATAGATGTTGAAATGTGTTACTTCTCTATCAAATTCCCTAGTCAATGAACCATCATTCATATCAATTTTATTTCTAGCCGTGCTCATAAATGGTCGACCAAGAAGCAAAGGTAGAGATGTGTCATTTGATCCGTCTGTCATTTCCCAGACACAAAAATCCACTGGAAAAATTAGCTGGTTCACCTGCACAAGCACATCCTCAATAATACCTCTAGGTTATACATTAGAACGGTCAGCCAACTGTAAAGTAATTCCAGTTTCTTTCAAGGGACCTAACTTAAGAGATTCATATATAGATGCAGGCATAACATTTACTGATGCTCCTAAATCAAGCATAGCCTTATTAAACTTGGTGTTACCAATAACAATAGGAATATCAAAACTACCGGGGTATTTACATTTAAGTAGGAGTTTCTTTTGCAAGATAGCCGAAGCATTTTCCCCTACTTTCATTACCTCATTATCGGTTAACCTTTTTTTATTGGTACACAAGTCCTTCGGAATTCTCACATACTCGGGGACTTGTTTAATATCATCTATTAGTGGAATGTTCACATGAATCTTCCTGAAAATATCTAAGATCTCCTTATCTTGTTCCTCCTTTTTAGAGTTAGAAAACCTGCGATGAAAAGGCAAAGAGGAAACATAAGTAGAAACAAGAGTTTTAGAGTTTCTTTAGGTACCTCATCGGTTTGGGAACAGTCAGTGATATCTTTCTCCAATACCGGCCCCTTAGGGTCTTTGTGTTTCTCAGTATCCGCTGATTGCACAGTTCGTTTACCACTTCTCAATCTCACAGCGTTGATAGAATCTCTTGGGTTAAGAGGTTGAGAAGGGAGTTTCCCACTATTCTGCTATTAATGGTGGTTTTTAGCTTAGGGTTAAAATTGTAAAACCTTACATCTGATGTGACGTCACTCTGTAAGGAAACGAAGCCGTGAGTGTTAACCTCTCCACTGGTATACTTATTGAGCCGTTCAATATATTTACATGAAATTTATCCAGACTGGCGCATGTAGCCACCATCCCAGACGTTCTGTAAATTTCGGCGCCTTGCCTATATTCACTTAATATAAGTTCCTTTGAATGCCTTATATGCTATGTTCCCCGGCTGAACCCTTAATGTTGATATGGCATGGCGATTTGTGTTCACTCGCAGCAGAGTAGCACGAATTTCCAAATATCAAGGATAAGGTCTTTACATAAGGTATT
The DNA here is from genome assembly GCF_003573695.1 of Papaver somniferum. NCBI lineage: Eukaryota > Viridiplantae > Streptophyta > Magnoliopsida > Ranunculales > Papaveraceae > Papaver > Papaver somniferum. Next base: position 51,366,905 of record NC_039365.1, read on the forward strand.
CAATCAGAAAAGCATGCTGCTCTCTGGCAATGAACTTAAAAGAACTCTGTGTCAATACATAGAATTCAATCAATTTCCCTGACTAACTTGCAAAAGTTAGGGTTTTGCGCCTCGCGCAGTATATCAGACCTTGCTTGTCAAAATTAAGCTTAGGCAAACTAGGTAATTAATCCGCCATGGATTAGCAGGTGCAAAACCTTGTCCAGAATCAGAAAATAAAGACCCGCAGGATAGGAGCAGCAGCAAAGGAAGGCGTGCCCATGCCTTAGGCCAGCCGGTGCCATTGGCCACGCCCCCATCCTAAACCGGACCCATCTCCCTCGACCAATCAGGTCGCCTTAAACCCGCCACACGCACATAAGCTGTGGCCGGGCCCATACTTGCTGGCCCCACTTCCCATCGACCAATCAGGTCGCTCTAAAGCCGCCACACTCACGCCAGAAGTGTAGCCACTCCCATGCTTGGCCGGCCCTCTTATATTAACCAACCAGGTTGCTCTAAACTCGCCATAGTTTTGAAAAGGAGGAAACTGCGCCAGATGTCCGCAAATCCAATTGGCTTCCCATAAACCACGCCAACATGCCAAACGTGCCATGTTGTGCCAATAAGTTAGTGGCATGCCAACATGCCACTCTGTCGCGCCACCATACTAACTGGCAAGCCAAACGTGCCCTGCCACAACAACATATTAATCGGCATTCCAACATGCCACTCTGTCGCAGTAACATGCCACGAGCCACTTTAGCCTTGGCCACGCCGCCAAGCCCTAATTCTGTCCACGACGCCAAATCCTAGCCTTGGCCACGCCGCCAAGCCCTAATTTTGGCCACGCCGCCAAATCTTAGTCTTGGCCACGCCGCTAAGCCCTAATTTTGGCCACGACGCCAAAACCTAGCCTTTTCCATGCCGCCAAATCTTAGCCTTGGCCATGCCGCCAAGCCCTAATTTTGGCCACGACGCCAAATCCTAGCCTTGGCCACGCCGCCAAGCCCTAATTTTGGCCACGGCGCCAAAACCTAGCCTTTGCCACGCCCCCAAATCCTAGCCTTGGTCATGCCGCCAAGCCCTAATTTTGGCAACGACGCCAAATCCTAGCCTTGGCCACGCCGCCAAGCCCTAATTTTGGCCACTACGCCAAACTCTAGCCTTGGCCACGCCGCCAAGCCCTAATTTTTGCCATGGCGCCAAATCCTAGCCTTGGCGACGCCGCCAAGCCCTAATTTTTGCCACGACGCCAAATCCTAGCCTTGGCCACGCCGCCAAGCCCTAGTTTTGGCCACGACGCCAAATCATAGCCTTGGCCACGCCGCCAAGCCATAATTTTGGCCACGACGCCAAATCCTAACCTTGGCCACACCGCCAAGCCCCAATTTTGGCCACGACGCCAAATCCTATCCTTGGCCACGCCGCCAAGCCCTAATTTTGGCCACGACGCCAAATCCTAGCCTTGACCACGCCGCCAAGCCCTAATTTTGGCCACGACACCAAATCCTAGCCTTGGCCACGCCGCCAAGCCCTAATTTTGGCCACGACGCCAAATCTTAGCCTTGGCCACGGCGCCAAGCCCTGATTTTGGCCACGAAGCCAAATCCCAGCCTTGGCCATGCCGCCATGCCATGGCCATGCCAGGCGCCACTATGCTAATGGCGTCACTTTGCTATACAACGAGATATGGCCATAATCAATGGTCATCCTTCCTCGTGAGATACAATCTCAGCCATCCAAGTTTGCCACCGAACTAACAGACCCTTGGCGAGTTTCAGGCGACCAGCTGCCTAAATCTAGTGTCCATGGCTACTCTAGATGCCACTTGCATCAATGTGCCACTGGCATGCACGAGCCATGCCATCCATGCCACATTTCCACTAGAGTACACCAAAACACCACTGCGCCATTATCAGGCGCCAATACAAGGTAGCCATAATCAATGGCTACCCTCCTTCATGAGATAAGATCTCAGCCACCGAAGTTCGCCACCAAACTGAAAAACTTGTGGCAAGTTTTAGGCGACCAGCCAAAACGAGCCTAATAGCCTTACATGCTATTTTCTCGCGGTAAGTCCCTTGACTTTGACTTGCCACACGTAGCAAAGTGCTATATGTTTTCCATGAAAACACTCGAGACATCAAACATGTCACAAACTGGGGGATGCTCATCAGGGTATTGGTCTGACGGTTTACAGCATGCGGCGTGCAATGCGCCCGTTACAAAAAAGTGTCGTGAAGTGGGACAATTAATGGTGGTGAAAAGTAACGGTGTAAACAATTCATTTCCTTTATCATGGAAGCGTAATGTCTGACGGTTATATGAATTCAATTCCTTCATCATGGAAACATAACGTCTGACGGTTACACGTTACTCTTTTCTTCCACCACACAATCGTTTCCAATTCCTATGAGACCAGGGTACATTTCAATATGACTTGTATAAATAGGTTTCACCTATTTTCAACAAAAAAAATTTTTGTTCGGCAACAATACAGTATCTAGAAATCACCTGGTAGATTTCCATTCTGCTAGCCAGTTCTACTTTTAGATACAAAGTCATAAACAATCACACCTTCAGAATCAACTATTCTGGTCTCAACACTCTCTTCGCTTCCCTCCCTAAGACCAACCCTTCTCCTTCACTTTGTGACCGAAGCAAGCATGGAACGACCATTTCTTGGTTTAGGCCAGGATTGTACAGGTAGATCTCTCGAATGAAAAGTACTCCCGTGCAGTACATTGTTTAGGGTTTAGATTCGTTTCTCATCCATACACACAAAATTACCAAATTCAGCAGAAACGGTTTTCACCCACAAACATCTGCGTCTCCAAATGGTTCAATCTACCTGCCATGGTGCTCATTTGTGTCTGCAACTCCTTGATTGCACCATCAGTCATTTGCTGATTTTTTTGCACCATTGTGGTTAGATTCTTCATCATAGCAAGCATCTCTGATGATTCTGAGTTCTGCACTGGTTGTGGTTGTTGTTGAAAATCACTAGGACGATTGAAAACCGGTCCTTCAGCTGCAGCTTTCTTGTTTGCATAATTAAAATTGAGATGATCTCTTCATCCTGGATTGTAGGTGTTGGAATAGGGATCATACCGTTGTCTCTGCTGATTCGGGAATACTGCATTGACTTGTTCAGCTTCTTCCTCATAAGAAGAATGATTACTGAGGCCATTTGTTGTATCATCTTCTCCATTTTACCAATCCTATGTTCTATGTGCGGTGAAGAAGTAACCTCATTAACCTTTCGACTCATTGACATACCTCTTGTGTTGAATTGTTGCGTGGTTGCATCCATATTATCGATCAATTATGTCGCTTCGTCAATGGTTTTGTTTGTAAAAGTACCACCACTAGCTGCATCAATAAGATTTCTCTCGGATTGGAGCAAACCATCGTAAAAATACTGCACTATGAGTTGCTCAGAGATTTGATGATGTGGGCAGCTTGTTAACAACTTCTTGTACCGTTCCCAGTAGTCGTAAAGAGTCTCACCAGTAATTTGTTCAATCCCACTAATTGCTTTACGAATAGTTGCTGCTTTAGAGGCGGGAAAGCACTTTTCTAAAAATGCTCTCTGCATCTCGTTCCATGTTGCGATACTTCCAGGTGGAAAACCATAAAACCATTCTTCTGTAGAATCAATCAAAGAGAATGAGAAAGTTGTCAGTAAATCTCTTCCTTGATCAGTTCCAGTTGGCTCCAAACTTATCAATCTATGTTGAAACAATAGTAAATGACGATTTGGATCGTCTCCTGAAAGCCCTTTGAACTTCGGTAACCAATGAATCAACTGAGATTTGAGCTCAATTGAATCTTCCAAGTTGACATACAACTTCTGTTGATCAAACGATGGGGATGTCAGATATTTGAGTGTCCTCTTGGGAGGTGGAGGTGGTGGAGCGCCGCCATTTTCCTGGTTTCCATGGTTACCAGTGTTTTAGTTGTTCGTTCCGCCAAGCATCTCTTCTTGTTGTGATTTTCGAGGTTCTTGTAGTACTGTTCCTCTGCGAGTTGATTTCCGCACCTTTGGTAATCCCAACGTTTGGATGCCAGAGATCAAGTACCTGAAACAAGATTCTCAAAAACAAAATTAAAAACTAATAATAAGAAATCAAAAACAAAATAACAATCCGCTATGCCTCCCCGGCATCGGCGACAAAATTTGGTCGGTTGTCAGCCGACGCAAAAATAATTTAAGTTCTTTCACTTCACAATTATAAATAATAGTATAGTTGTAAGAACAAATTCGTTCCACGGGGAGATATGGGTTGTTAAACGTATTGGAAAACTTAAGTAACCTGGAGGGATTTTTGATTTAGGTTGAAAATAATTAAACTAATAATAATATCAAAGAATGAATAAAGAGAATCAATTAGTTGAGAATACTGGTTAAGTGTTCATCATCAATCATAATACATGCACTTCGACTAATAACTAGTGTTGTCACTCAATCATTCATTATCAAGAGTCCTAAAGTACCCCATCGAGAGCATAATCCGGTAAATTCCTTATGTCATCACATACTATAACGATGAATATGTAAATATTACTCGTGAACAACCTAATGCAACGTGCTAATAGGTTTAATCCTCCAAGAGCCTTAAGTTCTATGAATTAGACTAATCCATGCAATAGAAATACTACGAGTAAACTATTTAACATAGGTCAAGATTCTACTTGCAATCACAGAAAGGTTTTGAATACAATTGGTAATCAGAATATGCTACTTATGACAAGGTTTATCAACGATTACGTATCTCAAAACCCTAGCCTAGCTTTAGAAATGCATTCATGCTCATTTAGTAGCGCTCCTAAACAAACAATCATACAATCATATACGATAATAAATGGTAGAACAAGACAATAACGATTTGATTGAGATAAAAAAACCAATATATTAATTTAGTAGCATGTTTATGATATCCGACTATATCCTTAACCAACATGAGGTGATTAGCTACTCATGGATTTCTCAAAACGCATGAAAAACAATATAAAAGAGAATAGGTAAAGCAAATCCTAAAATCTTGATTGTCAATCACAACTCAAGCCCTAACTCCTTTCTCCTCTTCCCAAAAGTATGATAAAAGATTATTGGAATTCTCTCTTAAATAGAGTTTCCAAAAGATTATGTGCTCATGCCTCGAATACGTGTCAAAAGGGTCGCCTAAACTAGCCAGAATCTTCACAAATTCGTGTAACTAGGCAGCATAACTCACGTCCTCAGCGTAATGGGCTCATGCCAGGGCTGAGCAGGTCCATCCCTCAGTTCCGTGGAACTGCCAGTATATTCTTCAGCCTTCCCAGGGACGTACAAGTCTCCGCGAAATATTTTTTCTCCTGGATTTTCCTTTCCTCCCGTCAGAATCACGGACACTGAAGCCACCGTGAGTTTTAAGAGTTACGGGATTTTTATTTCTTCCAATATCTCCTCGGACATGAGACTGGTCGTGGGATTTTTATTTCTTCCAATATCTCCTCGGACATGAGACTGGTCGTGAGTTTTCAAACTCCCGGGATTTTGGTTCTTCTCCGCCAGAGTCACGGATGCATGTCCATCAGTGAGTTTTCAAACTCACTGAATTCTCAGCTCCTAATGATCACAGCCAACTCAGTTCTCGTTTCTGTCATACCAATGGCAGCAGCAACTCAGCTTCTCGTGTCAAGAACCAACCAACATTCTTTGTTTCCTTTTCTAACTCAAGTACTCACTGTCCTTTCCTATCGAATAGCAGTTAACCCATCTTAATATCAATATATCACCACCTCACTGACATTGCTGCCATCAATGGCTATCAACGAGAATGCGAGCCAAGACCATTGTTTTCTCTTCAGCTACATCTCAACCTTCCGTCCTTCCCATCTGCCAACAATGGACGATCACCATTATTACTGCTAATGGCAGCAATCAACAGCGAACCCATGCAGTAACTATCAGTAACCATTCATCCTACTCCGTCCATCTCTGATCAAAGCTCCAACAATCTACAACTCCCATATTATCTCGTCTTCTCAACACAACCAATCATCATATTCCCTTTCTTCTCTGTTACCGAGCAGCAAACACCTCTTCATATATATCGCCATCACTAACTTCAGTTCAATGGCAGCAACAACTCAATCCCATCACCGATCTTCTCCATTACTTTCATATTAATGGAAGCAATATATGTTCCGATCACCAGCATCATCACTGCCATGCCACCAATCTTGAGCTCAAACACAGTACTAACTGTAAACACGAGAATTTAACCAGATCCGAGGACACCAAATAGGGGGCTTCGGGTGTGGATCGAAGTCACTATTTGTAAAGCCGGGGTCACTCTTGCCGACAATGGGTTGTAAATGGGCTGTCTCGAGGACCGGGGTGCCTCAAAGGAAATAACTAGTGGACGCCCAAGTAACCTAGTTGTAACAATATATGTGTATGGTTAATAATAGAAGACTTACCAAAAAAAGATTGTTGAGTACACGTGTACGACACTTACATGTCAGGTTTGTCTATAAAATGAGGAATTCCTCCCAGAAAGAGATAGAGTTCTCCAGATAATGGTATTGTGTATTGGGATTAGTCTCCTCATTACCCTATGATAATTTAAGGGTGTTTACATTTGGCGATTCACTAAGGATTAATCTTCAATACCAAAAATCGGACCCATCACTACCTCGGAAAATATCAGGCCGCCCCTACCTTCTATCGGAAAATTTTAACAATATCCACTACCGCCGTCTTTACTCTATCGGACAATACCAGTACAAAAATCACCATCACGAATTCATGTAATAGCAACCTCGGGTGATAGAAACCTCGGGTATCGTCATGGATAGCATCCGCGGATCACAAAATATCGTAAACATCAAAGTTCCTTCAACTAAACAACACCACTATCACCATTTTCTTTAGGAAAATTTAGTGATTGGTCCAAAGCCCATATAGTTATTTATAGTACGGTCCAACCAGAATTTCTTTTTTATCCGGAGGTCCAAAATTAATAAAAAAAAGAAATGACCAACCCCTACTACCAAACGTGTGTGTCTACACTGTTTACAAATTTGAGTACATATCTGGCACACTGCTCACAAATTCGAGTACATATATGCTAATAAATTTGAGTACATATATGTCGCACTGCTTACAAATCTGAGTACATATCTGTCGCACTGCTTACAAATTCGAGTATATATCCGCTGCTTACAATTCGAGTACATATCTGCTGCACCACTTCCAGGTAAAGTACATATCTGTTAGAATCAATTATAAATAAATTAGCACATATTTCAGTATTGCGCATACGTACTCATGGATCAAACAAAAAAAAGTGACAAAACTCTGAATAAAACAGAATCAAAAGAAGTTTCTATCAGTACGCCTTATACGTACTGCTTATTCATGAAATAAAAATCAACTGCTTGTAAAAATGAATTGATGAATCCTCCAAATGTCAGAGTTCAGTGCCGTACCTCAAGCCAAACTGATGTAGTTTCACTTCCTGTGAACAGGTATTGACCTAGAAAGATGGTGTCTCCTTTCTTTACTGCCTGCACAGAATCATATAGCTTAGGATAACATAGTCACACAGGTATCGCAAAGACAACAATTGGAAGGTTCAAGGGAACATCTACACTGTCATCCTTCTTCCTAATCATTGTTTTCCAATTTTACGATATACATCAACAGAACGCAAACATATTCGAATTATGTGACAACAATTCCCAAGCCCAAACTGAAATTACACTATGATTTAACCAAACTTTCAGCACACCTTTGCTAATCCATCATAATTGATTGGCAATACATCTGAAGTTGCTTCTTTATCTTGATCCGGAGTCAAAACAACCGATGATTCAGCCTTCAGTGCAATCGATTTTTCACTTTTATTAAGAACTTGCAATTCAGGGCCTATTGTATCTAGCATAACCTGAAACAAGTGAACAACAAGATATGCACATTTATTATCAATTTTCACTCTATAATCCATAATAGCAATTCCAAAAAACGATTCAAAAACTGCAACAAGAACGAAGATCATGACAATTCCTTAAACAATCCAATTCAAATCAACAAAACTTACAACACAGAGCTTCGTAGTACTCTTAACAAGTATGATTAGTATGATTTTGAGAAAATAAAGAAAGAAAATAACTAAAAAATCAAATTGAGAGTTCAAATAAGCTAAAACCATCAAAATCTAACCAAAAAATCGAATAATTACGATCAAGATTCATAAAAACTGTACGTCATATACGTACTGATGTTTAATACACAAGCAAAAACTGAAACCAAACATATAGAAGCATAGTAAACACAGAAAAATCAGTACGTCATATACGTACTGATGGTTAATACATAAAACTAAACTGAAACCAAACCAAAAGCCAACAAAATGAAACTAAAATTCTAGATCTACAAACGAAACAAACGTAAAACATGATTTTATAACTAGATCTGGACTATTTTCATCAAAAACCTTCAGTACATCATATATGTACTGATGATTAATACACAAAAGCAAACTAAAAACAAACCAAAGACCAACAAAACCGAGTTAAAACATCAGATCTAATAATGAAATGATCATAAAACATCACTATCTATCTAGATCTAAAGTATTTTTACCAAAATTGAAGTAAAAGATTAACGAATCAAGCATGAAGATCATAAACACAAAAAAACTGAATTTAATTCCTCTTTTCGGAACCTTAAAATCTGAATTTTGAATTCTTTTTCCCATGAAATCAAGAGATTTGGATCTCAGATTAAAGATAGAATCAATAAAAAACTTAAAATAAAGATCAGTATAGGTAAATCAACTTACGAAATATCTCAGAATCAAAACAAATATTTCAGTATTACATATACGTACTCATGGATCGAACCCAAAAATCAATTGAAAAACGCTGATAGAATCCAATAACAATGACAAAACTTTGAATATAACCGAATCAACATCAGATCTAATACCTAAACATTAGATTTTGCTATAAACATAAAAATTTCTCTAATCTGAGAAGAAAAAAAACCTAAATTAAAATTAGCTTTTGAAGAAGAAAGGAAAAATGAAAACCTAAACTATACCAACAGTAAGGAAGTGAACCTACCGATTAATCTTATTTTGAATTCACGAATTGATCAACATCTCAGAAGATCTTCATAGCCGGAGCTTTTCACCGAACCACAAATGAGAAAATGAAGAAGAAGAAGAATAGATCGAGAAACGAAGAAGAAATGGATTTGGTTACTGCTTTATATACTTAAGGGTGTTTTCGGTATTTAAAATACGTTCTCATATGTTCCACACGTGTGCAGGACCTGGGCTTAAAAAATTTGGTCAATTTTCATGTTTTCTTTTAATTATGGACCTCTGATTAGTGGGCTTTAATGGGTGGACCTGCCACTAACTAAGAACACTATATGATACCTATTGTTAATTCCTAGTTTTCTTTATTCCTTTTGACGACATCAAACAAAAACTTAAAAACAAATAAGAAGAATTTTAACCTTTCCATCCGAAGCCTCAGTTTTCTTCAAATTCTCATCCGCGTGAAATACCCAATAATTTTCACAATTTCATCAAGACAACCAAACCCCACCAACAAATTACTACTGCCCATCATCAGAATGAAAGGAAAATTCCAGAGAAAGAATCACCAGCAACCACTTAGGCCCTCAAACCGTATCTCCCTCTCCTCAAATAAATGCCCGAGATCACCTAAATAACTCAAATTTATCTCCACCTCGGTCTCCACCTATTCGACATCACTAATATAGAACCCTACACCGAAGACGTCACGAAGAAATTCATTCAATGTTCACCCCAAGTTTCCAACAGTAATCACCACCAAAATCTCATCTTCAAATCGGCAACCATCGTAAACTTCCGCATACAGCAGTGAACCCCGAAGGCATGACTTGTGTTGAATCGAAGAAAAATTGATGGGAAGCACTGCCTGCGTATGACGACTAAATCAAAGATAAACCTCGGTTTCTAGTCTTGGTACAGCAGCCGAAACAGTGAGGAGTTGATGACTGCACACAAGCTGTTTGTAAAATTCCACAGTGAGGAGTTTCCGCGGTCACCATCAGATCATTACCCCACTGTCATCCGAGGATACTAAACCCGAAGCCTCAATCATCAACTATGATGATAATGTTCATGGCTCCGGTAGGACCTCTGTAAATGATGAAAGAATTGTATGCTTACAAGAAAGAATTGTACAACCATCTTTATCAAGATCATAAGTTGCGAACTCAACTGCGGAAATGGAGTTTCCATGGTTAAACCTGCGGGAAAGGAAGAACCGAATAAATGAAGAGTTGTGGATTGCAAAATCCCAATTACAACTATTAACACCCAAAATCCGCATCCACTACCAAATCATCATCCCATCGTAATCCGAAGAAACCACTAGTTTGGACCACCCACTGCCGGAATCAATAAAGTTATCACCAACATCAAATCCGAAGATTCAATCAGCAAAAACAATTATAAAGATAAGTTTCATCCTTCCTCAATCTCTCAATCAAACTGTAACTATTAATTGATTGTTTTCAATGACAAAGGGTTTTATAAATTAAACTGAATATTAATTATGATTCGAAATTATTACTTGCAATCATCAAATCATTTTGCTGACTTAACACCTTTTGCCTCTTTGGTAGATGACATTTATTCTTGATCGGAAAGACAAGATCCGGAGGAGTAACGTTGCTGATTGCACAACAACTATTTACAAGAAGTTCACAAGAGCCTCTCAAATGTTCAGTCATCTTATCGGCATACAATTCAGGCGAAGTCTTCATCCGTGTTCTCCAATCGCCCAATTTTCTCAAAACTTGCTATCCGAAGCCGCGTCCTGTAGATGTATACCCGAAAATGATGAAGTGGAAGTTCAGAGGATGTACCGTAGTTCCTTGAATGACAAAAGAAATTTCCTTCCGAATAGATAAGAAAAATTAGACTTGGTGGGAAGGTGGACACGTTCCACCCTTATTCTCAACATCTGGCCGATCACATGTTTGCCAAACCATGTTTACATGCCAATACCAACATCTCAACAGCTGGCCCACTTATTTTCTTTGGACAATTATCAATACTCCATCATCAAACATCCGCATCCACCATCAAAACAATCACCCCATCGTCACCCGAGGACACCACTACTTCGACCATCAACAACGGAAGTCATCAATATTACAGCCGAAGATGCATCATAAAATCAGGGAACAATCTCCAGTCAAACAAAGCTAACTGAAGTCAATCCCTCAACCACATGAGTGCTGAAGGCAAAAATGCAGACAAAGATCATTAGAGAAAACAAGCTCAACATACATAGAAAGATCTTCAATCAAACAAAGCTAAGTATTAGCTTACCTACTTAACTCATTTGCAGATTGTTTCTCCCATAACATACACTTTTGAGGATTTAAATCCGATAACATACACCAAGACCAAGATCATACAAAAGATGTACACAACATCGGATATGACTTAGCTCTGAGAAGGGCGCCAAGCCTTGGCGCTGGAACTTATAGTGCAAAGGACTCGAGTCCAATATCATACATCGAGACAAAGCTCACACAAAAGATGTAAACTCCAAGATTTATACAACATCGGATGTGACTTATATCTAGAAAGGATGTAAGCCTTGAGACTGAAATCTGAAATGAAAAGGATTCTAATCCAATAAAAATACATCAGAAGTTAAGTTACAAAAAGATGTAACCCATAAAGTTCGTCTAACATCGAATGAGAAATAAATCTCAAAACAAAAGATTAAGCTCTGAAGCTACAAACCACAGTACTTGTGGGTCTTGAGACCCCGCAAATGTAAGCATTGCATAAAATGGAACTAGGCATACGAGGCCAGTTCAACTTGAACTTGAGATAAAGCACATCTCGAATGATACATAGAAGTCTTAATATACTGAATAAAGAAAGAAACCCTTGTCCGCTGCGACTTGCGAATAAGGCGGAGCTTGTTCATTTCTAATCCTGAAAACGTCTTTGTTCACCATACCTTCGTCATGGAAATTTCCAAACACATGATCCACTCATGATTTTCAGCTGCAACAAGATCGAAAAAATATAAAGTCATCTGCAACACAGCGGTCAAATTCCGAAAGTGTCGAGATAAACGAGAGGATAATATCATAGGAACCCCCAAAATGTACTGGGACTAGTCTTCACATTACCACGAATATAGGCAAACTCTACACAAAAGGCACTGGGATCAGACCTCGGATACGCCGGTTGAGAGCTTTTTCTACATACTCTAAACTCATATGAATAAAACTACTTCTTTCCTCTCTCTACTTTTACAGAATCACTCTTGGTGATATTTGACACTCCATAACCGCCCTAAAACGATCATTCTCGACATGTCAAGTAACTTGTATAAGACACCCGATGTCACCATTAGGCCAACTCAATGGACTCCTTCCCAAGAATCCATCTACTAAGTAAGTAACCTCGACACAAACATACACACACACAAAACTCCAGCTTACCACGACAATTTGAAACAAGAAGGGGGAGGAGGAGAATGCATGGAACAAAATACGAAATTAAACAATTACACCCACAATACCAATGATAGGGCAATACATGAAACAGTAACACCGGAGACAAAATCAGTCACCTCGTACATCCGAAACAAGAAAATAAAACATCGATGAGACCATTAAGGCAATAAGCGGAGCTCCTCCCGAGCCTGTGCCAAAGCAGCACTAACTGTGTCCTTACCCCGGAGAGCCGAAAGCAGTCGAGAAAATGATATCAGACGCTGCCTTTCGTAATAGCGGAGGTATGTGAAGAAAAGGGGGGTAATAAAAGAACCTTCATCCCGAGCCTCATCCATTAAACGCTCCAAGTTCGCTACAAGAGTGTCCCAATGACCATGACAAGACGCGAGCTGATTAAAAACAATAGGAAGAACCCGAAAAAGGTGTTTAAGACGAACTATTTCCAGAATTAAATGAACGCGGGACATAATAGGAGAGAATAAAATTAAGACTAAAATATAGTCGAGCCCTTTTATAGAAGGGGAAATTAATTACAGTCATTAACAAATCTTAACCACCGTATACTTTAATGCAGGATTTGAAGAGATAGAACGCCCACGATTAAGCTACATGATATCGGGCAATGGCTTGATCCATCTCCACCAAGAAAGCACGAGCCTCATCTAGAAGGAGCTGATAAATACAGTCCAGTGTTTTGGGGAAGCTCTTGTTTTAAGGGACGTTTCAATGAGTCCTTGATCGTTCCTTCCGCTCAGCCCAAAGACGAGCACGCACAACCTGACGATGAGTCATTAAACACTCCACCTCTTTTCGAACCAACAACAAACGGCGAACCTCTTTCGAATCATCTCTGATCACAAGACCGGGACCGACCCTAGAAACACCAAAAGACCATCTCAAGGACGCGATATCACAGTTGTAGGAAATATCGAGAGAGGAAAGACACACAGAGACAACAGATGCCCCTACTGAAGCATGAGTCCTAAAGTACAGGAGAAGGGGAAGAAAAGATTCTAACAAGACAACACAAAACCGGAACTATGATAGGGTCAGCCGGTATTGACCCAAATCCGAGATGAGAGAGGAACCCTTGGGTAGTGCTCGGGGTTATGACTAACAGGGGGCTCCCAATAAAAAAGATAATACAAAGGAAAGCTCGAAGCCGCAACTAAGTAGGGGGATCCCGGAAGGAAATGAGGACTAAAGGACGCGCTCTCAATATAAGCTATGACTGATTACCAAGTCTGCAAGTCTCGACAAAACAGTCAGGGGGCTAATGTAAACACGGGGGAATTTAACTAGATCCGAGGACACCAAATAGGGGGCTTCGGGTGTGAACCGAAGTCACTATTTGTAAAGCCGGAGTCACTCTTTGTAAAGCCGGGGTCACTCCTGCCGACAATGGGATGTAAATGGGTTGTCTCAAGGATTGGGGTGCCTCAAAGGAAATAACTAGTGGGCCCCAAGTAACCCAGCTGTAACAGTACATGTGTACGATTAATAATATAAGACTTACCAAGAAAGATAGTTGAGTACACGTGTACGGCACTTACATGTCAGGCTTTGTCTATAAAAGGAGGAATTCCTTCCAGAAAGAGATAGAGTTCTCCAGATAATGGTATTGTGTATTGGGATTAGTCTCCTCATTACCCTATGATAATTTAAGGGTGTTTAGACTAACTACACACCACAGAGAGCTCTCCGCATCAACTACAGATTCCTCCATCTGTTCGAGTTACATTACTCCACCACCGAGCATGGCAGCAGATACATATCTCCATGAATCACCGAGTATACAGAAAATGCTTCCATCCCTCTATGTCTTATGGAGTTCACAGCTCCACAGCGTCGCAACATCATCATCCCTTTCCAACACAGGCAACTATCCATCATCGTGGTCAACTATATTGAGATTTCTGAGACTGAATGGCAGCAGCCATTATCATCAATCACCGGTGTAACCATAACAAACCAGAAAACTAAAATGAAGACGAAGAAGAATAAAAATCACGTGAAGATGAAGATAGGTTCCCTGAATAATTCTGCAGGTGCCTTTATCAATTCTGAGCTTCGACATTTCTCGCAACTTTTACTTGCTCAAATGTTTGTAACTATTTCATAAAAGGTCAGAATGACCTCAATCTTTCGCCATTGCCTTCGTCTTTTCGTCATCTTCAAGGTGATGCGAAGAAATCACGAATTTGAATGAGTTCCATTCCCTTTTGATTAAGATGGCCTCAAACACCTAAGAAATTCAAAAGCAAACAAAATAAAAGCATAATGATACAAAAACTACCAAGAAAGCAAAGCATTTGAGTACCTAACTAGTGCAAATATTGCACCTATCATATAGCTATTCAAAAAGGTGTCGGAGCCCAACATTTTCCTAGGCTTCCAACTAGTTTCTTGTATAACAAATTTTCTTTTTATTCTTAAATAAATTTATTGTTGAATAAAAAAATATGATAATAAAAATAATAATAATTCATTTTTTTGTCATTTAATTTTTTTAATTTTAGTTTTTACCTTTTTGGTTTTATAAAAGATGTCGCCAAGGGCTTTTATTGAAAAACGACAAGTTATTTACACAGGATTGGTTGGGAGCCTCGCAACAAAAATTTCTGGATAGCCAAACCCATCCTATGAAATGCAAATTCTTAAATGCAATTTCTTTTCAATTAAATTCACTACTTCTGTCTTCTGTATTGGCACATTCTTGCGATGTATCCACATTTTGGTCGTATTCATCTTCTTTCTCTGAGGTGCCCTTAAAGGTTGATTTTTCTTCTTTTGATTGACAAACTTTACTTCTTTAGCCGGTTCAAGTTTTTCTTTTTGGTGGTTCCACAGTCCCTATGGCTTGTCACAGTTCTCAAACACTTTATTTATACCAAGTATGTTGTTCTTCAAAACATTTTTCCTGCAAACAAATTCTTTTTGATTTTTTAGTTTTTCAATTTCTTTTGGATTTTTTGAAATATTTTGAAAATTGGAAATAAAAGACGACTTATTTACAAATTCAGGTGGGTCTGATTGATTCAACATAATGAGCTAGAGACTTACCTGACTCAGCCTCTATTGTTCTTACCACTTTTTGTCCATCCTCTTGGCTTGTAGACTTCAACCTGGGTGATGGTTGTGTAAGAAGAATTGTATTTTTATCCCTAAGATGAGGTGGCTTGTAAATTATTCTGCTTCTTGTTTGATTTGGAACTTCATTACCACCCTCAGTTGTAAATGGATCCACCCACCTAGATGAACATTGATTCGTTGCATGCACTGGACCAGGAAAGATATCTGAGAGATAGATTGGACTCGCGGATGGTTGAACGGGATAAGACAAGATCTCTGAAATATGAACAGGCCGGATGGATGCTGCCCGCTTTGGTAGAAGGTCAGAGATATGCATAGGCTCTGCTGGGAATTGGTTGGAATTTGACACGTTCATTGGTTGCTCAACTCCATAATAATCTGCCATTAATTCAGATAGAAAAACAGGACGATTAGTTGAATTAAATGAATTCACAGTTTGTACCTGATCCGCGAAGAGATCACTAATGTGGACGGGCCGATTCACCATAGTTTCTTTCTTGTAGATTGAGTCGGCTAAATTTGTATGGTTTTCTTCCAAGACAAAAGTGACCTTGGGTTCCCTTTTATGATAGGGTAATGGGTGCTTTGCCTCTGCAAAATTCCTCTGAGGACGTCCATATCTTCCCTGATTCCAGTTCTGGCTCTGCCCCTGGTGTGGTCCTCCGGCTACTGCAATTACTGACGCAACTGTCATGGTATTCACTTGATTTTCTTCAATAAATGTGGTCCCTCCATTATTATTCCCATTAGATTTCTCCGGATTGGTCAACCTTATCATTCTTCCCGTGTCCAATGCATTTTGAATCTGTGAACCCGCCTTCCATAAAGAGTGTAATGTTGGATAGTAAGATGATATCATCCGGTTCTAATATTCATGGTTCAAACAATTCATTATAATATCTACCATATCTTCTTCGGTTAATATCTCATCGAGCTCTAATGCCTTGGTACTCCAACGTGGAAAGAATTCTGTAAATGCCTCATTGGGTTCTTGTTTGACCGCCTCTAAGTGTTTTCGAGTAAACTGAATTTTAGGGACCAACATAAACCGTCTCACAAACATATCGACCAAATCCTGCCATGTCGAAACTAAACTTGGCTCTGTTTTCATCAGCCACTTTAAGGATATCCCGGTCAAACTTCTTTGGAACAATTGGACTAACAACCCATCATTAATACCTAATGGTTTCAAGTACCCAACACATGCGAATATGGATTTTCGGGCACCCAGTTCCATCATATCTGTCCATATCCGGAAATTGGAATCCAGGAGGTATACGAATATCCGGATAAGGATATAGCACATGTACATCTACTGTATCCCCATCCATTTTTTGTAGAGTCCTCTCGATCTTTTTGAGCCTCTGAGATAACTGTCTTTCTTGTGTTGTAATCTTTGCCATTTTATCAAAATTTTCATTTTTAACCTCTCCAAAAATGTCCTTTTCAAAATTATTCTCTTTAACCTCTTTTTTATTATGATTAATTTTACCGTCCTCCATTTCAGGCCCATCATATTTTCCCGTGGACTCAGCAATGGCCTCGAGAGTAAACTTCTTGGTCTTGGCTTCCAATTCTGTGAACTTGGTATCCAAAAACTTTTGGAATTGTTCGCGCAACCAAGACACTGCTCCAGCATTGCCAGCTATTTCAGATTCTATGGTCATGTTCCTGTTTTCAAGGTAACAAACAGAATATATGGTAACACAAGTGTGCTTATGCCTCGGATTTTGTGCAATAATGAATGCAATTTAAAATTAATACACGTGCATGCAGCTTCAACTGATTCTCGGGTAAGCTTGAGTTAACTTAGCAAAATATACCTCAGACGTAGTTAGACTAGTCTTCTTTGGTACTAGGCAAAGGCTTGTGGTGGTTCAGCTGGTAACTCCCGTAAGGCCCAAGGCACGGGTTCATCTTACTAGCCACTTGTTTTCTTAAGAATCGGACGTCTGACGATGCAAAATGTAATGCAAATGTGCAAACGGGTGCGTGTGTGCAAATACCGAGTAGTGTAAAATCAAAAACCTAAAATCCCAATTATTTTTCGAGTTAGATTCTCAAAGTCCCCAGTGAAGTCGCCACTGTAGATACCGTCGAAATCGGTTAGGATCTCTAAATATCCAAAACGGGAATCACGTGGAAAATTATTAATACGAGAAATCGCCACCCAACTTAGAGAGTTGGGACCCACAATAAGTACTAGTACAATTACAGAGAATGAATCCGAGAATTAAGATATGGGTTAGGAAGGTGTGAGACACCTAACCCTTCCAATCCGAAGATTGGACTCTACTTTACAATTGGGATACAAGGGTTTTGATCAAAAAAAAATATATAAAAATAATCAAACTTGACAATATTATACACCTGTTTCGGCTATTAGGAAATCAATGTATCTTGGATTAGGAACCAACCAAAATATAGTTGCCGCAAATCGTATTAGAATATTGCCAACACTGCTACCGTTCTCAAACTATTTCTCCCAACCTTTCTTCTTCTTTTCTCCACAAATTTCCTTCCCAGTTACCTCCTAGATTTCTACGGAATTTTTCCTCATTCGACACCAAAAAAATGGTTCCCTATTTATAATCTCACTTCCTTAACTATGATCTTAGGATTAAACGATCCAATCTGATGACTCAAACCAAAAACCTAAATATCATTTCCCATTTTAACGAATATTATTCCTATGTTCTTTATATTATTCATTTTCATTTCATTTCTTAAAACAAAATATTTTCATTTAAGCCTAAAATCTAAGCAAGGGAGGGAAGTCTTGGGAATAAATTAAAACAAAGTGTTGACATTTTTACTCATATTATTAATGGGGTGGACAGTCTAATTTTGGTATAGGAAACGAATGGGATTTTGGGGACCAATGGGTGTACTGTTTGGGTGGACTTAGTGGACACATAAGTCTAGCTAGTGCTATTTTTGATCGGTGGGCACCTATGTCAAAGTTGACACATTTAGTAACGATGGAAACTAAAGTGCATATGCATAAGTGCGTCACTAAGCTAGCATAGACGGGCTGATTTGATAGTGCACTCTGGCTCACCAAATGTAATTATTTTGGGCTCGCAACATACTCAATGCCTAGGACCACTTCGGATACAATACTGCGGCAACATTCGTGACCGTGCAAAATTGGGGTGTCTACACCCAAATCAAGTCCCGCTTTCAGTTCATTAATTCACCATTAAATTGCTTCCAGGGTGTTAGTCCTCAAGGGAGTTGGGGGAGTTGGGTGTAGTTTGGTTTTTTCCTGTTAGTCGTGGGGGAGTTCAAAGGAATCTCTCGAAATCTTTGTTAGTCGTGGGAGAGTTTAGAAGAGTCTCCCGAACTCCCTAGAAAACCATGTTAATCGTGGGGGAGTTCGAAAGAAACTCTCAAACTCCCTGTTAGTCGTTAAAATTAGAATGATAGGGAGTTGGTGTTTTTGGGGGAGTTCTGGGGAGTTCTAGAGAATTTATAGTGTATTTTTTCCTCACTCCAAATCTCTCAAAAAAGTAGAGATTTCTGGAGAGTCTCTCAAACTCCCCACACTCAAAACACCAAACTCTCTCAAACTTCCCACACTCTCTTACACTCCCTCAAAATCCCCAAGATTCAAAATATATTAAACTCCCCCTAACTCACTCGTGGACTAACCCCTGAATTTTTTTTTATTTCAACATAGTTTTCTCATGCCATCCAAAAGTGACACTTCATATCCAGAGAATGGTTGATGTTGTGACAATTTATGCGCAAATCGTGTTTGATGAAATTTCTCTGAGAATTTTCTTTATTTTAATGCCTATGTCAGTATACTTCGGTAATAATTTTATTAATTATTCTCTCATAAATTATAATGGAATAAAGATTTTGTTAATTATGTACACTGCATACAAAATTCAGATGATTGAGATTGATACTTTACTACCCGTTTGTAACAAAGAACTTTACCTACAACTACTGATGTTGTTGTTTGAACACATGATATCATTCTTAGAGAAATATTTGATTCTAAAAACAAACCCATATCATCGAAGAACAGTTGTTTGAATTGAAAGATTCTGTATTGTCATTATTATTTTGATATTTGCATTTGGATTGATATGATTCATTGCACGCTGTTGTATAGGGTGAACCCAAAACAGAGATGGATACATCCCAACATAGTTATGCCACTGGAAGAAATACGATGACCAAAGAACAACAAGCTACTCGGAGAGAAAGGTGTCATGTTGGCAAAATAAATCGTCGATAAAACATGACGGATGAGGTGAAATAGCTACAAAAGGAGCGTAGGTGAAATCATTATAGAGCTAGGCAGCAAAATGTGTAAAGCAGAAATCATGAGAGACTAAGATGAGCAAGTTCCTGCTTCAAGATACCTATCTAGGTTTTGGTTGCCTTGATAAATAGGGCCCCCTAAATTATATCACTTATCTTACTTAAGTACAGATTTGTAGGCTTAGGTAGGGGTGTAAATTCGGGCAGGCCAGGCCGCCCGACCCAAAAACTAAGACAGTCCGGTCAGGCCAGGCTTAACATTTGTGAGCCCGTAAACAAATTCAGGTCGGGCAGGCCGGGTAAAAGTAGATAATTTGCTATCCAAAGACCGTCCAAAGCCCGTTTTTATACGGGCAGGCCAGATCGGGCCGGACAGACCACTATTTTGAATTTTTTTTTCTTTTATTTTAAATTTAAATTTTCAAATGAATGGTATTAAATGTATTTATTTTTAATACAATATCCTTTCCTTTCTAACATTGCATACCGTAAATGATAGTATTATTTTATATTTAAATTATAATGACAAACTTTTAATTTTAGCCTATAATAAATAATTAATTAGAGTACAATAAACTTTCTAATAAGAAAATTTATTACCATTAATGTTTTTAAAAGGCTAATTATAAGTAAAAACAACTATATATTTTATTTTTCTTGACAGAAAATTGACAATTATAAAATGGTAACTTCTAAGTCTTTTTAAGAGGATATTAAATGATTAATGGCACATAGAAGGCTTTCAGGCCGGGCACCAGGACGGGTATCAGGCCGGGCATCATAATTAATAGCAAAGCTCGAGACCGTCCAATAAATTAATCCAGGCCAGGTCGGGTGGCCCATGACGGGCCATAACAAGCTTTGGGCTACTTCGGGTACATGTGGGGTCAGGCGGATACAGGCAGGCCGAGTATTTTCGGGTATTATTTACACCCCTAGGCTTAGGCACCGACCTATGAGTTACCATGCCCAGGCATCAACTTATAAGGTACTGATTTGGAGGCCTAGGCGCTAACTCTGCCATGGAAGTGTTCGATGATTCATGAGACAGTGGAGACGCTCAGGGTTGTTGAGCCTCTGTAATTAAGCATGTGTTTCTCTAAAACAACTCTTAGTAATTGTAGGTCAATGTGGAATGCTCAATCTAATCATAGATAGCAGAAGAAGGTGAACATCATTGCCAGGGGTTCCATCAATCTGTAAGAAATTTTGTCGATGTAAAGTTGTGTTTAATGGTATTGGCGTGTGTCATACTTTTGCGAAAAATGGAAAATACATTTGAAAAAGCTAGCATTTGACGACGTGCAACGCACGTGCATTTCACTTTTTTCTTTTTGAAACTGAAAATTTGAATTTAATTAAGACTGGGAGAGTACATAGTTTGCTTCCTCCTGCATTTTGGCAGAGATCTCTTGTGGAGGTTCTAGCAACCAAACACTGCTCAAACACTCTATTCTAGCTAACTTAGATAACGAATCAGCTCTCATTTTTCTCTTTGGGCACAAAAACACAATGCCAAGATGTAAATCTACTAAAAATAGTTTTAGTATCCAGAATTAAATTACACAGCCTCCAGTCAATGTTAAAGCTGTAGTTATTAACTGCATCTACTACTATCTTTGAGTCCATCTCGAAAACTACTTGCTGCAAAGCTCTCTCTTCATCCCATTTTGTAGCTACCCATAACACTTTGCTTTCAGCATGTTCTGCACTTGATAGTCTTGTCAGATAGAAGCATTTCGAGCCTCTGTGGGTACCTGCAAAATCACGGATGATTAGTCCAATTCCACCTGAATGATTATAATGCAAATAAGAGCCATCAATATTAATTTTCAGGAAATCCCTATGAGGTGAAGACCAATGAAAATTCTCTCTTGTCTGCACAGTAGGTGCATTGTGAGCTAAGGTTGCTGAGAGTGTTTCATATTCTGAAATCTCCTTGTTGCATCTCTGAATCACAGAATCTAGAGAAGAGAGAGTATTTTGAAAAACTTTCTCACATCCTGCAGACCAGATACACCAAGCTATAATGGATATTTTGCAGACTAGATTTTCTTCAATCTGTTTATCCAATAGTTTATCAAACCAATCACAGAACCAATCCTTTGGGGAGACATCATTAGAAGAATGAATATCCAGAAATGCAAACCAAATTGCTTTAGAGAAATGACAAGGCAGTATAATATGTGCAGGAGATTCAGGAACTTGTGCACAGAAAGGACAAGAAAAATCTCCATCTTGGATGACATTGTGGAGTTTGTCTCTTGTAGGAATAATGTCTTGAATGCATTTCCATGTATGATGTTTTATTCTTCGTAGAATGTTTAACTTCCAGATCTTCTTGTAAATTCCTTGCATTCTTTGACCTGCAGATTCATTAGAAATCTTTTCATCCATCATTTTCCTGTATGAAGATTTAACTGTGAATCTTCCATTTTTTTCAAGCAACCAAACCAACCTGTCATTACAGTTATTATGAATAGATAGCTTCTAAATGAGTCGAGCAGTGGATTCTTCAAAGAGATTATAGATCAAATTTGTATTCCACCCTCCTATAACATTATCAAAAAGTTGATGAACATAAACATATTCATGAATATTTGTTGCTCCTATTCTTGGACTTGGGGAGTATCTAATTCTTCAATCCACCTGTCTTTCCAAATCATGATTTTTTTTTCATTCCCAACAGACCAACAACTCCATTTTTGTATAAAATGTAACTCAGAGCTAATGCTTCTCCATGACCAAGTAGAGTTAACATTATTCTAAGAATTGAATATTTTACCATCTGGGAAGTACTTTGCCTTTAGTGACTGAGCACAAATAGAAGAGTCATCTTCACATAACCTCCAAGCAGATTTATCTAGTAGAGCTCTTTTGAAAAGTTCTAGATCTTTAAAACCTAGCCCCCCTCCTCTTTAGGTTTATTAACATGTCTGAAAGCAATGTAATGCTTACCCTTGTTATTCTTTTTGTTTCTCCAAAACATTTGATGTCTTGAATTCATAGCAGCAATGGTTGTATCAGGCAGCTAAAAAGAAGACATGTGATGCACAGGGATGGCATTACTGACATTTTTAATCATGACTGATCTTCCATCTTCAGATAAATTGATACCATCCCATCTTGAGAACCTTGTATCCATTTTTTGAATAAGGGAAGAAAAAGGAATTGTTTTGTTTCTGCCCACAAAGAAAGGCAAACCTAAATATTTTTCTTCATAGATATTTAGTTTCCTACCTTGAAGGAGAAGTTGGGAAAGAAAGACCACTTACAAGCTGACAAGTTGAAGGAGAAGTATTAGTACTGAAAAATACAGCTGACTTATGAAAGTTAATAAGTTTCCCTGAGCAAGCACTGAAATTCTCTATTACTTGAAGTATCTTATTAGTTTGATATTGATTTGCTTTGAAGAATAGAATGCAATCATCTGCAAAGAGCAGATGATTGATTTTTGGGGTAGATTTGGAGATTTTCATACCTGTAATGTAATTTCTTCTTTCTTGCTGATTCAACTGTCTTGAAAAAGCTTCCATTGCTAGTATAAAAAAATAAGGGGAAAGAGGATCCCCTTGTCCTATTCCTCTTGTAGGTATAAAAGGTTGTGAAGGAGAGCTGATCATAACTTCAATTTGAGTTGTGTTTATGCACTGCATGATAAGGTAACAAAAATTTTCACAGAAACCAAACTTGTTGAGAACATCCCTGAGAAAGGACCATTCTAGTCTGTCAAATGCCTTTGACATGTCCATCTTGAGTACTAGATGACCCGTTCTTCCCTTTTGTATTTTCATTGCCTTGACTAACTCTTGGACTAAGCATATATTTTCAGATATTAGTCTGCCTGGGACATAAGCTGACTGCATAGGAGAAATAATGTTATCCATTTGCTTTTTGAGCCTTAAAGAGATTATCTTTGATACCAATTTGTAAATAATATTACACAATGCTATTGGCCTGAAATCCTCAGGTTTATGAGATGTAGAAGTCTTGGGAATTGAACATACTCTTGTGAAATTAAGCTTCTTGAGAAGGAATCCAGATGTGAAAAAAGCTTTCACTGTGTTGCATACATCTTCTTTAAGTATCTGCCATTGGGATTGATAGAATCCTGGAGGGAAACCATCTGAACCAGGTCAAGTCCAAGGTTCCATATTCATTAATGCTTGATGAATTTCTAACTCATAAGGAATATCTATTAACTCCTCATTATCTTGTTCTGAAATAAGAGAAGGAATATGTTGAAGAAATACTGAGCTGTCAGAAGGATTTGAAGTAGAACTAATATTCTTGAAATGAGAAACCAGGAGACTTTCTATTGAACTTCTATCTTGGCACCATGAACCATCAACAACTTGTAATGAATCAATTATGTTTCTAATTCTTCTTTGATTAACTCTAATATGAGAATATTTAGAGTTTTCGTCCATATCATTGTAGAAATGATCCATGGATTTCTGTCTATTGGATTTAGCTTCAATTTCATTAAGAGCATCAATCTGTTTCTCTACCCTTAAACCCTCAGAAGTATTAGAGCCATGAACATCAGTTGTTTGGAGATTAAACAATTCTTGTTGAAGATTAGTAGCTTTAGTATTAATTTCTCCAAAAATATTCTTACTCCATTGAGATAAGATATGTATAGTATTAGACAGTGTATCTGAGAGGATGGAAGTTGTAGAACCTGTTTTGTTAGGATTCCAAGCATTTAAAATAGTATCTTTGCAAGTATTGTTTTGCAACCAATTTTCAAAGAATTTCATGTTCTTTCCTTTTTGACTAGACTTGTTATACATAGAAAGAAGGATAGGAAAATGATCAGAACCTTTTTGAGTTAAATGCAAAAGCTTAACATCTGGATAACTAAGAGTCCATTCACTATTAACTAGAGCCCTATCAAGTCTAGACTTTATTCTGCCAGTACCATGACTATTACTTGTCCAAGTGAAAGGATTTCCACTAAATTCTAAATCATGCAAATCAGCATCTCTAATGCATTCTAAAACTTCTGGAGCAGTGAGTTCAGTACTAGTATTTCTCTAAGAGGCATTCAAGGTAATGTTTAGATCACCTAGGAGTATCCAAGGGATGTTAACTGAAGTACTCAATCTTCTAATGTAATCCCATTGAGCTGGTTGTTCATTTCTATAAGAAGTGCCATAGACACATGAAAGAAACCATTCTCCTCTACTAGGATCATTTTTAACTAGTGCCTGAAACATATTACTATAGGAAATTAGAATATCTAGGGTAAAACCATCTTTCCATAGAAGGATGATGCTACCAGCCTGACCTACAGAAGGGACATATGATTTATTGGGTAACTTTAAACCATTAGTAAGGTTTAAAATTCTATGATCATTTATCTTAGTTTTACACAAGAAAATGATATCCGGAGAGTGAATATTGTTAAATGCATATCTCTAGTATATTTCCCTAGAAATCCATTACAATTCCAGCTTACTATTTTCATTTTAATGTAACTCTGAAGATGAAGAAACTTGATACTCAAGTTATGTAAGTCTCTTTGTACGGACGAAAGTAATGCAGAATTTAAAACCCTAGTATTAAAAAGGCTATGATTGCAATAAATGTGAATATAAGAATGTAAAAAATTGTAAAAAGAAATTTTATGAAGAGTAAGAACAGTTACCAGAATATTTGAGGCCTCATTCATCTCATGGGAGGTCTCTCCTGCTCTTTTTCCTCCTTCTTCATTGAGATCGTGCTCCATATCATCATTTTGGTTAGAGGATGGAGTAGCCCCAGTATTACTTTCCAAGACATCAATAGGATCTTCTTTTTTGGATCTCTTGTGGTTTCTTATTTCCCCTTCTTCAATCTGGGTTTCTTGTTGAACTTCTCCTTCCATTTTCTTACGGCTAGCTTTGCAGATTCTTTCTAGAAACATATCAATGTCATCGCAAATCTCCACACCATATGCTTCAGCAAGTTCATGCATATAGTTTATATATTGGTCAGTTGTAAACCTTCTGATCATGAGATCATGTGCTACATTGGCACATTCTTCTTCATTGTGATCAACGACATAACAGTTAGGGCAGAGATTGTGGGGTTGTTTTTCACAATGAAATTTAATCCAAGTAAATCCTCCAGCAGCAATATTCCACCAACCTCCCCTGTATAGTGGCTTAGTGAGATCTATTTTGACTCTAGAATTGATTGTAGTACCAAAGGAAGGTCTGCAATCTTCAGGATCTGTAGAAATCTTGTCACCTAACTCTACAATGGCTTCATTCACAACTTCAATAGAGTGATGCTCAGGTAAAAGGTTTTAAACTACAAGTATCATTCTTAAATCTTAAAACCCCAGTCTCTAGCAGGAATAACAACATCATATTTTTGCAAGTTTAGATGACACTTGTTGACATTTCAGGGACCTTTGTTGAGAATATAGTTCATTGCTTCCACTGTGAAAAACTTGAACAAAAATAGGTTTCTGTCTAAAGCTCTTACATCTTTAACTCTGAAACGATTCCACAATATGATAACCCCTTTCCTGACAGTAAAATCCAAATAGTGAAAACAGTTATATATACACAAAATATGTGAGGGTAAATTTAGTCATTTTAATATGATGTTCACCCGAGTGGTGATTCTTGTGATGACTGAATCCGAGAAATTTGTTTCTCCTATGAGTATAACATTGTTCAATCTGGGTACAACAAAAGACTTAACAGAATCGAAAGTTATTCTAGGAATTTAAAATAAAAAAGGAGAATCCTCCCCGTAAACTAATGCATCTGATTTTCTTCCTTCTTTGTCTAATAAGTCTACTGCTCCATTTGCACTTTTTTCTGCAAATTAAAAGCCCGAGAAAGAGACCATGGTATTGCCAGAGTAAAAGCTTCATCCATGATAGTTTTGCATTTCCACCTAATGGAGTCATTTATGCCTTGTATATATTTGTGTTAGAGCATAGCTCGGTTGAACCCACCAAGCGTTGATATGTCAAGTTTGGTTGTCATATTTTAGTGAACTAAAACTCATTTAAAGAGTCTCTTGATTATTTACTAGAATCAACTTCGTATAGGTTAGCTTGAAAGTATTAGGATATGAGACATTACAAGTATTGCGTGAAGACTTGAAGAATTTGAAGAAGTAAGGAGCTACAACGACAACATCATCCTTCCACTTGAGGTTAGTAATATTTGACTTGAACTGTTTCATTCCCTAACGTATCTTTCAAGTCGTGCATATTGAAAACATAACTGCGAAGTTGTGAATGATTATACTCTAGTTAGACGTAGTATTAAGGAATACAATGTGAAGTATAACGCTTATCTTTTGGACTTCGTATATAATACATCGACATAATCGTATGAATGCTATTGTGATTATGTATGCGTATGGGTGAATATTTCGTCCTAGGAAACAATGTTTTACTTTCTTTTAAAGGAAGTAAATTCATAAACTTGTTTTGTGAATCGAAAGGGAAATCACTAGGCTTATTGATGTTGTTATTCATTGCAAATCTTTTGAATTACCAATATGTGTGTTAGTATAACCGCTCATAACTTGTTTATGTATCTTGGTAAATCTATTCACAAGGCCTGACTTTTGTATTGGTATGACTTTTATTAGTGAAACGGATCTTAAGTAATCACCTGATATGGTAAGATCGATATCTTGAATTTGGTGTGACTAAATACTAGCCATTGGGTAACCGATCCTAGTAAGAGGTGTGACCGATCACAAGAGAGAGTGTAATCGATCCTTGTAAGAGGTTTAACAAGTTTTAGTAAGTTGGTGTAACTGATACTATAACTTGGTCGACCGATCACAAGTTTTACAATAAGATGTGGTAGCCGATCCTAGTACTTAGTTAGCCATTTTATGGTAACTAGTGTAACCGATCCTAGTACCCACTTGGAGGTAGAACCGAAACTTTATGTTGAGGTAGAACCGTGATACCCATTAATGGTGATTTGATAGGATAATCAATCACATAGTTCTTGGAAGTCAGATGAACCAACTAAACTTGTTTGGAAGTGTGGTAAATCGGTTCCAAGATTGTAAATATGTAAAAGGATTTACAAAGTAAAGATGTCGATATACTTTGAACATGTGCAGTAACTCTTATCATTTATTGTTCAAAGATATTCCTTAATAGCTAAAGGGGAATCTCGGATAGAAATAAATTGAGAATCTTTTAATTAAGGTTTTTAGTTTTTATATGCTTTTAATTTCCAACAATTAAAATGCATAGCTTTATAAATTTAAAATTAGTAATGTGCATTTACTAATTGGAGATTTTCTAATGAGATTTCGGTCATTAATTGGACAGAGCATTTTCAGGAATTATGAAAACCGATTTTGTGTTTATTGCGTATATTTGAGAATATTCAGTTTTGGAAATTCCTTGGTGTCCAAACTACCTTGGTCTATAAATATTGAAGTTTGCATTTCAAGCAAACTAATCCTCAGAGCCAGCAAAACTAGCTGGTTGTGTTGTTACTGGTGGAGCCGCCTATTCGGAGAGGAAAGTAACCTAATTAGGCGAAATCTCTTACGGCCACTCGGTTTAAAGACTTCTTTGGTATTGAGAAGCTCTATTAGTACCGTTGGTGGAAAAACTAGATAATTGCAGTTTATTATTAGTTTTCGATTGATTTGATTGACTAACGGTCGTTCAACTTTGATTGCACCTAGTTTGTTTATGCTTGAGAATCTTCTCTTCTAATATAAGATTCACTCAAAATAGATCGAAGTTTCGACGGGGATATTTAGACTGTTTGTAGTTCCAAAGACGTCTTGTGATAATCCATTGTTAACAGACTCCATTCTGTGTGTGATTTATCACAAGAGATTCAAGTTGATT
Source organism: Papaver somniferum (assembly GCF_003573695.1). NCBI lineage: Eukaryota > Viridiplantae > Streptophyta > Magnoliopsida > Ranunculales > Papaveraceae > Papaver > Papaver somniferum. The sequence continues at coordinate 51,395,641 of NC_039365.1, forward strand.
GTGTGCAGGTGTTTATTGAAGATCAAAGAAGATTTGAAGACAAAGAAGATATTTGGGTCCATAATCTTTGGTGTGCACAATACTTGTTTCGGATGAAAAGGATCCAACTATAATCGGTTTATCTTTGTGATAGATTTGATTGATTAGTTGAGTAGATCGGCATCAATACAATTCTTTGTGATTCAAAGTATTGATTGCAAAATCTTGACAATTACTTTGGTAATTGTTATTGGATATATCTAAGGACCTTAAAAAGGAGTTTATTGGGATAAACGGAAGAGCCCTTTGTCGAACTCATATCACTTGGTGAAAAAGAGTTGTTACCGAACATATTTGTTTTTCCTTTACTGTTTGGAATACGAACCAAAGGAATTGTTCCAAGTGAGTCACTTATTGCAAGTTGGAGGCGCAGTGATACAGACGGAACTAGGTGAAATATAGGTTTAGTTGCTTGGTCTCAACTATGCGAAGATGGTTTAGATTTTGTATAACGGCTTAATCCTGAGAGTATTCAACTCTGGACAAGGTCCCGGGGTTTTTATGCATTTGCGGTTTCCTCGTCAACAAAATCTTGCTGTATCTTTTACTTTTCTATATCCGCAATTATAATTGTTTTATTATAATTAGAAGTAAAATACACAAACGTTAATTCCTATTTACTTGATAGCAATCCTATTGTGTTTGGTTAAGTCTGAACCTTTTATCAAGTAAACATACTTGGTTGTTTTATTATCTCGATCTTGTATCCATAGTCAATCACACAATTTATCTTGTTGTCGTATTTTCTCGATCCCGTATCCATAGACGATCACACGAAGTGTGAACCGATTAGTTGTATTGTCTCGACTCAGTCCATAGACAATCACTTTCGTAGAAAGGACTTATAGGTGGAAAAGTTTTAGATTGAGGTATATTTGGGTACCCTCGTCTTTTCAATTGGTATCATAGCAGGAAAACACGAAAAGATCTAACAATCTGTGTTTGGTGCTATCCAACCTATAAGAAATGAATCCTTATCTGATTTAGTTATCATAATAGAAGTATTTGACATCTCCAAGGTCCCATGGTGGAGAACACAAATGAAGAGTGCAATACTCTCATTAAATGAATCGTCTAGAAGTTGGTTGAGAACTTACAACTTCTCAAGAAAGCCTCTATGAGATTTAAGAGATAACTCATTGATTTCCACTTTGGATGGATACCTCAAACAAGGAAATCAATACAGTTCAATAAGTTTTTTTGTTGATCTAAATGGGTTACAAAATATCTCCTCGGTTGCTTCTATTTCTTACTGTGATCTCTTTACCCAGAGAAATTGTTACGCCAAAATCTTAAATTTTATGAATCTTACCTTTGGTCCTGTATCAAGTATATTCATAAATAATCCGGTTGGATTAGATTTTAGAAGAAACCATATGGAAACATATTTACAAACAGAGAATCGAGTAACTCGAAACGTAACTAATAAAGTAAGAACTCTTACTATATTAAAAAACAATATTGTAATAAGATCTTATTACAATATAAGTCGAGTTAAGAAAATACTTCGAACTTATGAGAACAAGAAGTATCTCTTCATCTTCTCCATGAAAAGTAGCCATATGCACTCACCTCACAATGGTTTCTTCAAAACCAGCGACAGGCTAAAAGGTATGAGTAATCTGGATGAGTCGAGCTGTGTTATAACCCATAACTCATGGGTTGATCTTCATTTATATGGGCTATTTAGGTTCCTAAATATCCATGAATGGATTGGTATCATTCATATTGAAAAAATCTATTATCGAAAATATGTTTTCTCAAAAATTGATGTCTCTTCAACATCGAAAATAAAAACCTGGAGTATTATGCAAGTTTTCATAATATTTTCGGTCAAGGTAAACTTTTTGATTTCTCAAAATAGTTATCTTGAGGCTCTCATAAGCATACTTCCAAGAATGATACCTAATGAAGATCTAAGGAGAAAATTGATAACAATGATTCTCTTCAAGAAACTTGCTCGAATGTTCAAGGGAAAGTGCTACCAAATTCTCTATATGGTGAATAGAGTAACCCGTGGAGAAATTGTCAGTGAATACTGTAGTCACGAGATTGAGAAATATCTTGATTTCTTGGAATCAGACAGGCTGACTTTGTGCAACAACACATGCTATCATTTAATTCAACTCATATCATCTTCAAAGGTGCATGCATCCAGTTTACTAGATGGCGCACTAGGCCTAATCGGTAGAAGAGTTTTGCTTAACAAAAGAGTCGATGTTGAATATAAACGAGTACTCTACTATAAGGAGTTGATAAAAACATCCCATGAGAACTCCTCAAATAATGCTTGCATCTTACCATCTATCTTAATCATTATGAGGATGTTTTGTGGAAGTTTCAGTGTCTACTCGATGAGTGAAAATACGAGGGTACCTAAATATACCTCAATCTAAAACTTTTCCACCTATAAGTCCTTTCCCCAAAAGTGATTGTCTTTAGACCGAGTCGAGACAATAAAACTAATTATTTCACACTTCGTGTGATCGTCTATGGATACAAGATCGAGATAATATAACAACGAAGTATGTTTACCTGATAATAGGTTCATACTTAACCAAACACAATAGGATTGCTATCAAGTAAATAGGATTTAACGTTTGTGTAATTTACTTTAAATTATAATAACAACAATTATAATTGCGGAAAATAAAAGTAAATGACACAGCAAGATTTTGTTAACGAGGAAACCGTAAATGCAGAAAAACCTCGGGGCCTTGTCCAGAATTGAATACTCTTAGGATTAAGCCGCTATACAAAATCAAACCAACTTCGTATAGTTGATACCAAGCAACTAAACCTATAGTTCACCTAGTTCCGTCTGTATTCCCATGCCTCCAACTTGTAATAAGTCACGTACTTGGAACAATTCCTTTGGTTCGTATTCCAAAAAGTAAAGGAATAAAAATTTTGTTCGGTAACAACTCTTTTAAATCAAGTGATTGAGTTCGATAAAAGGCTCTTCCGTTTATCCCAATAAACTCCTTTGTCATGTCCTTAGATCTATCCAATAACAACTACCAAAGTAATTGTCAAGATTTTGCAATCAATACTTTAAATCACAAAGAACTGTATTGATGCCGATCTACTCAACTAATCAATCAAATCTATCACAAAGATAAACCGATTATAGTTGGATCCTCTTTACCCGAAACATGTATTGTGCACACCAAAGATTATGAACCCAAATCGGAAATCTTCAAAGTCTTTTTTTGTCTTCAAATCTTCATAGATCTTCAATAAACACCTGCACACAATCAACTTGAATCTCTTGTGATCAATCACACACAGAACGGAGTCTGTTAACAATGGATTATCGCAAGACGTCTTTAGATCTACAAACAGTCTAAAGATCCCCGTCGAAACTTCCATCTAGTTTGAGTGAATCTTATATCAGAAGAGAAGATTCTCAAGCATAAACAAACTAGGTGCAATCAAATTTCAACAACCGTTAGTCAATCAAATCAATCGAAAACAAAAGATAAACCACAATTATATAGTTTCCCACCAACGGTACTAATAGAGCTTCTCAATCCCAAAGAAGTCTTTAAACCGAGTATCCGTAAGAGATTTCGCCTAATTACGTTACTTTCCTCGCCGAATAGGAGGATCCACCAGTAACAACACAATTAGGTAGTTTTGCTGGCTCTGAGGATTAGTTTGCTTGAAATGCAAACTTTGATATTTATAGACCAAGGAAGTTTGGACACCAAGGAATTTCCAAAGTCGAAAATATCCTCAAGATATGCAATAAATTCCAAATTCGGTTTCCATAATTCTTGGAAATGCTTTGTCCAAATATTGACCGAAATCTCTTAAAATATCTCCAATTAGTAAATGCACATTACTAATTTTTATTTCCCAAATATAAAATTAAAAACCTTAATTAAAAGATTCTCAATTTATTTTTGATTCGATATTTTCCTTTAGCTATTAAGGAATATCTTTGAACAATAAAAGATAAGCGTTACTGCACATGTTCAAAGTATGTTGACATCTTTACCTTTTAAGTCCTTTTTCATACTTACAATCTTGGAATCGATCTTCCACACTTCCAAACAAGTTTAGAATTGGTTCGTCTGAATTCCAAGAACTATGTGATTGATTATCCTATCAAATCACCAAACATGGGTTTCACGGTCTTACCAAAACAAGTTTCGGTTCTACCTCCATGTGGGTACTAGAACTAGTCACGCTAGTTACCAAAACTTGGTTGAATAGGTACTAGGATCGGTTCCCACATATATATGGTATCTAACTTGTATTTGTTGCACATGTCTATAGGATCGGTTCCCAATATCTAAAAACGTGTTGCACATGTTCATAGGATCGGTTCCCATTATATAGAAACTTATTGTACTTCTTACAAGGATCGATTCCCCTCTTGTGATCGGTTGCACCTCTTACTAGGATCGGTTCCCCTTTGCCTAGAGTTGGTCATACCAATAACACTAAATCGATCATACCATCTCAGGTGATTACTTAAGATCGGTTTTTCATACCAAACAAAAGTCAGGCCTTGTGAAAAGTTTTACCAAGAACATAAGCAAGTCATGAGCGGTTATACTAATCACACATATTGGTAGTTCAAAAGATATGCAATGAATAACAATACCAATAAGCCTAGCGATTTCCCTTTCGATTCACAAAACAAGTTCATGAATTTACTTCCTTTAAATGAATGTAAAAAATTGTTTCCTAGGATGAAATCTTCACCTCATACCCATATATAATTACAATAGCATTCAAACGATTATGTCGATGTCTTATATATGAAGTTCAAAACATAAGCGTTATACTTCGTATTGTATTCCTTAATACTACATCTAACTAGAGTATAATCATTCATAACTTCGCAGTTATATTTTCAATATGCACGACTTGAAAGATATGTTAGGGAATGAAACAGTTCAAGTCAAATATTACTAACCTCAAGTGGAAGGATGATGTCGTCGTTGTAGCTCCGTACTTCTTCACATTCTTCAAGTCTTCATGTAATACTTGTAATGTCTCATATCCTAATACTTTCAAGATAACCTATACGAAGGTTACTCTAGTACATAATCAAGCGACTCTTTAAATGAGTTTTGGTTCACTAAAATATGACAACCAAACTTGACATACCAACGCTTGATGGGTTCAACCAAGCTATGCTCTAACAATGAGATTTCATCATAAACGGAATTATTATTGGGAAGGAAGTAAACAATAGTAAGAATACTTCTATAAGATTAAGTTATTTGCTGTAATACTTAATCCAGGAAAATAGACATCAGTTTTTGATTTCTTCCAATAAATTGTATACCGTCTATTATGAATAAAACTCTCTTATTCATAAAAAAATTATTGGTTTATAGTTTCTTTTCTTTTTGTGATAGTTTTCAATTACATAGCATGTGCTTGAATGTTTTATATTATTGCTATGTATGTTTATGGGATGTTTGATTTCGGTTTTCATGATCTTAATATTCGATCTCATATGTGTGAAACCTTATGGTTTGGGTGACTTTTTGGTTTAGCAGGATTAAGTTCTAGCCCATGTTAGTAGGCTTTATTAAAGGATCATTAGGGTTCCGATTAAAACAATATGTGAAAAAGTCACAATACGCTGAATCATTTGGTTTAGCATAAAAGCATATGTGTTTCGGGGTTTCAACTTTTGTATTACAATAGTTAAAACCGGTTTTCAAACTTTCTCTGGTAAAGGTTGCTCTTTGTTGTTGTTATTTTGTTTTGCGATAGGATGACAACATAACAGGGGAGAGTTCTATGTGAACTTGCGTTTAATGACATATCTTTCAGAGGAGAAGAGGATCCGAAGCTTAAGTTAACGAATTTGTTAGTTAATCGTTTTTCTGTTTAAGTAAAGCCTGATTTTATTGCATATATTTATTGTTTTTGCTTAACAAAATTTCGGTACAATTGATGTTTTATTCCATTATTTGTGTATGGATGTGTGTGTTACTCAATTGTTTCCGGTTAAGAAAAACTATTGTTATCTTGCTTTATGGTTTGGTATCAGTTAGAGCATAGCTCGGTCGACCTCGCATGCGTTGTTATATCAAGCATGTTTGTCAATGTTAGTGATCAAAACTATGAGTCTTGATTTCTAGTCTATTATAGATAAGTCTTGGACTAAGATAGAAAAGTGTAGTTGAGCTCAAGGACTTCATGGAGATTCATCATACAACGACGAAGATCTACTCAATGAACCATGGAACTTCATCAAAAAAAAGGTATGTGGAGACTTGAACTTATCTATCACTCAAAAGTATATCTATTCTATCTCCTACTTCTTATGAGACAAAAGTCGTATGCTATATAGACTGGATCATACACATTTGACTTTTAGAGCTGAGTATACTCCACTTATCTTTTTCTCGAAATCGTGTGTTGGTAAAGTGTTTCGCTTTGATCGGGTTTATCTTCACCTAGTGACGAAAATCATGAAAAGTTTCAATTACTTTAGAAATTGCTCTGACGAGAAAGGGATGTGAATAATGACTGAATAACGTCCTCTGAGAATGTTTCAATGGTTGGAATAAGAGTTTAGGTCTATATGGCCAATGATGGATATAAGCATTGTGTGGTAACACATATGTTCATAAGTCTTATTCCTTAATCCGAAGTTTTCGAACTTTGTTGATTGAGTGAAACCGGAGGAATTGGATTTGCCAAGTCCGTGAACTGACGTAAGTTCTCTTACCGAGAATTTCTGCTGGGATTTCTAAAAACTCGTTTGCGTGTTTAGTCTGCGAACTGGCGGAAGTCTCTTTGCCGAGATTTTCTGCTGAGTTTGGAAAACTCTGCCGGTTATCTTAAGTCCGCGAAATTTTTTGTGAACTTAAGTGGTTATGATCTAAAGATGTGCTCTGAACATGAAACTTAAATTACCAAGGAATGCTTTATGCAAACCGTGGCTATAAAGTTCATGAGTCGATTCATCGAATCGAATCATCTTTGTTTCAATTGTGTCTTGTGTAGTTACATAAGATCTCATAGCAATTGAACAACTCTCTAACTAGTTCATTTGAGTCAATTGAACTAGTTATGGTGAAGAAGAACAAGGTTAATATGAAATGCTCATATGGTTAATCTTTTGGGTTACTATGTTGAACCAACACACACATACACGTTTGGCACGGTTTTCACAAACCCAGTAAAACGTATATCTCAAGTGTGTGTGACAAGCTAAGTTTTCGATCTAACGGTTGAGAAATATTAGCTTGAATCTAAATCAGGTTTTCATCTAACGGTGAATATGGATTGTTTTATAACTAAGGAAAAACCCTGATTTGAAGGCTATATAAAGGAGACATCTAGCATTGGGCAAAACTAATCCCCACACGTCTGTGTGATACTAGTGCGCTCGCTAGAGTCGATTCTCCTCTAACCTTTGGTTTTCTTCTCTAAAACCAGGTTAACGACTTAAAAACTTCATTGGGATTATGAAGCCATACCGATACTACTTTTATCTTAGTTGTGTGATCTGATCTTGCATCTTCTATCGGACGAGTACAATCTATTGATTGGCTTGAGATCGTGAGAGTTCTCCGATAGGCAAGATAAAGAAGTCACAAACATTTTCGTCTCACTGTTCGTGATTCCTCGACATCCTCTTGTGTAGTCAAGTAAGATTGTTGAGAGGTGATTGATTAATCTAGGTTGTTCTTCGGGAATATAAGACCAGATTATCAATTGGTTCCTGTTTACCTTGATTTCATATCATAAGACGGAACAAAACCTAGGGTTTATCTGTGGAGACATATTTATCCTTTGATAGACTTTTCTGTGTGAGATAGATTTGTTTATTATCAAGTCTGCGATTTTGGGTTGCAGCTACTCTTAGTTGTGGGTAAGATCTGCTAAGGAAATCAAGTGCGCATTATCCTGCTGGGATCAGAGGCGTAGGGAGTACAACTGTACCTTGGATCAGTGGGAGACTGTTGGGGTTCAACTATAGTCCCGTCCGAAGTTATCTTGTAGTAAGATAGTGTTTGTAGCGGCTTAATACAATGTGTATTCAATATGGACTAGGTCCCGAGGTTTTTCTACATTTGCGGTTTCCTCGTTAACAAAACTTCTGGTGTTTGTGTTATTTCTTTTCCGCGTTATATCTTATATAATTGAAATAATACAGGTTGTGTGTTAAGATCATCAATTGTAAATCCAACCTTTGGTTGTTGATTGATATTGATTGATCCTTGGACATTGGTCTTTGGTATCGTTCAAGTTATTCCTTGTGTTTGATTAAAGACTCGATATTGTTTTAGATTGAGTAAATCAAAACAAGTGAGAGATATTAACTCCTTGAGATACTTTAATATAGATTGTGTCTAACTGTCTAGTTGATTCTCTAGCAAAGTATTTCGGAGTTAGTCCATACAGATTACTAATCGAATTATTGGGTGGTGTTGTTAGACCCCCGCTTTTTCAATATCAATTGTTTAGGCTTACGAAATCACGGTGCAATTGCAGTACTTTAATCTTTATGTTGTTTCAATTGCTTCCGGTTGAGGTATATAATTATGCAAGTTGATTTATTTGGTTTGAAAGAATTGTTTACGGCTTAACAAAAGAAAAGGTTTTCGGGATGAATTGTTTAGTCCAATTCGATTCCGGATAAGAGAAACTAAGTTAATTCTGATCTTAGTTAGACTTATCAAAATGGAGGTTTCGGTTATTTAATTCTAACCGAATGCCTTAAAAAGAAATGCTATTTAACTGACCTAGTACTTGTCTTGTTTAAAAGTGAAAGGTCTAAGTTATTGATGAGAATAACTAGAGCTTTATGAGAAAAATAGAGTTATTTCTAATCTTTATTTTGGTCGTATCGAACAAGCGATTGTATTTGTACAATCGGTTTAGAAAAGGAACTAAGGTGCTTAGTCGATTTTTGGTTTGCTAAACTATTAGGAAAAATTGCTTTCGGCAATTATTTCCTTGGTAACATATCAAAACAAAATTACTTTGTAGTTTCGGTTTTGATATTGGTTATCAAAAATGGTGTGTGGAACCCTCGTGCTTAACTCTTATAGGTTTTGCAAGTCTCTTGGTAAGATTTGTGAGATCCTTTCGGTTTGTCCTTTATTTGCTCGTACCTTTGTCATTTTATGACAAAAAGGGGGAGAAATATATGGAGTAAACAAGTGATATTGATATTGATTTGTACTAATTTGGTTTCACTAAGGAAAGGACAATGGTGCTTAAACATTATATCTAACGAAAAGAGTAAAGCATAGACTAAGGGGGAGTAACATATCATATGATGATGGAAATAACAAAGATGTTCAGATTAAAAATCTACCAATATTACCTTTAGGGGGAGTATTAGCTTTGTTATTATAATGTCAATAGAGGCATTTATGAATTGAATGTATACAGGTTATTGTGCTATTGAATTTGGGAATCAAGCATATGTGCAATGAATTCTGGTAATTTGTTTATCCATATGATGTAAGAGTTTTCTCACTAAAATTGACAAAGGGGGAGATTGTTAGAGCGTAGCTCGGTTGAACCCACCAAGCTTTGGTATGTCAAGTTTGGTTGTCATATTTTAGTGAACCAAAACTCATTTAAAGAGTCGCTTGATTATTTACTAGAGTCAACTTCTTATAGGTTAGATTGTAAGTATTAGGATATGAGACATCACAAATATTACGTGAAGACTTGAAGAATGTGAAGAAGTAAGGAGCTACAACGACGACATCATCCTTCCACTTGAGGTTAGTAATATTTGACTTGAACTGTTTCATTCCCTAACGTATCTTTTAAGTCGTGCATATTGAAAACATAACTGCGAAGCTGTGAAAGATTATACTCTAGTTATACATAGTATTAAGGAATACAATACGAAGTATAACACTTGTCTTTTGAGCTTCGTATATAAGACATGGACATAATCGTATGAATGTTATTATGATTATGTATGGGTATGGGTTAAGATTTTGTCCTAGGAAACAATTTTTTACATTCGTTTAAAGGAAGTAAATTCATAAACTTGTTTTGTGAATCGAAAGGGAAATCGCTAGGCTTATTGGTATTGTTATTCATTGCAAATCTTTTGAATTACCAATATGTGTGTTTAGTATAACCACTCATAACTTGTTTATGTATCTTGGTAAAACTATTCACAAGGCCTGACTTTTGTATTGGTATGACTTTTATTAGTGAAACCAATATTAAGTAATCACCTGAGATGGTAAGATCGATATCTTGAATTTGGTGTGACTAAATACTAGTCATTGGGTAACCAATCCTAGTAAAAGGTGTGACCGATCACAAGAGAGAGTGTAATCGATCCTTGTAAGAGGTTTAACAAGTTATAGTAAGTTGGTGTAACCGATCCTATAGCTTGGTCAACCGATCACAAGTTTTACCATAAGAAGTGGTAACCGATCCTAGTACTTAGTTATCCATTTTATGGTAACTAGTGTACCCGATCTTATTACCCACTTGGAGGTAGAGCCGAAACTTTATGTTGAGGTAGAACCGTGAAACCCATTAATGGTGATTTGATAGGATAATCAATCACATAGTTCTTGGAAGTCAGATGAACCAATTCTAAACTTGTTTGGAAGTGTGGCAAATCGGTCTGAGATTGTAAATATGAAAAAGGATTTACAAAGTAAAGATGTCACATACTTTGAACATGTGCAATAACTCTTATCATTTATTGTTCAAAGATATTCCTTAAAAGCTAAAGGAGAATCCCGGATCGAAATAAATTGAGAATCTTTTAATTAAGGTTTTTAGTTTTTATATTCTTTTAATTTCCAGCAATTAAAATGCATATCTTTAGAAAATAAAAATTAGTAATGTGCATTTAATAATTGGAGATTTTCTACTGAGATTTTGGTCATTAATTGGATAGAGCATTTCCAGGAATTATGAAAACCGATTTTGTGTTTAATGCATATCTTTGAGAATATTCGGTTTTGGAAATTCCTGGGTGTCCAAACTTCCTTGGTCTAAAAATATTGAAGTTTGCATTTCAAGCAAACTAATCCTCAGAGCCAGCAAAACTACCTAGTTGTGTTGTTACTGGTGGAGCCTCCTATTCGGAGAGGAAAGTAACCTAATTAGCGAAATCTTTTACGACCGCTCGATTTAAAGACTTCTTTAGGATTGAGAAGATCTATTAGTACCATTGGTGGGAAACTAGGTAATTGCAGTTTATTATTAGTTTTTGATTGATTTGATTGACTAACGGTTGTTGAACTTTGATTGCACCTAGTTTGTTTATGCTTGAGAATCTTCTCTTGTGATATAAGATTCACTCAAACTATATCGAAGTTTCAACGGGGATCTTTAGACTGTTTGTAGTTCTGAAGACGTCTTGTGATAATCCATTGTTAACAGACTCCGTTCTGTGTGTGATTGATCACAAGAGATTCAAGTTTATTGTGTGCAGGTGTTTATTGAAAATCCAAGAAGATTTGAAGACAAAGAAGATATTTGGGTTCATAATCTTTGGAGTGCACAATACTTGTTTCGGCTGAAAAGGATCCAACTATAATCGTTTTATCTTTGTGATAGATTTTATTGATTAGTTGAGTAGATCGGAATCAATACAATTCTTTGTGATTCAAATTATTGATTGCAAAGTCTTGAAAATTACTTTGGTAATTGTTATTGGATAGATCTAAGGACCTGACAAAGGAGTTTATTGGGATGAACAGAAGAGCCTTTTTTCGAACTCATATCACTTGGTTGAAAAGAGTTGCTACCGAACAGATTTGTTGTTCCTTTACTGTTTGGAATACGAACCAAAGTAATTGTTCCAAGTGCGTGACTTATTGCCAGTTGGAGGCGCAGGGATACAGACGGAACTAGGTGAACTATATGTTTAGTTGCTTGGTCTCAACTATATTAAGTTGGTTTATATTTTGTATAGTGGCTTAATCCTGAGAGTATTCAATTCTGGACAAGGTCCCGGGGTTTTTCTACATTTGCGGTTTCCTCGTTAACAAAATCTTGTTGTGTTTTTTACTTTTCTATTCCACAATTATAATTGTTTTATTATAATTAGAAGTAAAATACACAATCGTTAATTCATATTTACTTGATAGCAATCCTATTGTGTTTGGTTAAGTCCGAACCTTTTATCAAGTAAACATACTCCGTTGTTGTATTGTCTCTATCTTGTATCCATAGTCAATCACACAAGTTATCTTGTTGTCGTATTGTCTCGATCTCGTATCCATAGACGATCACATGAAGTGTGAAACGATTAGTTGTATTGTCTCGACTCAGTCCATAGACAATCACTTTCGGAGAAAGGACTTATAGGTGGAAAAGTTTTAGATTGAGGTATATTTGGGTACCCTCGTCTTTTCAATTTGATAACCCAAAAGCAATCTCCTTCTATGATCAGATTCATGATATTGTTCCTTTTATCCCAGATCACAGCTTGCAGAGCAGCTACAACTTTTGCCTCTTCGGCTGATGTAGTCCTGCAAACTCCATTGCACGCTCCTTTGAAGGTTCATTTCTGGTTACATAACTGAGATCCAAAACCAGCATTAGTTAATTCAGAAGTCCAGGAAGCATAAAAATTGAGTTTGAAGACGTTCATTTCTGGACAATACCAATATATATTGTTTTGTGTTTTTGGTTGAATGAGATCAGCTAAAGAATTGTGTGTTATCAGATACCAATATTGAAAATGCCTAGCTATTTGTTATGCAACTTATTCTGAAGTAGTGATTTTATTATCAAAAACCCTTGATCATATTTCTTTCCGGATGTGCCAGCATTTGTTAGAGGCTAAAGCCATGGATGTCCATGTTTCATTCCCTTTTATTCATTCATTGCAGTGTTCTAAGAAAGAGTTATTGGGATTGAGATCAGAAGATACTCTTTGTGAAGACATTAATTGGTGGTAAGTTCCAGATTTCTTTTGCAAAGTCACAATCGAAGAATAAGTAATGTGTATATTCCACCTCCCTTTCACAGAAAACACACTCCACATTTAGAATAAATCCATGTTTTTATCTGGTTGGTAAAGCATGTTGCAGTCATTTCCAAATGAATATCTTGATTCTCTGTGAAGTATCCATGCTCCACAATTCTCTCCAGAATTTTTTAGTTTCAGACAAAAGTAGAAGGAATATGCAGTTTAGTGTAAAGAGACTTCACAATGAACTGTCCATTTTTAGTCAATGTCCATCTTAATCTATCTTGTTTTAGAAATCCATCTTGAGTTGTGTAAATCTTGATATTTAAGATGTCTTTGACCTCTGCGTTGCTAAATAAATAATTTAGAACATTTGTATTCCACTTCTTTGTTTCTGAGTTAATTAACTCAGAAAAATGTGTTATGTTGGTGTTATATTGAGACAAAGTTTCTGCCAAAACTTTTTCTCTTTCTGGTAATCATTTATCATCCCATATGTGTATTGATTTCCCATCTCCCACCTCCCAAATACTATATTGTTTGATGTGAGCGATGCCTTGTAAAATGCACTTCCAAATTCAAGAGGATTTATCCTTTTTCTTGGCCTGTAACATCCCTGTTTTCCTAAAGTATTTATCTTTTAAAAAAATTGTGCACATATTTTCTGGGTTGCTAACTAGTCTACATGTTATTTCACTAATCGTAGCTTGGTTCATCTTATTTGCCTCCATAAAACCTAATTGTTTACACAGAAAGTCAAAGGATTTGATGTATATTTCTTTAGAGTTAGTGTGTTTTCCTCACAAATAAAAAACTTTTTGTATGTCATTAATTCTTTCGACAATTTTTTTTTTTGGCAAAACAAATCAATCCATGCTGAAGTTTAGCATACTAGATAATACAAGTTTATTTAAAACAATTTTGCTAGTTAAGGTAGGATCTTCCCCAGATAGGCTTTAGTCTTTTTTTCCATCTTTTCTATAATATTATCAAAAGTTTTTAATTTATAAATATCTATGAACAAGGGGACTCCTAAGTAAGTGTCATTTATGTTTACTTATTTTTTTTCGATCTTCAAAAGTCTACAAATGATACCCTGATGTTTACTATGAACCTTTTTGCAAAAAAAATAATCATATTTTTGTAAAATCTATTACATGTCCCGAAGACGTACTAAACATCTGAATATCATCTAATAAAATTTTACATCTCCCCAAATCAGCTCTTGTAAATAGCAGTAAGTCATCAGTGAAAAAAAAAGGTGTGAGATAGGGGTTGATTTAGGAGTCAGTTTAATTCCTTGAACTTTTCACATAGTTTCAAGGTGACTTAACAGACGCAAGAAAAATTTCATACACGGGATGAATAGATAAGGGGACAGAGGATCCCCTTGTCGTATTCCCCTAGATGGTTTGAAGTCAAGACATGGATTTCCATTGAGCAAAAATGCAATGGAAGAGGTTGAGATGCATTGGAATGTTAAGGCACGCCATTCATCTGAGAAACCAAAAGCTTTTAATTTTTTGATTAAAAATTTCCAGTTTACCCTGCCGAAAGCGTTCGACATGTCAATCTTAAGGTCGATATTTCCATTTTTCTTTTTTCTTTTCTTCATTGAATGCACAATTTCATGCGCTCCAATAATATTGTCTGACATCTGCCTAGAGGAAATAAAAGCTGACTGTAATGGTGATATAATTTTTTCTATTTTTTTTAAATGTATTAGCCATCAGTTTGGATATTACTTTATAAGGTGTGTTTCAAATCCCTATTGGTTTGAAGTAAACTGGGGATTTATGATGTTTAGTTTTAGGAATTAAGAATATAAAGGTTTTGTTCAGGTCAATATGGAATTGTCTGTTTGTAAGGAAATCTTGTACAACTGCCACTAGCTGAGGACCAACTATCTCCCAATTGTTTTTAAAGAAGCTAATCGGGAATCCATATGAATCCATAGCTTTATTAGATTTAAGATCTTTCACCACCTCCCAGATTTCCTCATGAGAAGGCATTTCAGTTAAAATTTACTTTTCTTATGAGGAAATGCAAGGTTTAATATGAGAGAAAAAATTTCATCTACGGTCGAAGAATATTCCGTAAATGAATCAGAAAATAAAATGTAAGAACATCTTCTATTTCAGTTCTAGAAGAAACTACCTTATCATCCTTGTCTTGTATGCAGTCTCTGTTGTTTCTTTTCTTTCTTTTTTTTTTTCTTTTTTGAAACTAAAGGAATGAATTTATCAAGAATGATTGATTACATAGTTTGCCTCTTCCTGCACTTTGGTAGATATTTCATCAGGAGGATTTAATAACCAAACACTACTTAAACAATCTACTCTTGCAAGTTTAGATAGTCTATCATATACTTTGTTTTTACCTTTTGGCACGTAAACACATTGCCAGGATTTAAACAACCTAAAAAGAGCTTTTAACTCCAGAATCAAATTTCTCAGTCTCCAATCAATATTGAAGTTATTATTAATAACTGGGTCTACCACTATCTTCGAATCTATTTCAAAAACGACTTGATGTAAATTCTTCTCTTGCGCCCAGTTTGTAGCTTCCCATGGCGCTTTACTTTCTGCATGGTCTGCACTTGACATCCTCCTCAAGTAGATGCATTTTGAACCACAGTGTGCACCTGCAAAATTGCGAATGATTAGTCCAACTCCACCAGTGTTATCATATTTTAAGTAAGAGCCATCTACATTTATTTTAAAAAAGTTTCTAGAAGGAGGAGACCAGTGCAGAATTTCTGCAGAATGAATACGAGTCAAATGGTTTGGCATTATTATCGCGGTCTCTTGCTCTGCAATCTCTTTCCTGTATCTCTGAATGAGTAGTTCTTGAGAGATATTGTTGTTATTGAAAACTTTATCACACCTAGCATTCCAGATGCACCATGCGATGATTTTTATCTTGCATATCAATTTCTCTTCTATCTGTTGAGCTATAAGACTATCGAACCAGCCACAGAACCAATCTTCTAAGACTGTAACATTTTCCGTATGAAGACCCGGAATGGCATACCAAACTAGTTTAGTGAAAGAACAACTTAAGATACAGTGCGCAGGTGTTTCAGTTTCTTGTGCACATAAAGGGCAAGTAGAATCTCCACCTTGAATGATGTTTAGCAGCTTCTCTCTAGTTGGGAGGATGTTTTTGATACATTTCCATGTAAACTGTCTTACTCTAGGTAGAACTGGTAGCTTCCATAGTTTCTTGAAAATGCTTTGCATTCTTGTCCCAACTGATTCATGAGCAATTTTTTCCTCCATCATCTTCCTATATGTAGACTTAACTGAAAAAGTACCATTTTTCTCAAGTAACCAGATGAGTCTATCACTTATGTTTTGGTGCACTGAAATTTTCATAATGAGTGAAATAGTGGGTTCTTTAAAGAGATGATTGAGAAGATTGACATTCCATCCTCCAGTTTCAGTATCAAAAAGTTGGTAAACAAAAGTGAAGTCTTGGTAGTTTGTTGCTTCATTCCTTGGTGATGGTGGTGTATCCAGTTCTTCTATCCATTTGTCATACCATATTCTGATTTTTTACTATCTCCCACTGACCAACAACTAAAGTGGAGCTCAGAGCTTATGCTTCTCCATGACCAAGTGTAATTAGAATTATCCTGCAAGTTAAAGAGATAACCATCCTGAAAATATTTTTCTTTTAGTGACTTGGCGTATATAGAAGAATCATCAGAACAAAGTTTCAAAGCTGATTTAGCTAAAAGAGCTCTGTTAAAAACTTCAAGATCTTTGAAGCCCAATCCACCCTCTTCTTTAGGCTTGTTGACATGTCTAAAAGCTATGTAATGCTTTCCTTTATTAGTTTTCTTATTTCTCCAGAACATTTGTTGTGTTGAGTTCATTTGTTTGATTGTGCTGTCAGGAAGCTTGAAGCTTGTCATGTGATGCACAGGGATTGCATTGGTGACATTCTTTATCATAACTGACCTTCCTGCTTCAGATAAATTAGTACCAGCCCACTTTGAAAATATTGTTTCCATCTTTTGAATAAGAGATGAGAAAGGTATTTTCTTTTTTCTCCCTACAAATAAGGGAAGACCAAGATACTTCTCATCAAAAATATCCAGCTATGTAACTTGAAGAATGCCACTGATAAGCTGACAGTTTGAAGGATGCATGTTGTTACTGAAATACACTGCTGACTTATGAAAATTGATGAGTTGACCAGAAAAATCACTGAATTCTTTTATGACATGAAGCAGATTATTAGTTTGAACTTGATTTGCCTTGTAGAAGAGGATACAATCATCAGCAAAAAGTAAATGATTGATTTTTGGAGCTGATCTAGAAATCTTCATACCCGTTAACTTGTTCTTTGTTTCATGAACATTAAGTTGCCTTGAAAAAGCTTCCATGGAAAGGATGAATAGATAAGGGGAAAGAGGATCCCCTTGTATAATGCCTCTTGTGGGGGTGAAAGCTTCTGAGGGAGATCCATTTACCATAACTTCAAACTGGGTAGTGCTAATGTACTGCATGATGAGATGACAAAACTTCTCACAGAAACCAAATTTGCTCAAGACATCCATTAGAAATGACCATTCTAGTCTGTCAAAAGCCTTTGACATGTCCATTTTTAGGGCTAGATGACCTGTTCTTCCTTTTTTATTTTTCATAGCTTTAACTAATTCTTGGACTAAGCATATGTTCTCAGAGATTAGTCTTCCTGGTACATATGCAGATTGCATAGGAGAAATAATGTTTCTTTTTCTTCTTTTTAGAGTTGTTATATGAAAAAATTTAGTATTTCTTTCCCCTAGGGCTATAGTATTGTTTCTTGATTATTGTTTTGCCATTTCTTCTTAGGTATCATACAGGGTTTCTAGATCTAGAATTTTCTTGTTTATTAAATTAGTTATTGCATCTCCTGATATCGTTGCCTCCAAGTTTGCTATGTTTTTTTATAAGGATTTTAATTTTTTTATTAGGTTTTCCGAAAAATCTTTTTTTCCAAGTATTAAGGTTATCACTTAGAATAAATATATCTTTTACGAGATCTAAGACAGGTCTGTCTGTGTTTATATTCTAAGATCTTTTTATAACCTCTATGCAAGTAGGTTCTTTTAACCATGTATCATAGAATTTAAAAGTAGGGGTTAGATGCAGATTTCTAGGAATTAAATATAGACAGATTGGCCCATGATCAGAGCCAATTGCCACTAGATTTTGTAGAGATGCTTCCTGGAATTCTAAGTTCTATTCGGCATTACCTAAAGCTCTGTCTAATCTTTGTTTTATATTTTCCTTTCCTTCTCTCTTATTATTCCAAGTAAAAATGTTTCATGTGAGTCATATATCTTCTAGGACTGTTCTCTGAATTAAGTTCATGATTGTGTAGTAGGGAAAAAACTGATTATAGAGAAAAGAGTAAAAGTGGGTAGGTTGATGAGAAGCGAGTCTAAACCCTAAACAAATGTATTGCACATGAGTACTTTAGATTAGAGAGGTCAATCTGTACAATCCTATCCTAAACCAAGAAATGGCCATCCCACTCTTGCTTTGGTCACAAAATGAAGGAGAATGGTTGATCTTAGGGAGGGAAGCAGAGAAGGTGTTGAGATCAGAGAGATAGGCTCCGTAAGATGTGATTGCTTATGACTTATCTTAGAAGATGGAACTTGCTTTTAAAAAATGTAAGTTGTAAGTTTTCTGTATTATCCGGAAATTTTGTGTTAGTTGTTGATTGAATAGATTGAAAATCTATTTATATCAAGTCATAGTCGAACACCCTGATCTCATAGGATGTGGGAGTTGTGTGGATTAGTGGAGATGTGTGAAGGTGGTAGAAACCGTGCCCTATTGTGAAGGTAGGACTGGACGGTTGTGCACCCACTTCTCTTTTACTCGTTAACTGCGCGCTCTTCCTGACACTTTCTCGTAATGGGTGTGTTGCACACCGCATGCTGTAAACCGCCAGACCAACACCCTGATGAACATCCCCCAGATTGTGATATGTTTGATGTCTCGAGTATTTTGGTAGAGAGTGGGTCTTAGTCGTGATTTGCATGACTAAGGCGTGCCTGTTTGTATGGTAAAGTCCACATGATATGGGTCAATTTGTGTTACGACTAATAATGGGAGGCGTGATAGCTGCTGAGTGGGCCCACCACCATGACATGTGAGGAGTGGTCATGAATAGTGGAAGAATGAGTACGTGATTATTCAGCAACTAACATATTCCGTGATCCTGGTATGTAAAATCTACAAGTAGAGAAAAATTTCGACCAATCATGCGCAAGCTAGGCAGCAGGTGGTCATAAGTGACAAGTCAAGTCGAGAATGGGACTTTCCGTGAGTAGTACTCCAAAATACCATATGGTGCTTTTAGGTTAAATAAATTATTAAATTATTTATATGATCGATACCTTAAAAATATTTTTTGCAAACGATACATGTGAAGCATCGTTCTCAAACAAGCAGCTCAAAATATTTGATGCATGTAAAACATCGTTGTATAGAGCCTGCCTGAATTAGTCGCGGGTTTTATGGTTTAAAAAAATGGCGCGACCACCCTTCTTTGGGCGGCCATTGGTGGTTGCACATGTAAACTGCGGCGATATGATTGGTCCGTTAAGAAAAAGGATGGGAGGTGGCCATTACGGTACATCATCGGTCACCTGAAGTTGGATCTAGGCAGGCCAAACCAACCGGCTAAGTTGGACGGCTGAGATGATTTGCAACAGTTTTTGGTCGTCGTTGACCTAATTAAGACATTTATAAGCAGCTCGATTAGTCTACTTTAGTCAACGATTTAGAGCAAAGCTTGTAGGTTAGGAGCGTCCTGATTGGCTGAAATAATAGAGGGGACGCACATAACTATCATGGAGCTTTCTCGGTCATGCCACGAGGGAGCCATGCTTGTTAAATTGACCGGCCAAGTCATGTGGTCGTGATCATTCTGCGACCGACTTGGACGGCCTAGATTTAATTTTTTATATAAAGAAGCATCTCGACTAGCCTACTTTGGCCAATGGTTTGGAGCGGAGCAGGCGGGCGAGGAGAGATGTGATTGGTCGAGGCAATAGATGGGTGGACGGTCATCACAACAACACCCTATTTTCCGAGCTTGTAAGAGTTTAGGCTAGTTAATTAAGACGGCCAAATCGTGTGGTCGTGATCAATTTGTGACGGACTTGGGCGGCCAAGATTTATTTTCTTAATTAAACACTTCAACCAGCCTACTTCCACTAACAATTTAAAGCGGAGCTTGTAGTCTAGAGACAATAAATAGAAAAGAGGAGCGCGTGAGGGCCAACATGGAGCAGGTCCGGTCGCCATAGGAGGCGCGAGCTATGGTAAACCTTCCGGCCAAGTGGCAAAGCCGTGCTCCATCCGTGACTGACCTAATTAGTCACGGTTTCCTCTTTGTTTATTTCTCCCACTTATGCTAGGATTTTACTTCTACTGGCTCTATGATGGGCCATATCCTAGCATGCCTAGGTTTAGTCTCGACCAATAGGGATCAAGATATCGTGCTTGCTCCATTTTAGTGCAAAAAATCTAATTTTTTGTGAGTTGACACAAAATTAGGTTAAAAAATTGAATTTTGTGAATTGGCACAAAATTAATCAACTTAGGTGAATTTTGCGCATTAATACAAAATCACTAATCTTTACTTTTGCAAGTAGCGCATCTCTGGTCTTATTGAAACAGCTTGCACGCTTCTGATCATGCACCTTCATGAATATCTTAATTCAGACACTTTGGGAAATTCATGCTACTCAGCTAAGAGTGAGTCATTAATCGTTATGCCGTGCCATCACTAAGATTTCAGCTGGGAACACAGCATAAAATAAATACTCAGCAGGCTCTGCATTAGTGAATAATGCAACTAGGAACTCAATTTTAATATAATAAAATTTATACAATACCTGGGATTATTGTAACATACACCAATATTATTCTAATAAATTTCGTACATATAGATACTGAATTACACAGTAAATATAAATCGTATATTCACACACACATATATATATATATGTTATGAATTCGGCCGGACAAATTTTATAAATATAATTATATGCATATAAGCAGAGGCACTCATTGGCTTTTAAAGGCTTTACTTCTTTGCAGAATGAAGTCACAAAAAATAGAAATTTTACGAGTTTTCGCCCTAAGATAAAAAAAAACACCATCAACATTAAGTCCCATGTTTAACACGTAACAATGCCTTTGTTAAGGGGTAATTAAGCACTAGATGGTGATAGACGAAAATAAAATCAATAAGACGAAGTAGATAGAAGTTACCAGGAGAGTCGCGGTTGGTTCAAACTTCAAACTGGGCAGTGTCAAAGATGCAAAGGGATGGAAAGCTCGTACCTTGATGAACCAGCGACCAAGGAGGGAGCATGTCCGGCTGGGTGTTTTGCCCAAGCGAACGGCACCGAGTTTCACATGGATGTACGGACATGAGAATCCTTTTTCTCTCGGACTTGGGATATGCGTTTGGTATAAAATGGAATTTATCCCTTGTTTTCTCGATAACTTCCTTCCAGTACTTTCTCCACCCTTAGCAACAACTTCTCCCGGCGTTGTCAACAGGTAAGCATGTCTCGTCTTGTTCCTCTTCCTTTTTCTTTTTCACGGTGGGTATAAACCCTAGTTGCATCTTAATCATCGGTGTGATATACACGATTGTTGATCGAGCTTTGATGATCCAACTACTTTTATTAGCATCAGCACTTGGGCGAGTATCATCAGGACGTCGGTAACAAAGCGATCATCAGCAACAAAATCAGCAGTAAGACGAGCATAGGAGGTAAGCGTTCTTTCTCTTTTTCTTTTTTTTTGCTCGAGTGGGTGTAAACCCTAGCTCGATCATGTTTGCGGGCATAATGTCCCGTGGCCATCACATTTTTTTTACGTGAGTGTTGATATTCACAATTTTTGTTGGTAAGCAAGATCCATGTTTCTTCTATCATTGGTGACAATCACGAATTTTGACTAGGACTTGCATGCACGGCTCTGTCCTTTAAAAGTATGTACAGAAGTAGTAACTCTTTTCCGTTTTGTACATGTAGTTATTCTGAAGTAGAGAAAAGTATAAGAAATATTGTTTGCAGGTGTCTCCATTCTCAAACGAGGAGGTAGTACTCCCTCCGTTCCATTTTACTTGATGTTTTAGGGTTTTTTTTATGTTCCAAAATAGATGAGTGTTTAGATATTTTTTTCAAGTTCTCACTAATTTTCCCTTGCTTTGGAATCATACCATACCATTAATTTTCATTGAAATCAGCAAATGGATAATTAATCTAATTTTTAAATCCACTCCATGCAGGATAAATACTCTATCCCAAGTAAATTACAACGGGATCCGTAATTTACAGTAAATATAGAAACTAAAAACTAGGTATTTTAAATTTTTAGGAAGCTATTAATATGTGTAGATTTGGAAAAAAATTTACTCTCTATGTTATTTCTTAATCTGCCTGAAAAATTCTACAACGTCAAGTAAAATGGAACGGAGGGAATAATAGTTATGAGTCCAAAGACATGCCGAACATTGATGACTATTTTTCGAAGTATCCCACACAACCCGGACTCATCCCAGTCATGTGATAACTCTCCTTGTTGAACCAGAGAATTCAGCACATGTGCAATCACTTTCCCCTGAGCGTATAATAAGGTTTTTCCTCCATAAGAATGAATATCCATCCTCTCCAGTGGATTTCAAAATTTCCCAAACTCCATTGCACTCATGGGATGGATGGATGGATGAGGTATCTATTCAGTAATGACCATGTCAGGGCTAGTCTGAGTAAAGCACAAGTCACTGAAGCTGTTAAGGCGTCTGCAAAGCTCCACATTAAGAAAGATGTGTCAGGTTTGATTACTTTCATATCTCGATGGTGTATTCCTACTCATACAACTATATGTAGATGGGGTGCGATGACTATCATTTTGAAGAGTGTAGCTGCTTTGTTGAATCTTCCGGTTGTAGGAAACCTTGACTTTAATTTGTCTGATGAAGAAGAGACATGGTGCATCGCTCTAGTGAAGAAAATAGCTGAGTATAATATGAAGGATGATCCTATAAAGTGCTTCTATACTTGGTGGGCATCTGAGTGGTATCCTCTGATATCGAAACCGGGTCAGGTATTGAATGACGTGTTTGTGGCTGTCTAAAGATATTTTTGATGAGGGTTTTGGTTTAAAGATAATAGGATCGAATCTAGTTCCAATCTCCATCAAGCTGGCACAAGGCAAGGTTCTGCCTATAGGTAGCTTGTTCCGTGGTTCCTTATACTCCCATATTGGTTCTTTAGTATCAGACATGTATGTTACTAACGGATATGTGAAGATAGAATCATATGTTCATATCGCATTTCTTCAAGCATGTTTATGGGAGCATTTAAGTGATTACTTTCCTACTCCCAGTACTACATTCTCAAGCATATATGGTGGTGCTAGACTACTCCATTGGTCAGACAAATGCCCGAAGCCCGGTAGAAGACTCGTCGATTTGTTGGACGATGTGCAAAATATGAGTTTTCGTCCTTGGGCTATAGTCCATCCATTTGTGGTTTAGCCAAACGCCTTTGCTTCTGCTTCTGGTTTGATACTGCATTCAAGTGGAGAGAACATGAGTATCGGAGAAACTGTGTTCATGCGGAGCTGCACGCCTGGGTATGTTCCATCTTTCTTCATGGGATCCTTTACTGTGGAATATTATAACATTGATAGAGCTGCTCGTTATATGGGTTTTGATCAAGGAATCCCATTTCTTCGTTCATCAAAACTCTCGATAGATCATCTGAAATCTGTCTTAGATACGAGGTGTTTACATAAAGAAGAAAAGTTTTCCATTTTTTCTCCCAAAAAGAAAGCCTGTGGTGACTCCTAAATATAGAGAATTCTGGCGGAATGAGCTTCTTGATCTTCATCAATTCGTACAAGCAGTTGTGACAGTACCACGAGATAAGCCTACTCCCGAGACCTTAGTGAATCATCCCAGGTTGAAGCCTCTTCCCGTATGTTCAGTTGTTTAATATTCCTTAGTACGCATATTATTACTCATGTGATTTATTTAATATGTCCGAAGAAGAGTCAGGTAAAACCTAGACAGGATAGAGGAAGTCCCCAGGACAGAGAGATTAGGTTAAAGAAGCTTTCAGGTAGCATCCGAATGGCTTCAACAGTGTTAGAGCACTGCTCGGTCGAACTCGCAAGCGTTGCTATCTCAAGCTTGTTTGTCAATGTTAGTGATCAAAACTATAAGTGCTGATTTCTGGTCTATTTATAGTAATGTCTTGGACTAGGATAGATTGTGTAGTTCAGCATTAAACTTCACGGCTTTTCATTAATTGAAGATGAAGAACTACCAAGGAGAGCTTGTGGAACTTCATCAATAAAAGTTATGTGGAGACTAACACTCGTCTATCACTCGGAAAGTCTATTTCTAATTTATCTCCTATATTGAGACATAAGTCGTATTACTATATGGTTTTCGATTATGCACATTTGAGATTTCGAGCTGAGTTTAACTCGCTTACATATTTCTAGAAATATGTGTTTGTAAGCTTTCGCTTCAACCAAGTTCGTCTTATATTGTTGACGAAAGACAAAAGATGATCATGTGAAAATCGCCGAGTAACATCTTACATGGTTTGTGTAATACAATCATTTGGTGTAGACTTGGAATGTTTTGTTGTGATTATTTCAATAACTTGAAAATTGCTTTGATACTAATATTGTGTGAAAATGGCTATTGTCATCCTCTAAGAAAGTTTCAATGATTGAAATAGAGTTTGGAACACTTAACCAACATTGGATTATAAACATGTTATGCACTCTTGCGTATATGTGATCCATGTCCGGGAACCATCGTATGCATACTCGTATGCGTACCTGTTGGTTTGAGAAGTCTGTGAACCTAAGTATGTGTACCCATACGCATACTGGCGTAAGGTTCATGTCCGGAAAATTCTGCTAGGTTTGGAGGTATGTGTACCCGTTCGCATACTGGCGAAAACCAAACTTGGTCCGGCTATTCAAGTATGCGTACCCATTTGCATACTTGAGTGGTTAAAGTTCTAAAATCGGTTGTGACATGAACAAATACATTTACATAATAACGAATGCATTCTTTGCAAACCGTGGATATAATGTTCATGAATTGATTCGAGTGAATCAAACTGATTTTGCTTCACTTGTGTTCTTGTATACTTCTATGAGAATATAGCAATTGAACAACTCTTTAACTAGTTTCATTTGAGTCATATGAACTAGTTATGGTTAGGATGAATAAGGTTGATATGAGAGTGTTCATATATATAACCTCGGTTAACTACTGTTGAGCCAACACGGTGTACACGTTTAGGTACGGTTACATAAACCTAAATGAGGGTACTTTCATTTGTGTATAACAAACTAAGTTTGATCTAACGGTTAAAAAATATTAGCTTGGATCTAATCAGGTTTTCATCTGACGGTGAATATTGAATGCTTTGTTACCAAGGTAACTTAGATTGTAAACCCTGATTTGAAAACTATATAAGGGAGAACTCTAGCAACTGGGAAACCTAATCCCCACACCTCCTGTGTGATACTAGTTGCGACTAGAGTCGATTCTCCTTTAACATTAGGTTTTTTCACGAAACCTTGTAGGTTAACGACTTGAAGACTTCATTGGGATTGTGAATCCATACCCAACTATTTTCTCTGTAGTTGCGTGTTCTGAACTTACTTCTACTATCGTGATTGAGTATTATCTTTGCTAAGATTTGCTTCAAATTTATCTCGGATGGGTAAGATTAAAAGTAGTCACAAACATCTTCGTCTCATCGTTTGTGATTCCATAATATCTTGTTTCGCTACCATACGATTAAGATTATTGTGAGGTGACTGATAATACTAGGATATTCTTCGGGAATATAAGTCTGGTTTATCAATTGGTTCATGTGCACCTTGATTTATCAAAATACGGAACAAAACTCGCAGGTATTTCTGTGGGAGACAGATTTATCTATTCCAATAGACTTTTCTGTGTGAGACAGATTTGTTTATCAAGTCTTCGACTTTGGGTCATAACAACTCTTGGTTGTGGGTGAGATCAACTGAGGGTATCAAGTGCATAGAATCCTGCTGGGGTTCAGAGACGTAAGGAGCGCAACTATACCTTGATCAGTGTGACATTGATTAGGGCACAACTACATCCCAGTCTGAAGTTCATTGGTAGTAGGCTAGTGTCTGTAACGGCTTAATACAGTATGGTGTTCAAAGATGGACTAGCTCCCGGGGGTTTTCTGCATTTGCGGTTTTCCTTGTTAACAAAATTCTGGTGTCTGTGTTAATCTTTTCCGCATTATATTTTGTTATATAATAGAAATATCACAGGTTGTGCGTTAAGATCAATCAATTAGATAATTCAACCTTTGGTTGTTGATATAAATTGATTGACACTTGAACATTGGTCTTTGGTACCGTTCAAGGTAGTTCTCTTATTCAATCGGGTTCGCAAATTCCTATTTACTGATTGCAGATTGAATTGATAGATTGACTTTTCTCTAGATTGAGTCTGACTGTCTAGTTGATTCTCTTAAAAGTATATTGGAGTTTGTCTATTCAGATTGCCGAACGAAATATTGGGTGTGGTTTTCAGACACTCGCTTTTTCGAACATTTACAGTAATCTTTAATTCTTCGAATGTGCAGCAGGTATGTATACGTTTTCCATTTGACCGGCTGAATTATCTAGGTATCTTTGAACTAACCCAGCGCAACTTCTTCTGTAATTATACTGCTTTGGGAAGATGAATGCCTTTACTAGACTCGCGTTAGCTGCATGTAGCCGGGATGCCCACACATTCAAGATACCTCCAGAAGAAAATGAGAAATCCGGCAATACCGAGTCCCTTAATGATGACGAGGCTGAAATCCTGAAAAAGCGGAGGTCTAACAACAACACCCGATATTTCGCTTAGCAATCTGTATGAACAAACTCCAATATACTTTTAAGAGAATCAACAAGACTCAATCAATAAAAAGATATATCAAAGAGTTTATATCTCAATCTCTCGATTTAATCTTACTCAAGCAAACTGCGACTCTCGATTAAAGAGAGATAAACTTGGACGGTACCAAAGACCAATATCCAAGGATCAATAAATATCAATCAACAACCGTTAGGTCGGACTCTCCAATTGATTGATCTAAACGCACAGCCTATATTATTTCAATTATATAACAAATGTAATGCGGAAAAGAAATAACACAGACACCATAATTTTTGTTAACGAGGAAACCGCAAATGCAGAAAAACCTAGGGACCTTGTACAGATTGAATACACACTGTATTAAGCCGCTACACACACTAGCCCACTCCAAGCTAACTTCGGACTGGACTGTAGTTGAACCCCAATCAGTCTCCCACTGATCCAAGGTACAGTTGCACCCCTACGCCTCTGATCCCAGCAGGATACTGCGCACTTGATTCCCTTAGCTGATCTCACCCACAACTAAGAGTTGCTACGACCCAAAATCGCAGGCTTTGACAATAAACAAATCTATCTCACACATACAAGTTTATCAAAGGATCAATCTGTCTCCCACAGAAAAACCCTAAAGTTTTTGTTTCGTCTTTTGATATAAAATCAAGGTGAACAGAAAGCAATTGATAACACGGTCTTATATTCCCGAAGAACAGCCTAGATTAATCAATCACCTCACAACAATCTTATTCGTATGGTAGCGAAACAAGATGTTTTGGAATCATAAACGATGAGACGAAGATGTTTGTGATTACTTTAAATATCTTGCCTATCGGAGAGGTTAATCTCAAGACAATCAATCTGATTGTACTCGAACGATAGAAAATGCAAGATCAGATCACACAACTACGATAAAAGTAGTATCGGTCTGGCTTCACAATCCTGATGAAGTTTTTAAGTCGTTAACCTGGTTTTAGAAGAAGTAAACCAAAGGTTAAGGGAGAACCGACTCTAGCACGCAAACTAGTATCACACGTAAGGTGTGGGGATTAGCTTGTAGAGTTGATAGATGTCCCCTTATATAGTCTTTCAAATCAAGGTTTCGCCTTGCTCACAAAGCAACACTATCCACCGTTAGATGAAAACCTGATTTAGATTCAAGCTAATATATCTCAAACGTTAAATCAAAATCTTAGCTTGTTATACACAAATTAATTGCACGCTTCTAGGGGTGTTAACCGTACCCATACGTGTGCATTTTTGGTTCAAAAATAGTCAACTAAAAGGTTAGCCATTTGAGTATTTCATACCAACCATTTTCTTCTTCACCATAACTAGTTCAAATGACTCATATGAACTAGTTAGAGAGTTGTTCAATTGTAAGGAAATCTCATGTACCACACAAGACACAATTGAAGCAAAGATGATTTGATTCACATGAATTGGTTCATGAACTTTATAGCCACGGTTTTCAAAAGCATTCCTTAGTCTTTATAAGTTTAAGTTCAGAAATCATCTTCAGATATATAACCTTTCTCAAGATCGCAGACTAGGTTCGCGGACTTAAGGTACTGGATAGAGTTCACAAACTCCATCAGAAATTCTCGGGTTTGAGAACTTCTCCGGTTCGCGGACTGGGTTCGCGAACTTGGCTCACGCAAGTAGTTTGTTAACTCCAGCAGAAATTCTCGGATTTGAGAACTTCGGAAGTTCGCTGACTGAGTTCGCGGACTTGGCTACTAACCATTCTTCCAGTATATGACTTATGCACATATGTGTTTCCACAACATACTTATGTCCATTATTGGTTATATAATCTAAACTCTCATTCCAATCATTGAAACATTCTTAGAGGACGTTATATAGATGTTACACTATTTCTCGTCAAAGAAGTTTTCAAGATGACTGAAACATATCATGACTTGCGTCACTAGGTAAAGAAAAACATGGTCGAAGATAAACGCTTACCAACACATATTTTGAGATATAGTTAGGCGAGGTATACTCGGCTCGAAATACCAAATGTGTATAATATAAGTCTATATATATAGCATAAGACTTTTGTCTCAAGAAGTAGGAGATATTATAGATAGACTTTTGAGTGACAGATAAGTTCAAGTCTTCACATACCTTTTTGTCGAGAAGTTCCACCGGTTCCTTGAGTAGTTCTTCCACTTGTATGATGAACCGCCATGAAGCCTTTGAGCTCAACTACACTTACTAACCTAGTCCGAGACTTAGATATACAGTTTTGATCACTGACATTGACAAACATGCTTGATATAGCAACGCATGCAAGTTCGACCGAGCAGTGCTCTAACAATCTCCCCCTTTGTCAATTTTAGTGACAAAACTACCAATACATATGAAATACAAAAAAGATAATAAACCTTTAGTAGATCCTATTCCACATGTCTAATCTTCAACATTCCTTGAAATTTTCGTCCTTCCAAGTACTCCAATGATCCCAAAGGTTGTAATTTTAGCATCACCGTTGTTGAAGATCCGTAGCTATAACAATGAGAAATCATTGGTCTCGATCATTGTTATACAATGTCATAGTATTATTACACGTTGTCAAAGTCCAATTGCATCACAACTTAACAATAATACTATGGTGATATGTATCACTCCCCCTTAGTCAATACTCCATCTCACATGGAAACCACTCTCCCTTACACAATTATCCGAAAAAACACATGTATTTGTAGTGTGAACTACATACTAATTCTTCCCCTTTTTGTCAATAAAATTGGCAAAGGTACAAGAACGGGATCATAATGAAATTTCCGTAAGAGACATTTCATGACTAAAAGAAAACAATACACATCATCTTATTTAGATGCAAAGCTAAATGCATTCATCAAGGAGTTTAAGGATACAAGATAACCCCTCTAAAATTCCACAGCCGCACTTCCCTCAAGATATGATCATTAAGCACAAGTTCAAAAGAACTTTCCCCCATTTGATGTCATTGCCAAGGGAACAACAAGAGCGACCTTAATTTCGAAAGAAACAAAGGATTTTTATTGGACACCAAAACCATAAGAATGATATTTATATCCAAAACTCAATCAAATTAATCATTAATAATTAATTTAATCGGAATACGCAATCAAATTAAACACACAAGGTGATCAACTTAATTGATTATGCTCAACAAAAGTAAACTTACGGAACATATGACTAACATAACCATTAGAAAATGATTAGGATAGCCGTTCATATACTCAACACAAGGAAACTTATGGAATATATGAATACTCAACTAGACTAATTACAAGAGAACTCATAATTAATCTAATTGGAATACACAATTAAACTAATCACAAGAGTAATCAATTTAATTGTCAATTTTTTTGCTCGACATAAGAAAACTTACGGAGCAATAACTAAATAACCAAACAAGATGATTAATTTAGTTCACAAATGCTCAACATAAAGTACCTTACGGAACAATCAACAAAGCCAATCAAAAACTAATCAACTTAGTTGTATCGTGCTCAACATAAGACACATTACAGAGGCTCACAGTAATACATAAAATATGGATCAACGAAGATCAATATTGTGGAATACACAAGGATTCATTCTATCTTCCATCACTATTTGCATAATGATATTTAATAGACATCATCCTTGAACACAAAATATTTTAACCTATCTTCCATCAAAGAATTGACAATATAGGCTTAACTTTTGTATTTGTCAAAAGTATATTCATCCTTCAGTCAATACATGAATACCGATCATAAACGACTTTACTTTTGACAAGATATGGGACAACATAGTTCACGGACGTAAACACCAATATCCCATAACAACTTTCAATATAACAAATCATAAGATTAAATACTGCAAACCATCATCCTCCAAATATTTTTAGAATTTAAAACCAATAAACCTAAAAATAATACAAGAAGATGAAAAATAATAGCTATGTGTAGTCACAATCATTGTTATTCCAAGCACTAGTTATTCTTCCAACTAAACCAAAAAGAAGACATACTAGGCAACAATGTCTTTGAGAAATTCTTTATCATTCCCGAACTCTTTATCGTCAACAGCCGTTGGAACATACGGTTCGTGAAGAAAGGAGTTAATATCAACAAACCGTCTTGGCTGGTGATGTCGAACCATGGCTTTATGAATTTCCAAAGATCTTAAAACAAAATCCTTTATTTCACCAATCTCATTTCTTACTTCCTTTAACTCATCAAGAACTTCGGAAAACTTCTGAGAGTTATAAGGGATAGTCGTTGGCTTTCTTGTATTCCTCCTCTTTCTTTTTAACGAAGGAGTTACTGGAGATTTTAATTTTTCCTTGATTGATGGCTTAACAATCATATTGACATCCTTTCCATCCAAAGACATGATGCTACCTAGAATAGTTATAACCAACTGATTTTTGTGGGTGGAATTCACAATCCCATAAAGCAGTCTTAAGATAAAAAAGATATCAGAGAGGAAAAAGGAATGTAGGGTTCGAAACCTTTAAATAGGTTTGTGTACGTTCAACTCTAAAACCCTAGAAAGAGTAGAATTGACACAAATAACCCCTTATTTGATATATAGGAGAAGTTAAAAAAAAAAAAAAAAACTTTTCTAAAGCCTGTGCGTTCACAACCTTGTCTCTTTTGATCAGGCACATGAGACAAGATTTACCAATCAACACAATCAATTTGCGCTGTGGTGAACAATAATTTGTCCACCATTTCCCTCTTGAGAGGAATCCTTTGACTTCTGTCTATAAAAGCGACTTGACCATACCTTCTTCTCTAATGGTCTTATTTTGTCCTTGGAAACAAACTTCTTAGACGAAGATAAAATCCTACATACCTCCGCAGTTTTCTGAGAAAGTTTAAGCTTCTTTTCCAATCGATTTGTTCTTCGTTGAAGTTTGTTGGCGTGCCTCACTTGATGTTTGTACTTGTAACATCTTTATATCTCATGACCCTTTGAGAACAGAACGAGCACATCAACCTCGGATAGTATTCAGGCATCTGTGGTGTGAACGCAGCTAGACACATAGTAGATCCTGAAACATTACAATCAGAGTTTCCAAAGAATGGTTCAGTTGATTCTTCCATCTTGATTGGATTATCTTCTTCACCGAAACCATCAAGATTGATATATGTATTGCTACAACTATCAAAATCAACGTTCTCACATAGAAGACCGACACTTGATTTCCTATCTTCATCAGAATCATAGATCTCAGACATCTCATCAAGTGTTACAACAAGACCTTTGTTCCCAGTGTGTTTTCTCTGATTAGGGCATTCATTTGCAAAATGACCAAAACCTTTACACTTAAAGCACTGTGGCATATCCTCGTCATCAGCCTCGTCAGCATCCTGTTTTTAGAAGGGACGCGATTGTGAGGTTTATCTGACGACCTAGGTTTGTCTCTTGAAAACCGTTTACTTCTCTTCAATAGAAGATCCCTAAACTGTCTTGTGATCAAGGAGACTGATTTGTCAAGATCTTTGTTTGTACCATAAGTAAAAATGCCACATAATGGGCCAAATTGGTACTTGAATCATCTTTTGGCCCTCATCCGAACTTGCTAACCAGTCAACCGAAGCTGCCCACCAGCCTGCCCAGTATTACATAAATTCAATGACCGGTCAATGGTCAAGGTCAATAGTCAACGTCCGGTCAATGGTCAATATCAATAGTCAAAGTCAACGCCTGGTCAATGGCCAAAGTCAACTATCAGTCAAATGTGAAGCCATGCAGTTTCCATCCATATTGCCGATAGTGCTGCCATGCAGTTTTCAGCCAAATTGTCAGTAGTGCTGCCAACCAATTTTCAGTTAAGTACTATGCCATACTGCCAGTCAATCCAGTCTGCCAGCCATTATGCATGTCAGCCAGTCAATCCAGTCTGCCAGCCCACTATGCATGTCAGCCCGTCAATCCATCATGCAGAATTAACACAGGGAGGCATGGATGGGGGTTTCATGCGAATTAACACAGGGAGGCATGGATAGAGGTTTCATGCGGATTAATGCCAGGAGGCATGCAAGGACAGTTTCATGCGGATTAATGCCAGGAGGCATGCAAGGCCAGCAAATGCAGAATTAAAACAGGTGAGCAGTTTCATGCAGAATTGATTCCAGCATGCATGCAAGCAGTTTCATGCAGAATTTATTCCAGCAGGCATGCAAGCAGTTTCATGCAGAATTGATTGCAGGGCATATTAATGCCATTTAAGTCTATCTCGAAATTAGGTGTATAAATAGGGATGCCCTGATAGAGGAAAGGGAGGGAGTGGTGCCAGAAAAAATCCCATGTAATTATATTATCAATAAAAAATCACTCCCCAAGGGGATTCATCCGTGGATGTAGGCAGACCATGTCGAACCACGTAATATTTGTGTCTCTGATATTCCTGTTTGTTTTTATGTTTTTAATTCTGTTTTCCTCATCATCACCAAAATCATCGTGTTTAGTGCCTGGAAATATTTCTGGGTGCAAACATTGGCGCCGACTAAGGGGATTACGAGAAAAGGAATCGTTTTTTCCCGCTGAGAAAAGTGGTAGAGAAAGTTTCAAAATCGTGTTTGTGAGAAAGCAGTTTGGACGCCGTCAAAAACCATTACTGCAGTCCAGTTGATCGAAACTGCTACAGTCCAGTTCGATCGCAATTGTAGCAGTCCAGCTGATCGCATCTGTTGTAGACCAGATATTCGCAGTTATTGCAGTCCAGTTGATCGCAACTGTTGCAGTCCAGACTCGCTGTTCGAGAACTGCTAAAACTGTTACCTTTGGAAACCACCCAAACTATACCACCACAAGGGTTGTTGGAACTATTGTCATGACGTTCGGTCCATGACAAAATATGGAGAGAAAATCACCAAGATTGTTGCCAAGATGTTCAATCCGCAGCATGTTCAAGTCCAAAGTTCGAAAAAATTTGCTTCCCAAATGACGCAGGGTTGGGAAGATTGCCTACATATCTAGGCGCTCGAAAATCCTAGAGAAGACCTCCAGAAAAGCATCACAAAAAGTTCCCGAAAAGATCACAAAAGGAGAATCAAAGTTATGGCGGAAAAGTCTTGAGAAAAGACAATAGTTCACAAAGACTGTTGCAAAGGATTCAAAGAAAAGACAACAATTCAGGAACTGTTACAAAAATTTTAAAGTAACGGCAACAATTCAGCAAAATCGTGGCGAAAGGTTTCAAACAAAGAAAAAAAAATGTTCGATGGCTATGCCCGACGGCCCTGTCCGGCAGCAATTCCTGAAATCATTGCTGAAAGCCTAAAACAAAGATCAGTTACAAAAGGTCTAAAACAAAGATCAGTTTCAAAAGGTCTAAAACGAGATACTGTTGCAGAAAGTTCAAAGGAGAAAAGACAACAGTTCCCTAAACTGTTACACCAGCCGTTGTAAGACAAAAAAGATAACAGTTCAGAAAATTGTTGCAAAGTATTCGGAGAAAACACCACAGACAAAAACTGTTGCAAAATGTTCGAGGAAAAGATCACATCCGAAAACTGTTACAAGAAGTTCGAAAGGAAAGGCAACAGTCCCAGAAAACCGTTGCGATAAGTTCTCATACACGAAAAAAGGAAAAAAAAACTGGCAGCGAGAGCCGACGGTTAGATCCATCACCCACTTCAGGGTTGCGTTCACCCACCTTAAACTGCCATCCCCCACGTCAAGGTCCTGTCACCCA
This sequence comes from Papaver somniferum, assembly GCF_003573695.1. NCBI lineage: Eukaryota > Viridiplantae > Streptophyta > Magnoliopsida > Ranunculales > Papaveraceae > Papaver > Papaver somniferum. The sequence goes on from NC_039365.1 coordinate 51,430,233, forward strand.
CGTTACATTGCATCATGTATACTGCATCATCGTCGCATCATCATCGGTTATGTCAGCATTACATCAGCAGATGTGACATCATGATGACGTCATCAAAGGAGACGTCGACAACATATTTTTTACGGAAAGAATATTCCACCGACGCCGTTAATATTTTCCGTCACCACGTCAGCGTGACGTCAGCATTGACGGCAGCAGCAGTTGGCCGGCGTGTTCATCTTTTCCGGCAACGACAGCAGTAGCAGGCTCCGGAAACTTCAACTTCTCTGGCACAGTAGCAGGGGCCGGTGGCCATGCTCGGGAGCTTTACACGGTGGCGGCAGGAGTGGGAGGTGGCAGGCGGCAGCAGCGGCGGCGTCAGGGGGACTTACCGGCCGGCCAGGCATTCATGCTTCAGTGTATCGCGACACAAGTTAATACCATAGCCCTGATTCCGTGCGTCTCGGAGCAAGTTAAGCTCGGGGACCCTAGATGTTTACACCCCGATCATTTACACTATAGGATGTTTACGTCCACCTGGCTGAACCGAGTCGACTCACTGAGTCACCAGCTGACTCGCTGGATGTTTCACCCCATACAGATTTGCCTTGAAGATTTTTACACCCCACTGTGGGCTTGAGCATACCTTTCCTCTTGGGCTTGAGCACACTATTCTTCTTGGGCTTGGTCACCAATTTTGCTTCCTTGATATCTTCTTCATACGACGTCCGAATTAGATGATTTTTGGCTCGTTGTGATTGTATTTCGATATCCTACAACATGAAGGTAAAATTTCTACAACTTTAGGAGAATATTTTTTGAGAAACTACATCATCAATATTTTTGGAGCAAGGTGCTCACCGAACAAATTCATTAAAAGATGGATCACGTCGTCAACATGTTAATACCGCGTCGTCAACTGGGTGCCACGTCAGCTAACTTCTTTCCATATAAGTTTCCACATTATCTATTTTCCTCCGTGTCAGTAGAAGTTGCACCCCTCCTGCCCCGACAACAATCTATTCACCCCGACTTACTCTAGATGCAAATTTGTTTGTTCGATAACTTCTTCATCGTACGTCCGAATTGAGCGATTTTCGGCTCGTTGCGATCGCATGTCAATTTCCAACAGCATGAGGGCGCAATCTCAACGTTTAAATAAAAATTATTTTGGAGCGGCGACATTGAAGAGGAGCGCACTTTAAATCACCATATGAAGCCATAACGAAATCCTCAAAAATCGATATAGTGTCGATTTAAGTCCACAACATGAAATGTTCGTGCTAGTTTTGTAGATATTCAAATCTCAAGACACTTGTCTTTCGTGATCATTATAACTGCTGCAGTCCAGTTGGTCGAACTGCTGCAGTCCTTTTTCACATAATTACTACAGTCCAGTTGATCGAGCTACTATATTCCAGTTTCTCAGCAAATGCTGCAGTCCAGTTGAGCGAGCTGCCACATTCCTTTTTCGTATAATTACTACAGTCCAGTTGATCGAACTGCTATAGTCCAGTTTTCCTCAAAACTGTTTTAACAACTGCTGCGGTCCAGTTTTACTTATAACTGTTACAGTTCAGCTGATCGCAGCTGCTGAAATACAGTTCCATGACAACTATCTTCAATCCAGTTTTGATTCAACTGGTGCATTCCAGTCCCACAGAAAAATCTAGTTGTTGAGTCAAGACGAGACGCTAAGGCAACTACACTAGTCATTATCACTGGAAAACATCAACATAGCCAGTGGTCATCCTAATCATCTCGTAAACGAAGTCGCAATAACACTTTTAGTATGGTAAGTATATAATTTACATATTTTCGCATCTTTTCGTATAATCATGCATACTTTTGTTCAATGAGACACCCACAATGTGGCGAGAATTTTCTCACGAGGAGATGCACACATTTCAAATCTACGCGCATCTGGAATAGTGAGATTGGCCCCCCGCGCGAATTCCAGATAGTAGAAAACTTCAATATTCCATGCGCGAGCAAAATGCAGCAAGGCAGTGCACCCTTGTTCGAGCATTGAGCAGCATGACAATCACAATCTTCTGGGGGCGGGTTGCATATCACTTCAATGTGACTGACCATCTATATATATGGCATACGACTTTTTGTCTCAAGAAGTAGGAGATAGAATAGATAGACTTTTGAGTGACAGATAAGATCAAGTCTTCACATACCTTTTTGTCGAGAAGTTCCACCGGTTCCTTGAGTTGTTCTTCCACTTGTATGATGAATTGTCATGAAGTCCTTGAGCTCAACTGCACTTATTATCCTAGTCCGAGACTTAGCTATAATAGACAAGTAAGTCCTTTTACGCATTTTATTATCTCTAGCTTACTTGGATCATTAATTATTTAATATGAAAATAGATACTTAACTCCATTATTTGGGATGATATAGCAGGACGAGAACGAACCAAAAGATAACACTGAGATAGAGGCGGCCGATCCTTGCACCTTCTAGGGAAAATGGAGATGTCATCATTTTGGACGTGGATGCAAATATCTCCAATGGTGGTTCACTCATAACCAAAAAGTCAATAGTTGTTTATTATGTATCAAGTGATATCTTCGACCCTCCATTTGATGCTCCTCTTGTAAATCATGTATTAATTGGAGGATTCAGTGTGTCATCTAAGTATGTCGAGTTGTACATGTTAGAGCATTACTCGGTCGACCTCGCATGCGTTGCTATCTCAAGCATGTTTTTCAATGTTAGTGATCAAAACTACAAATATTGATTTCTAGTCTATTATAACTAAGTCTCGGACTAGGATAGAAAGTATAGTTGAGCTCCAGGACTTCATGGCGATTCATCATAAAAGTAGAAGAACTACTCAAGGAACCGGTGGAAATTCTCGACAAAAAGGTATGTGAAGACTTGAACTTATCTATCACTCAAAAGTCTATCTACTCTATCTCCTACTTCTTGAGATAAAAAGTCGTATGCTATATATATAGAATTTATTATACACATTTGGTATTTCGAGCCGAGTATACCTCGCCTATCTATATCTAGAAATATGTGTTGGTAAGCTTTTCTCTTCGATCAAGTTTATCTTTACCTAGTATGTTTCAATCATCTTGAAAATTGCTTTGACGAGAAATGGTGTAACAACTACATAACGTCCTCTAAGAATGTTTCAATGATTGGAATGAGATTTTAGATTACATAACCAATGATGGACATAAGTATTGTTGAGGAAACACATATGTGCATAAGTCCTATCCCTTGAACCAAAGTTTGCGAACTTTGTTGATCAAGAGAAACCGGAAGATGGCTTGTTTCCAAGTCCGCGAACTCAGTCCGCAAACTGCCGAACTTCTCATCCCGAGAAATTCTGCTGGAGTTGAAAAACTAGTTGCGTGAGTGCCAATCCGCGAACCTAGTCCGCGAACCGGTGGAAGGTCTTTTGCCGAGATTTTCTGCTGGATTTTGTAAACTCTTCCCGGTTGCTTAAGACCGCGAACCTAGTGTGCGAACTTAAGAAGGTTACATATCTGAAGATGATTTCTGAACTTAAACTTATAAAGACTAAGGAATGTAGTATGCAAACCGTGGCTATAAAGTTTATGAACCATTTCAAGTGAATAAAATCATCTTTGCTTCAATTGTGTCTTGTGTAGAACATAAGATTTATTTGCAATTGAACAACTCTCTAACTAGTTCATCTTGAAGTCATTTGAACTAGTTATGGTGAAGAAGAACATGGTTGATATGAAATGCTCATATGGATAACCATTTGGTTAACTATTGTTGAACCAACAATGTACACGTTTGGGTACGGTTACAAAAACCTAGAAGCGTACATGTCAATTGTGTGTAACAAGCTAATTTTTCGATCTAACGGTGGATATTGATTTCTTTGTTACCAAAGCAAAACCCTGATTTGAAAGACTATATAAAGAAGACATCTAGTATTGTGCAAAACTAATCCCCACACCTTATGTGTGATACTAGTTTGCGTGCTAGAGTCGTTTCTCCTTTAACCTTTGGTTTTCTTCTTCTAAAACCAGGTTAACGACTTAAATACTTCATTGGGATTGTGAAGCCAGACCGATACTACTTTTTTCATAGTTGTGTGATCTGATCTTGCATCTTCTATCGTACGAGTACAATCAGATTGATCGGCTTGAGATTGATATCTCTGATAGGCAAGATATAAAAAGTAATCACAAACATCTCCGTCTCATTGTTTGTGATTCCACAACATCTTGTTTCTCTACCATATGATTAAGATTGTTGTGAAGTGATTGATAACTCTAGTCTTTTCTTCGGGAATATAAGACTGCATTATCAATTGGTTCCTGTTCACCTTGATTATTATCAAAAGAGGGAACAAAACCTTTAGGGTTTATCTGTGGGAGACAAATTGATCCTTTGATAGACTTTTCATTGTGAGACAGATTTGTTTATTGTCAAATACTTGGATTTTGGGTCGTAGCAACTCTTAGTTGTGAGTAAGATAAGCTAAGAGAATTAAGTGCGCAGTACCCTGCTGGGATCATAGGCATAGGGAGTACAATTGTACCTTGGATCGGTGGGAGACTGATTGGGGTTCAACTACAGTCCAGTCTGAAGTTAGCTTGGAGTAGGCTAGTGTGTGTAGCGGCTTAATACAGTGTGTTTTCAATCTGGACTAGGTCCTGAGGTTTTTCTACATTTGCGGTTTCCTCGTTAACAAAATTTCTGGTGTCTGTGTTATTTCATTTTCCGTATTATATTTATTTATATAATTGAAATAATACAGGTTGTGCGTTAGAATCAATCAATTGGAAATCCGACCTTTGGTTGTTGATTGATATTGATTGATTCTTGGATATTAGCCTTTGGTACCATCCAAGTTATTCCTTGTATTTGATTAGAGACTCGCTGATTTCTATTATCCTGAGCAAATCAAAACAAGAGAGAGATATTAACTCTTTGAGATACTTTTATCTAGATTGAGTCTGAATGTCTAGTTGATTCTCTAGAAAGTATTTCGGAGTTAGTCCATACAGATTGCTAAGCGAAATATTGGGTGGTGTTGTTAGACCCCCGCTTTTTCAGTACACCCAAATATGTAAGAATTATGAACACATTGCCACGACCAAGAAATCCAAGACCTGCGTTTCACTAGCTAAACGTGTGGAGGTGGCTATGTCTTAAATAAATGAGATGTGTAGTGGGACCGTACATACTAATTCTGAAGAAGTAATCACAAACTGGGAGTGTCATCAGGATATGTATATGGACTTCGGGTTCAATGTCTCCTGGTTGTGAAGGGATTTCCAAAATCCAAAAGTTGCAAACTGAAATGGGTGAATCTCCTTCCATGGATCCCATTAATCGGAAAGAAGCGGAAGTTGAGAAGTTGTCCCAGGAGTTGAACTTGAAGCAGGCTTCTCTTCAGAACATGAGAGATGATTTCTATAAGAAGGATGAGTTGTTGTTGGACGATTTCCCTTAAATGTATTTACTTTCTTCCTAGAACTTTTCCTCTTAGGTGTTTTGAAAGACAATAGTTGTTCTTTTGGTTTGATTTACTAGTAATTGTTTTTCAAGGATTTTGAGTTTATTGAGATTTTGATTTGAAATGATTTGTGAGTAATTTTCTAAAAGGAAATAATGCTTTGATTAACTAATAAACTGAAATCCTAATTTTGAATGCAATCATTTTGGAGGAATTACAAAGAGTGCATAAAAAAGGAAATACAAGGAAATGATGGCATGACATTCTAGGCATTGAAAGTCTTGAGACGTCTGGAGTGTATTACTATTCCTTCCAGCTTGTCAGTACTAGCTAGTTTGCATTAGCCTCCCAGAATAACTTCTCCAGCCAGGTAAGGTTGATCCTCTCCTTCTGGGAAATTTGGTGAAGTAGGTTGAGTACCAGTCGTAATTCTTAATACCAAATCTCCGAATTGAAAAGGATTTGGGCGTTTTACAGCTAATTGTTTTCTAGATTCACCGTGACGGCTTCTAAACATTTGATAAAATATTGAAAAGGACCAGCCTCCTATTCACATCTCCTAGTCATGGCTGGGTTAATAGCTGGATAAAGTCCCCAGGTCTTGATAGACATGGGATAGCTGGTTACAAGGAAAGTTGTTGGACATGACTTACTTGCATATGAAATATCTGAATGTACGATCTTGCATCCTCTCCAGGAAATCGCTTCACATATACTAATTAATGATATTCTGAGAGCAGGTAGTTTTCAGGATTTGATGGCTTATTGGAGATCCTCGAAGGTATAGACATTGGTAACGGAGATACACCTAGTCTGGCTTTGTTATCATGTATCCATGAGCGTCCAAAAACTATATCATAATTTGGGTCTTCGTTAACACTATGAAACTTGACGTGTGTTCGCACGTCTCCTACTTTTATTTCAAGAGTGATGTATCCATATGTTTTTTTGGACTTTCCTTCTGAGTCTTCGATTACAGTTGGATAGTGAACAACTTCTCGCTTTGTAATCCCTGCAGCGTTCAGAGTTTGAATAGTGACAATGTTGAGATTAGTGGTTGTATCAATAAATGTCTTTTCGAACTTGACATCTTTGAGGTGAACAGTGGTTAGGAGTCCCTAGTCACATATGCCAGTCATGTCTTCTAGAAGAGATTGGGGCTTAGGAGAAGCTTCTTTGACTGAAAGCATTTGCTTCCCTGACACAACACGATTAAGGTCTGCAGATATATCTTGACATTGTGCCTCGGAGAAATAAAGAATTTCACATACATACTCCATCATGGATTGCACAGTTTTGTAGACGGAGTCCCCAGAAAGCATGCAACTTCTAACATGAAGAGGGTCTCTGTGTACTCCTTCAGTGCGTAGTTCAAGTTCTCCTGAGTCAACCTTCTCCTTGAAAATGCACTAAAATATATTACAGTCACTGTTGGGTGGTTGACGAACCTATGGAAATGACAGTATGTGGGATCTTTCATTTCTTTTTCAGTCGGTGGACGTCTGATAGAAGGTAGTTTGATAGCACCATCTTGTATCGATGCTTCCAGGAGCTCAATCACCTCTTCAATTGGAAATGGAAAATCTATAGCAGCTGCAGCCTCTCCTGCTTCATGTTGTCGAGCCGGAGGCTTATCTATAGATTCTTGATTAGTTTTTCAAGGTTGTCGAGCCGGTGTTGGTGCTGCACGTTTGGGTTGTTTCTCTGTAGTTGGAGATTTCCTTTTTCCTCATTCGCTCACCACACTTACCGAGGGTTGAACATTGTATTGTTTGTTGATGAGACGTCTAATCCCTCGAGTCTCACGTGTAACTTCATTTCTGGTAGGCCTGGTTCTTTCTAACAAGGAGGGTGCTGTTGTAGCCGAGCGCTTAGCAGCTTCATGAATTTCATAGAAAGTCTGGAAGCGCAGGTTTTCCAGCCGAGCACGATAGACCATCCCATTGATGCACAAATTCACCAATTGTTGTTTAGTCACGTTTGGGTCATGACAATCTAGTGCTTGAATTATGAATCTCTTGACATAATCATTAGGATGCTCGTTGTTTCGCTGGAACATCCATCCCATGTCTGATAGAGTGATTTGCACAGACACAAAGAAATATTTGTTGTAGAAGGCGTTAACCATCTCACGCCAATTGGATATGCTATTTGGAGGGATGTTGTTGTACCAGGTGTAAGCTCTTCCAGTAAGTGATTTTGAGAATTCCTTCAGATGGAGGACATGGTTGTATTCATGTTCTCTTAATGATTCCAGAAAATGAGAAATGTGCTCACGAGAATTTCATGTGCCATCATAAAGTGAAAATTGAGGAGAGGAATATCCTCTGGGAAGAGGAACTCTTTGCACTTCAGGAGGATAAGGAGGTTGATGTTGATAGACGGTAGCTGAACTTTCTTTTCCTCGATTCTGGAGGAGTTGTTCCAGATCTTCTCGTGTGATGAAATTGGATTGCTGATTCTTTCCGATGGTCGATGAGAGACAACACAAGCTTCTCCATATGTAAAGGCACGCCCTGTTGAAGTGCTTGCACCAGGTGTCATGAAAGCATTCCTTGCCTTCTCCATATGATGTTGACGTTGCTCTGGTGATAACCGCTCTGTTAGTGGCTTAAGAAAATTTAGTACCTCTTTTTGAGTTGTAGCCATGTCTTGCTGAGTCTTGGAAAGAACTTCCTGTCTTTCCATTAAATCAGCCATAGTAAGAGTAGGATGATCTCCTCGGGCTCCTCCTGTGCTTTGGCCGAAAATAGAGGTGGTGGTAGTCTTGTATTGGTGACAGGAGGTGTCACACCCGAAGAACCGTAGTGGCTCCGGTGGTATTTGTGGAAAGAGATGCGGTACCATGGAGAGTGTTGATAGTACCTACATTTGCAGTTGGTGATGTATTAGTAACATTGTTGTTAACATCAGGAGGAGTGATACCAGAAGCATCATTGGAGTTAGTAGCATTAGGATTAGTTACGGATCCATACCTAAGATCCACCTTCTTGAAATTGAGAATGAAAATTGAGAAATTGGTTTTTGCAACCGAAAGATTCATCTCCCACTGTGGTTGCCAATTTGTAGTAGGGCAAAAACTTATTCTGGAGAAAAGAGTAAAAGTGGGTAGGTTGATGAGAAACGAGTTTAAACCCTGAACAAATATACTACATAGGCGTACTTTAGATTCGAGAGATCAATCTGTACAATCCTGACCTAAACCAAGAAATGGTTGTTCCAGTCTTTCTCCAATCACAAAATGAAGGAGAAGGGTTGATCTTAGGGAGGTAAGCAGAGAAGGTGTTGAGATCAGAGAGACAGGCTCCGTAAGATGTGACTGTTTATGACTTATCTCAGAAGATGGAACTTGCTTGTAAAAAATGTAAGTTGTGAGTGCTCCGTGTTCTCTGGAAATTTTGTGTTAGTTGTTGATTGAATAGATTGAGAATCTATTTATATCAAGTCATAGTCGAACACCCTGATCTCATAGGAAGTGGGAGTTGTGTGAAGTAGTGGAGATGTGTGAAGGTGGTAGAAATTGTGCCATATTGTGAAGGTAGGACTGGACGACTGTGTACCCACTTCTCTTTTACTCGTTAATTGCCCGCTCTTCCTGAGACTTTCTAGTAATGGGTGTGTTGCACGCCGCATGCTGTAAACCGCCAGACCAATACCCATATGAACATCCCCCAGCTTGTCACATGTTTGATGTCTCGAGTATTTTGGTAGAGAGTGGATCTTAGTCGTGATTTGCGTGACTAAGGCGTGGTTGTTTCTATGGTAAAGTCCGCATGATATAGAACAAGTCTTGTTATGGCTAATAATGGAAGGCGTGGTAGTTGTTGAGTGGGCCCACCACCATGACATGTGAGAAGTGGTCATGAATAGTGTAAGAATGAGAAAGTGATTATTTAGAAACTAACATATGTCGTGATCCTGGTACGTAAAATCTACAAGTAGAGAAAAATTTCGACCAATCACGCGCAAGCTAGATAGTAGGTGGTCATAAGTAACAAGTCAAGTCGTGAGAATGGGACTTCCCATGAGTAGTACTCGAAAATAGCATATGGTGCTTTTAGGTTAAATAATAATTAAATTATTTATAAGGTCGATACCCTAAAAATATCGTTTTCAAACAATGCATGCGAAACATCTTTCTCAAGCAAGCAGCTCAAAATATTCGATGCATGTAAAGCATCGTTGTATAGAGCCTGCCAGAATTAGTCGCGGATTTTATGGTTAAAAAAATGGTGCGACCACCCTTCTTTGGTCAGCCATTGGTGGTTTCCCATGTAAGTTTTGGACGACATGATTTGTCCGTTAAGAAGAAGGATGTGAGGTGCCATTACAGTACCGTATTGGTCGCCTGCTAGGCCGGCCAAACCAGCTGGCTAAGTTGGACGACTAATATGACTTGCGGCAGTTTTTGGTCGTCGTTGACCTAATTAAGACCTTTATAAGCAACTCTTAAAAAAAAAGTACCCAAATACACCACAATATTTTTGTTTCAACCTATAAGTCATGTACCGAATGTGATCGTCTATGGACAGAGTCGAGACAATACGACAATTCGGTTCACACTTCGTGTGATAGTCTATGGATACGAGATAGAGACAATACAACAACAAGATAACTTATGTGATTGGGTATGGATACAAGATCGAGACAAGATAACTTATGTGATTGGGTATGGATACAAGATCGAGACAATACAAAAATGAAGTATGTTACTTGATAATAGGTTCGGTAATAACCAAACTCTATAGGATCACTATCAAGTAATGCAGAGTTAATGTATGTGTATTTTACTTTATTATAATAAACAATTATAATGCGGAAATCAAAGTAAAAGACACAGCAATATTTTGTTAAAGAGGAAACCGCAAATGCAGAAAACCCCCGGGACCCAGTCCAGTTTTGGATACTCTCAGAATTAAGACCGAAAAAGCGGGGGTACAACAACCACACCCAATATTTTAATTAGGAATCTGTATGAACTAACTCTAATATACTTTCAAGAGAATCAACTAGACTCAATCTTAATAAAGTATATCAAAGAGTTGTATCTCTCTTTCTCGATTCAATACTTACTCAAACAAATAGAAATCTGCGAGTCTAATTAAATACAAGAGAAAACACTTGAACGGTACCAAAGACCAATGTTCAAGTATCAATCAATGTAATCAACAACCAAAGGTTGGATATTCTAATTGATTGATTCAAACGCACAACCTGTGATATTTCAATTATATAAAAAAATATAATGCGGAAAAGAAATAACACATACACCAGAATTTTTGTTAACGAGGAAACTGCAAATGTAGAAAAACTTCGGGACCTAGTCCAGATTGAACACACACTGTATTAATCCGCTAAAGACACTAGCCTATTATAAACTAACTACGGTATGGATTGTTGTTGAACCCAAATCAATCTCACACTGATCCAAGGTACAGTTATGCTCCTACGTCTCTGATCCCATAAGGATGCTACGTACTTGATTCCCTTAGCTGATCTCACCCAAAACTAAGAGTTGCTACGACCCAAAGTCGAAGACTTTAATAAACAAATTTGTATCACACAGAAAAGTATACGGTAATAGATAAATCTGTCTCCCACATAAATAACTGCGAGTTTTGTTCCGTCTTTTGATAAATCAAGGTGAACATGAACCAATTGATAAACCAGACTTATATTCCCGAAGAACAGCTCAGTATTATCAATCACCTCACACTAATCTTAATCGACGCGGTGAAAGAAGATATTGTGGAATCACAAACGATGAGACGAAGATGTTTGTGATTACTTTTATATCTTGCCTATCGTAGATATCAATCTCAAGCCAATCGTTACGATTGTACTCAATACGATAGAATCAGCAAGATCAGATAGCACAACTACAAGAAAGTAGTATCGGTCTGGATTCACTATCCCAATGAAGTCTTCAAGTCGTTAACCTATAGGGTCTCGAAGAAACCTAAGGTTAAAGGTGAATCGACTCTAGCTTATTGATAGACACATTTTTGTGTTTAATTTGATCTCAATACTATGTATTGTTGGCACTCGAGTTTGTAGTAATTTTGGTGTTTTATATGTTTGTAGGCACCTTTGGAAAATAAACATTTTTTGGAAAATTCGGCTCGAAAAGTTGGTAAAAGCCCCGGAGGACACGTGTTATTCGGACTCTCACCGTTGGATAAGGGGCACCTCAATTACTAAGGGGCACCCCAGGTCACCCCAAAAGGCATCTGCTATTCGCACCCCAGTACAGGATTAGGGGGAGGTCATCTTCTCCATTTGAATTTTGTTTTTGGCGGGAAAATGGAGAACACTTCTGCAGATTTTTGATCGAATTGTTGAACGTGTTCTAGGGAGATTCAATGGCTGATTTTTGGTAGATAGTTGTGATATGGCCTATTAAACACACTGTGGGCGTTTGGTTCGACCAGAATTGGCTAGAATCATCTAAACAATTCACGGGTTGAAAACAGGGCAGTTCGTGTATATCACGGGTTTCACGTGATTTGGAGAAGATTCAACGTGTTTTGTGCGTGCATGGAAGACCCTCAGCCTGTTGGAGCGTGAAGGAGTTAAATATGGTAATTTGGAGGCTTGAAAACGCGTGAGAAGATGAAACAGGAAAGAAAATATTCCCAGAAATATTTTCTTTACTGCCGAGTTAAAGAGAATTATATGGAGTGAATGAGCGAGATTCGATGGGTCTGTTGGCTATAAATAGGTTGCTGGGGTTGAGTAGAAAGGGTGTCGAGAGTCTGGGGGGTGAGGAGAGCCAGAGAAGAAGAAATTCGAGTTTTCCCAAACTCGGTTTCTGCTGCTGCTGCTGAAGAACATGAAGAACACGAAGAACGGACCTGCACCAGCAGTCGTTTTTCTACAGTAATAACGACTCACACCTGTGGGTCGTACATCAGGCAGACTTATTTGCTACACGTTTGCGACACAGCTGCAGCAGTCTTATTTTGTCACTGAGGGTCGTAGTTCTCTGGTTTGTAACAAATATAATTGTTACAAACCCGGTTTTATTGTATTTCTCATATTCTCATCATTTGTAAACCATTTTTGAGCATCAATGAAATATTTTGAGAGGTTTTCCAACATGATGAGCGGCTAATTCCCTCGTAACCAAGGCAATGGAGGAAGCTATTCACGCAACATAAATGGGTAACTATTTCATTTAATTATATAATTCACCTAATCGCTGCTTTTGCAGAGTTTTAAATTATTTGAATGATTGTCTTAATTATTTGTTATTCAGTTTGATAGGTTATGCTTGGTTTAATCTCTTGATAATCTATGCTTAAGGTTTACAAATAATGTTTGAGAATCTGTATGATTGATAGTGAATTAAAGATAAAAGAGGACTTAAGAATTGAATAGAGTTTTGAAATATTTATCATTCAATTTTGCATAATAGTGGAATCTAGTGTCTTGGTTACCTCTCGCACCCATTGTTAATATTTTTGTATATATAATTTTATTAAATCTAAATTTATTTCCTTCACAAGTCTGAAACGAATCCTATTACTACAATCACAACAAAAATTATCATTTGGCGCCGACGCGGATTTGTGCTTAGGTAGAATTTTTAGGTTTTTATTATTTTTTATTATTCCATTTGTTCTTTTTACGTCTCTTTGGTTGTGTCTTTGTATTACAGGTTTGAAGTTGGATACTAAAGACCTTGGAATCAAAGCTTAAAGCTAAAAGAGAAGGAAAAAAGACAAAGCAAAAAAAAAAAAAAAAAAAAGAGAAGAGAATTATTATTTATTTTATTTTTTTAAGAGACTTTCCATTTTTTTTATTTTTTTGTAATTATTATTATTTTTTTTTTGTATTTCTTTTCATTGGACTGGACTTTGGACAATTTATTTTAATTTTAAACCCTACGGAAGGGTTATATAAAAAAAAATTAAATATAAATTGTTTGCAGGGAAGGACGACGATTACAATATCGTCTCGGCCCCTCGGGTTCGCACACTGACACCGGAGTCAGTGGCCCGAGTCGACTACAATGGTTCTTCTCCCGTATGGTACGGGAGGTAAACTTCTAAACACCCGCGAATCTCCTGTCAGCGGGTTTACTGTCTGCCTTAAGGTGATTATATGTTGAGGACTGAACCAGCTGCTTTAATTTCCTAGTAAAGGGCAAGAACTGGCCATATAAGATAAGGGTTCGGATTTCATCACCGTTCCCTTCTTGCCCGCCTTAGGTAAACGAAACCTAACGCGAACCCAAGCTTAAAATTTGATTAGAACGAGACCAATAGGGTAACGAGCTTGGTAGGAAAATCTTTCGAAAAATATTGGTTACTCTTTTAAGCATACTTCAAAGTTCTTGATGGTTTCTGTAAGTTGAATGCGTGACTGCGCCGCCTTGTACCGGTGAGGCTTTGGGTATCAAAGCTCCACTAAGCTTCCCTCGCCTCGATTCAACTTACTTTAACTCGGATTGATTCCAGAGGGGTTTGCTTAAATTGTAACGAATTCCCTTTCGAAGGATTAGAAGCTGGTCTAGAAACAATCTAAGTGGAGTCATCATGCTTTTTGTTTGCTAGAAATCAGTAGGTTTGATTTGGTCGAGTCATCCTTGTTTGTGATTGTGTAGAATTCCCTTGCAATTAAGAATGTCGAACTGGTATGACAGAAGCCAATACAATGAGTATCGATCTGAATTTGAATATGGACATCATCATTTTTATGACCATGGTGGGAATAGTAGTTGGGAACGCCAACCTTTTCAAGGTTATGGTTCATACCATGGTGAGCCCAATTACTATCCACACGCGAATTGGTCTTACGAGCATGAAAATCAGGAACACTGTAGTACTGGTTACTCGTTTTTGGAAACTAGTCCTGATTATGATATTTCTGAACCTGTTCCATCTCTAGAAGAGACCCAACAACGGATTGAAAGGACGTATAAACGTTTAGTTGCAATGAATAGTTCAAAAGAAGAGTGTACACGATATTCTGAGATGATAAACGAGAGTGGTAAACGTATAAGTGTTATGCTCAGTGAAATTCAGGCACGTCTAGAGGCAGAAAATGAACAGTTGGCTAATGCTGCTCGAAATAATCTAAATTTCCAAAATAGGGTTTCTAATTCTATCTTTGATATCAATAGTGAATATTTGCCTAATTTAGAGGACGAGGCTAGAATAAAAGACACTACTTATTTAGATAAGGTTCAATCATCTTTGTACTATTATGATGATGAGGATAGTAGTAATAAAGAATCTGAAATATGTAGGTATAGTGATCAGGAATCTATTAATCCAATTGAGCTTTATAATGATTATATTATTTCTAGTTCAAATCCAAATAATTTTTATGATTATTCACCTATTCAAAAGGACGAGGATTTGATTAGGGATACCACCGTTTTAGACGATGTAGTTTTTCCTTTTGATTACGAAGCCGATAGTGGTTTAGAGGAACGGGTTTATTCCGAAAATGTTGTTTTAGAGTCTAGCGACTTAGAAACAATAGTATTAGATGAAGAAGATATACCCGTAGAGATGAGTAAAGATGCACTATCTGATAATAAATTAGAAGAATCAATTGACCATTTTCAAGAATCTAATGATCCAGAAATTAGGGAGATTGTAACTAGTCTATCTAGAGACACTGAAAACTCTAAGTTTTGGGGTGATTATCACCTTCCTAGTGCCTTACCTTTAACTCTCAAAAAGTCCCTTCACTTAGAACTTGATATCTCTGCCTCGACAATTTTACAAGATTACCTTCATACTCGTTTTCCCGAACCTAATGTTGTCCAGGAAGAAGTTTAGTCGTTAGAAACCCATCCTCTGGTCGATGTGGTTTTCCCAGGCTATGATCCCCAGATTGACTTTGTTTTCCCACCAAATAGTTTTCTTCCAACTGTGGGAACGTTTATATTCCAAATGTGTCGAATATTAAGTTGTGAGACTAAACCTAAATGCTTTAGGAAATTAGAATCGACACATTTGCTTAAGAATGACCACTACTCTCATTGTGGTCAATTATGTAAGTCAAATATTATTGACTTAGAGGATCCTCAGTTATTTAGGTTATTATTGTGCGCTCCTAAGATCATATTTGAGTTTTTCCAGACTCTAGGACCTAACGATTCGGATCCCACCTATGAAGAAACGCAGCCAATGAAAATTTTCTATTTAGACCCTTTCATAGAACCCGAACCTGAACCACAATTAGATATAAATT
Organism: Papaver somniferum; assembly: GCF_003573695.1. Lineage (NCBI taxonomy): Eukaryota > Viridiplantae > Streptophyta > Magnoliopsida > Ranunculales > Papaveraceae > Papaver > Papaver somniferum. The sequence goes on from NC_039365.1 coordinate 51,445,882, forward strand.
TCTTAATCAGGAAACTAAGTAAGGGTATGCTAGTCTTGTTCACTTTCTTGGTTCATTGCAGTTTCCTTTGGTGAGCTCTATTTAGTTTTGAAGACCCACAGTTATTTCGGCTGTTACTTTTTGATTCTATGAGGTGACTAATTCCTTCCGATTTCTGGCTGAAGACTTTAAACTTAGCACTTCTTGGGAGGTAACCCAATCTCATGCGACAAGGTAATATATTTCCTTAACTCTTTTGCTTCAAATGGTAACAGTTTCTCCTTGTTCATATGCTTTTAATTTTATCTTTAGAACATTGAGGACAATGTTAGATTTAAGTTTGGGGGTATGGGAGAAACTTTTTAGTTGCACTTTTGAAATTTCTAGCGTCACATGGTATCCGGTTAGCTAAGCTTACATATTGTTTCTCACCGAAAAGATAGAAATTGGAATGCTAGAGATAACAACTTATTGAGACATTAGAGAAAAAGACATTGAGATCCTTGAAATTCAGGAGAGAACTTGTTCCTTTTAGAGGGTAACCGTGATGGACCTAACCATACATGATAGAAAGGCAAGTAGGTCAGGCAAATGCCAGAAAGACAAAGCAACCTCACAATGTAGTTACTGGATTACGACTCTCTCTCAGTAGAAACTTATCATCATCAACAAGCGGAGCGACATCGAAATCTATGAAGAAAGTGAAGACGTTTTAGGTTTAGAAGCAACAATAGAAGAGAATAATTCAAAAATCAAAGTTGAAGTTATAAGAGGAAATGATATAAGTTGTTAGAATCTATGATACCAAGACATCACAAGTTGCGAAGATCCAAGTTTTGAAAGTCCTTCTCTCATGGCCATGTAAATTTTTGTCTTGTAACTTTTTGTTTTCAAAAAAAAAAAAAATGAAAAAGAAAAAATAAATAAATAAATCATTACGTTCTTTTTGTTCAATAAGGCCATAGGGAAGAAGAAATTTATAAGTCAAGCAAGAAATCGAAGAGAAGAGTTAATTGTCAAGGTTCTATGAGGTTCGAGAGTTTATCATCAACAGCTGAAGACCGAAGAAGGCGTTGTTTCTACTGAGCACTGTGAGAGAGTCGAAGAAAGATGCATTTTGGTTGCTTTGTTAGTCTGCTTTCAATCTGGCACAAAATCTTTCTATCACTGGTTTAACTCATCACACGTAATTAGTCCAGCTGTGTAGCAGATGTCCCTCTCATTTTTATCTCTCTCCTAATCTTATCCAGTTGTAAAGCAGCGGACGCATCTTACAATGTTTATCTAGCTGTGTAGCGGATATCTCTTTATCTAGCAGTGGTGTGGATGTGTCTCCCCTTTTCTTCAGTCAACTTTAGAGCTGACACCTTTAATTTCTCTGGCATTCTACTTACTTGGAGATAGGTTGAGAATATGTATGTCCTCATAGCTCTTTGGATACTTGTGACCAATTAGGAGTAAAGGTTTTGTGGGTACACCTCTGGTAAACCCTCCGGAGACAACACTCCGCCGCTAGAGCCACCTAGCGGTTTAACGGCCTGCTGCACGTGCTAAGTGTAGTCTTTTTATCTTTTCAAAAATAAATTTTGCTCGAGGACTAGCAAATAATAAGTTTGGGGGTATTTGATAGACACATTTTTGTGTTTAATTTGATTTCAATACTATATATTGTTGGCACTCGAGTTTGTACTAATTTTGGTGTTTTATGTTTTTGTAGGCACCTTTGGAAAATAAACATTTTTTGGAAAATTCGGCTCGAAAAGTTGGTAAAAGCCCCGGAGGACACGTGTTATTCGGACTCTTACCGTTGGATAAGGGGAACCTCAGTTACTAAGGGGCACCCCAGGTCACCCCAAAAGGCATCTGCTATTCGCACCCCAGTATAGGATTAGGGGGAGGTCATCTTCTCCATTTGAATTTTGTTTTTGGCGGGAAAATGGAGAACACTTCTGCAGATTTTTGATCGATTGTTGAACGTGTTATAGGGAGATTCAATGGCTAATTTTTGGTGGATAGTTGTGATATGGCCTATTAAACACACTGTGGGCGTTTGGTTCGACCAGAATTGGCTAGAATCAGCTAAACAATTCACGGGTTGAAAACAGGGCAGTTCGTGTATATCACGGGTTTCACGTGATTTGGAGAAGATTCAACGTGTTTTGTGCGTGCATGGAAGACCCTCATAGCCTGTTGGAGCGTGAAGGAGTTAAATATGGTAATTTTGAGGCTTGAAAACGCGTGAGAAGATGAAACAGGAAAGAAAATATTCCCAGAAATATTTTCTTTACTGCCGAGTTAAAGAGAATTATATGGAGTGAATGAGCGAGATTTGATGGGTCTGTTGGCTATAAATAGGTTGCTGGGGTTGAGTAGAAATGGTGTCAAGAGTCTGGGGGGATGAGGAGAGCCAGAGAAGAAGAAATTCGAGTTTTCCCAAACTCAGTTTCTGCTGCTGCTGCTGAAGAACATGAAGAACACGAAGAAAAGACCTGCACTAGTAGTCGTTTTTCTACAGTAATAACGACTCACACCTGTGGGTCGTACATTAGGCAGACTTATTTGCTACAGTAGCAGTCTTATTTTGTCACTGAGGGTCGTAGTTCTCTGGTTTGTAACAAATATAATTGTTACAAACCCGGTTTTATTGTATTTCTCATATTCTCATCATTTGTAAATCATTTTTGAGCATCAATGAAATATTTTGAGAGGTTTTCCAACATGATGAACGGCTAATTCCCTCGTAACCAAGGCAATGGAGGAAGCTATTCACGCAACATAAATGGGTAACTATTTCATTTAATTATATAATTCACCTAATCGTTGCTTTTGCAGAGTTTTAAATTATTTGAATGATTGTCTTAATTATTTGTTATTCAGTTTGATAGGTTATGCTTGGTTTAATCTCTTGATAATCTATGCTTAAGGTTTACAAATAATGTTTGAGAATCTGTATGATTGATAGTGAATTAAAGATAAAAGAGGACTTAAGAATTGAATAGAGTTTTGAAATATTTATCATTCAATTTTGCATAATAGTGGAATCTAGTGTCTTGGTTACCTCTCGCACCCATTGTTAATATTTTTGTATATATAATTTTATTAAATCTAAAATTCCATTTCCTTCACAAGTCTGAAACGAATCCTATTTACTACAATCACAATCAAAAAATTATATCACTTATAAAACTAGTATCACACAGGAGGTGTGGGGATTAGATTTCCCAGTTGCTAGAGTTCTCCCTTATATAGTCTTTCAAATCAGGGTTTGCAATCAGTGTTAGCTTAGTAACAAAGCATTCGATATTCACCGTTATATGAAAACCTGATTAGGTTCAAGCTAATATATTTGAACCGTTAGATCGAAAACTTAGCTTGTTACACACAAATGAAATGCACGTTTTAGGTTTGTGTAACCGTACCCAAACATGTATATTTGTTGGTTCAACAATAGTTAACCAAATGGTTAGCCATATGAGCACTTTCATATCAAACATGTTCTTCACCATAACTAGTTCAAATGACTCAAATGAACTAGTTAGAGAGTTGTTCAATTTCTTATATCTTATAGAAGTATACAAGACACAATCGAAGCAAAAAAGATTTGATTCACTCGAATCGATTCATGAACTTTATAGCCACGGTTTGCAAACTTGCATTCCTTAGTTAATATAAGTATAAGTTCACGAATAATCGTTTTTAGAAATAACCAACCTAAGTACCCGGAATAAGTTTGTAAAAGTTTACAAACTCCCGCAGATTTTCTCGAGAAGAGAACCTCCGACAGTTCGCGGACTCTTGTTCCGGTTTTCCTGATCAACAAAGTACGCATACTTTGGTTCAAGGAATAAGGACTTATACATAAATGTGCTGCCACACAATGCTTATATCCAACATTGGTTATATAATCTAAACTCACATTTCAATCATTGAAACATTCTTAGAGGACGTTATATAGTTGTTATTCACAAACCATTTTTCGTCAAAGCCATTTTCAAGTGATTGAAACATAATATGACTTTAGTCACTAGGTAAAGATGAACTTGGCAAAAGAGAAAGCTTACCAACACATATTTCGAGAAATAGATAAGCGAGGTAAACTCGGCTCGAAATAACAAATGTGTATAATCAAAGTCTATACAGCAAAACAACTTTTGTCTCAAGATAAGAGATAGAGTAGATAGACTTTTGAGTGATAGATAAGTTCAAGTCTCCACATACCTTTTAGTTGATGAAGTTCCACCAGTTACTTGAGTTGTTCTTCCTATTGAATGATGATCGCCATGGATTTCTTGAGCTCAACTACACTTTCTATCCTAGTCCGAGACTTAACTATAGTAGACTAGAAATCAAGACTTATAGTTTTGATCACTAACATTGACAAACATGCTTGAGATAGCAACGCATGCGAGTTCGACCGAGCAGTGCTCTAACAAAGCCGTTATACAAAATCTAAACCAACTTCGTATAGTTGAGACCAAGAAGGATACCCCTAGCTACTTAGTTCCCTCGGTATCCCTGCGCCTTCGACTTCTAGAGTCACGCACGTGAATAGTAATTCCTTTGGATCGTATTCCAAACAACAAAGGAAGAATCTGTTTGGTAACCACTCTAATCAATCTTTACTACAAGATATAGATGCGTTGTTGACAAAGGCTCTTCCGTTTAACCTAATAAACTCCTTTGTCTGGTTAGATCAATCTAACTTTAACTACCGAAATAGTCAAGTATAGATTCTCACTCAATCAAAATAGATCTCAAAAAGATATATTGAGATGTCGATCTCATGCAACTATTCAATTGAATAAATCCGATTCTAGTTGGACCCCAACCGATCAAGGTTTGTGTACACAAATTCACAAGATACGGAAACCAATAATAAATCTTCTTTGTCTTCAAATCTTCTTTAATCTTCAATAACCTGTGCAACACCACTTGAATCTCTTGTGATCAATCACGCATAGAATGGAGTCTGTTAACAATGGATTATCACAAGATGTCTTTAGATCTACAAACAGTTCTAAAGATCCGGTCGATACTTAGATCTAGTTTGAGTGATTTTTATGTCAGAGGATAATATTCTCATGAATAAACAAACTAGGTGCAATCAAAGTTTCAACAACCGTTAGTCAATAATAACTATCGAAAACTAATAACACTGCAATTATCTAGTTTCCCACTAATGGTACTCGTAGAGATTCTTGATCCCACATAAGTATTTAAACGAGCAGTCGTAACAGATTTCACCTAATTAGGATACTTAATCACATAAGTTTGCAAACGGGTACGCAAACTTAAGTTCTGAACTTAATCCTTTCTGACAGTTTGCAAACGGGTACGCATATTGTCGTCCGGACTTGATCTTTTCCGAAAGTTCGCAAACGGGTACGCATACTGTTGTTCCAGGCCGCATTCATGTGAAACAGTTTGCAAATGGGTACGCAAAATTAGTTCCCGGACATTCACAGTTAAAACCGTTCGCATACGGGTATGCATACTTGGTTCCCGGACCTGAATCATTCTTACAACAGTTTACATATGGGTATGCATACTGTGGTATATCCAGACAATGATTAATTATTCTAAACTCCCATTTCAATAGTTGAAACATTCTTAGAAGATAACAATAGTTGTCTAACACAAACTATTAGCTTAAAGCAATTTTCAAGTGATCGAATGATCAATACGAAACATTCTGAGTCTACATCAAATGACTGTCTCACACAAATCATGTAAGATGTTATAAGGCGATTTTCACATGATCATCTTTTGACTTTCGTCAAGAATAATGATGAACGTAGTTAAAGCAAAAAGATTCCAACATATATTTCGAGAAATATATAAACGAGTTAAACTCATCTCGAAATATCAAATGTGTATAATATAAAGTCTATATAGCTATATGAAAAACTGGTGGTCTAACAACCTCATGCAATATTTCTCTTAGCAATCTGTATGGACTAACTCCAATATAATTTCAAGAGAATCAACTAGACAGTCAAACTCAATCTTAAGAAAAGTATATCAAGGAGTTATATCTCAATTTCTCGATTCAATACTTACTCAAGCAAATAGCAATCTACGAGTCTAATTGAATATAATAGAAATTAACTTGAACGGTACCAAAGACCAATGTTCAAGGATCAATCAATTTCAATCAAAAACCAAAGGTTGGAATTACCAATTGATGGATTCAACGCACAACCTGTGATATTTCAATTATATAACAAAATATAATGCGGAAAATAAATAACACAGACACTAGAAGTTTTGTTAACGAGGAAACCGCAAATGCATAAAAATTGCGAGACCTAGTCCAGATTGAACAAACACTGTATTAAGCCGCTACAGACACTAGCCTACTACAAACTAACCTCGGTCTGTACTGTAGTTCAACCCCAATCAATCTCATACTGATTCAAGGTACAATTGCGCTCCTTACGTCTCTGATCCCAGCAGGATACTACGCACTTGATTCCCTTAGCTGATCTCACCCACAACTAAGAGTTGCTACAAACCAAAGTCAAAGAGTTTAATAAACAAATTTGTATCACACAGAAAAGTATACAAGAATAGATAAATCTGTCTCCCACATAAATACCTACAAGTTTTGTTCCGTCTTTTGATAAATCAAGGTGAACAGGAACCAATTGATATACCAGACTTATATTCTCGAAGAACAGCCTAGAAATTTTAATCACCTCACAATAATATTAATAGATTAGCGAAACAAGATATTGTGGAATCACAGACAGTGAGACGAAGATGTTTGTAACTACTTTTCTATCTTGCCTATCAGAGAAACTAATCTCAAGCCAATTTTACAATTTTACTCAATTACGATAGATACAACAAGATCAGATCACGCAACTACAAAGAAAAAATTTGGGTCTGGATTCACAATCCCAATGAAGTCTTCAAGTCGTTAACCTATAGGGTCTCGGTAGAAACCTAAGGTTAAAGGAGAATCGACTCTAGCTTATACTGTTAGAGCATAGCTCGGTTGAACCCACCAAGCGTTAGTATGTCAAGTTTGGTTGTCATATTTTAGTGAACCAAAAATCATATAAAGAGTCTCTTGATTATGTACTAGAGTCAACTTCGTATAGGTTAGCTTGAAAGTATTAGGATATGAGACATTACAAGTATCACATGAAGACTTGAAGAATGTGAAGAAGTACAGAGCTACAACAACGACATCATCCTTCCATTTGAGGTTAGTAATATGTAACTTGAACGGTTTCATTCCCTAACGTATCTTTCAAGTCGTGCATATCGAAAACATAACTGCGAATCTATGAATGATTATACTCTAGTTAGACGTAGTGTTAAGGAATACAATACGAAGTATGACGCTTATCTTTTGAACTTCGTATATAAGATATCTACATAATCGTTTGAATGCTATTGTGATTATGTATGTTATAAGGTGAAGATTTCATTATTGGAAACAATGTTTTACATTCGTTTAAAGGAAGTAAATTCATGAACTTGTTTTGTGAATCGAAAAGGAAATTTCTAGTCTTATTGGTATATATTGTTATTCATTGCACATCTTTTGACCTACCAATATGTGTGATTAGTATAATCGGTCATGACTTGATTATGTTCTTGGTAAAACTATTCACAAGGCCTGACTTTTGTATTGGTATGACTTTTATTAGTGAAATCGATCTTAAGTAATCTCCTGAGATGGTATGATCGATTTAGTGTTATTGGTATGGCCAACTCTATGCAAAGGGAACCAGTCCTAGTAAGAGGTGTAACCGATCACAAGAGGGGAATCGATCCTTGTAAGAGTTGAAGCAAGTTTCTAGATATTGGGAACCGATCCTATGAACATGTGCAATACGTTTTTAGATTTTGGGAATCGATCCTATGGACATGTGCAACAAATACAAGTTAGATACCATATATATTTGGGAACCGATCCTAGTACCTAGTCAACCAAGTATTGGTAACTAGCGTGACTAATTCTAGTACCCACATGGAGGTAGAACCGAAAGTTATTTTGGTAAAACCGTGAAACCCATGTTTGGTGATTTGATAGGATAATCAATCACATAGTTATTGCAAGTTAGACGAACCAATTCTAAACTTGTTTGGAAGTGTGGCAAATCGATTCCAAGATTGTAAGTATGAAAAAGGACTTACAAACTAAAGATGTTGACATACTATGAACATGTGCAGTAACGCTTATCTTTTATTGTTCAAAGATATTCCTTAATAGCTAAAGGAGAATCCCGGATCAAAAATAAATTGAAATCTTTTAATTAAGGTTTTTAATTTTATATTTAGAAAATAAAAATTAGTAATGTGCATTTACTAATTGGAGATTTTCTTAAAGATTTCAATCAACATTTGGAAAAAGCATTTCCAGGAATTATGGAAACCTAATTTGGAGTTTATTGCATATCTTGAGAATATTTTCGGTTTTGAAAATTCCTTGGTGTCCAAACTTCCTTGGTCTATAAATATCAAAGTTTGCATTTCGAGCAAACTAATCCTCAGAGCCAGTAAAACTACCTAGTTGTGTTGTTACTGGTGGAGACGCCTATTCGGAGAGGAAAGTAACCTAATTAGGAGAAATCTCTTAGGGCCGCTCGGTTTAAAGACTTCTTTGGGATTGTGAAGCTCTATTAGTACCGTTGGTGGGAAACTAGATAATTGCGGTTTATCTTTTGTTTTCGATTGATTTGATTGACTAACGGTTGTTGAACTTTGATTGCACCTAGTTTATTTATGCTTGAGAATCTTCTCTTCTGATATAAGATTCACTCAAACTAGATGGAAGTTTCGACGGGGATCTTTAGACTATTTGTAGATCTAAAGACGTCTTGTGATAATCCATTGTTAACAGGCTCTGTTCTGTGTGTGATTGATCACAAGAGATTCAAGTTGACTGTGTGCAGGTGTTTATTGAATATCTAAGAAGATTTGAAAACGAAGAATATTTCTGATTTGGGTTCATAATCTTTGGTGTGCACAATACTTGTTTCGGGTAAAGAGGATCCAACTATAATCGATTTATCTTTGTGATAGATTAGTTGAGTAGATCAGCATCAATAGAATTCTTTGTGATTCAAAGTATTGATTGCAAAATCTTGACAATTACTTTGATAGTTGTTATTGGATAGATCTAAGGACCTGACAAAGGAGTTTATTGGGATAAACGGAAGATCCTTTTGACGAACTCATATCACTTGATTGAAAAGAGTTGTTACCGAACAGATTTTTTGTTCCTTTACTGTTTGGAATACGAACCAAAGGAATTGTTCCAAGAATGTGACTTATTACAAGTTGGAGGCGTGGGAATACAGACGGAACTAGGTGAACTATAGGTTTAGTTGCTTGGTTTCAACTATACGAAGTTGGTTTGATTTTTTCATAGCGGCTTAATCCCGAGAGTATTCAATTCTGGACAAGGTCCCGGGGTTTTTCTGCATTTGCGGCTCGTTAACAAAATCTTACAGTGTCATTTACTTTTATTTTCCGTAAATATAATTGTTGTTATTATAATTTAAAGTAAATTACACAAACGTTAATTCCTATTTACTTGATAGCAATCGTATTGTGTTTGGTTAAGTCCGAACCTATCATCAAGTAAACATACTTCGTTGTTGTATTGTCTCGATCTTGTATCCATAGTCAATCGCACAAGTTATCTTGTTGTCATATTGTCTCGATCTCGTATCCATAGACGATTACACGAAGTGTGAACTGATTAGTTGTATTGTCTCGACTCGGTCTATATACAATCACTTTCGGAGAAAGGACTTATAGGTGGAAAAGTTTTAGATTGAAGTATATTTTGGTACCCTCGTCTTTTCAATTGGTATCAGAGCAGGCAAACACGAAAAAATCTAACAATCTGTGTTTGGTGCGATCCAACCTATAAGAAAATGAATCTTGTGAATGATTCAGTTAACGTACCACCAAGATTTAATGGGATGAACTACCCATTATGGAAATTTGCTACGAAATCTTTTCTTGAATCCCGAGATTTTAATACTTGGTTATTAATCGAAGACGGATATCAACAGACGATGGATTATTCGGAAACAGAGTTCAAACACCTAGCGTTTTATACTCATAAAGAAAGGATTCTTGCAAAGCAGAATTCTGATGGTTTGAATGCCATCATACATGCAGTTAGTCATGATATTCTACATCATGTGCTGGCTTGTAGAACTTCTAAAGAAGCATGGGATATTCTTGAGACTGTATTCGAGGGAGATGATTCAGAAAAAGAAGCTAGACTTCTTTCCCTTTCATCTGAATGGGAACATCTCAAAATGGATGATAACGATACTTTAGAGGAGTTTAACTCTAAACTTTTTGAGATTATTAATGCATCTTTTTTCCTTGGAAAGGCCATACCTGAAAAGGAAATAGTATGCAAAATTCTCAGATCGTTACCGTCCAGATGCGAGTCTAAGAAACATGCCATAATAGAAGCAAATGATCTGTCTACACTTTCTCGAAGCTCTCTTGTAGGAAAGTTAAAGATCTTTGATAGAGAAATTCCGCTGAAGAATCAAACTGAGAAACTTTGCCAAGAGGACAAGGTACCTGTTGAAAAAGAGCTTGACTCAACTATTGTGCTTCTGGCGCAACGAATTAAGGACATCTTATCTAATGATAAACATAATCCTGGTCCATTATCGTTTTGTCATAAAAATGGTAATGAAGAAGTAAAATGGTCCAAGTGCCGTAAATTCGGACATATGGCAAAACATTGTCCCAGCAGAATAACTCAGAAGTGCAACAAGGCGTATGTCTCCACTCTTGATGATATTCCGGAGGAAGAATCCAATGAAGAAATATCTAATTGTAATGCACTTCTTGCAAACTCTAATAATGATGAATCCAGTGAGTCTAATCAACTCCTAGAAAAACTTGAGTTGGGATTAAGGAAAATAAAAGGTTAAGCCTGGTACTTGAAAACCTTTTGAAATTCCTATCAGATAAAACCTGTAAGGTAAAATCTGAACAAGAAAAATTAGGTGAAAAACCAAGAGAATCAGAAACTAGTTTTTCTGATATCATGATAAGTTCTTCATGTGGAAGAAATAATCACACTGCAATCTTCCTTGGAAATAAACTTATCAAAGCACTTCGCAAGGGGATAAAGAAGGCTGGTAAGTTTATGAGATCTCAAAAGGAAATTGTAAACTCTTGCAAGTACAAGAGAAAGAAAGAACGAAAGGAAACACAGTCTTTTGTGTTCATAAGTCATCCTAAGGATGTCTTTGTTACCTATGGTGAGAATAATTCTCACCTCAAATTGAGTTGAAATATGCATCCTCACTTGTTGCCCAAAATTCTGATTGTGAGGAAGCATAAATCCGGGCAAGTTGTTAATGTCTGTTTCTTTAGTGAAAAATAATAGATATATTTTATTTTTGGGAAAAATATTTTCGGTTTCCATAAACCAAATTATTCCTTGATTTTCTCCCATCTTATATATCTTCTTCCTGTCCGAAAGAAGACTATTTTATTCCAGTGGAGAAATCGGTAAAAGAAGAGTCATCTCTTGATGATTTAGCACTCTGTGCATCAGTTATGATTGAAACTCATGATGTCTCTCTTCATGATATTTCTCAAGATTCTCTAAGAAAACATATTCTTACTGTTAAAGGCTGCATTAGATATCATGAGCTGATGATAAAGGATTCAAAAGAAGTACTCGCTAATCTCCATTCTCAACTGTTTGAGATGAATAAATTGTCTACTGAAAAAGGAAGTGCTTAGAAGAATTTGAATCCAGTTTTTGAAAGCAATCGTCACAAGATTTGAAATTAGAGTTTCAATAATCATAGATAATAGACATCATTTTTTTATTTCTTTCAATAATTGTATTAAGTCTATTATGAATAAAACTATCTATTTATGAATAAAATTATTGGTTTATAATTTTTCTTGTGATAGTTTTTGATTACATAGCTTGTGCTTGAATGCTTTATATTTTTGCTATGTATGTTTATGGGATGTTTGGTTTTCATAACCTTGATACTCGATCTCATATGATGTGAACCCTTATGATTTGGGTGACTTTTTGGTTTAGCAGGATTAAGTTTTATCCCATGTTGGTAGGCTTTATCAAAGGATCATGAGGGGTTCTGATTGAAACAATATGTGAAAAAGTCACAATATGTTGAATCGTTTGGTTTAGCATAAAATCATATGTGTTTCGGGGTTTTCAACTTTTGCATTGCATAAGTTCTTTTGTCTTGCATAAGGATGGCAACATAATGATATTTCGGTATCAATTCTCCCTGGAAAGAAGATGCAAACATTTATTGGAGAAAATGATGCGAAATTTGAGGTAACGACTTTGTTAATTAATCGTTTTCATGTTTAAGAAAAGCCTGATTTTATTGCATATATTTATTGCTTTTGCTTAACAAAATGTCGGTACAATTGATGTTTTATTCCATTGTTTGTGTGTGTGATTCAATTGTTTCCGGTTAAGAAAAACTATTGTTATCTTGCTTTATTGTTTGGTATAAATCGTTTAGGCTTACAAAATTTCGGTGCAATTGCGGTGCTTAATGTCTATGTTGTTTCAATTGCTTCCGGTTGAGGTAAATAATTATGCAAGTTGATTTATTTGGTTTGTAGAAATTGTTTATGGCTTAACAAAAGAGTTTTCGGGATGAATTGTTTAGTCCAATTCGATTTCGGATAAGAGAAACTAAGTTAGTTCTGATCTTAGTTAGACTTATCAAAGTGGAGGTTTCGGTTATTCAAGTTTATTCGAATGCCTTAACAAGAAATGCTAGTTAGGTAACCTAGTACTTGTCTTGTTTAAAATTCAAAGTCCAAGTTATATGGATAATTAGAGCATGATGAGAAAAATAGAGTTATCTTTATTTTGGTCTTATCGAACAAGCGATTGTATTTGTACGATCGGTTTAGAAAAGGAACTAAGGTGCTTAGTCGATTTTTGGTTTGCTAAACTATTACAGAAAATTGCTTCGCGCAATTGTTTCCTTGGTAACATATCAATACAAAATTACTTTGTAATTTCGGTTTTGATATTAGTTATCAAAAATGGTGTGTGGAACCCTCGTGCTTGACTCTTATAGGTTTTGCAAGTCTTGTGAGATTTGTAAGATCCTTTCGATTTGCTTCTTTATTTGCATGTATCTTTGTCATTTTATGACAAAAAGGGGGAGAAATATATGGAGTAAACAAGTGATATTATATTGATTTATATTGATTGATATCACTAAGGGAAAAGACAGTGGTGCTTAAACGTTATACCTAACGAAAAAGTAAAGCATGGACTAAGGGGGGTAGCATATCATATGATAATGGAAATAACAAAGACGTGCCGATTGAAAATCTACCTATCTTACCTTTAGGGGGAGTATTAGATTTGTTATTATAATGTCAACAACGACATTTATGGATTGAATGTATACAGGTTATTATGATGTTGAATTCGGGAATCAAGCGTATGTGTAATGAATTCTTTTAGTTTTGTTTATCCATATGATGTAAGAGATTTGTCACGAATTTTCAAAGGGATAGATTGTTAGAGCATAGCTCGGTTGAACCCACCAAGCGTTGGTATGTCAAGTTTGGTTGTCATATTTTAGTGAACCAAAACTCATTTAAAGAGTCGCTTGATTATGTACCAGAGTCAACTTCGTATAGGTTAGCTTGAAAGTATTAGGATATGAGACATTACAAGTATTACATGAAGACTTGAAGAATGTGAAGTAGTACGGAGCTACAACGACGATATCATCCTTCCACTTGAGGTTAGTAATATTTGACTTGAACTGTTTCATTACCTAACGTATCTTTCAAGTCGTGCATATTAAAAACATAACAGCGAAGCTATGAATGATTATACTCTAGTTATACGTAGTATTAAGGAACGCTTATCTTTTGAACTTCGTATATAAGACCTCGACATAACCGTTTGGATGTTATTGTGATTATGTATGGGAATGAGGTGAAGATTTCATCCTAGAAAACAATGTTTTACATTCGTTTAAAGAAAGTAAATTCATGAACTTGTTTTGTGAATCTAAAGGGAAATCGCTAGGCTTATTGGTATTGTTATTCATTGCATATCTTTTGAACTACCAATATGTGTGATTAGTATAACCGCTCATGACTTGCTTATGGTCTTTGTAAAACTATTCACAAGGCCTGACTTTAGTATTGGTATGACTTTTATTAGTGAAACTGATCTTAAGTAATCACCTGAGATGGTATGATCGATTTAGTGTTATTGGTATGACCAACTATAGGCAAAGAGGAACCGATCCTAGTAAGAGGTGCAACCGATCGCAAGAGGGGAATCGATCCTTGTAAGAGGTGCAGCAAGTTTCAAGTTATTTGATCGTTGTCGTACGCGTCAAAAATAATTACACTTTCTTACTACTCAAAATATAAATATAGTAAGGGCAAGAAAGGATCGTTCCCACAGAGAGGACTAAGGTTGTCAAGTTGTTTCGGTTTCCTATAATAACAATTGGGGGGTTTTCTGATTTTATGTAAAGGAAATTAAACTAAAAGCAAACAAAGCAAATCAAGCACGCAAATAGGTGAAGATATTGGTTAAGGATTTCGTCTTAAATCACAAACATGTTCTTGTCTTAATAATTAGAATTGATATTTAATCTCGTATTATCAAAGGCCCTAGGATACCTTGATCGCAAGTTTATCCCGCAAATATCCTCTTATCATCAACAAACACATTAAAAGATGCGAATATGAATTCTATCTAAGAGAACAACCTAACATGTAAAAGCACTAATCAAGTTTAATTCCCTAGATGCATTAAGTTCTATGAAATCAGGCCAACGATTAGCAATCTGTATGGACTAACTCCAATATACTTTTATGAGAATCAACTAGACAGTTAGACTCAATCAATAAAAAAGTATATCAAAGATTTTTATATCTCTATCTCTTGATTTAATTCTTCCTCAAGCAAATCTGTGAGTCTTGATTAAATACAATATATATAAACTTGGATGGTACGAAAGACCAATATCCAAGGATCAATCAATTTCCAATCAACAACCAAAGGTTGGATTTTACAATTGATCGATACAACGCACAACCTGTGATGTTTCAATTATATAACAAAATATAATGCGGAATAGAAATAACACAAACACCAGAAATTTTGTTAACGAGGAAACCGCAAATGCAGAAAATCCCCGGGACCTAGTCCAGATTGAACACCACACTATATTAAGCCGCTACAGACACTAGCCTACTACAAACTAACTTCGGTCTGGACTGTAGTTGAACCCTAATCTATCTCACACTGATTCAAGGTACAATTGTGTTCTTTACGTCTCTGATCCCAGAAGGATACTACGCAATTGATTCCCTTAGATGGTGTCACCCACAACTAAGAGTTGCTATGACCCAAAGTCGAAGACTTGATAGACAAATTTGTCTCACACAGAAAAGTCCATATAATTTAATAAATCCCTCTCCCATATAAATACCCAAGAGTTTTTGTTCCGTATTTTAATAAATCAAGGTGAACAGGAACTAGTTGATAAATCGGTCTTATATTCCCGAAGAACAGCCTAGTATTATCAATCACCTCACAATAATCTAAATCGTATGGTAGCGAAACTAGATATTGTGGAATCACAAACGATGAGACAAAGATGTTTGTGATTTATTTTTATCTTGCCCTATCGGAGATATAATCTCAAGCCAATTATTCAATTGAACTGATACGATAGAAAATCGCAAGATCATATCGATCAACTACAAGAAAAGTAGTTTGCCTGGCTTCACAATCCCAACGAAGTTTTTCAGTCGTTAACCTACAGGGTCTCGAGAAGAAACCTAAGGTTAAAGGAGAATCGACTCTAGCAACCCAACTAGTATCACACAGGAGGTGTGGGGATTAGGTTTTCCATATGCTAAATGTCTCTTTTATATAGTTTTCAAATCAGGGTTTTGCAATCTAAGTTACCTTGGTAACAAAGCATTCAATATTCACCGTTAGATGAAAAACTTAATTCAACCAAGCTAATATCTTTCAACCGTTAGATCGAAACTTAGCTTGTCACGCACACAAATGAAATGCATTCATTTAGGTTTGAGTAACCGTACCTAAACATGTACACTTAGTTGGTTCAAAAATAGTTAATCAATGGTTATCCATATGAGCACTTTCATATTAACCTTATTCATCTTTCTCATAACTAGTTCAAATGACTCATAAGAACTAGTTGAAGAGTTTTTCAATTGCTTAGGTCTTTATTCATAGACACAACTGAAGCAAAATCGGTTTGATTAATTTGAATCAATTCATGAACAATATAGCCACGATTTGGAAAGATTGTATTCCTTATTAATTTATTGTTTTAAGTTCATGAACTACCGATTTGAGATATCACCAGCTTGAGTACGCGTACGGGTATGCGTACCTTAGCTACCGGATTTGAGTTTATAAACTCATCAGAAATTTTCGGTTCGAAAACTTCCATGGGTACGCGTACCTAAGGTGACTGGTTTACTAGTTTGCAAATTTACAAACTCCAGCAGAAATTTTCGGTATGAAAACTTATGTGCCCGTACGCGTACTCAACCTGTCTCCTTCATCAATACCGCATGCCCACATATGCATGCACTTGGCTTCTGGTACATGGACTTATACACTAATGTGTGAACACACTATATATGCTTATATCCATAGATGGTAATCTCAACTCTACATTTCAATCATTGAAACATTCTTCTATAATGTTATAACAATCGTTATTCACGACTATCATCATCAAAGCTATTTTCAAGATTGAAACGTCATCATGACTTTCGTCACGGGTAAAGATGAAAATGGTTAAAGCGAAAGCTTACCAACACATATTTCGAGAAAAAGATAGGCGAGTAAACTCGGCTCAAAATATCAAATGTGTATGTATGAAAACTATCATACTTAAACGACTTTGTCTCAAGAGTAGGAGATATAATAGACTTTTGAGTGATAGATAAGTTCAAGTCTCCACATATATTTTAGTCGGATGAAGTTCCACCGGTTCCTCGAGTAGTTCTTTGTCTTCGTAATATGATCGCCATGGAGTCTGGAGCTTCAACTACACTTGACTATCCTAGACTGGGACTTAGTCATAAGTAAACTAGAAATCAAGACATATAGTTTTGATTACTAATATTGACAAACATGTTTGAGATAGTAACGTATGCGATTTCGACCGAGAAATGCTCTAACAATCTCCCCATTTGTCAATTTTAGTGGCAAAACTATCAATACATATGGATTACAAAATAGATAAAAACTTTTTAGATTCTCGTCCACATGCTTGATCTTCTTGGTGCTTCAGCATTACTCGAAATCTTTGTCACTTCCAAGTACTCCAATGATTCCAAAGGTTGTAAGTTTAACATCATCGTTGTTGAAGTTCCATAGCCATAACAATGAGAAAACAAATGCTCCCGATCATTGTTATACAGTGTCATAGTATTATCACACAACATCAAAGTTCTCATATAACAACTTTGATAACAATACTATGGTGATATGTATCACTCCCCCTTAGTCAATACTTCGTCTCAACACAAAAACTACTCCCCCTTACATAATGATCCGTAAAGCACGTAAACCATATGTATTTTTAGTGTGAACTACATATTAATTCTCCCCCTTTTTGTCAATAAAATTGGCGAAGGCACGAAAACGGGATCCTAATGAAATTCTCATGGAGACACTTCAAGACCAAAGAAAAGTACATATGAACTTGGTTTTGATGCAATCATAAAGCCGAAGCTAAATGCATTCATCACGGAGTTTATAACACATACAAGATAACTCCTCAAATATTCCACAACCGCACTCCCCATAAAGATATGGAAATTAAGCACAATTTCAAAAGAACTCTCCCCCATTTGATGTCATTCCCGAAAGAACAACAAGAGCGACCTTACTTTTACAAGAAAAGAAGGATTTCTTTGGACACCAACAACCAAAAAATGATTTTGTTATCCAAAAATTCTTAATCAAATTAAACACAAGTGAACCCATGATTAATCTAATCGGAATATACAACCAAAATAATCACAAACGAATCTATGATTAGTTTAGTTGGAAATGCTCACACAAGAATACTTATGGAGCCACACAGTATATGCATAAAATATGGATCAGGGGAGATCAACACTGCGGAATATACAAGGATTCATTATATTTTCCTTCACTATTTGCATAACGATATACAATAGACATAATCCTTGTAAACAAAAGATTTTAACCTATCTTCCATCAAAGAATTGACATAATAGGTTTAACTTTTGTTTGTCAAAAGTTCATTCATTCTTTTATCAATAAATACATATCGACGTATAAACGAGATAACTTTTGACACCGTATGGGACAATAATAGTTCACGGACGCAAACGCATATCCCATAACATATTGCAATAAAACCATAAAGATTAATACTGCAATCACCATCTTCCAAAATAATTTATTAGAATTTAAACAAATAAACCTAAAAACATGAAGATGAAAACGTTGGACATAGCTATGTGTACTCACAATAATGGCTATTCCAAACTCTAGTTATTCTTCTAGACAAAACAAGAATAAAATTCTCATAAGAAGATTTACTAAACATTAAGCCATTTGAAGAATTATTTATCGTCCCCGAACTCCTTGTCGTCAACAACCATTGGTATATATGGTTCATGAAGATAGGAGTTAATATCAATAAACCTTCTTGGCTGATGATGTCGAACCAGGGCCTTCTGAATTTCCAATGATCTTAAAACACAAGCCTTTATTTCCTAAATCTCTTTTCTTGCTAGATTCAACTCTTAAAGAACATCAGAAAACTTCTGAGAGTTTGAAGGAACATCTCTTAGCTTCCTCGCATTCCTTCTTCTTTTTTTTAAAGTTGGAGACAATAGAGACTTCTATTTTTCCTTAGTGATTGATGGCTTAGCAATCATATTGACATCTTTCCCATCAGAAGACAAGGTGCTTGGAGTATCCATGAAAGCACGGTTTTGTGACAGGAGTTCACAATCAAACCTCAACAAGCATTCTTAAGATATAAAGAATATCAGAGAAGGAAAAATGAATGTAAGGTTTTGAAACCTTTAAACAGGTTCGCACACGTCCAACTCACTACCTTATAAAGAGTAGAATTGTCGAAAATAACCCTCTTTTAATGACAGACAGGGAATTCCTAAAAACTAAGAAAAGAAAAAAAAAATCCTAAAGCCTGAGAGGTACAAAATCTTGTCTCTTTTGATCAGGCACATGAGACAAAATTTACAAATCAACACAATCAAGTTGTGTTGTGGTGAAAAATAATTTTTCCATCATGTTCCTCGAGGGAGGAATCCACAGACATACCTTCTTCTCTAATGATCTTGTTTTGTTCTTGGAAACTAATTTCTTCGAGGAAGATAAGATCTTACATACCTCAGCTGTTTTCTCCGCTAGTTTAAGCTTGGTAGCTAGACGATCTGATCTTCGTTGAAGCTTGTTGACATATCTCATCTTGTGTTTGTATTTGAAGCACTTTGAAAACTCATGTCCCTTGAGAGAACAATAGGAGCACGTCAACGCAAAATATAATCCAGGCGCCTTTGAAACGCAAGCTGCTAGGCACAAGGTAGATCCTGAAACATTAAACAAAGGGTTTCTAAAAGAAGGGTCAATTAATTCTTCCATCTTGATTGGGCTCTCTTATAAAAGATTATAAAGATTGATGTATGTATTGCTACAATTATCAAAATCAATATTTTCACATAGAAGAGCAACACTTGATGTTTTGTCTTCATCAGAATCATAATTGTCAGGCATCTCATCAAGTGTCACAACAAGACCTTTGTTCCCAGTGTATTTTCTACGGTTTGGACACTCGTTATCAAAATGAAAAAAACCTTTACACTTAAAGCATTGAGGCATATCCTCGTCATCAGTTTCATCTGTGTCCCTGTTTTTAGGAGGAATACGATTATGAGATTTGACTGATGCTTTTGCCTTATCTCTGGAGAACCGTTTACTTCTCTTCAATAGAAGATCTCTAAACTGTCTTGTGATCATCGAGACCGATTTGTCAAGGTCTTCATCTGATGAATCTGTCTCAGAATGATCTTCTCCAGAGATATACACATTTTTACTTTTATCAAGTAATTTTGTGTGTTTTAGTGCTTTGAACGCAACATCCTTAGATTTGGATGAATGCTTGTGATCAAAGATCTTAAGCTTCCCAACCACCGTATTTCTGGAGAGATTATCCAGGTTATTTCCCTCAACGATGGCATGTTTCTGAGAGTCGTATCTAGATGGCAGCGATCTGAGAATTTTTATCAGAATATCCTTTTCAGGAATAGTCTTACCCAATGCAAAGGATGCATTAACAATTTCAGACACTTTGTGATTAAACTCATCAAATGAATCTTCATCTGCCATACAAAGGTTTTACAAATCGTAATTAAGGTTTTAAAGCCTAGCTTCCTTTTTACTGGTATTACCTTCGAATACGGTTTCTAAGATATCCCAAGCATCTTTAGACCTAGTGCAGTTTGACACATGGTGCTGAAGATTTGGGGTAATGGCATTCAAACCGTCGGAGTTTTGCTTTGCAGCATCGTATTCGCCAATATTTTTTGGAGCATTAACGCTACCTACTGCAATAACGGGAGCATCATAGCCATTAACAATATATACCCATGATTCAAAATCACGTGCTTGAAGAAAAGCTCGCATAGCAATTTTCCACCATAAGTAATTAGAGCCATCAAAGACTGGTGGTATGTTAATAGAGATAACACCTCTGTCCATGGGGTCAGATCGCTACAAACACATACTTTTGAGGTCTTGAACGTGATTGCCTGCTCTGATGCCAATTGAAAATGCGGGGGTCTAACAACCTCACCAAATATTTCGATTAACAATCTGTATGGACTAACTACAATATACTTTTATGAGAATCAACTAGACAGTTAGACTCAATCAATAGAAAAGTATATCAAAGAGTTTTATATGTCTATCTCTTGATTTAATTCTTAATCAAGAAAATCTGTGAGTCTTGATTAAATACAAGAGATATAAACTTGGATGGTACCAAAGAACAATATCCAAGGATCAATCAATTTCCAATCAACATCCAAAGGTTGGATTTTACAATTGATCGATACAACGCACAACCTGTGATATTTCAATTATATAACAAAATATAATGCATAATAGAAATAACACAGACACCAGAAATTTGTTAACGAGGAAACTGCTGATGCAGAAAAACCCCGGGACCTAGTCCAGATTGAACACCACATTGTATTAAGCCGTTATAAACATTAACCTACTACAAACTAACTTCGATCTGGACTGTAATTGAACCCTAATCAATCTCACACTGATTCAAGGTACAGTTGCACTCCTTACGTCTCTGATCCAAGCAGGATACTACGCACTTGATTCCCTTAGTTGATCTCACCCACAACTAAGAGTTGCTGCGGCCCAAAGTCGAAGACTTGATAGACAAATCTGTCTCACACAGAAAAGTCTATAGAATTGAATAAATCTGTCTCCCACAGAAATACCCAAGAGTTTTTGTTCCGTCTTTTGATAAATCAAGGTGAACTGGAACTAATTGATAAACCAGTCTTATATAGCAAAACCAGATATTGTGGAATCACAAATGATGAGACAAAGATGTTTGTGATTTATTTTTATCTTGCCCTATCGGAGATATAATCTCAAGCAAATTATTCAATTGAACTCGTACGATAGAAAATGGCAAAATCAGATCGATGAACTACAAGAAAAGTAGTTTCGTCTGGCTTCACAATCCCAATGAAGTCTTTCATTCGTTAACCTACAGGATCTCGAGAAGAAACCTAAGGTTAAAGGAGAATCGACTCTAGCAAACCAGCTAGTATTACACAGGAGGTGTGGGGATTAGTTTTTCCAGATGCTATATGTCTCCTTTATATAGTTTTCAATTCAGGGTTTGCAATCTAAGTTACCTTGGTAACAAAGCATTCAATATTCACCATTAGATGAAAAACCCGATTCAACCAAGCTAATATCTTTCAACCGTTAGATCGAAACTTAGCTTGTCACGCACACAAATGAAATGCATTCATTTAGGTTTGAGTAACCGTACCTAAACATGTATACTTAGTTGGTTCAAAAATAGTTAATCAATGGTTAGCCATATGAGCACTTTCATATTAACTGTATTCATATTTCTCATAACTAGTTCAAATGACTCATAAGAACTAGTTGAAGAGTTGTTCAATTGCTTAGGTTTTTATTCATAGACACAATTGAAACAAAATCGGTTTGATTCATTTGAATCAATTGATGAACAATATAGCCAAGGTTTGCAAAGATTGCATTCCTTATTAATTTATTGTTTTACGTTCATGAACTACCGATTTGAGATATCACCAGCTTGAGTACGCGTACGGGTATGCGTACCTTAGCTACCGGATTTGAATTTATAAATTTAGCAAAAACAATCGGTTCTAAAACTTCTGTGGGTACGTGTACCTAAGGTAACTGGTTTACTAGTTTGAAAACTTACAAACTCCAGCAGAAATTTTCGGTATGAAAACTTCCGTGGGTACGCGTACTCAACCTGTCTCCTTCACCAATACCACATGAATACATATGCACGCACTTGGCTTCCGTTACATGGAATTACACACTATATATGCTTATATCCATAGATGGTAATCTCAACTCTACATTTCAATCACTGAATCATTCTTCTATAATGTTATAACAATCTTTATTCAAGACTATCGTCATCAAAGCTATTTTCAAGATTGAAACGTCATCATCACTTTCGTCACGGGTAAAGATGAAAATGGTTAAAGCGAAGGCTTACCAACACATATTTTGAGAAAAAGATAGGCGAATAAACTCGGCTTGAAATAGCAAATGTGTATGTATAAAAACTATCATACTTAAACGACTTTGTCTCAAGAGTAGGAGATAGAATAGACTTTTGAGTTACAGATAAGTTCAAGTCTCCACATACCTTTTAATCGGATGAAGTTCCACCGGTTCCTCGAGTAGTTCTTCGTCTTCGTAAGATGATCTCCATGGAGTCTAGAGCTTCAACTACACTTGACTATCCTAGACCGAGACTTAGTCATAAGTAAACTAGAAATCAAGACATATAGTTTTGATCACTAATATTGACAAACATGCTTGAGATAGCAACGCATGCGAGTTCGACCAAGCAATTCTCTAACAGTATCCCAGATGACTGCACCTGAAACACCACAGTATAATGGTATTGCAGAGAAAATGAACATAACTTTACTAGATATGGTAAGGTCCATGATGAGTTACACTTCATTACCTATATATTTTTTGGGATTATCCTTAGGAACATCTGCTTATATTCTGAATTTGGTACCTAGTAAGGCAGTTCCTAAGACACCTGGGCGTAAGCCAAGTCTACGGCATTTAAGAATCTGGGGTTGTCCTGCACATGTGCTAAAAGGAAAGTCTAGTAAACTATAATCAAAGTCAAAAGTTTGCTTATTTGTAGGCTATCCAAAAGGTACTCGAGCTGGTTTATTTTATAATCCGAAAGAGCAAAAGTTGGTAGTAAGTACTAATGCGATGTTTCTTGAAGAAGATTATATGATGAACTATAAACCTCAAAGTAAAGTTGTGTTTGAAGAGTTGTGTGAAAATGGTTCAGTGGGAGTTAATACTTCTAGTTCGCTTCCAGTGAACAATGAAGTGTCTAACAAAACTGCTCCATTATTGCGACTAACAACTTTTGATATTCCTGAATTTAATGAACAAGCTAGTAATAATATACATACAAATTCACCAGTGGTTGTGCAACAACCAATAGTTCAACAAGATCCTCCGATCATTAATGAACCATTAGTTTATTCGGGTCTTCATATGGATGAAGAAGTAGTACATCCTCAACCTGAAGTTGGACCTCAAGTTCAACCACAAGTTGTAGGACAACCGGAACAACATGTTGAACAAATAGTTGTTGCTCAACCAAACCAGCCTCTTCGTAGTACTAGACCAAGGAAACGAAATACTAAGTATGCTGAGTTATTTAGGGAAAATTTTCAAGTTATCCTAGATGATCAGGATTTGGATCCTACTAGTTACAACGAGGCAATAAATGACCCTGAATCGAGAAAATGGTTGTCCGGTATGGATACTGAAATTGAATCCGCAGATTCTAATCGAGTCTGGAGTATTGTAGATCCACCCCCCAATATTAAACCCATTGGGTGTAAATGGATTTACAAGAAGAAAAGAGGGACAGATGTTAAGGTTGAAACCTATAAAGTTAGGCTGGTGGCGAAGGGTACACTCAGAAAGGGGGAATCGATTACGAGGATACTTTTCCGCCGGTAGCAATGCTTAAGTCCATTAGAATACTATTGTCCATTGCAACTCATTTTCACTATGAGATTTGGCAAATGGACGTCAATACTTCCTTTCTGAATGGCAATATTGAAGAGGACATTTACATGATCCAACCAGAAGGATATGTAATTAAAGGTCGGGAGCATAAAGTATGCAAGTTATATAAGTTTATTTATGGACTTAAGCAAGCATCTCGAAGCTGGAATACTAGATTTGATGAGGCTATTAAATCTATAGGGTTTGAGCAAAATCTTGATGAACCGTGTGTTCACAAGAAAACTCAAGGTAACTTGGTGATGTTTTTGGTTTTGTATGTAGATGATATATTACTCATTGGAAACGATGTAGGATCATTTTCATCAATAAATATATGGCCTTCCAATCACTTTAGTATGAAAGACTTGGGAGAGGCCAGTTACATTCTAGGCATTAAAATTCTCAGAAACCGAAATGCTAGAATGATAGGCTTATCCCAAGCCACTTACATTGACAAATTGCTGGAGAGATTTGCTATGCAAAACTCAAAGAAGGGTCTTTTACCCTATAGACATGGCATTAAGCTTACAAAAACTCTTTGTCCCAAGACATCGGAGGAAATGCAAGAAATGATTAACGTACCTTATGCTTCGGCTGTAGGTAGTCTTATGTATGGCATGCTATGTACTAGGCCAGACATTTGTTATGCAGTTGGGATGGTAAGCCGGTTTCAATCCAATCCAGGACGAGAACATTGGATAGCCGTAAAACATATTCTAAAGTATCTCAGTAGAACTAGATATTATATGTTGGTTTACGGATCCGAAAGATTGGTACCTCTTGGTTATGTTGATTCAGATTTCCAATCAGATGAGGACAAGAGAAAATCAACTTCAGGATATGTGTTCACATTAGGTGGAGCAGCCATTAGTTGGAGAAGTGTCAAGCAAAAGTGTATTGCTGACTCTACTACAAAAATTGAATATGTAGCGACTTGCGAAGCAGCTAAGGAAGCAGTATGGCTAAAGAATTTTCTAACTAGTCGTACAGTGGTTCTTGCAGCTATACCACCTATTATTATTTTCTGCGATAATAATGGTGTTGTAGCTAACAGTAAAGAGCCTAGAAACCACTCTAAGAACAAGCACATTCAAAGAAAGTATCATATTATTAGAGATATGTCGAAGAAAGGCGAAGTAGTTGTTACTAAGATAGCCTCTGCGCAGAATTTGGCGGATCCCTTTACCAAAGCCTTGACACAGAAGGTGTTTGATTCTCATGTTGATGGGATGGGAGTCAAAACTGATTTTTGATCGTTTTCGTGCAAATGGGAGATTGTTGGGGTTATGCTCAAAAACAATAGTTTGACATTCACACTTTATTTATTATTTAACAGTTCATTTTAAACATGCTTTGTGAAATATGGTCAAATATATTAGTTGTAATTTATACAGTTATATTTGTGACATTTTAGTTCGTAATCTATGTGAATTATTTTCATCGTTTAGATTATAACTTGCTATGATTATTGTGTATGTATTATGATTAATCTCATCATAGAAGTGGAGACTTATAAATCTAGCAGGTTGATGTAATTGGATTATGTCGAACCGGTCGGTTATTTCAATTCATTTTATGTCAGCTAATGAATGGATCTAAGCTACTACTTTATTTAAGTTCTTAATCCTGAGAATATGCATATACCTTAAGCGTATTTCTGGCTGTCTTGCCTTACCAAGCAGTGAGGTAATTTGGATCCAATATATGGGTAAGATGGATGATTGTGAGTGCGCAGTAAGAATACACATATTCAATAAGGTATCCGCCCTCGGATGTGTATTCCCTTGGATTATTGTGCGGGAATTATTATTCTAGACTGGCCAGTGGTCACTTAAACATTTTAATCGTCAAGACCAAGATATAAATTCTTTATAGGAGCTGATGTGTAATTGTTACACACCTATAGGAGTTTATGAATACCGGTATTAGCGGAAGGACTTACGGGTAAGAAAGTATAGGAAGGGTTTTACTTTTATTAAAACAGTTAATTTTAGAGTGTTTGTCAATTACAAGTCTTTGGTGGAGTGACATGTAATTTCCTAATTGTATTTGGCATTGTATGAGACACATAGAATCCTATACAGTTAAGAAAAGCTAAAATTGTTTGTAGCCCAAGAGACCTAACTGTATTTAGAAAAGGTATTTGAAAAAAAAAAAAAAGATAGCTCCTAATATGAAAATTATATAAGGGGAACAACCTATCAATGTTAGATACACTGAAATCTAAGAGAAACTAAGCCTTCTTGTTTGGGGTTTTTGATTTGAAAATTTTAAAATTCAATTTCCGCTGCGTTTTTACAATCGATCCTAACAAAATGTGATATAACTTTACGGGTTTCAAATTAGTTTTAATTGAATTTTAACTGCAGTGCAAGTTCACGTTCTTAGTTGTTACATAGAAGTGGACGGATACGGAAATGGAGAAAGGGTTTGTCTCTCTTTTCCTCTCTCTATTTTTGTGATGCTAAAACGTAACGTGAAACTTCCCCATTTTTTAATTTTAATTTTAATATTACCAACACGTGATTTCCGCATGATACTTTAGGAAATCACGACAGTTATAACTATTAAAGGATTTCACCAATATGTAATTTTAAAAAAGAGTAGTAAAATAACTATTTATTTTAAGGGGAAAACACAAAATCCCCATGATAAAATTTTCACGTGACTGAATATTGTCAATTTAATCTCAGTTTAATTATTGGAGTAGTTATTTATCGTTACAATTAAATTAAGATTTTGGCAACTCCTTGCCAGCTATAAATGCTCGGAAAAAATTAAATGCGATTTTGGGCTGGAACAGCGGGACTTCATGGATGGCTCCTCATATAGTGGCAAATGTCAGCCCTTTGTAAACTTCCTTCCATCCAGCAACCTGTACACGTAAGGTAACACAAATTTAAAATAGCATTCACCATATGTATGCACGGTAGATTTTGTGTTTCCTCTCAAAAAAGATATTTATTTTGCATTATCCCTTTTAAATTACTAATTGGTGAAACCCTCTTTCCCCTAACTCTACCGTTACACCCAGTTAAATGGGTACGTGCAATCCACATGTGTATAAAATAAAAATAAATTCTCCCGTTAAATGGGTACGTGCAATCCACATGTGTATAAAATAAAAATAAATTCTCCCGATCAGACGTTAGTACACAGAGCTTAAACACGCGGTGCATTCTTGACCTTAATTTTTTTATGACCCTTATACGATTTTCCTCTATCACTCTTCTGCTCTAATTGATTAGCATCACCATCGGAAACCACCATCAGGATACGAAAAAAAAACTAAATAAAAAATCATCAGCAACACAAACATATCAAGTTTGAGTGGGTACGTCAATATTGTAATAATCCAGAGATTAAGATCTTGATTCGCGGCAATACCATTTGTGCATCCACGGTGGGCGAGTATAACCAAAAATTTGGGATGAGATCGTAACACAGTGGGACGGAGTAAAGATCAAATCCCAACCAAAGATCAAATTCCAGACCAAATATGGTCGCGACCAAATCCCAAATTCTAATATAGTCGGGCGTAAATTTAAAGTACGCTTGTTGCTGGGCGTAAATTTAAAGTACGCTTGTTAACGGGCGGAGATTTAAATTACGCCCGATGAAATTTTAATTAAATAAAAAAAAATAGAATGAGGCGGACTTTTAAAGTCCGCCTGATGAAAGTTACAAAGAATGGGGCGGACTTTTAAAGTCCGCCTGATGAAATTTTAATGGGGCGGACTTTTAAAGTCCGCCTGATGAAATTTACAAAAAATGGGGCGGACTTTTAAAGTCCGCCTGATGAAATTTTACAAAAAAAAAAATGGGGCGAACTTTTAAAGTCCGCCTGATGAAATTTTAATCATGTACCGTTGCGTCACAACACGGACTAAACCCAAATTTTGGTCTTTTTTTTGATCTTTGGTTTTGATCGCACCACTGCAGTTGCTCTAACTCACAATTTTTCTTCCTCTGTACAAAGATTCCAAACCCACACTTTTCTCTACCCCACCATTGGACCCTCCGTCTTCAACACCATATCCATTGATTAAATACTACCTTAATCAATCGGTCAGTATTAGCTCGGAAGTAGGTATCAATCATTACAATTATTTGGTGACCCAATTTTAGCTTAACCAATCGATCAAATTTGCAACCACAATCAATAAAAACAAAGAAATCAGCCCCTTTAATGTTAGTAGGAAGAAATCAAAATCCAAACCCATAATTTTCATTATAACTCATACATTCTCTCATCCCTTAAATTTTTCCCAAAATGTTATTCACACTCTAGGTGTTGAGAAAGATTATGTCATTGGACACTCTCTCAAACCTTTTCATTAATCTTTGAATTGTTGATTTTCATTACAGACTCAACACACATTCTCTGTGTGTTATATAGACATTTAAACTTGACCTGCTACCGTCAGTTATAACGTACATATTACCTGCTACTGTCAGTTACAATACAATGTGCATTTCACACGCTTATACAACTCAAGACTTATAACACTCTGTGAAGATATTCTTCTCAGAACTCAGTGAAGATAATCTTCACAGGACTACATTCTAACACCCCCGACCCCCCCCCTGCAAGACCAGAGTCTATGCAGGTGCAGAGGCACTGAGTTTGAACCTGAGAAGAGAGAAACGCTTTGTAGGGAGACCCTTGGTGAGAATATATGCAATTTGTTCTCTGGTGGATAAAAACCTGACCTCTAAGGACTTGGCTGCAACTAGTTCTCTGACATAGTGAAAGGCTATTTCAATGTGCTTCATTCTGTTATGGAAAATGGGATTTGTTGTTAGGTAAGTAGCACCCATATTATCACACCAAAGCATTGGTCTTGTGGTACACTGAAAATGCAGTTTAGAGAGGAGAGATTGAACTCAAACAATTTCTGAAGTGGCATCATCTAGTGCCCTATATTCTTCCTCTGTACTAGATCTTGACACTGTTTTCTGCTTTCTAGAACACCAGGATATTAAATTAGGTCCCAAAAATATGGCCATGCCACTGGTAGATCTTCTGTCAGATGTATCCATCCCAATCAGCATCAGAGTATGCTTGGAGTTGTATAGAAGAAGATTTCCTAAACTGCAGACCAAAGACAAGGTGCCCTGAAGATATCTTAGAATTCTCTTTACATCAAACCAATGAGCTTCTGTAGGAGCATGCATATATTGACAAGCTTTGTTAACTGCAAAGGCTATGTCAGGTCTTGTAATTATAGCATATTGAAGAGCTCCAACAGTGCTTCTATACAAAACAACATCTTCAAATAAGGGAGAGTGCTCAGCTGGCTGAGGTTTTGAATAAGGTGTGTCACTAGGCTTGCAGACACTCATCTTAGTTTTAGAGAGTAAATTACAGATGTATTGAGTTTGACTAAGATGAATACCTTCTGAAGTATGAGTAGCTTGAATGCCCAAGAAAAAATGAAGCTCCCCCAAATCCTTGATAGCAAATTCATTGTTCATGGATGTAATCAAAGAATGAATAATAGAAGAACAATAGCCAGTGATCAAAATATCATCCACATAGATAAGAATATAGATTGTGGTTGAAGCAGTGACTCTGTAAAATAATGAAGTGTCAGTATTTGAGGATTGAAAACCATTCTGCAGCAAGAATTTGCTTAGCCTTTCAAACCAAGCTCTAAGAGCTTGTTTGAGTCCATAAAGAGCCTTTTCAAGTTTGCAGACATGATGAGGAAACACAGTGTCAGAGTAACCTGGAGGTTGCAACATGAAAACATCTTCATATAAATGGCCATGCATAAAAGCATTCCTTACATCCAATTGTCTAACTTGTCAGCTTTTATAAAGAGCTATAGAAAGAATTGTTTTCATTGTAGTAGGCTTCACAACTGGACTAAAAGTATCCTGATAGTAAATTTCTTCCACCTGATTGTAACCCTTAGCTACTAGTCTAGATTTATATCTCTCAATAGATCAATCTGCATTTCTTTTGATCCTGAATATCCATTTACACCCAATAACATTGTATGCATCAGCTGAAGTAACTAACTTCCAAGTGCCATTTTGAATTAAGGCATTAATTTCTTCATCTATAGCAGCTCTACATTTTTGATCTTTACAGGCTTAAGTATAGCAAGTTGGAACTGTGATATCCTCACATACAGATTGGACTTCAGATGCATATACTTTAGGTTTAAAGATACCCTGTTTACCTCTTGTTTGCATAGGATGAGCATTGGAAGTAACTGAAGGAGGTGAGGAAGTAGATGCAGTTAATGGAGGTAACTCTGTGAAGATATTCTTCTCAGAGTCTGGAACAGTTACTTCATTAGAAATAGTTGGTGTTGAGGTAGTAACTTGTGAAGGTACAATGGACATACTAGATAAAGTTGCAGATGCAGAGTCTTGAGATTGAAACAGATTGTCATAAGGAAAGGTAGTCTCTTCAAAGACAACATCTCTAGAAATTATGATCTTGTTTGTTTTCAGATTTAAGCATCTGTATCCCTTGTGTAAACTACTATAAACCAGAAAACACACTTCACAGATCTTGGTAGCAGTTTATGATTATTAAAGAGTCTGAGGCAGGGATAACATGCACACCCAAATGTTTTTAGGAACTTATAATCTGGTTTTAACTGAAACAAACATTCTAAAGGAGAGATATTGTGTAAGACTTGGAGAATATGAAGAACAAGATCCGCATCAGTAATTGGTCTATTAATCTGTGAAAGCTGATGAGCAATTGATCGTGCTCTGTTGAAGTATGTTAACATCGAATCAGTACTTTTCTTCAGTGTAATGAGATCAGATTTTAACTGCATTAATCTCGATTTGCTAGCAGCGTTATAATTATGTTCCAATCGAGTCCAAACGTCATGAGAAAAGGTGCAATCAACCACCTGAGAGTGAATTTCTTCGGTACAAGTTGTAAATAACCAAGAGAGGATATCTTGATCTTGATTTACCCAGTATGCTTACACAGGATTACGAACAAAATCATTGTCTGGATCTGAATCTTCGAAAGCAGGAGCTTCAATGATTTTGAGACCTTCAGCAGATGTACGCATGTAATACTTTGATGGACAGATAAACGATCCATCAACAAATCTGAACAGATCATAACTTCAAAGAAGTGGAACAATTTGTGATTTCCAAAGATTGTAATTGGTATTTGATAATTTTGATGGTGATTTAAAGGTTATAGAAACATGTTTTGTTGATTATGTCATTGTGATAATGAATGAATGAAGAAGATAGAGATTTTGAGAAAATTAGGGTTAACAACAGGTATCTGATACCATGTTGAGAAAAATTATGTCGTTGGACACTCTCTCAAACCTTTTCATTAATCTTTGAATTGTTGATTTTCATTACAGACTCAACACACATTCTCTGTGTGTTTATAGACATTTAAACTTGACCTGCTACCGTCAGTTACAACGTACATATTACCTGCTACTGTCAGTTACAATACAGTGTGCATTTCACACGCTTACACAACTCAAGACTTATAACACTCTGTGAAGATATTCTTCTCAGAACTCAATGAAGATAATCTTCACACGAGTATATTCTAACACGAAGTCACCCATTACCGATTCTAAAACCTTAAACAAGTAATAATTACAGATCAACAATCTTCTTTAACATTGAGATTCAAGAAATTAGGGGGTTTTAATTAGATACCTCAGCAATATGTAGCCCTTCTTGAGGTTTTAATTAGATAACTCAGCAAGATGTAACCCTCTTCGAGGTTTGTAAGGGCAATAGTGACATAAGATGGTAGAAGAAGAAATTAGGGTCTTGCAGTAGTCACTTTAGGTATGGAACTTCTTTTACATCATTGGTTTTCCTATGTTCTTCGATTAGTGTTGCCGCTATTGTTTTAAGGAAAATTTGTTGTTTGGTCCTAGGCCCAAAATATTAGTTATAACAGGGTCCAACCGGAGAATAATCTTAGCTTAGGGTCCATATTTGTTTAAAATATGGAAAAGACATATTTAGCCCCTGGCGTCGAGCGTGTCAAATAAATAAGAAAATGATCATTTAACAAGACCAAGACGTAAAACAAAAACATAAAAAGAAAAAGAAATAACATAAACTTTTGGACAACAAGATTCGCACTTTCCTCCTCCAAGTTACAAAATTTACCATTGACATTAGTTAATGGAATCCTCTTTTTTCAAGAATCCTCACAGTAGGCAGTAAATATGGACATGCCTCCCATAACATAAAACAAACCTTAGTGGAATATGCTTAGTGCCACGAGTTTCCAGCTTTCCCTACCACCCTTCCAGCTTTCCCTACCACCCAACGAGCCACTACTAGCCGAAACACTCCCTACTGCTCCACTTCCGTTGAACCTTATCCTCCCAAAGCACCAACAACCTCATCATAAGAAATGTCGAAAATGCCAGATCCAATTCAACCTGTCCTCTTCGAGTCTACACCAACACTGTCAGCAGCGACCTCATCATTATGAGGCACCACTCAAAATCCAGGGAATTGAATGAGGCACAATTGTTAGTACAACATATATGTACTGTTTAATGACTACTCTGCAAAGTAGCTTGAGAGATTCCATTGTAGTGCTAGTGGCTTCATGGACTTCGAGTAGTGTATTCGCAATGTAAAGAATCTGTGTTTAATTGGGGCACATAATATGTATTTATAAAATTGGTGCAGCAAATATGTACTCAAACACAAGAGCATATTCTGTCTGCACTAGAAAATGATGACAATATGTTGGAATCTTGCAATCAGCATGCTAGTTAGCTATCAACAGTGGTGCCGCAAATTAAATTACCATGGTCTACAAGGGGCAACACACCCTTGATCCCATTTTCGATTTCCAGTTGCATAAAATGCTAAAACAAATTAAGAATATATCAGCATACTTAACTACCCTCAGTAAAAACATATGCGTTACACCTTCATGCAAATTTACAGCTAGTTTGGAACTAATCACTGATTGCTAATCATTACCTGACCATCGGAACCAACAAAAAAAATACTTTATTATGAATAGGAGAAGATGCCAGAGCATTGACATTACCCTTGTGGCAAAGAATGTGTCTGGAAAGGAATTTTTTGTTCACCGTCCCAAAATTGTACACTACCAGTACTATCTCGGCTAACCACGGTACCGTACCTAGAAGAAAAAAGACAATGATTAACGACTGCAAATCGAAACAAGACAAAATCAGTAGATGATTGAATATTAAACAACTTCTGCCAAAGATTTTTGTTCCTGCAATACAAACGAAATGACAATATTAAACAGTCGAGATTTGGTACACAAGTTAAATCAGTCTTACTGGTAATCACACAAGTTATTGAAGTCTAACACTCAATGCAAAGTAAAACTTTGGAATTCATCTAGTGCAACTGAAAGATCCGTAGTGCGATTACAAGTCCACAACGCCTAACACCAGCTACCCAAATAGAAAAAAACGAAATGCCAAATCCGACAAAATTAGTAATTAAGAGTGCAACCTCAGTCAGATTGTCTAAACTATTTGTTTTGGCTCCTCCAATATATTTGAGAAATGACACATAACAACATTTATACAGTGATTTTTTCTTGAGTGTGGCCGGTGGCGATTATACACTGAGAAGTATCACAGTACATCATTTATACACTTATTTTCTCAGGAGTGCAGCGCTTATACACTGTGATTTTCTATTAAATTATGGGCCAAAGGAGGTAATCTCCGTATCTCACCAAATACGACAATTGTCAATTATATACTCTATAGTTATACTGCAGAGAGACCAGAGGTGCTTCCACCCATGTAATTCACAATTTTTATTTTTATGAATATGAAAATTGTATTCGGAATTTCTTGTTTGCAAGGTGGCTTGGCAAGTTACTTTCTCAATTATTACATGCATATGTACCATCGGCTAATGAACATGTTATCGAGAACTTAAAGAAATGCTACTAAAAAGAGTATTTAGTTATGTGCAAGTGTAATCAAAATAAGATCAAGTGGCAGATACAGTGGTAACAAATGGAAATTGATTTTTAGGAGTACGTCATTTATGTACTATGAAAAATTCTTATTCCCCGATTCATAGAATTCCAGCAAATCTACAAAATTTCATAGTAACATTATTGGTATGTTTACACAACATAACCTATGCGTAATGCAAAGAAAGGAAATTCTTCTTGTCACAACGGTCAGTACATATTAGCTACACTCATACTTTCATTGGATTTTAAACATCATAACAGGGATTGCATTCTAAAATACAACTAATTCCATCTAAAACCTTTGCATAATGCTAAGACAACAATTATTCCTTTCACAACTGTGTCAGTACATATTTGCTACACTCATATTTCAGTGGATTTTAAGTATCATAACAGGGATAACATTTAAAAAGATAACTAATTCCGTCTAACACCTATGCATAATGCGGAACAAACACAAATCAGGCTAATGTAAATTTCATTTTGGAAAATGGTGCACTTGTCTTCACAACAGAGAGATGAGTCTGTAAATATACCCTAAAAAGTCACAAACTTGGTCAAAAAGACCAAAATCACCAATTTTTAGTTGAAAAAGACATCTAAATTTTGATATTTAAATGGACAAAAATATAAAAATAATAAGGATGTAACAGTTTCATCCTACCCATTTTCAAATACTTTTTTTTATTTTTAATTTACATCAGGATGCATCCAGTTTCATCCTCACTATTTTTTAATTTTAAGCCAGAATGAATTCAGTTTCATCCTTGCTATTTTTTCGGTGTCTATTTCCCTGTACTAATTTTTACCCGTCTATTAAAACCATGTTTTAAAAATATTTGGACAAATGACCCATTTTCTGTAAAAAAAAGTTCAAACTACCATTTAGGGTGCAGAGAGTAAGCATCTAAAGTTCTACTTGTGCCTCGATGCCTTTGTGCGCGGCACAGTATCTAGATTAGAATGGATGACCTTAAAACTCATGCGATGCAATTGTCTGATGAGTCGTCACAAAATCACGTTAGGATGCCGATTAACAGAAAATAATTCGAGTGTTAAAAGTATATACAGTTGCCAGCATTGAATTTATTTTAACTTTTCCCAGTCAACAATGTAAGAAACTTAGTCAAAACCCCTGAAAATACGCCAGTGTAAGAAAAATTTATTACTCCGGGATAAAGCTGGCAAACAAGCTGAAACCCGCGGGTTAACCCGTGCCCGGCCCGTAAAAACCCGAACCCGGCTGGTTTCTAAACAAGCCGGGTTCGGGTTAGAGAAATGACGGCTTGTGAATAAACGGGTTAACCCGTCCCGGCCCGTGAAACCGCGGGTACAACCCGTAAACTCGTCCACAATTACTAATTAGTAATTTTTATATAATCCTGTCCGTCGGATTATCTAGGATTAATCACATCCACACGATTAAGGTATAAAAGGCGAAACCCTAAAACTAAATGAAGAGATATCTTTCTTTTTTATCTCTCTCTTTTCTTCTTCTGCTCCTTGCCTCCTTCCCTTCTTCTGCGTTCTTCAGTTGTGAATTGAATCTCGGATAAACAATGAATCATTTGGCACGATTCTCTGGAAGCTAGGTCTTTATCTCTCTCAGGGTTTGTTATCTCCTTCATTCTCCGTTCCTTCTCATATCAATTATTATCCTTTTTATTTCCTTATACTACAGGGTTGCAGATTTGATATTGTTGATGTTTATTTATTTATTTTGCAGTGCAAGTGAGAGATGAGCAGCTGCTGCGGCTGTCAAGTTTGAATCAAGAGAAATCAGAGATTTCGATTTGTAAAAGTGTGATCTGAGATCTGATGATGAATTAAATTCAAAAATCACGATAACCCTTTGATTCAGATTAAGTTTTCAGTACTTATACAGAGAGATCTCAACCGGTGTACAATTCATCAATTTTGCTTAAGTGTGAATCTGGTGGTGTCTTTTATTCAATTCAAAGAAGAAGAAGTTTCTTTCCATAAACAAGTTATAATCTTCTGGTTCTTGGAGTTTATTTCGCAGGTGAAGTTTTCTTTTTAATTCGTTTTCTGGGTTTCTTGTTTCTGTGATGATCTTTCTGTTGACTATGAAGAAGAAGAAACTAGGGTTTTATGTTGTTGTGTTGAATCCACAGTATTCTTTTTATTCAAATTAGTTGGTAATTCATGTTGAAAGTGATGGTTCTGTTTGTATTGAGGAAGTACTTATTGAGAATGTTCTGTAGATAAATTGCTTGAATGAATGTTCAAACCAGTAAAACCCTAGAAATAGAGAAGATTAGAGAGAATGAATGTAGTAATGGTAGGATTTTCTGTGCATACTTCACTACAGGGTGATAAGGGGCAAAGGGTTTTGAGATTGTGATAGCTTTGGATTTGTTCTGTAATTCATTGAATGGTTACTCAAGGAGAAACCCTCACCAAAAGCCTTTTGGTGTAGTTCGTATCAGATGTTCATATTATATATAATTTGTAACTTATGGTTCTTTGCTCGCACGCATATGCACTCCTCGTATTTAGTAGGAAACTTGTGAGAAACTATAGTGAATAACAATGGGTGTGTTTATCTGATACAATGTGTGAGTGAAAGGTTGATATCAGTTTCTCGTCCCTGTAGTTTGCATTTTGCAGTATGTGAAACTAACTGCCGGTGGATTGGCCTTTTGGTCTGTTTAGGTAAATGTTACTAGACATCTATAGATCATTCTCGTGGACTGTGGTTGAGTACGCTTGTTCTGATTGCAACATGCCTGCTATGACAAAGGTCAGTATACTAATTTGACGCACTGGGTTCTTCTGTGAATTTCTTAGCTCTTTATTTATTCTTAAATCTTAATTTGAAACAGAGTTTTGAGCACCACAATTTTGGGCACATATTTGACAAGCTTACCGAAGAAATTGGAAGTCCAGTTGAATTTGAACTGCCAGACTGGGTAAAGGATCAGAATCCTAATACCTACACCTTCATAAGACGCAGTATCCATATAGTAGTTGAATAAATTAATATGCTCTGAATGAACTTCTTGGTGGAAATTATTTTGTGAAGGACAAAGACAATATCAGTATTAAGAGATTAAACTACATATGCTAATCCATACGTCTTTTTGCTTGTTTTATTTGTTTAAGAAAAGGTCTTTTTTATCTTCCTTTTCACGGGTTTTACCTTTTCTTCAAATAGCATACTGTATTTTGTGCTGGGATTAGCAGATAGTAGTGATGTCTTTCTATCTTTTGAAATTTTTTGTAATTTAAATGATACAAAGTTTTTGTGATTGCCATTATTTGTTTGTTCTTCATTCTATCGGCATTGGATTGTAAATTTTGGCGTGTGACAGGCTGAAACTGTCAATGTGAGTATGTGAATGTTGAATCTGTTGATTGGATTGATTCATAAATCAGAGGAAACTCTGTCAAATCGGTTTCTGGTGAGTTGACTCACCATAAACGGGTTAACCCGTGAACCCGCAGGTTTAACCCGTTACGGGTGCGGGTTAAAGAAATGACCATCCGTGAAGAATATTAAACCGCGGATTTTGACCCGTGTTAACCCGAACCCGTGTAACCCGTAACAAGCCAGCCCCTCCCCGCCCGTTTGCCAGCTCTACTCCGGGAAACCGACTGACTAGAAATAGTAACTACTCCTACTACACTACCTGTACCGCGCATTAATGATAAAGTCCGGAAACGTGAAAACAGTTCTCAAAATTAGCACTAAATGATCAATGTCAGTCATATCTGTTCTGTTCATCATACTAACTAGCCAAGCAAGTGGATGCTGATTGGTCGTTGAGGGGTGCAGTCGTGTATTAAAGCTCTTTCGAGGTACAAATAGGAAAGAGCTAGCTGTTCAGCCTGATGGCATGCCTTATTAACCGGAGCCACTAGGCGTGTTCAGGCAATCTTTAGTGGTTTACTGTGTACGATGTAAACAAAAGACTCATGCCGGAATTACTAGGAATATATGACCTAAAAGTATAAAACGGCATATAGACACGGTACATTAATTACCGATCAAAAGAAAATTTGAAAGGATACATTAACTCGATTGGTTAACCTAAAGTCTAATTTATCACCTACAAAAAAATAACTAATAATAACCTAAAGACTAAAGCTTCTAAACACTCTAAGTAACTTCCAACTTACTAGTGAAGCAGTAACATTACAGGATTAACTCAGTCAGTGGTACTGAAAATACGCCAAATTCATCAATACTAACCTGCGCTGTGTTCCACACATCACTAGTATATCAAGTCATTATAAAAGAGATCATAAACACATCATCAAGTGACTTATAATACAAGTAGTCACTAAATGTTTTTGTGATTCTAAATGATTGCATAATAATTTGCTTGATCATTCTTCCAAATAAAATTTAAAAATATTTTTTGTTTATGTTGACCAGAATCTAACGAATGTACTATAATAAAATCCCAACTTTATTCATCAAATCTGCAAACATGAAACTAAACCTAAAAACACACTAGGTAGACTGTGTATCTCTCTATATGGCTAGCTAGTTATAGTTAATTACAGAAATAATTAGCTAGCAATATAATTAAGTACTGACCTCCATTAAGCCAAAGAACAAGTGGTCTTCGATCTGGATCATTAGTAGCTTCAGTTAACCAGTAGAACAGAGCTCGGCCATGGCTGTTGTTAACAGTAACATAACCAGAGAACTCAGAGAAAGACACTTGTGGTTGTCCTGGTAGGTTGGATATTCGGTCAAGTAATTGCTCATTAGCAACAGTACTGGATGATGCTGCAGCAGCACTACAAATAACAACTAGCAAAGAGATCAAAAAGAAGTTGCTCGATGATAAGAAACTGAAGAAAGAAGTAAAGAATAAGAAATTAGTGTTTTCGTTTTTGCTTATTGCCATTACTAGTAGTATTGCATTAGTTGATAAAACAAGAAACTGATTTTCATTACACACCAAAAGCAAGACAGACCTGTATTTATACAAGACCTGACTAAGACAAGAGATGTTAGTACAGGACAGGCTGTAGAAAACTCACACTCAACCAATGAAAGACATTTCTCACACAAGCAGACACACGTGAGAACACTTTAAACTCACAGTACTATTAGCCCCCCTCAAGCTGGAGTTTGCTACTAGAGATTACCTTCAGCTTGTCTCTGAGTGTAGAAAACCTTGGTCCTGCCAATCCCTTGGTGAGAATATCAGCAATTTGATCTCAAGTTGAAATGTATGTGACCTGAATATTTTTGTTCTGGACAAGCTCTCTGACAAAATGATAATCAATGGCCAGGTGTTTCATTTTACTATGAAATACTGGATTAGATGACAGAGAAACCGCACTTTGATTGTCACAAGAAATCAATGGTGGAGCAGGAAGCAAGAGATGAAGATCTTTGAGTAGCTGACAGACCCAAACAATTTCAGCTGTGGTATTGGCTAGAGACCTGTATTCTGATTCAGTAGAACTTCTTGAAACACCACCTTGTCTTTTGCTAGACCATGAAATTGGATTGGGACCAAAAAATATACAAAAGCCTCCTGTAGATCTTCTTGTATCAATTGATCCTGCCCAGTCAGCATCACTAAAGCCATGTAGTGTAAGAAGACCTTTGGAAAACAGTATACCATAATCTAGGGTGCCTTTGATGTATCTTAGAATTCTCTTGGCTGCAATAAAGTGTTGATCAGTGGGAGCTTGCATATAAAGACATACCTGATTCACAGCAAAACCAATTTCAGGCCTTGTCCAAGTAAGATATTGTAGAGCACCCACTAATGATATGTATTCACTTGGGTTTGCTAATGGAGTATCAGCTGAAGCAGTGAGTGGAGTAGAGAGGGAGACTGGTGTACCACAGGGTTTAGCACCAGTCATATTGAATTTCTCCAATAAGTCCAAGGCATACTTAGTTTGACTAAGAAAAAGATTGTCTGAACTTCTTTTCACCTGAAGACCAAGAAAAAAATGAAGAGAGCCCAAGTCTTTGATGGTAAAGTATGTCTTAAGGTGATTGATAAACTGAGAAATATACTCAATTGAATTCCCAGTGATAATAATGTCATCTACATAGACCTGAAGAACTGTAATCCTTGAGCCAAACTTTTGAACAAATAAGGAAGCATCTGCTAAGGAGGGTTTGAAGTCATGAGAGATAAGAATTTGTAGCAATTTATCATACCAAGCTCTGGGAGCTTGCTTCAGGCCATATATTGATTTATGAAGTTTACATACATAATGAGGCTTGGTTTGATCAACAAAGCCTGGAGGTTGGTGCATATAGACATCTTCAGCTAAATCCCCATGTAAAAAGGCATTACTAACATCTAATTGTTTCATTTCCCAGTTGAAGTGAACTGCCAATGAAAGGATTAGTCTAATATTTGTTGGTTTGGCTGCAGAACTAAAGGTTTCTCTGTAGTCAATTCCTTCGTGTTGATGAAACCCTTTGGCCACCAGTCTAGATTTACATTTATCTAAAGAACCATCAGCCTTATATTTGATTCTAAACACCCACTTACAGCCTACAACATTATAAGATGGATCTGGTGCAACAAGTGTATATGTGCATGCATCCTTAAGAGTTGTATGTTCTTCTTCCATAGAATGTTTCCATTGAGGTATTCTAATTGCCTTAGAATAACAAGTAGGTGTGGGTGGTGGAATAGCATAAGTAAGATTGGCTGATAGAACATACTTTGTATTAAAGACTTTGGGTTTAAAAATACCTCTTTTACCCCTTGTTACCATGGAGTGTGAATTAGCCAGTGAAGGAATACCAGAAGCTGAAGTATTTTCAGAAATTGTTGTAGTGGAAGCATCAGATGACTGAACAATTTGTGAAGCATCAGTAGATGAAATATCAATGGATGCAGCCGATGAGGTTGATGTTGCAGGTGTTGGTGTAGAAATCTTGACAGATGAAGCTGTAGAAGCAATATCAGTTGGTGCTGAAGAACTTGCAATGCCAGGAAGTAATGTATCTGGAGATCTCAATGGGAAGAAAGTCTCATTAAACACTACATGTCTGGAGATATATACTTTCCCTGTTTTAATATCTAAACATCTGTATCCTTTGTGCATAGAACTGTAGCCAATAAAAACACAGTGTACACTCCTTGGTTGGAGTTTATGTGTAGTATAAGGCCTTATCCATGGAAAGCATGATGAACCAAAGGATCTGAAGAAGGAATAATTGGTAGGTTTCTAAAAGACCTACAAATTATAACCGCAAGTGCACGGTGTCGATTGTAGTATGTGTGTGCAAATACGGGTCATTCCACAGGGACTAGGGTGTGTGTTGAAATCTTCCTAAGCTAAAGTTATCTAAACAATTAACTAAGTGGCAGTGAGATAGTGAACCAAGGAATAACTGTGAAACAATGGCATGGAGCCAAAGGCAGTGAAGTAAAGAGCCAAAGAAACAAAGAAAAATCAGTGGCAATGAATAAGAAAAACTTAACCAAAACAGAACATGGGAGAGAAATTGTGGATGGGAATGAAGTGTATGGAGATGGATGAGAATTCTCTTTCACCTAGCTAGTTTGCCTAGGTCAGGTCTTTGTCATATGGCTAGTTAACCACCTAAAGTCCTTGGATTAACCCCTAGCATTGCCTATCTGATTAAAGCATAGGCAATCACAGGTCATTTAGGTTCCTAGGTTTCTAACTAATATGGTTTGTTCATCCCTTAGATTATTACTAACTCCTAGCATTAATGGTCTGTTTAAAGCACCATTAATCACAAGCCAGTGAACCCTTGGAATGTCACTAACCTAAGTTTTTTGAGCTCAACAGGGACTAACCCAAATGGCTAACCAACATGGTTCAATGGTCTTCTCTAAGATTTAAACAGGGAAATTACAGGATCATGTGAAGAAACATTACATACATAGAACTTAACACAAACATAACATGAAGAATACATTCACATGATGAAACTGATATTTAATTGAAGAAACTAACATTTAAACAAAACCTAAGAACTAAACAGTGAAGCATAAGTTGAAATTGGAAAACAAAGAAATCTAAAACTAAACCTAATTGACACACTGGCTAGTCTAGGCATGCGTCAATTCGTCACCCAAGCATTCAATTTATACATGCAAGCTCAAAAAAATCAAAAACCCCCAAATCAGTGAAACTAGGGTTTCACCAAATACGAAATTCACTCACCTAACTCTCTGATTTCTTCTTCTATTTCTTCGACCCATGCTTCCATATCTTCTTCTCTATCTTCCCATACCTTTGATTTCTTCTCTAACTAACCTATATCATCAACCCCTAAAACTAGGGTTTCAGAGAGAAAGAAAGATCGAGAGGTTGATGTAATAGGTAGGTAGAGTGATGGGTTTGGTTGTTATACGTGGTGGGTATGGTGGTGATTGAGGTGGAGTTGGTGGCGGAGCAAGTGGTAGTGATGGCGACAGTGCAGTGGAGTTGGTGGAGGCGCTGTGAAGAAGAAGAAGGAGGAGATGAAGAAAACCCGATAGAATGAATTAGGTGTTGTTTGTTTTGGGAAAATATGTTAGGGTTCTAGGGTGTGTATCGGGAACATCAAGATTTGATGTCTTGCAAAGCTGAGCCGTGGGTAACATCTTCTGGAACGGATCTAACGGCGAGATGGAGACAGATCATGAGCGACCGTTGGATGCAAAAATACAACGAAATTGGCGACTCAAGATCGAGTAAGGTGCTGTGGTGTGAAGCGGTTGTAGCAAATTTGATGTACTGGCGATGAAACGACCGTTGGATTCAGATGAGGATCCAATCTGACGGCTACAGGAGAAGTGGGTTGTGAATTTGGGTTTTGGTGTGGGAGATAAGTTGGGCTTGGGGTAATTCCGAGCCCATTTATTCTTTAAGATCGATTTCCTCCTCGTTGAGCCCATTTCTAGCCTTTTGGTCTTGCGCACAACATTCTTCACAGCTTCCTTGCGTAATTCTTCTCGGCTTCCACCACTTTTCTGCTCTTTTCGCTCCGTAATTCCATCCAAAGTTTATTTATTACCTAAAAATGCAAAATTAGTTAATAAAAATATTTATTCTTGAAAACAAAGAAAATACAGAATATGGGATAAAATGTAGAATTAATGCACAAAAGATGAGTTAAATGCCAACAAAAAGATATAGAAATATGCACTTTTTAGGACTCATCAAATACCCCCAAACCTGAATTTTACTTGTCCTCAAGTAAAACAAAACTAAGGAAATCCTACCTATACCACTGTCGCTGGTCTCTCGAATGAATTTAGCGTATGCACTAAGCCTTTTAAACCACTAAGTGTCCCTAGTGGACGAGTGAAGTCTCGTGAAGGTTTGCTTAGAACGTACCTACAAAGTTCTAGGTCAAAATATAAGCTCAGATTCCATCAAATGTGACATGTGCAAGTCAGTTTAAGCTCACAGCAAAATGGAGAT
Organism: Papaver somniferum; assembly: GCF_003573695.1. NCBI lineage: Eukaryota > Viridiplantae > Streptophyta > Magnoliopsida > Ranunculales > Papaveraceae > Papaver > Papaver somniferum. Next base: position 51,489,642 of record NC_039365.1, read on the forward strand.
GTCAATCTAGCTATCAAAGGCACAATCCTAGCACTGATAACAAATAAAGACATGTGATAAGAGTGTAAAGTGTATCTACACATGTGTAAAGAAAGATCTGAAGTTATGACTACTAATCACCAAGAGATAGTTTCTCAGGCTAAGAACCAAGGTCGAAATCTAGCTAGCTGTCCGGACTTTACGAGAATTGTGAATGAGTTGGAGGTATTTCACAATTACTCGCGTTGTACATCAATGGCATACACCCTCCTTGCTTATTACAATGAAACAACAAAATGACTTTACATGACTCTTATTTACATTGACTACTCTCTTTTATTTTTGGAACAAGAGATGATGGAATTGAAAACACTTGATTTTTTTGTATTTTTCTGATATTTATTTGAATATTACATCGTTTTTTTTTTTTTTTTTTTGTAAGAAATAACTTTGATCTTTACAACATAGTGACACTTTTGATACATGAACAAAAGAAAAACATAATTACATGACTCTTAGCAAGAGGTGGCCCTTATCGAATGCATCCGGTCAAATTCTATGGTTGCTTTTCTTAACGTATCCTCCAACTTCTATCCCAGCCAACCAAAGAACAAGCTAGTCAAGTCTCATTCAGTATTCTAAAGTGATTGGCAACCTAACTTCCTATCAAACACCTTGAAGATCGAGGCTATACATGTATTGGTAGATCGTGCGCGTGCAAGTTTCTTATCACATGTGAATTGTGCTAGAATCAGGGTGCCTAAATATCTAGACTAAGATCCTAAAAATTACATATTTGCACAAGAGTCAACATTTCAAGGTAAATGAGCTCCATTTTTGTTTTTTTTTCATTTTTTAATTTTTTTAATTTTTTTTTTTTTTTTTAAAAGAGGGAGTTCTGTTTTCAATTATAACATGTATCGTGGTATCTATTATATACCCCCAAACCTAAACTAAACATTGTCCTCAATGTTTCAAAAGATGTAAAGAATTATAATACAACATATGGAGAGGATTATGCTGAGTAGAGAAAAAGGAAAGAGAATACCCGATTTCGGCGAAAGCAAGATTAGAACTCCGTTATTCAAGGCAAAAATCCAACATTTTTTAGCCAAGATCATATTGGATTAGCACTATATATACAAAAGAAACAAAAGATTTAACTAAGAAACTATCTACTAGATTTTATACAAGAAAATTTGGTTTTTAATGGGATTGGACTTTTTGGGAAAAATTTGGTTTGTCGGGAGACATTTGGTTTTGATTGGAAAAAAAAAATTTTGGTTTTTAGGGAAACATTTGGAAACTTTGGTTTTTATGGGAGAAAAACATTTGGTTTTTAATGGGATAAGGAGACCAAGCCCACTGTTGGGTTTTGCGAAGCCCAGCTACGTTTTTGAAAAACAGGCCCACTGCTGGTGAGTAATGCTCACTGTTGGTTTTTGGAATTTTGAAATTTTGGCCCACTTGAACTTTGGTTCAGGCCCACAGTTCAGAAACAAGCCCAGGTAACAATTTGAAATTTGGGCTCTTAAATAGCCAAAGTTCGAGGCCTAACTGGGCTTTGAAAACGTTTTCTGTTTTTGGGTCAAGCACACAGTGTAAATGTTTGTTTTCAAATGGATGTTAAGCCCACAGTCCCAGAAATTTAGTTGGGCTTTGGCTAGCTACTAACTAAAATATGAGGCCCAACTGGGCTTTCAAAAGTTCAGTTTTCTTTAATTTAAACAACAGGCCCAAATCAATCTAAAACCATGCCCACAAGAAATTAAACAAACAAGCCCACAAGAAATTAATTACAAACCCAACAGAAAGATGGAAAAAATTATTACAAGCCCACAAATTAAAAATGGAAGCCCACAGGTTGGGTTCTCTTAATGGGTTTAGGCTTACTTGCTTAAGCACAGCCCAGCTGCTCAGTTTGGTTGCAAAAGCTCAGTTGGGCTTTGGATCATCCTAAGCTTTGGCTTCAATACTCAAGGCCCAGTTGGGCTTTGGTCTTTCTTCTTTGGCTTGTATTACAGACCAGTTTGGCTTGGTACAAATCAGCAGCCCAGTTGAGCTTGGGTTCTAGCTGCAGCTTTGGTTCAGCAAGTTTCAGCCTTAGCAGCACAGCAACAGGTGTAGAAGGCAGCAGCAGTTAGCAGCAACAGGCAGCAACAGGGGAAAGTAACAGCCTCAGTTCCACCAGTTCACCAGCAACATCAGAGGCAGTGCAAGCAGCAGCAGCACCAGGGGCAGATTCAGCAACAAAGGTGCAAATGGGCTAAGCAGTTCACAGCAGTGCACTAAAGCAACAGGCAAGAAGATGCTCTGATGCTGTGCAAGAACAGCAAGCAAACAACTAGATGAAGATGCAAACAGCAAGAATGCAATGTAAACAGCAAATGATGCAAGTGCAGCTGCAAGCTAAGAGCAACAGCAAGCAAATGAGCAAGGAAAGAAAAACAACAGAAGCTGTTAAGAAACAGAACAAGAACAACAAGGGAAAATGATGCAAAGATGAAAAATGATGCAAAGATGAAAATGCAAGTTATGATGAGCTAAATGATTATACTAAATGCAAGATATGCAAGTGAAAGAAAGCAAGGAAAAACAGCAACCACACAATGCCAAGTCCCCGGCAGCGGCGCCAAAAACTTGGTAGGTTTCTAAAAGACCTACAAATTATAACCGCAAGTGCACGGTGTCGATTGTAGTATGTGTGTGCAAATACGGGTCATTCCACAGGGACTAGGGTGTGTGTTGAAATCTTCCTAAGCTAAAGTTATCTAAACAAGTAACTAAGTGGCAGTGAGATAGTGAACCAAGGAATAACTGTGAAACAATGGCATGGAGCCAAAGGCAGTGAAGTAAAGAGCCAAAGGAACAAAGAAAAATCAGTGGCAATGAATAAGAAAAACTTAACCAAAATAGAACATGGGAGAGAAATTGTGGATGGGAATGAAGTGTATGGAGATGGATGAGAATTCTCTTTCACCTAGCTAGTTTGCCTAGGTCAGGTCTTTGTCATATGGCTAGTTAACCACCTAAAGTCCTTGGATTAACCCCTAGCATTGCCTATCTGATTAAAGCATAGGCAATCACAGGTCATTTATGTTCCTAGGTTTCTAACTAATATGGTTTGTTCATCCCTTAGATTATTACTAACTCCTAGCATTAATGGTCTGTTTAAAGCACCATTAATCACAAGCCAGTGAACCCTTGGAATGTCACTAACCTAAGTGTTTTGAGCTCAACAGGGACTATCCCAAATGGCTAACCAACATGGTTCAATGGTCTTCTCTAAGATTTAAACAGGGAAATTACACGATCATGTGAAGAAACATTACATACATAGAACTTAACACAAACATAACATGAAGAATACATTCACATGATGAAACTGATATTTAATTGAAGAAACTAACATTTAAACAAAACCTAAGAACTAAACAGTGAACATAAGTTGAAATTGGAAAACAAAGAAATCTAAAACTAAACCTAATTGACACACTGGCTAGTCCAGGCATGCGTCAATTCGTCACCCAAACATTCAATTTATACATGCAAGCTCAAAAAAATCAAAAACCCCCAAATCAGTGAAACTAGGGTTTCACCAAATACGAAATTCACTCACCTAACTCTCTGATTTATTCTTCTATTTCGTCGACCCATGCTTCCATATCTTCTTCTCTATCTTCCCATACCTTTGATTTCTTCTCTAACTAACCTATATCATCAACCCCTAAAACTAGGGTTTCAGAGAGAAAGAAAGATCGAGAGGTTGATGTAATAGGTAGGTAGAGTGATGGGTTTGGTTGTTATACGTGGTGGGTATGGTGGTGATTGAGGTGGAGTTGGTGGCGGAGCAAGTGGTAGTGATGGCGACAGTGCAGTGGAGTTGGTGGAGGCGCTGTGAAGAAGAAGAAGGAGGAGATGAAGAAAACCCGATAGAATGAATTAGGTGTTGTTTGTTTTGGGAAAATATGTTAGGGTTCTAGGTGTGTATCGGGAACATCAAGATTTGATGTCTTGCAAAGCTGAGCCGTGGGTAACATCTTCTGGAACGGATCTAACGGCGAGATGGAGACAGATCATGAGCGACCGTTGGATGCAAAAATACAACGAAATTGGCGGCTCAAGATCGAGTAAGGTGCTGTGGTGTGAAGCGGTTGTAGCAAATTTGATGTACTGGCAGATGATGAACGACCGTTGGATTCAGATGAGGATCCAATCTGACGGCTACAGGAGAAGTGGGTTGTGAATTTGGGTTTTGGTGTGGGAGATAAGTTGGGCTTGGGGTAATTCCGAGCCCATTTATTCTTTAAGATCGATTTCCTCCTCGTTGAGCCCATTTCTAGCCTTTTGGTCTTGCGCACAACATTCTTCACAGCTTCCTTGCGTAATTCTTCTCGGCTTCCACCACTTTTCTGCTCTTTTCGCTCCGTAATTCCATCCAAACTTTATTTATTACCTAAAAATGCAAAATTAGTTAATAAAAATATTTATTCTTGAAAACAAAGAAAATACAGAATATGGGATAAAATGTAGAATTAATGCACAAAAGATGAGTTAAATGCCAACAAAAAAGATATAGAAATATGCACTTTTTAGGACTCATCAAATACCCCCAAACCTGAATTTTACTTGTCCTCAAGTAAAACAAAACTAAGGAAATCCTACCTATACCACTGTCGCTGGTCTCTCGAATGAATTTAGCGTATGCACTAAGCCTTTTAAACCACTAAGTGTCCCTAGTGGACGAGTGAAGTCTCGTGAAGGTTTGCTTAGAACGTACCTACAAAGTTCTAGGTCAAAATATAAGCTCAGATTCCATCAAATGTGACATGTGCAAGTCAGTTTAAGCTCACAGCAAAATGGAGATGTCAATCTAGCTATCAAAGGCACAATCCTAGCACTGATAACAAATAAAGACATGTGATAAGAGTGTAAAGTGTATCTACACATGTGTAAAGAAAGATCTGAAGTTATGACTACTAATCACCAAGAGATAGTTTCTCAGGCTAAGAACCAAGGTCGAAATCTAGCTAGCTGTCCGGACTTTACGAGAATTGTGAATGAGTTGGAGGTATTTCACAATTACTCGCGTTGTACATCAATGGCATACACCCTCCTTGCTTATTACAATGAAACAACAAAATGACTATTTACATGACTCTTATTTACATTGACTACTCTCTTTTTATTTTTGGAACAAGAGATGATGGAATTGATAAACACTTGATTTTTTGTATTTTTCTGATATTTTATTCTGAATATATACATCGTTTTTTTTTTTTTTTTGTAAGAAATAACTTTGATCTTTACAACATAGTGACACTTTTGATACATGAACAAAAAGAAAAACATAATTACATGACTCTTAGCAAGAGGTGGCCCTTATCGAATGCATCCGGTCAAATTCTATGGTTGCTTTTCTTAACGTATCCTCCAACTTCTATCCCAGCCAACCAAAGAACAAGCTAGTCAAGTCTCATTCAGTATTCTAAAGTGATTGGCAACCTAACTTCCTATCAAACACCTTGAAGATCGAGGCTATACATGTATTGGTAGATCGTGCGCGTGCAAGTTTCTTATCACTATGTGAATTGTGCTAGAATCAGGGTGCCTAAATATCTAGACTAAGACTCCTAAAAATTACATATTTGCACAAGAGTCAACATTTCAAGGTAAATGAGCTCCATTTTTATGTTTTTTTTATCATTTTTTAATTTTTTTTAATTTTTTTTTTTTTTTTAAAAGAGGGAGTTCTGTTTTCAATTATAACATGTTATCGTGGTATCTATTATATACCCCCAAACCTAAACTAAACATTGTCCTCAATGTTTCAAAAGATGTAAAGAATTATAATACAACATATGGAGAGGATTATGCTGAGTAGAGAAAAAGGAAAGAGAATACCCGATTTCGGCGAAAGCAAGATTAGAACTCCGTTATTCAAGGCAAAAATCCAACATTGTTTTTAGCCAAGATCATATTGGATTAGCACTATATATACAAAAGAAACAAAAGATTTAACTAAGAAACTATCTACTAGATTTTATACAAGAAAATTTGGTTTTTAATGGGATTGGACTTTTTGGGAAAAATTTGGTTTGTCGGGAGACATTTGGTTTTGATTGGAAAAAGAAAAATTTTGGTTTTTAGGGAAACATTTGGGAAACTTTGGTTTTTATGGGAGAAAAACATTTGGTTTTTAATGGGATAAGGAGACCAAGCCCACTGTTGGGTTTTGCGAAGCCCAGCTACGTTTTTGAAAAACAGGCCCACTGCTGGTGAGTAATGCTCACTGTTGGTTTTTGGAATTTTGAAATTTTGGCCCACTTGAACTTTGGTTCAGGCCCACAGTTCAGAAACAAGCCCAGGTAACAATTTGAAATTTGGGCTCTTAAATAGCCAAAGTTCGAGGCCTAACTGGGCTTTTGAAAACGTTTTCTGTTTTTGGGTCAAGCACACAGTGTAAATGTTTTGTTTTCAAATGGATGTTAAGCCCACAGTCCCAGAAATTTAGTTGGGCTTTGGCTAGCTACTAACTAAAATATGAGGCCCAACTGGGCTTTCAAAAGTTCAGTTTTCTTTAATTTAAACAACAGGCCCAAATCAATCTAAAACCATGCCCACAAGAAATTAAACAAACAAGCCCACAAGAAATTAATTACAAACCCAACAGAAAGATGGAAAAAATTATTACAAGCCCACAAATTAAAAATGGAAGCCCACAGGTTGGGTTCTCTTAATGGGTTTAGGCTTACTTGCTTAAGCACAGCCCAGCTGCTCAGTTTGGTTGCAAAAGCTCAGTTGGGCTTTGGATCATCCTAAGCTTTGGCTTCAATACTCAAGGCCCAGTTGGGCTTTGGTCTTTCTTCTTTGGCTTGTATTACAGACCAGTTTGGCTTGGTACAAATCAGCAGCCCAGTTGAGCTTGGGTTCTAGCTGCAGCTTTGGTTCAGCAAGTTTCAGCCTTAGCAGCACAGCAACAGGTGTAGAAGGCAGCAGCAGTTAGCAGCAACAGGCAGCAACAGGGGAAAGTAACAGCCTCAGTTCCACCAGTTCACCAGCAACATCAGAGGCAGTGCAAGCAGCAGCAGCACCAGGGGCAGATTCAGCAACAAAGGTGCAAATGGGCTAAGCAGTTCACAGCAGTGCACTAAAGCAACAGGCAAGAAGATGCTCTGATGCTGTGCAAGAACAGCAAGCAAACAACTAGATGAAGATGCAAACAGCAAGAATGCAATGTAAACAGCAAATGATGCAAGTGCAGCTGCAAGCTAAGAGCAACAGCAAGCAAATGAGCAAGGAAAGAAAAACAACAGAAGCTGTTAAGAACAGCAAGAACAACAAGGGAAAATGATGCAAAGATGAAAAATGATGCAAAGATGAAAATGCAAGTTATGATGAGCTAAATGATTATACTAAATGCAAGATATGCAAGTGAAAGAAAGCAAGGAAAAACAGCAACCACACAATGCCAAGTCCCCGGCAGCGGCGCCAAAAACTTGGTAGGTTTCTAAAAGACCTACAAATTATAACCGCAAGTGCACGGTGTCGATTGTAGTATGTGTGTGCAAATACGGGTCATTCCACAGGGACTAGGGTGTGTGTTGAAATCTTCCTAAGCTAAAGTTATCTAAACAAGTAACTAAGTGGCAGTGAGATAGTGAACCAAGGAATAACTGTGAAACAATGGCATGGAGCCAAAGGCAGTGAAGTAAAGAGCCAAAGGAACAAAGAAAAATCAGTGGCAATGAATAAGAAAAACTTAACCAAAATAGAACATGGGAGAGAAATTGTGGATGGGAATGAAGTGTATGGAGATGGATGAGAATTCTCTTTCACCTAGCTAGTTGCCTAGGTCAGGTCTTTGTCATATGGCTAGTTAACCACCTAAAGTCCTTGGATTAACCCCTAGCATTGCCTATCTGATTAAAGCATAGGCAATCACAGGTCATTTAGGTTCCTAGGTTTCTAACTAATATGGTTTGTTCATCCCTTAGATTATTACTAACTCCTAGCATTAATGGTCTGTTTAAAGCACCATTAATCACAAGCCAGTGAACCCTTGGAATGTCACTAACCTAAGTTTTGAGCTCAACAGGGACTACCCAAATGGCTAACCAACATGGTTCAATGGTCTTCTCTAAGATTTAAACAGGGAAATTACAGGATCATGTGAAGAAACATTACATACATAGAACTTAACACAAACATAACATGAAATACATTCACATGATGAAACTGATATTTAATTGAAGAAACTAACATTTAAACAAAACCTAAGAACTAAACAGTGAAGCATAAGTTGAAATTGGAAAACAAAGAAATCTAAAACTAAACCTAATTGACACACTGGCTAGTCCAGGCATGCTCAATTCGTCACCCAAGCATTCAATTTATACATGCAAGCTCAAAAAATCAAAAACCCCCAAATCAGTGAAACTAGGGTTTCACCAAATACGAAATTCACTCACCTAACTCTCTGATTTTTCTTCTATTTCGTCGACCCATGCTTCCATATCTCTTCTCTATCTTCCCATACCTTTGATTTCTTCTCTAACTAACCTATATCATCAACCCCTAAAACTAGGGTTTCAGAGAGAAAGAAAGATCGAGAGGTTGATGTAATAGGTAGGTAGAGTGATGGGTTTGGTTGTTATACGTGGTGGGTATGGTGGTGATTGAGGTGGAGTTGGTGGGGGAGCAAGTGGTAGTGATGGCGACAGTGCAGTGGAGTTGGTGGAGGCGCTGTGAAGAAGAAGAAGGAGGAGATGAAGAAAACCCGATAGAATGAATTAGGTGTTGTTTGTTTTGGGAAAATATGTTAGGGTTCTAGGTGTGTATCGGGAACATCAAGATTTGATGTCTTGCAAAGCTGAGCCGTGGGTAACATCTTCTGGAACGGATCTAACGGCGAGATGGAGACAGATCATGAGCGACCGTTGGATGCAAAAATACAACGAAATGGACGGCTCAAGATCGAGTAAGGTGCTGTGGTGTGAAGCGGTTGTAGCAAATTTGATGTACTGGCGATGAACGACCGTTGGATTCAGATGAGGATCCAATCTGACGGCTACAGGAGAAGTGGGTTGTGAATTTGGGTTTTGGTGTGGGAGATAAGTTGGGCTTGGGGTAATTCCGAGCCCATTTATTCTTTAAGATCAATTTCCTCCTGTTGAGCCCATTTCTAGCCTTTTGGTCTTGCGCACAACATTCTTCACAGCTTCCTTGCGTAATTCTTCTCGGCTTCCACCACTTTTCTGCTCTTTTCGCTCCGTAATTCCATCCAAACTTTATTTATTACCTAAAAATGCAAAATTAGTTAATAAAAATATTTATTCTTGAAAACAAAGAAAATACAGAATATGGGATAAAATGTAGAATTAATGCACAAAAGATGAGTTAATGCCAACAAAAAATATAGAAATATGCACTTTTTAGACTCATCAAATACCCCCAAACCTGAATTTTACTTGTCCTCAAGTAAAACAAAACTAAGGAAATCCTACCTATACCACTGTCGCTGGTCTCTCGAATGAATTTAGCGTATGCACTAAGCCTTTTAAACCACTAAGTGTCCCTAGTGGACGAGTGAAGTCTCGTGAAGGTTTGCTTAGAACGTACCTACAAAGTTCTAGGTCAAAATATAAGCTCAGATTCCATCAAATGTGACATGTGCAAGTCAGTTTAAGCTCACAGCAAAATGGAGATGTCAATCTAGCTATCAAAGGCACAATCCTAGCACTGATAACAAATAAAGACATGTGATAAGAGTGTAAAGTGTATCTACACATGTGTAAAGAAAGATCTGAAGTTATGACTACTAATCACCAAGAGATAGTTTCTCAGGCTAAGAACCAAGGTCGAAATCTAGCTAGCTGTCCGGACTTTACGAGAATTGTGAATGAGTTGGAGGTATTTCACAATTACTCGCGTTGTACATCAATGGCATACACCCTCCTTGCTTATTACAATGAAACAACAAAATGACTATTTACATGACTCTTATTTACATTGACTACTCTCTTTTATTTTTGGAACAAGAGATGATGGAATTGATAAACACTTGATTTTTTTGTATTTTTCTGATATTTTATTCTGAATATATACATCGTTTTTTTTTTTTTTTTGTAAGAAATAACTTTGATCTTTACAACATAGTGACACTTTTGATACATGAACAAAAAGAAAAACATAATTACATGACTCTTAGCAAGAGGTGGCCCTTATCGAATGCATCCGGTCAAATTCTATGGTTGCTTTTCTTAACGTATCCTCCAACTTCTATCCCAGCCAACCAAAGAACAAGCTAGTCAAGTCTCATTCAGTATTCTAAAGTGATTGGCAACCTAACTTCCTATCAAACACCTTGAAGATCGAGGCTATACATGTATTGGTAGATCGTGCGCGTGCAAGTTTCTTATCACTATGTGAATTGTGCTAGAATCAGGGTGCCTAAATATCTAGACTAAGACTCCTAAAAATTACATATTTGCACAAGAGTCAACATTTCAAGGTAAATGAGCTCCATTTTTATGTTTTTTATCATTTTTTAATTTTTTTAATTTTTTTTTTTTTTTTAAAAGAGGGAGTTTGTTTTCAATTATAACATGTTATCGTGGTATCTATTATAACCCCCAAACCTAAACTAAACATTGTCCTCAATGTTTCAAAAGATGTAAAGAATTATAATACAACATATGGAGAGGATTATGCTGAGTAGAGAAAAAGGAAAGAGAATACCCGATTTCGGCGAAAGCAAGATTAGAACTCCGTTATTCAAGGCAAAAATCCAACATTTTTTTAGCCAAGATCATATTGGATTAGCACTATATATACAAAAGAAACAAAGATTTAACTAAGAACTATCTACTAGATTTTATACAAGAAAATTTGGTTTTTAATGGGATTGGACTTTTTGGGAAAAATTTGGTTTGTCGGGAGACATTTGGTTTTGATTGGAAAAAGAAAAATTTTGGTTTTTAGGGAAACATTTGGGAAACTTTGGTTTTTATGGGAGAAAAACATTTGGTTTTTAATGGGATAAGGAGACCAAGCCCACTGTTGGGTTTTGCGAAGCCCAGCTACGTTTTTGAAAAACAGGCCCACTGCTGGTGAGTAATGCTCACAGTTGGTTTTTGGAATTTTGAAATTTTGGCCCACTTGAACTTTGGTTCAGGCCCACAGTTCAGAAACAAGCCCAGGTAACAATTTGAAATTTGGGCTCTTAAATAGCCAAAGTTCGAGGCCTAACTGGGCTTTGAAAACGTTTTCTGTTTTGGGTCAAGCACACAGTGTAAATGTTTTGTTTTCAAATGGATGTTAAGCCCACAGTCCCAGAAATTTAGTTGGGCTTTGGCTAGCTACTAACTAAAATATGAGGCCCAACTGGGCTTCCAAAAGTTTAGTTTTCTTTAATTCAAACAACAGGCCCAAATCAATCTAAAACCACAAGCCCACAAGAAATTAAACAAACAAGCCCACAAGAAATTAATTACAAACCCAACAGAAAAATGGAAAAAATTATTACAAGCCCACAAATTAAAAATGGAAGCCCACAGGTTGGGTTCTCTTAATGGGTTTAGGCTTACTTGCTTAAGCACAGCCCAGCTGCTCAGTTTGGTTGCAAAAGCCCAGTTGGGCTTTGGATCATCCTAAGCTTTGGCTTCAACACTCAAGGCCCAGTTGGGCTTTGGTCTTTCTTCTTTGGCTTGTATTACAGACCAGTTTGGCTTGGTACAAATCAGCAGCCCAGTTGAGCTTGGGTTCTAGCTGCAGCTTTGGTTCAGCAAGTTTCAGCCTTAGCAGCACAGCAACAGGTGCAGAAGGCAGCAGCAGTTAGCAGCAACAGGCAGCAACAGGGGAAAGTAACAGCCTCAGTTCCACCAGTTCACCAGCAACAGCAGAGGCAGTGCAAGCAGCAGCAGCACCAGGGGCAGATTCAGCAACAAAGGTGCAAATGGGCTAAGCAGTTCACAGCAGTGCACTAAAGCAACAGGCAAGAAGATGCTCTGATGCTGTGCAAGAACAGCAAGCAAACAACTAGATGAAGATGCAAACAGCAAGAATGCAATGTAAACAGCAAATGATGCAAGTGCAGCTGCAAGCTAAGAGCAACAGCAAGCAAATGAGCAAGGAAAGAAAAACAACAGAAGCTGTTAAGAACAGCAAGAACAACAAGGGAAAATGATGCAAAGATGAAAAATGATGCAAAGATGAAAATGCAAGTTATGATGAGCTAAATGATTATACTAAATGCAAGATATGCAAGTGAAAGAAAGCAAGGAAAAACAGCAACCACACAATGCCAAGTCCCCGGCAGCGGCGCCAAAAACTTGGTAGGTTTCTAAAAGACCTACAAATTATAACCGCAAGTGCACGGTGTCGATTGTAGTATGTGTGTGCAAATACGGGTCATTCCACAGGGACTAGGGTGTGTGTTGAAATCTTCCTAAGCTAAAGTTATCTAAACAAGTAACTAAGTGGCAGTGAGATAGTGAACCAAGGAATAACTGTGAAACAATGGCATGGAGCCAAAGGCAGTGAAGTAAAGAGCCAAAGGAACAAAGAAAAATCAGTGGCAATGAATAAGAAAAACTTAACCAAAATAGAACATGGGAGAGAAATTGTGGATGGGAATGAAGTGTATGGAGATGGATGAGAATTCTCTTTCACCTAGCTAGTTTGCCTAGGTCAGGTCTTTGTCATATGGCTAGTTAACCACCTAAAGTCCTTGGATTAACCCCTAACATTGCCTATCTGATTAAAGCATAGGCAATCACAGGTCATTTATGTTCCTAGGTTTCTAACTAATATGGTTTGTTCATCCCTTAGATTATTACTAACTCCTAGCATTAATGGTCTGTTTAAAGCACCATTAATCACAAGCCAGTGAACCCTTGGAATGTCACTAACCTAAGTGTTTTGAGCTCAACAGGGACTATCCCAAATGGCTAACCAACATGGTTCAATGGTCTTCTCTAAGATTTAAACAGGGAAATTACACGATCATGTGAAGAAACATTACATACATAGAACTTAACACAAACATAACATGAAGAATACATTCACATGATGAAACTGATATTTAATTGAAGAAACTAACATTTAAACAAAACCTAAGAACTAAACAGTGAAACATAAGTTGAAATTGGAAAACAAAGAAATCTAAAACTAAACCTAATTGACACACTGGCTAGTCCAGGCATGCGTCAATTCGTCACCCAAACATTCAATTTATACATGCAAGCTCAAAAAAATCAAAAACCCCCAAATCAGTGAAACTAGGGTTTCACCAAATACGAAATTCACTCACCTAACTCTCTGATTTATTCTTCTATTTCGTCGACCCATGCTTCCATATCTTCTTCTCTATCTTCCCATACCTTTGATTTCTTCTCTAACTAACCTATATCATCAACCCCTAAAACTAGGGTTTCAGAGAGAAAGAAAGATCGAGAGGTTGATGTAATAGGTAGGTAGAGTGATGGGTTTGGTTGTTATACGTGGTGGGTATGGTGGTGATTGAGGTGGAGTTGGTGGCGGAGCAAGTGGTAGTGATGGCGACAGTGCAGTGGAGTTGGTGGAGGCGCTGTGAAGAAGAAGAAGGAGGAGATGAAGAAAACCCGATAGAATGAATTAGGTGTTGTTTGTTTTGGGAAAATATGTTAGGGTTCTAGAGTGTGTATCGGGAACATCAAGATTTGATGTCTTGCAAAGCTGAGCCGTGGGTAACATCTTCTGGAACGGATCTAACGGCGAGATGGAGACAGATCATGAGCGACCGTTGGATGCAAAAATACAACGAAACTGGCGACTCAAGATCGAGTAAGGTGCTGTGGTGTGAAGCGGTTGTAGCAAATTTGATGTACTGGCGATGAAACGACCGTTGGATTCAGATGAGGATCCAATCTGACGGCTACAGGAGAAGTGGGTTGTGAATTTGGGTTTTGGTGTGGGAGATAAGTTGGGCTTGGGGTAATTCCGAGCCCATTTATTCTTTAAGATCGATTTCCTCCTCGTTGAGCCCATTTCTAGCCTTTTGGTCTTGCGCACAACATTCTTCACAGCTTCCTTGCGTAATTCTTCTCGGCTTCCACCATTTTTCTGCTCTTTTCGCTCCGTAATTCCATCCAAACTTTATTTATTACCTAAAAATGCAAAATTAGTTAATAAAAATATTTATTCTTGAAAACAAAGAAAATACAGAATATGGGATAAAATGTAGAATTAATGCACAAAAGATGAGTTAAATGCCAACAAAAAGATATAGAAATATGCACTTTTTAGGACTCATCAATAATCTGGTTTTTGACCAAACAACTTTTCAAAAGGAGATAGATAATCCAAACTTCTACAGGGAGTCCTGATTGAATAAGGTGCTGTATGAAAAGAATCAACCCAAAAATTTTCTGAGAGACCTGATTGAATTAAAAAGGTTCTCCCTGTGTCTACAAGATGTCTATGTTTGGACTCAGCCAGTCCATTTTGTTCTTGAGTATGAGGGCAAGAAACTTCATGAATGATTCCATGTATACTAAGAAATTCTTGGAGTGCATTGTTTAAGAATTCCTCTCCTCCATCAGTTCTGATTTTAACAATTGAAGTATGCAGTAAATTTTCAGTCATAGATTTGAAATGTAGAAAAATATCTTTGAATTCAGACTTTTCAGACAAAGGAAATATCCAACAAAATCTTGAATAGTCATCTATGAGATTGACATAATATCTGAAACCACTTGAAGAGATTACAGGACTAGGACCCCATAAGTCCATATGCACTAGTTCTAGTGGAGATTGAGCCCTATGTGAAGACAAAATAAAAGGCAATTTATGACTTTTCCCTAGATGACAGTCATTACAAAATAGTGGTGTTCTGACTAAACTAGACAGTTGCATATCTCTGCACACTTTTTGAAGTACTTGAAAAGATGGATGAGCCAACCTTTGATGCCAAACTGAAGCTGAATTATTGTTGCTAAAGAAAGATTTATTCTTAGTAGACTTGGAAAAATTTACTGGATATAGTCCTCCTTTATGTGGTCCTTGTAAAATGATCCTCCCAGTTGAGTAATCCTTAACAACAAAACCAATAGAATCAAAAGTGATAGAACAGTTGTTATCACTAGTGAATTTATGTACTGACAATAAGTTTTGAGATGACTTTGGAACAAGAAGCATATTGTTTAGATTAAAAGAATGAGAGGAAGCTGTCTTAGACACATGACCAATATGAGTAATTGGCATACTTTCTCCATTAGCAGCTTGAATCTCATCTGCTCCTTCAAAAGATGTTGCTTCAGGTAATTCAGATTCATCACTAGTGATATGGCTATTTGCTCCAGAGTCAGCATACCAAGGATTTTCACCCATGATATTGGAAGTAGCAAGGATGGCACTGAGATTGTGAGGAGTATAGTTGTTATGATAGGCAAAATTCAATCTGTGTCTGCATTCCAAAGCAAGATGACCAGTTTTGTTGCAGATCTGACAAATCTTGTCAGTTATTGGTGGTGGAGAAGAAGAAGAAGGAGCGGAACCATAGTGAGGTCTTGGACTGAAATGAGGCGATGGTGTTGATGAAGTAGGATGCATGTGAAATTGAGAATAACCTCTTGGATAAAAAAGTGGAGGTGGTCTGATGTATCCAGAGTAAGGAACTGCAGATCTTGAAGAGTAATGATAACCTCTACCACTACCTCTATAGTTTTGAACAAAAGGTCTTGTAGCAGCAAAAGCCTTTGAATTGGCCTCAGTAAGTAAGTTCTTTTGCTTATTTGTGACAACTATTTCTTCAGTAAGAAGCAGATTATGAAGTTCTTTTGATGAGATTGGTGGATTGAGAATACGAATAGATGTACAAAAAGAACTATAATCTTGTCCTAACCCATTGAGTATAGTAACTACCAATTCATCATCATGAATTTGTGAACCAGCAGCAAACAATTCATCTGTTATCTTCTTGATTTCACTTAGGAAGGTAGAAACAGTACCTGATCCAAGTTTTGTGGATTGAAGTTTGAGACGAAGCTGAATTGAATGTGTAAAAGAGTTTCTTGCATACCTGGAATCAATATTGTCCCATAAATCTTTTGAAGAATCAGCTCCAACAACATATGGAATTACATATTCAGAGATAGACATCTGAATCCAGAGCACAAGAGTAGTATCATCATCATGCCAAGCTGTATAACCAGGATTGACACCATTATTAAATAGATAAGGTGGACATGGTAAAGATCCATCAAGAAAACCATTGACTCTGTATCGACGAAGAAGTGGTAGAAGAAGTGATTTCCAGGTGAGGAAGTTGTCATCCTTGAGTTTGTAACTGAGAATTTGTGAGATTTGATTAAGAGGAACTTGAGAAATTCTTGATTCATATGCTGCCATTGAAAGAAGAAACAAGAAAACTGTGTACAAAAGTGAAGAAAATAGATTGAAAGATTGAATTGAAGTAAGATGAGTGATTAACGTTTTGATTGAATTGAAGAAATTAGATCTGAAAATTGATTGAAAGATTGAATGCCATTAATGGCGGTTGCGGAAGCAGTATTCATCTGATACCATAGTAGTATTGCATTAGCTGATAAAACAAGAAACTGATTTTCATTACACACCAAAAGCAAGACAGACCTGTATTTATACAAGACCTGACTAAGACAAGAGATGTTAGTACAGGACAGGCTGTAGACAACTCACACTCAACCAATGAAAGACATTTCTCACACAAGCAGACACACGTGAGAACACTTTAAACTCACAGTACTATTAATTACAAGACCTTTTGATGATAAAAGGCTTTAATATGTTTCCTGTATATATATAGAGAGATATAGATACGGATATTTCTAATACGATCAGGTGAGGTTCCTTTTAGTGTAGCTGTTGGTTGGGTACTAACTAAACGAAAAAGACTGGTACTCAGTAATACAAACTCTGTTAGTATGTGATTAATTAATTACAATCATGTTAAAGGGGCGGCGGATTCTATTACAGAGGCGGCAGTGAAGACAAAAAGAGTTATTACATGGTAATAGTCCCCTTATAATAAAAAAACTGAAAATGACCCTTACATAGTTTAGCGTTGATAAACTAATTTAGTGTTGATAATCAAATTTCACTTATATTAACTCTAAAACAAATCAAAATCATATTTTTAGAGTTAAAAAAAAAAGTTTAGAGGAGAAGAACAGAAAAAAAATTGTGATATTTGTGAAACCCTAGATTTTGATTCACTCAACTAAAATGAGTGATTCCGGTGAAAAATTTGAGATGGGTGAATCTCTAAATTAGTTCGGATTAGCTTTTTGTCGCTCAAAATTATCTAAAGTACGTAAAAAAAATAGAAACTTTTAAAATTTCAGAAGAACTTACAGTTGGAATTTAGCTCGTTACCAACCGTAACTCTCAGTTACGGTTCCAAAAGTATCGAATACCAACCGTAACTGGTTCAATTTGGGGAAAACCCAATCATAGTACCAGTTACGGTTGGTAGAATGACAACATATAGCAACCGTAACAAATTACGGTTGGTAACTAATGAATCGAGATCAACCGTAACTAACCTACGGTTGGTAAGGTTATTTGAGTTACAAGTCGTAACTTAAATACAGTTGATAACAATGATGCAATTACAAACCGTAAAAGAAATGAAACATCCAGGACAACTTACGATTCGTAACTTAAGTAACGAGACCAACTGTAAGTAATTTACGGTTGCAAAAAAAATTCGTAACTGAACATTTTATCTCAAAATCAAGAACTTACGGTTGGTATTTAAGTTAAATGAACCGTAACATCAACCAAATCTATAGTCACGGTTCCAATTGGAGTTATTACCAACCGTAACTCACATGCAACACAGAAATTTCAATTTTGATCCAAAACCCTAATTTTTGATACAAAACTAACTTAAAAAACACAATAAACTAAACCCTAACTGGGTCTTTTCGAAATATAGTTTTCAATCAATGATTATCAATTTTTCAAATCGCTGATTAATCGAGGACGATGAAATTTCAATTTTAATGAAGGAGGAGAAGAGAAGAGAAGATGAAAAAATCAAAAAAGTTTTTTTTTTTCTGATTCCATTAGGTTAAAAATTGGAGAGGGTAATCTAGTCAATTTACACCCCCTATAAGAAATCCCCTAACCAATAAGAGAGACATTGTTATCACACTTACGCTTCTCTAATGGAACATGCCGCCCCGATAACAGTGTTGATTAATTAACGAAGCAGCATGACTAGGCTCACAAGAGAGAGGTGCTTATAATTGACGGAATTCATCATCTTTATGTTGATGATGATGCATTTAATGTATATTCACAGAAAAACTACGTTTATACAGTAGCTGGTAGAAGCTAGGTAAACGACTAAACGTATAGTCGCCTTGCAACTAGGGAACATTTATTTTAATATAAAGATCATGGTGTTGTTAACAGGAGGGAAAAAATACCTTATACCCAAATTAATTGGGTATGCTTAATGAGACAAAAGCTAGGTCATTTTGAAGTAAAAGAAGCCATCCCTTAACCTTGTATTTTCAAAATGGCTAAATTGTCCCTGCAATGATTAACACTAATTTAATTGATATGATTAGGTTAGTTAAATTAGCTAGATTAGATAGTTGATTTATATGAGTGGATTCGGAAATAATTGAGAGTAAGAAAGAGTATGAAATAGTAGAGTAAGTTTTTTTTTTTGAGAGGAGGGGGGAGTTAGGGTTTTTGAGAAATTTGTGATATGAGTGATTCTAATCCTGATTTTGAAGTGGGGGAGTCTTCTAATTTTCCTCGTACAGATGAGTACTTGTATGATGATCTACAAAATCATGATCAAATGGACTATATGCATGATCCTCACTTTTATTTTCCTCAAACTCAAGATGGATATGGAAGTGATGAATGCCTTGAGCCAAACGTAGAATCCAATGACCCAGAAGAAGAGAAGGGAGCTGCAAGTAATCAGGTAGACAACTTACGTGGTGAAGCGATAAACCTCGTATTGTATTTCTTAATATGTCTATCTAGAGTGTTCATGCTTCGCAGTCTTGTTTTCAATATTCACGACTTGAAAGATACGTTAGGGAATGAAACAGTTCAAGTCAAGTATCACTAACCTCAAGTGGAAGGATGATGTTGTCTTGTAGCTTCTTACTTCTTCACTTCTTCAAGTCCTCGCAATACTTGTAATGTCCCATATCCTAATACTTTCAATCTAACCTATACGAAGTTGACTCTAGTACATAATCAAACGACTCTTTAAATGAGTTTTGGTTCACTAAAATATGACAACCAAACTTGACATACCAACGCTTGGTGGGTTCAACCGAGCTATGCTCTAACAGATTGCAGGCAAGATCCCGCCAGTGCTATTCTTAGCAATTTTAGTACTCCTTCTTTAGGAAACATGTACTCGATCTAGATTTGTTGTATTTATCCCTACTGGTTACTCTAAAGGCGTTTTCAAATAAGTTTGGATGTCGATCTGAGATTTTGCAAGATTCTGTTGAGTCTCCGGGAGTTCTCCTTGGTCCGTATCCAACGTTTTCAAGATTAACAATAGATTTTATGAAAATAGGTTACTAGGGTGTTTTATTGTGCAGGAAGAGATCCATGTGATTTGGGACACACTAACCTATTCACTAAGGTCGAACTCGAAAGAGAGAGAAAGTGCTGGTAGGGATAACTCTCTCGGCTAAACCTGTAATAGATTTACAGAAACTGGATCAATGGAACGTTTTTATGTTTGGATTGGTGGAATCGTCTTCCTTCCTAAGAGACCATGATTGATATCTGTAACTGAGTGAACAACCTCCCACTGTGGTCGCCAAAATGTAGTTACCTAAAATCTGAGAGAGGTTAGAAGTGGGATTCTAGGGTTTCTGAAAGTGAGTTACGGGAGGTTGAGCACGAACAGTCTTCGTCTAAACCACGCACATTGGTCGTTCAAAGGTTGCTTCAGTCACACGGAAGAGATTTAGGGCCGGTCTTAGGGAGGGAAGCAGATGAAGAGAGAGATCAGATAATTCTAGATTTTGAAGAAGAATTGCTCTGAGAGGTTATGAGAAAGATGATCGTAGCTTGGAAAAATATATGACCTATTTATAGCTGAATTCTCTAATCTCAAGTCGGTGAAGATAAGGGTTGCTTTCCATGTCGTGCGGAACAATTCTCTCGTCGCTTTAGGAATAGGGATAAACTAGGTTGAGTTTATCTCATTATTCCACCGCCTTTACTCTCTTCTGCGGTGAGAAATAAGCCGGGTATTTCTCACACGTGTTGTAGACTGCCAGACCAAAACCCTAATTGTTATCCCCACATTTGTGTGAAGCTGAGTCAGCCTTTGTGATGATGTGTTTGAGAGAGAAATATTCACCTTAGACGAGTTGGCCAAGATAGAGAGATATTCTCTGATTTGTGAGAATGACTAGGATGAGTCACGTGAAAAGGAATGAAATTCCTCAGAAATCGTGTGCAGAGTGTGAGAGGAGTTGGGGATGATCTCCCTCTCTCCATGGCCGGTCACATATGTCATGTGAAGACTGTATTATTGTTTGTGAGTCCCTTTGTTGAGCATGCGGAGCTTAAGAGAGCTTATCCACGTTTTTGGATAGCCATGTATAGTTCAGGCTCAATTTACTAGCCGTGAGTGTATTTGAGATACCGAGAAATATGCTTGAGCACTAGGTAAGGCGTGTACCTATCATGTGAATCTATCCGAGATTTTGAGGAGAGATTTGAATCTCTTCGAGATTTTGTGAAGAGATTCGAATCTCTCTGAGATTTTGCAGAGAGATTCGAATCTCTCTGAAATTTTGCGGACGACTCAAAATCTCTCCGTGATTTTGCAGAGAGATTTGAATCTCTCCGAGATTTTGCGAACGGCTCAAAATCTCTTCGAAGATTTTCTTAACGGATCCAAATCTCTCTGTGGTCAGCTGGGACTCGGCTTGGAGAGAGAGAAAAGGCTTTGTACGCCCGATTAATGTCTCTGTGAGACTTTGGCTCACTTGTCTTTGACCAACGTATCTTGCAAAGATGTGCTAGGAATCAACTGTGTGTCCATATGATGAGCCAAAAAGACCAGTGTATCCCGAAAGGATGTTCTAGGAGACTATCGAAAGGGCTCAGAGGTACAATAACCAGCGTATCTCGCGGGGATGTCCTAGGAGTTATCCGGAAACCCCAGTAAGTCGAGTCAGAGCCTAGAGTAAACATGACCGGTGTATCTCACGATGATGTACTAGGAATCAGTCATTGATCTCAAATAGGGTGAGTCGCGCTTACAGGAGATATATATATATATATCTCCGCTCTGGGTCTTAAGTCCGCTAGGGACATATTTACGCATCTACAGAGCCTACATGACCAGCAACATCTCGTTGAGGACGTATACTAGGAATCATGGCATCACAATCAGCTGCGTCTCGCGAAGACATGCTGTAATGGTGGTTGTTCTGGTTCAGAAGTATGTCGGGGACGTTTTACGCTCTACAGAACCTACGTGACCAGCAGTATCTCGTCGAGGATGTGCGCTAGAAATCACGACATCACGACCAGCAGTGTCTCGCGAGGACGTATACTAGAAATCGTGGCTAAGCATGCTTTGTGGGCCAAGAGCTTAATCTCTCCCGTGACAGTTGAATTCTGTCTATAGGGTTGAAATAACATTTTTGCCCCTTATCCAAATTTCACCATCTACAACTACTAGCTATCCACTCAAGTGTTGTAGCAAGGATGACGTACTTCCATATGAATGATAACAAGTGGCACATATGGATCCACTAATTACGAAAATGGAAGACAATCTAACGGACCAGAACTAATTTAGCTTTCAACTTTGGTACTTCCACTCCGAACTAATGTTAAGCCTGACTTTTAGGAACTTATATCCAAACAAACGCGTGAATTAGGGTTTTCAAATCAAATCTTGAATGCCCGCAGTAAGTTTAATTTTTGAAAAGACAAGAAAGAACGGGTAAGTATTGAATGAATTGGGATCAAAATCATCAGTTAATTTATTATTCCAAACGCAGTAAGTTATTTGGGAATCAGTTTCAACTATGCATAATCATGCTTCAAAACGAAAAAAAGAAATATATGATGCATAACCAATTATTCCCTATCAACAACACATTCTTATTGTCATATTTCATGACCCATATATAGTTAGTTAATGACATATCAAAATCATTACATATTTTTCTTACCGAATAAAAACAAATAAACTAAATGTTAATTTTCATAAAGTCATCGTGATCATGAATTACATGCATTCATGCATTAATTCGAAGTTAATAGACCTAGCTATCATTGATATCTGTTACATTTCGTTTTTGAGATTGGGTGCAATTAGTTAATCGTCATGATCTGTTCCCTCCGGCTCAGCCATTGTCTTTGGTAGAGTGCCATTTTTCTTCTCTTTGAGATATTCTTCATAGGTTTTTCCCTATGCGTCGTCAAAATCCTCGTTTGCGAGCTGCCTAAATATCTCTTTGTCATACGGTGTCATGCTATGGTAATAGATGGACCTTTCACCCCTTGGCAGTTGTAACTCTTCATTGCCTTTTGTTTCCATACTATGATTCTTCATAGCTATCTTATGTTTCTTGTCCTTCCATTCTTTATATTCTTCTTGGTTTTTTTGTTTCTCCAACTCCATATTGACTTTCTCTTTTGTATCTCCTCGTTCAGAGATATTACCAACTGCTTCATTTCTTGGTTTCTAGTTGGATGGTAGAAGTTTTTACTTTATAGTATCCGAGTTTTCTCCCTTTACCTATTTTTTCCATGTTTCTATGATATTTCTCTTTGAGTCGGTCTCTAGGGAGTCAGATCCATACGACTAGGAGTGTGTTTGTTTTTTGCTGACTCCGCGTATGAATCTGACTCGTCCCCTGACTCGACTTGAGTCATATGATAGATCGTTTGTATTTTTATTTTGAGTCAAATCTAACTCGCGATCCGAATCAGACCTACCCCTAATTCGGACCTATTTAAATGAGGGAATAAAGTATCCCTGACTCATGAGTCCAAGTCACCGACTCACATATTTTTGAGTTAGATAAACCTCAAAAAAACAACATATTGAATCGTATCTATATGAATCAGGTGATATCAGTCAAATCCTGATGAGTCCGAAAAAAACAAACAACGTGTAGGACCTAGATAAGTAATTGATATTTAACCGTTGGATTAAAATCTGGAGTATGATGTTAGATCTTAATCGAATGGTTAAGTATCATTGATACACCAAATAACTCTATCAGTAGTTCCAATCCAGACGCTCTCCCTTTCTCTCCACTTATTCTTCTTCGACTTTCTTCTCTCTCGTTTTTAGAAACATTTGATCGTTTTCTACTTCTTGTTGCAGAACTTTTTAAGCTCCGCATTAATGGCGGACTTGAAAGAACGACTTCTACCACCAAGACCCATATCTTCAATTAACCTAAGAGAAGCTACTTCTCGTCCCATATCCTCAATTAACCTAAGAGAAGCAACTTCTCGCCCTTCAGCATCAGGACGACCTCTTTTCCAAGGTATAGATTTCTTAGGGTTAAAAAAACGTGGTCAAGGACTTCGATCATGGATTCGTGTTGATTCATCTGGGAATTCTCAAATCATGGAAGTTGATAAATTTACTATGATGCGTCGTTGTGATCTTCCAGCTAGGGATCTTCGTCTTCTTGATCCTCTTTTTGTTTATCCATCTACAATTCTTGGAAGAGAGAAGGCTATTGTTGTAAACTTAGAACAAATTCGATGTATTATTACTGCTGATGAAGTTTTATTATTGAATTCACTAGATAGTTATGTGTTGCAATATGTAGTTGAGTTACAGAGAAGATTAACTTCACCTGGAGTTGGAGAAGTTTGGCAAAATGAGGGTCCTGATTTAGGAAGGAGAAGAAGTGGAAGTAGAAGTTTTGAAAATATGTTTGCGACTTCTTCTCCTGATTATTTACCTTTTGAATTTAGGGCTCTTGAAGTTGCTCTTGAGGCTGCTTGTACATATCTTGATGCCCAGGTATGTCTTCCTAGAAACCCAAAACCAATTTCTTCATTTATCATTTGATTTTTTTTTGTTGCTGATTGTTGTTAATTTGATAGTGCATGTGGTATTAGTTAGATGATGTTTGCTTTCAGAATATTCAAAATCTATGGTGAAATTGAAGTGTGGGAGCATAAGTGGTAATTAGATGTGATTACTCTGTGGAGTAGGCAACCATATCAAGCTCTGTGTAGTCGTACTGATGTAATCTAACTTATTTTATCAGTTTGTTATAGGATTCCAACAGTCGTTATGAATGTTGCATTAAGAGTTTCTAGTTGGTGGGATGGGGTTGGGGATTTTGGAAAAGGAGTTGTCTGAAAGGTATAGCGGAGCATAAAGTAATGAATGTAGAATTAGTTAGTGTGCTTACCAGAGTGTTTTAGAAATGCTATTTAGACTTCAATCGTGGAATGTGGAGTGTCAATTGATTTATGTGTTTCCTGGTTCGAAGTAAAAAGACAATCATCCTCTATTTTTCTATATTATCATCCATCATTTGATATTAGTTTATTCTAGTCACAGCGGCTTGAGTTCCAACATATGACTTTATCTGGTTGCTCCCAATTACCTAGAATAACTAGATAGTGTTGTACTGTGAAACACAGGGCGTGTTTACCAAACCCACATCCCGTTCAGTTAAAATTTTCGTCACTTCAGGCTTTCTGAAGTCAATAGCGACCAGCTTGAATTACCAAAACACTTGTGTCTTTAGATTCATATCAACAATACACTTGGTAGAAGAATGGGGTTCGGCATTCATATCAACAATACACCAATAATAGCAATTCCTGATTTAAGGGCTATGAACGGATTCTCTTGGAGAGAGAGAGGACGAAGAAGAAAGAGTTTTCCTATCGATAGTTTACCAGGGTCATCTGAAACCTTGATTTTCACTCCAAAATCAGTATAATGGAAATCGTCGTCTAGATATTAAGAGCTCTTTTAATGAGACATGTCAAGCAGGCGAGGTAGTACATATAACCAGATCAGATTTCAGATACACTACTGTCAAACCAGATCAGATTTTGAGGTTCGGCCTTTAGGTTCCTGTAAGTATCCTGCTCTATTAGGTTGCATTTTGCCTTTTTCAACTCCTCTGACTAGTATTATAAGCAACACGGTTGCTCTCTTAACTCCTGTGTAAGACCAGACTTCCCAAAGAATTACTGTAATTACATGTCATTCATTGTGCTTTATATCTCAATTTTGTGTGACTAAATTAGAATTGTATTTAATCAAATTTTCCCATTTTACCCAGGCAGCCGAGTTAGAAATTGAAGCATATCCGTTGCTTGATGAGCTGACATCAAAGATCAGTACCTTAAACCTGGAACGAGTGCGTAGGTTGAAAAGCAGACTTGTCGCATTGACTCGCAGAGTTCAGAAGGTACTTTAAAGTTTAATCTATGCCTTTGCCGTCCCTGTGAATCATATCCATTTGCTAAACTTTTGAAATTCTTTGATGTAGGTTAGAGATGAGATAGAGCAGTTAATGGATGATGATGGAGATATGGCCGAAATGTATCTCACTGAGAAAAAAAGACGGATGGAGGCATCTTTTTATGGTGACCAGTCTGTAATGGGGTACAGTTCTACTGGTGGTGGACTATCAGTTTCTGCTCCAGTTTCTCCTGTTTCTTCACCTCCTGATAACCGGAAGCTTGAGAAGAGCTTGAGTATCGCCAGGAGCAGGCATGAAAGCATGAAGAGTTCGGAAAGCACTTCCGATAACATAGAAGAGCTGGAGATGTTGTTGGAAGCATATTTTGTTGTCATTGATAGTACCCTCAACAAGTTAACATCGGTACATTACATAGTCTTCCTTTTTCTTATCCATTTCTTCCATTTTCATCCCTCACTATCTATTCACTTTTCTTTTGAAGCTAAAGGAGTACATTGATGACACAGAAGACTTCATCAACATTCAATTGGTTTGTCATTTTTTCCACCCTTATTGATAATAATATTCAATAGCATAGTCGTGGCATTATGGAAGCATGTCATTTAGGTTGCCAAATGTGCACATGTTGAGAAAAACTACAATTATCTTCACCTTAGTAAGATGTTAGATTGGTGTACAAAACTTAGTCCATCGGAGTTTCTTATATCCAAATACAGGTTTGGTAAGTGCCA
Source organism: Papaver somniferum (assembly GCF_003573695.1). Lineage (NCBI taxonomy): Eukaryota > Viridiplantae > Streptophyta > Magnoliopsida > Ranunculales > Papaveraceae > Papaver > Papaver somniferum. Next base: position 51,515,809 of record NC_039365.1, read on the forward strand.
CATCCAAAACAACCTGTCGGGTGATTGCTTAGTGCTTATCCACACTCACGGTGAAGTGGTAAACAACGACGGACTCCATAAAAACACCCCACCTAAAGTTCAACTGAACATGATACCAAACAGTTGAGACTGGGTAGAAACATTGGAGATCTGTACCTAGAATTGTCATATTCCCTTTTTTTCTGATCTTTGACCAATAGGTTTTTTGTGAAGAGAAGACTACCATTCAAGTGTATTTGTCAATTTGCTAGACTTTTGTGAATTGGATTTTCTTCTGTATTAAATAAGAAATACAAGTTTGTTATATGATAGAATTGAATTTAATTTGTGGTGTGATGATGACAGGATAATGTTCGAAATCAGTTGATCCAATTTGAGCTGCTGCTTACAACTGCAACATTCGTTGTTGCAATATTTGGAGTGGTTGCAGGGGTCTTTGGAATGAACTTCACTGTACCATTATTCGATCAACCAGATGCATTTAAGTGGGTCCTTGTCATCACAGGCATATGCGGGCTTATAATATTTGGTTCATTTTTATGGTTTTTCAAGTATAAAAGACTCATGCCCTTGTAGAGAGAAAATAGAAAGGGTGGAAAGTATTAGCTTTTCTAGTGGAATCATTTTTGTGCCATTACAAGTTTTTAGGCATATGGTATGAAAAGTTCCTTTACCTATACTATATTAATTTGGATTAAATGGGCATATTATGGTTTTGTTCCTTGATGTTGACAAACTTGACTTGGTTTTGTGCCTTCTTTGTTAACTGCCTCTGCCACAATTTTTGCTTTTGAGTTTTTAGCCTAATACCAAAGGAAGATTCTGGTAAAACCATAAGCAACCTACGGAGGTAGCCAGACAGTGCTTTTGCCAATTAGGAACAGAATGTGCAGGAATGATGTATAATCAAAGATTGAAGCAAGGGAGAAGAGAAGAGATGCCAGAATTCCCATAGTTCATCGCGTACTTCCCTCTGTACTTTCCTCTATATTTCCTGGCAGTAGCAACGTGATTCCCATCATCCGCAGCCCTTATGAAAGCTAATTTTGCAATCCTGTTAAAGGGGCGGCGAACTCCATTGGAGTGGCGGTAGTGAATAAGACAAAAAAGGTCATTACATGGTAATTCGAAGTGCCCCTTATAAAAAAAAAACTAAAAATGACTAATTAACCCTTACATAGTTTAGTGTTGATAATCAAATTTCACTTGTATTAACTCTAAAACAAATCAAAATCAGATTTTTAGAGTTTGAAAAAAAAAAGTTTAGAGGAGAGGAAAAGAAAAACTTTTGTGATATTTGTGAAACCCTAGATTTTGATTCACTCAACCAAAATGAGTGATTCCAGTGACAAATTTGAGATGGATGAATCTCCAGTGACAAATTTGAGATGGATGAATCTCTAAATTAGTTCCCATCAGCTTTTTGTCGCTCAAAATTATCTAAAGTACGTAAAAAAATCGAAACTTTTAAAATTTCAGAAGAACTAACGGTTGGAATTTAGCTCGTTACCAACCGTAACTCTCAGTTACGGTTCCAAAAGTATCGAATACCAACCGTAACTGGTTCAATTTGGGGAAAAACCAATCATAGTACCAGTTACGGTTGGTAGAATGACAACATATAGCAACCGTAACAAATTACGGTTGGTAACTAATGAATCGAGATCAACCGTAACTAACCTACGGTTGGTAAGGTTATTTGAGTTACAAGTCGTAATTTAAATACGGTTGATAACAGACCGTAAAAAGAAAATGAAACATCCAGGACAACTTACGGTTCGTAACTTAAGTAGCGAGACCAACCGTAAGTAATTTACGGTTGTAAAAAAAATTAGTACCTGAACATTTTATCTCAAAATCAAGAACTTACGGTTGGTATTTGAGTTAAATGAACCGCAACATCAACCAAATCTATAGTTACGGTTCTAATTGGAGTTATTACCAACCGTAACTCACATGCAACACAGAAATTTCAATTTCAATTTTGATCCAAAACCCTAATTTTTGATACAAAAACTAACTTAAATCAAACACAATAAACTAAACCCTAACTGGGTCTTTTCGAAATATAGTTTTCAATCAACGATTATCAATTTTTCAAATCGCTGATTAATCGAGGACGATGAAATTTCAATTTTAATAGAGGAGGAGAAGAGAAGAGAAGAGAAGATGAAAAAATCAAAAAAGTTTTTTGATTTTTCAGATTCCATTAGGTTAAAAATTGGAGGGTAATCTAGTATATTTACACCCCCCTAACCAATAAGAGGGACATTGCTATCACACTTGCCGACCCTCTAATGCATGCCGCCCCTATAACAGGGTTGTAATTTTGTGTCCAAGGAAACTGAGCAACTCAAAAGGCTGTAAACTAAATTGCCAGACTCCTTCAAAGTTTGAACAAGGCTACAGCCTTTAAACCATTGCTTGGCCATTCAGGGAAACATGTTAGGAGTGCAAGGGACAACACTAGTGACAGTATGTACTTGATTGTATGACTTTCTATTTCAGCATAAGATTGTCTATAAAAGGGTCTACCCTAAGTCTGTAAATAGTGTTCCTTTAGTCTTAGTGTCCGTACAGGTTGAGTGTTGTTATGACAGCCTATGCTCTGTACTGCCTCTGTATAAGAAGAGTTTCTTCTCTTCTTTGTTGGTGAATGATAAATTGTTTTGTGGTTTCATTCTAATTCAACCATGGTATCAGATGGAGAAACAGAGTTTCTCTGGTAGGATCTAGGTCACCGTTTTCCGCTAATCAACAGATTTCTTCAAGATTTCTCTTCAATTCAAATCTCAGGTTTTGTTGTTCTTCATCTTTATCTTCTTGATCTTTATTTTTCAGATCTATTTTTTGATTTGTCTCTAAATCTTGAATGATTCACGAATTTCCATCAAATTCTATGGAAAATCAAACTTCATTTTCAATCTCTAGAGTTCCATTAAATCAATTAACGAGCATTGTTCATCTTAAACTTAAAGATGATAACTTCTTGACATGGAAATCTCTTGTTCTTTCTGTAATTCGTAAATTCAAGATAATGAAATATCTTGATGGTTCTTTTCCATGTCCTACTAGATTCACCTCCCCACGGAATGAAATCAATAGAATCGAAAATCCTCTCTACTCATATTGGATGGATGAAGATGCAACTATTGTTTTGTGTCTCAATTCATCAATATCAGACTCTGTGATTGCGTATTTTGCGTCAGTTTCTTCTTCTTTCGAGTTGTGAAAATGTATTAATGATAAATTTTCCCGTGTCTTTTCAGCACACTCTATTCAATTATGAACCAAACTTCTCTCTATCAAACAAGGTGATAAATCGATTCCTTCTCTTTTAAATGAGATCAAACTATTATCAGATCAATTTGCAACTTGTGGATCTAAAGTTTCAGATGATGAATTGGTTACCATTACTCTTGGTGCTTTGTCTACTGAATATGCATCTTTTGCTACATCGATTCGTATTCGTTATCCTCCAGTATCTAGTGTGGAACTTTATAATTTGCTTCTCAGTGAAGAATCAATTGTTACTGCAGGATCTAAAGGTTTACACGAAGAATCTACTAATAGAGATTTTGCTGCTCAATATGGTAATTTTCGTGGTTATTGTAGAGATTTTGGTCGTGGATATCAGACAAATAAATTTCGAGGTCGTGGTAGAAATCATTTTTCTCAGGAAGAAGTTTATCTCAAGGTTTGTTAGCTTCTCCTCAACCTCAATCTGTCTCTAGAACTGCTTCTTCAGATTTATTCTCAGGAGATCGTCCTACTTGTCAAATTTCCGCAAATATGGTCATGATGCTCGTGAATGTTGGAATCGTCTCAACTTTGCTTATCAAGGCAGTGATCCTCCAAGAAACATCTAAGCAATGCTTTCTTCTGCAAATATTTTTGGATAAAATCCATGGTACATGGACTCAGGAGCTACAAATCATTTAACTGGTGATGCTAGTAATCTTGATACTTATACTTCAACTTCTTATCATGGTACTGAAATGGTAACTACTGCTAATAGTGAAGGTATGTCCATCTCAGGTCATAGTTCCATTACTTTATCTTTTCCTTCCAAAAATTTTCATTTAAATAAAATTCTCCATGTTCCTAAAGCCTCACATAATCTCATCTCTGTTCATAAGTTTGCTAGAGACAATTCTTGTGCCCTAACTTTTACTTCCACTGAGTTTTGTATAAAGGACCTGAGTTCAGGGAGGATTCTTTTCAAAGGGCCCAGTTGTGGATGGGGAAAAACGAGCCGCCGATTTTTTGGGAAAGTGAAGAGTCGAGCGTGCTGTTGATACTCCTCAGCCGGGAAAAATGTTAATCCTCACACAGATGCACCGCTGCAAAGGGGGTGCTTAGATTCGGGAAATCAATCTGTATGACTCCGACCTAAACCAAGACAATAGCCGTTCCAGAGTCAATTTGGTCGCAAAGAGGGAGATGGGTTGATCTGTAGGAGGGAAGCTGAGAGTTGTGTGGGATCAGTGATGATCAAGGATTGTGGGTGTGTTGAAGGTTTCTGGAATATTGCTGAATTGCTGAAGTTGAGTTATGTGAATAAGTTTATATCGAGTTGTTGACGGATAATGATGATAATCGATGATTGATGATATTCTGATGTCCTCGATTTAGACTTATTTATATTGCAAGAATGATGTACCACTGATCCATGTAAGTGTGACGGTTTCTTGAGTGAAAGAGTGAGAAAGTGGGAGATCGTGGTAAAGTCAGTTCCATGTCGTGCGGAGACTTGATTGATCGTGCACCCCACTACTTTGCTAACTCCTTCAACCGTTTACATGACTTACGCACATTTCTCGTTGTGGATGAATCCACGTGTTGTAGACCGCCAGACCAAAACTCTAAGTGATATCCCCCCATTTGTGACGTGATTGATATTTCACGAATCGTGGAGTCTGCAAGGTAGACGTGTATTAGTTGGTCAGTGGTTGACTGATTTAGACTGTGAGTCTAGTTTTGTTGAATCGAGCATAAGTGGTGAATGCTCAGCGATTCATGGATTGAACATGTAGTTCTCTGAGATGTCAATGAATTACTCACTAGAGCGACTGAGCAAGTATTGTTCAACTCGAGAATTGCGAATATTGAGAGTTTGTCGAGCAACTGAGCAAGTATTTCTCAATTCGACGAGTTGCCGAATATCGAGAGTTTGTCGAGCAACTGAGCAAGTATTGCTCAATTCAAAGAATTATTTACTGGTGTCGTGACCCAATAAAATATTAATCAAAAATATTGGTGAATTGACGAATATTATTAATTTGGATGTTGATTGCTGAATCAACATAATTTTGTGTTTGAACTTGCTCAAAACGGTGATCCGTGGAGCGTTTGTTCGAAACCCTAATTTTTGATCAATCCTTCAACAATTGGTGAGTTGCTGAAAATTGGTCATGAGTGAAGAGGGACCGGCCACATGGGATGATGAGCGTCCATGTGATGCCCAGTGCTCGAGTGATCACGCACCAGGGTTCTCAGTTTGAGAGTTGGTGAAAGAACGATGATTAAATGCAGGTTTCATCATTTATTGAAATATTGTTGGATTCAGCATTAGGTGATGAAACCTAGGTATGAGAGATGAGGAACGACCAAGAGAGCATTGGACCGGCTCTTGGTGGTCACGTGACCAGTTGTTGGTCATTTGGAGAATCCCCAAGTTGGTTGGAGAGAGTTCGGGCCCAGTATGAGCAATTGAGCAAATTATGTCAGAATTATGAAAACGTGTAGGACCGGCCTTGTGAAATCCCTAAGAATGACCTTGGTAGATGATGAAGGCGTGCACGTGTTGCCGTGGTGTCCGTGTTTCCATACTGAGGGTTTCAGTATTTTCTGATGTGCGTTCGAGCAATATCGTGAATTTTCAGAAGAGTTTCATCTTGACTGGGAATTCTCGATTTTTGTTGGAATGAGCATGTATGCTCAATTCATCAATATTTTGAAAATATTAAAATAAAAGTGTTTTGATATTTAAAATTTCCGTGAGAGGCTATCCAGTCGTGTGACTATGTTGACTTTTGGTTTTTCATGATTTGAGCAATATTTGAGAAAATGTGGAGAAATCATGAATTTTGCTCAAACCCAGGAGTCTCATGAATTGAGGAAAATAATAATTATGCAAGATTAGGGATTGCAAGGTGTGGGACCGACCATGGCTAGGGCATGGCCGGCCGGTTAGGTTGCCTGGTCCCGCACACCTTTCCCTATTTTATTATTTTTCATGAATCCTTGAAGTTATGGAGAATCCACGAGTTCTTGTTGAAACGGAGGAGTTTCGTGAGATTAGGGAATAATAATTATAACAATCTAAGGATTGTGAGGTGTGGGACCGGCCATGGCTTAGGCATGGCCATCCGGTAAGGTTGCCCGGTCCCGCACACCTCTCCTTATTTTATAATATTATTTCGTGAATCCACCAAGTTATGGAGAATTCACGGGTTTTTGTTGAAACGGAGGAGTTTCGTTAGATTAGGGAATAATAATTATAAAAGTTAAGGATTGTGAGGTGTGGGACTGGCCACGGCTTAGGCATGGCCAGCCGGTTAGGTTGCTAGGTCCTGCACACCTCTCCTTATTTTATAATATTATTTCAAAAATCCACCAAGTTATGGAGAATTCACGAGTTTTGCAAAAACAAGGAAAGTTGCTAAAACCAAGGAGTTTTCGTGAGTTCACGAAATAACAAAAAATAAGAAAAATAATGGGAGAGGCACGGACCGACCATGGCTAGGGGACGGCGGGCCGGCCGGCTGGTGGGCCCGTCTCTGGGTGTCTCTTATTATTTTATTAATATTTATTGTTTTCTCCTGTTTTGCGAAGAATTCCTCATTATTTCATATTTTTGGACACTCGTTCGTGCATCCGGGTGCTCAGTCGTGTATCATTGTCGAGTACATTCGCACCATTTTTGTGGGGCTTACTCAGTGATGGTCCAGATGCCCGGTTGTTGGGTATTTATTACTGATTTATGAAATTCACTGGAGATTAATTCATGAAACTGAGTAATAAGATGAGTAGTTATTTATTATCAATCCATAAAATCAGCAGCGGATTGGACTATGGGTTCAGAATAATAAAATGATAAATTCATCATCATCTCATGGAATAGCAGATTTGACCATAAAATCGGAGTAATGAAATGAGCGTTGATATTACCATTCCATGGGACCGTGGTGATTCGACCATGAAATCGGAGTAATATCTATTACCATTTCATGAGATCAGCCTTGGATTCGATCATGAAATCGGAGTAATAAAATAAGTGGTCATATTACCATTTCATGAGATCAGCCGTGGATTCGACCATGAAATCGGAGTAACATCTATTACCATTTCATGAGATCAGGCGTGGATTCGATCATGAAATCGGAGTATTACATTTATCTATTACCATTTCGATCATGAAATAGGAGTAATGAGATAAGATAGATTATCTTCTAGGAATTCAGTGGTGAATATGACTTAGAATTTAATCTCTTGCGTATAGTCAGTAAATCAGCGAGTGTTGCTAATGTCCCGAAGACGTTTTGCCCTCTCAACATTTCATATATGGAGGACCGCCTGAGTCTATACACGGGTCTCTCTACATAGTCAGGAACAATGACTGTCACCGTCCTGAAGATGTTATTGCTCTCAATCTTACGGAGAACCGCCCAATTGTTCTTCTATGTAGAGGCGAATTCCTCTAAGTAGTCAGGGAACAGTGAGTGTCACCGGCATCCTGAAGGCGTTAAGCTCTCAATCTTACGGAGAACCGCCCAATTGCGTTATTCTACATAGAGGCTATGATGAAATGCCCGGTGTCGAACGCTCCGGAGAGGCCTTTCGAGCGACATATGCATCATACTTCGTAAAATACGAATCGTCACATGGATCCCTGAAGCCGTGTCAAAAACATGCAGTATCACAATTTTACGGTTTTGACCTTTGTTAAAAATCCACCATCTACATTAAGTCCCTTGCTTAGTGGGGAACAGTCATGTTCCGCAGTAAGCATTAAATGGTGATTTTCAGTCGACGAGATCAGTGGTTGAACTCAGTCTACAAAGGTAGTTTCAGAATCCTCGATTTACCCCAATGATGTCATGTACGAGCAAATGCACAGATGAGAACTCTGATAGTAAGATAGAGTGTCATCCCGTTAGCGTGGAGAGATGAGTCACTGCTGATTTGGTCAGTTGAAAGTCCAGTTTTGGTCAGTTCAGCGTTTACGGGCTCGGCCCAAAAAAGGAAATCATTGTTTTAGGAACAGACGTTCGTTCGTTAGTTTAAGAAACAAACAAAATAGACCTGAGTCTAGTGACATAAAATTTTGTCTATGAGCTTTCATGAAAACCAAAATTTTATTTTTTAAATATGTGAGATTTCACAAAGTGTATAAACCCTCATTTCAAAGGTGGATGCTCGTACGAGAGAATTTTTTTTTTGAATAGACGTGCATTTGTTAGTAATAAAATTTTGTCTATGATCTTTCATGAAATTTTTTGTTTTTGAAAATATACTCTCGTTTGAAAGACGGATGCTCACGAGAGGGACCAAGAAAATACATATTTTCAAAGTTACATGAGTTTCACGTTATATATTTTTGAAAAATCAATGTTTTGATTTTGAACAACTATTGAAAGTAGATAATTATTCACGGTGAAATAATATCTGTATGTGAGTTTTCGCAATTGCAGAATGGACGTCTGTCCAATTTTCGAAAAACCAGTGGATGTTCACTCAGTAAAAATTTACGTGGGTTGTTCACGTTTTTATGAAAATCAATTTATGATTTTTGAGCAATTGCTGAAAGCAAACAATTGTATTCGTGATGAAATAATGTATGTATGAGTTTGGTGATTTTATAGTATATGCACACATGTAGAAAATCAACGAATGTTCATATGAAAGGTTATGTGAACTATTCATAGTTTTGTGAAAAGTCAGTGTTGACTCTAGAATGATAAGTTTTGCTCGTCTTCGCAGGTTTGAAGGAGTGAGCAAGTTTTCGAAGTTTCGCGCCCTCACTAAAGTCTAGTGAAATTGTAAAATAGGTAAGAGTTGGGGATTACCATTTTCGTTATTGAAACTGATATCATTAGGTCGTTTGTAATTTTGTGCTTATGATTTGATTCCAGACAATGATGGTTTCCACCAGCAGCAGCAGCGATTACTCCTTCAGCTCTTCTGATGAGGATTCCAAGTCTTATGCAGCCAAATCGTGAGCTAAAACGAATTATGTTGAGGGAGATAAAGCTACCATACCCCTTAATGACCGAAGGATCTCTTATGAAGAGCTCATGAAGAGAAAGTCCTAGGATGATGAGATGGAGGATCGTCGACGTAGAAAGGATCGAATCCGGCGCAGGATACAGGCGGCTGAAGAGAGGCATCGATTTGTTGATGGTGTACCCTCCGACTCTGACGCTAATTCTTATGAAGAGGAAACTGTGTGGGTGGTACGAAATTACGAGATTAAGCCAGACCGGCGTACCAGAGAACTTCAAAGGATTGCGAAGCAAGTTGAAGCTGAGTACGAAGCAGAGGATGACTCGGACTCAGATGATCCTAGTATCCACCCAGACTTCATCAATGGCCGTGATAGTGATTCTGATAAAGAACTCGAAGAGGATTCTGCAAAGGACGATGATGATGAATCTGATAATTCTGACAAGTCTGATGACTCTGACGAATCTGACAATTAATTTGGCTCATAAACCTCTCTGAGATTATTTATTTTCCGTTGAAGTAGATGTTATCTGGTTTAAGCAGCTTGGATGTAGAGATGTTTCTTTAGAGATTACTGTTTTTAGAACCGTAATTCCTTCTAGTATCTCCTTTCTGAATTTTCCTCACATCTCCAGTAGATGGACCAATGTCCACATAGACAATAATTACCCACAGAATGCAATCACTGATGAGTGCTAAAAAATGCATATTTCTATATATTTTTCTTGGCATTTAACTCATCTTTTGTGCATTAATTCTACATTTTATCCCATATTCTGTATTTTCATTGTTTTCAAGAATAAATATTTTTATTAATTAATTTTGTATTTTTAGGTACTAAATAAAGCTTGGATGAATTGTTGAGCGAAAAGAGCAAAGAAACGGTCAAGACTCCCGCAGGAAGGCAGCGAAGAATGATGTTTTCAAGAGCCGGATAAACTAGAAGTGGGCTTGAAGAGGAAGAATTATTCTTAAAGAAGATATGGGCTTGGCATACCCAAGGCCCAAAACCCTCACCCAAATCCAATTCCTATATCCATACCCGTTTCCCTTTCTAGCCGTCAGATTGGATCATCTCAGCATCCTACGGTCGCTTCATCGTCGTGCATCGAAGTCTGAAGCTCCTGTCAAACACTACAGCACCTAACTCCATCTTGAGCCGTCAGTTTCGTTGTATCGGGCATCCAACGGTCGCTTCCCGCTTCCTTCCATCTCGCCGTTATATCGATCCATCATCTTCGCATCCAACGTCTCATCCTCGCTGTTCATCAACAATTGCTAAACCCACTCAACACCCTAGCATCTAGGTTTATAACCCAAAACCAAACAAACCCAATCCATTTTCCATCGAGCCATCTCCTTCTTTCCCTTTCTCTTCCTCTACAGACGCCATACCACCACCATTTCCACCACCTGCTCCGCCACCAACTCTCTGTCACCACCTCAACCATCATCATAACCACCACGTCCATCAAAGGAACCTAATCCCATCATTTTCCCTTCTCCTTAGCCACCTATTTTCTCAATTTCTGCACGTTTTCTATCAGAAACCCTAGCGTGTAAAATTGGGAAATTAGGTCGAAATTGAGAAGCAATTGAAGCGTGGGGAGCATCAGGAGAAGAATTGGAAGCATGGGTGAGATTTATCATTCGTTTTCAGAGAGTTGGTAAGGAGTAATTTTAAAACCCTAATTTACTGTTTATTTGGGGATTTTTGGGATTGAGCTTGCATGCACAAATTGAAGGCATGGGTTGCATCAGGAGAGGAAATAAAGGCATGGGTGAAGAGTTATAATTGCTATCAGTGATTAGGTAAAACCTAATTTTGATTTTCACCAAACCCTAATTTCACTGTTTTGGGGAAGAGGGTGTTGACCCTAATTTTGGATTTGTGTATAAATAGGGATGATGGGTATGTGTTAGAGGTATGCCTGGATTAGCCAGAGCACCCTTTGGAGGCCTGGATTAGCCAGTGCTCTCCACTGTTAGGTTTTGTAATCTTCTGTTTTAATTCCAAGTTTCAATTTCAATTACTCTTTATGTTTATCATGTTTACAATTACTGTCAATATGTTCTAATTACTCTTGCTAGGGCTTAGATGAAGCCTGAAGACCTTGTTGGGTAGCAAAATCTTAGTGAACACTCTTGTAGGTTTAACTGAATTAGGATGTTAGTGTTCTTGGTGATTGAAGTCACCTGTGATTGAGTGTGCTGTAAGAAGACACTCAATGCTAGGGGTGAACTAGAGAATTTAGGGACTTAACCATCCACATTTAACTAAAGTAGGGATGTTATGAAGCTTAGGGATCAAACATCACCTGTGATTGAGTGTGCTGTAAGAAGACACTCAATGCTAGGGGTGATGCTAGTGAGCTTAGTTAATTAACTCTCTATCTATGTATGCCCTGGATTATAGGAAGGCATGAGCCTCCACCTTTGTCCATTAGGGACAAGAGTATAAACTAGATTGATGCTGCCTAGCTAGGCCATAAGGTGAATTCAAATCCCCTAGTGCATTTACTTCTTAGCTTCTCTGCCTTAGGCTCACTGCCTTTGTTTCACTGCCACTGTTACCTTTGCTTCATTGTCTTTATTTTACTTCACTTCCTTGCCTTTGGCTACTGCCTTTGTTCTCTGTTAAGCTTAGAAAACAGTTTAGGAAACTTCAACTTACACACCCTAGTCTTTGTGGATTCGACCCGTATTTGCATTGTTCTACACCTCGACACCGTGCACTTGCGGTATTAGTTTGTAGGTCTTTTAGAAACCTACCAAGTTTTTGGCGCCGCTCCCGGGGACTTGGCTGCTGTTTTGTTGAAGTTTTTCTTGTATCTTAGTTTGCTGTTTTTGCATAACTTGTTGTGCATCTTACTGTTTTGCATTTCATCTTAGGTTAACTGCATCTTAGTGTAACTTGCATTAGCATCTTGCATATTGCATATTAGTTTGCATCTTAGTTTGCATATCACTGCTGTATTGATCCGTCATTGCTTCTTTTTCAATAGAAACTTACTTCTCTTTTTGAGCCAACAGGTGTTGCTGTTGCTGCTGCTTCCTGTTGCTGCTGCCAGCCTCTGCTGCTGTGTTGCTGCTGCTGGGCTTGCCACTTGCTGCTGCTGGTGCTGAGCCTCTGTTGCTCTTGCTGTTGTTGCTGCAGCTGTGCTGCTACTTTCTTCTTCTCCCTGCTGCTGCTGAGTTCCTGCTGCTGCTGGTGCTTGGGCCATTGCTACAGCCAGCCTCTGGTGCTGTTGTTGTTTTCCTTCTGCTGTTGTTGAGTTGCTGGTCTGAGCTTGTTGCTGAGAACCAAGCCCAACTGGGCTGTGCAACTAAGGAGCCCAACGGGGATCCCCTCTTCAGAGTGTAAGCCTAAACTCAAAGTAGAAATTTCTGAAAGTGTAATTGTGTTTATTTTGTGGGCTTGTAATTATTTTCTGTTTCTGAATTATGAGCTGTACCCAAACTAAAGTTTTCAAAACAGTTTCAAAGCCCAAGTGGGCCTAATCCTTTGGCTATTCTGTTAGCCCTAAACCCAACTCAAACTGAATCTGGGCTTGTTACTGAACTGTGGGCTTGAACCCAACCCAAAATTTTGAAAATAAATCTCAAGCCCAAGTGGGCCTCGTACTTTGAATTTCTGAGAGTCCAACAGTTAAATACCCAACTGGGCTCCTGAACCCTGTTTGTGGGCTTATTTGAACTTTCTGTGAGCTTGTTTAAACTGTCTGTGGGCTTGTAATTGTAACTTTGAAAACCAAAATCCGGGCCTAGTATTTAACTGAACTCTGGGCCTCAACAAACTGAAAACCCAACTGGGCCTAGTTCACTGAATTGTGGGCTTCGTACTTTGGGCTCTTTTTGATTTAAAAACATCCATTTGCCTCACCCATTTAAACCAAATCCTGGTCTTTGTCCTCAAAGTTTAAAAACCAAATTAAGTGGGCTTCACCACATAACCCATTTAAAAACCAAACCTTTCTTTCTCTTTTTCCCCATTAAAACCAAAAGTTTTTCAAACCCCTACAAACCAAATATTTCCCGTAAAACCAAATATTTCCCACAAAACCAAATGTATGGTAGAATTTTCTTGTACATAATCCAGGAGATAATTTCTTAGTTAAATCTTTTGTTTCTTTTCTATATATTGTGCTAATCCAATGTGACTCTTAGTCGACATATGTTGGATTCTTGTCTTGAATAACGGAGTTCTAATATTGCTTTCGCCGAAATCGGGTATTCTCTTTCCTTTTTCTCTACTCAGCATAATCTTCTTCATATGTTGTATTATAATTCTTTACATCTTTTGAAACATTGAGGACAATGTTTAGTTTAGGTTTGGGGGTATAGAGTAGATACCATGATAATATGCCATAATTGAAAACAAGAACTCCTTCTTTTTGAAAAAATTTAAATTTAAAAAAAAAAAAAAAAATTAAAAAAACATAAAAATGGAGCTCATTTACCTTGAAATGTTGACTCTTGTGCAAATATGTATTTTTATTAGGATTCTTAGTCTAGATATTTAGGCACCCCTGATTCTAGCACAATTCACATAGTGATAAGAAACTTGCACGCGCACGATCTACCAATACATGTATAGCCTCATCCTTGAGGTGTTCTATCGGAAGTTTTAGTTGCCAATCACTTTAGAATACTGAACGAAACTTGACTAGCTTGTTCTTTGGTTGGTTGGGATAGAAGGTGGAGGTTACATTAAGAAAGACAACCATCGAATTTAACTGGGTGCATCAAAAAGGGCTACCTCTTTCTAAGTGTCATGTAATCTTTTGTTTCCTTTTGTACATGTATCAAAAGTGTTTCCATGTTGTAAATTCCATTCAAAAAAAAAAAAAAAGTATATATTCAGAAAAATATCAAAAAATCAAAAAAATAAAAAAAATAAAAAAAAATCAAGTATTTATCAATTCCATCCTCTCTTGTTCCAAAAATAAAAGAGAGTAGTCAATGTAAATAAGAGTCATGTAAAGAGTCATTTTGTTGTTTCATTGTAATAAGCAAGGAGGGTGTATGTCATTGATGTACAACGCGAGTAATTGTGAAATACCTCCAACTCATTCACAATTCTCGTAAAGTCCGGACAGCTAGCTAGATTTCGACCTCGGTTCTTAGCCTGAGAAACTATCTCTTGGTGATTAGTAGTCATAACATCCGATCTTTCTTTACACATGTGTAGATACACTTTACACTCTTATCACATGTCTTTATTTGTTATCAGTGCTAGGATTGTGCCTTTGATAGCTAGATTGACATCTCCATTTTGCTGTGAGCTTCTACTGTCTTGCACATGTCACATTTCATGGAATCTGAGCTTATATTTTGTCCTAGAACTTTGTAGGTACGTTCTAAGCAAACCTTCACGAGACTTCACTCGTAGCTTGAGACCTAAACGGACGGTTAAAGCTCCTGCCCGGTATATGTCGGCTCCTGTTGATGCCGGAACGTCTGTAAGTAATTTCATAACTTCTCGACTGAGATTTTTACCATGATCAATGGTCAATACCATTAAATACTCCATCATTTCATCGCATGTTGATGTTCATGTCGTCGTCGGTGCTAGAAAAAGGAAGAACGGGAAATCCTTGGTTGTGATTGATGATAGCAACAACCGTGTCGACGAGAACTCCACTGATTCTGTGGATACTGAGGTTAGATCTCGTGCTCCTGAGTATCCAACAGCTGGACTCCCGTTTGAGGCTCCCATGATCAACAATTTCCCGAATAATGAAGTGGTTGGGGGATTCGTCATTCCCAAGTGTCACGCGCCCCTGTACACCAAAATTTGGAGAAGTTACGGGCATATTGCTACGACCGAAGTATGGAAAGGCTTTCTACCAACCCTCCTAACTACAGTTGCAGGGTTGTTACCGATCATTGAAGAGATGAACCGGACGCATCTGCGAGATGTCAAGAATCATGAACTGCACAAATGGGATGAGATGATTTCAAACTGTGAAACCCTGCAGTTTAACATAGGTTGGCTTCGTCATCGACTCGAGATGATCAAAATTCACAAGGCGGCGGCCGCTGCTGATGCAATTTCCGCGTCTACTGCCATATTGGAGGAGGAAAAGACACTCGCCTTGGAGTCAGCACGAGTTGAGAAGGCAGTTCAGGACTTGAAGGTGAAAACCAAAAATTTCCAGAAGAAGCTTGACAGGGTTTTCTATAGAGATTATCCTCTGTTGGATGGTTTGTTCTGAGTGAGAGGAAGATTTTATGTAGGTTTGAGATTTTGTTTTGAATAAATTAGGTGATTGAAAGATTTTTGTGAGATTCATAGGATATTTTGAATTTTGAGTGAATGAGCATATTGCTCTTTTGGAGAAAACAGAAATTACATTTAGAAATTTAATACTTCCAATGATTGTTCAAGCATAATACGCCTTGAGCCACTTGCCGTTGATGATGTTTCCTTCAACTCCTCCATTAACAGCTAAGATTTTGTAATATCCGCTGGATACTGCCTTGATGATCACATAAGGTCCTTCCCATTTCGGAGAGAACTTGGGAGCGGACATGTCTTGTTGGATATGATTTAGTGTTTTCAAAACCAAATCTCCTACTTGAAATGTTCG
Source organism: Papaver somniferum (assembly GCF_003573695.1). Classification (NCBI taxonomy): domain Eukaryota; kingdom Viridiplantae; phylum Streptophyta; class Magnoliopsida; order Ranunculales; family Papaveraceae; genus Papaver; species Papaver somniferum. The sequence goes on from NC_039365.1 coordinate 51,531,630, forward strand.
AGGTCTTACCAGTTTGTTGTAGGCCTTGGAAACCCTTTGTTTGTAGGTTTCTACATATTTTTCCACCTTGGATCTTCTTGAATCGAGCATGTCCAATTCAGCAATTCTTGAATCTGAGACTTCTGCTTCATCCCATTGTACTCCACTAGCTGCTGCGATTCTTGCAGAGGGAACCTTGATTTCGGCTGGGAGAATGGCATCGGTGCCATAAACGAGAGAGTATGGTGAAGTCCCAATTGAGCTTCTTGGTGCGGTTCGGTAGGCCCACAAAGCCATGGGCAATTCCTCATGCCACGTCCGTGGATTATCATGAACTGTTCGACTGAGAATCCGGATCAAGGTTTTGTTGGTACTCTCCGCCTGTCCGTTTCCTTGGGGATAGTATGGTGTGGAGAAAATCTGTTTGATTGTATTCTTCGAGCAATTCTGCAACATGTTTGTTGGCGAAAGGAGTTCCATTATCCGTGATGATATGTTTAGGAACGCCGAATCTGCATATGATGAACTCTTTGATGAAAGATGCAATTGTGACTCCAGTGGTGCTTCGAAGAGGAATAGCCTCGACCCATTTGGTGAAAATCTGTTGCTGTGATGATGTATTCATGCTGCTTTGAAGATGCCAGATTGATCTTTCCTATGATATCCAGTCCCCAGCTATAGAAGGGCCACGGACTGCTCACAGAATGTAATGGAAGACAAGGAGTGTGGATGAGGTTACCATGAACTTGGCATTGATGACATCTCCGAACGTAGGCAGCTGCGTCATCTTCCATGGTTGGCCAGTAATATTTCTCATGGATTTGGAGAAACAATTTCTTCTTCCCTTGGTGTTCACCTTCATGCATTTCTTTCAAAATTATGGCAATTTCATGCTCGGCCAAGCATCTCAGGAGATTCCCACCGAAGCTTTTGCGATACAAAATCCCTTCCAAGTAGACAAAACGTTTGGCTCTCTGAATGAGTTTGATTGCACCTCTCTTCTCTGACGGAAGATCGTTGTCACGAAGATATTTTATGTAAGGTTCTCTCCAGTCCCCAGTGTGATGAAGTGTTAGAACCTCCAAATGATGAGGTGGTGTCTGACAATTGGGACATGATCCTTGCAGCATCCTCGACTGAGCTTCCATGGAAGGCCAATAGTATCCGAGCCTTTGAAGCCTTCTGTAAAGTGTGACCACTAGAGTTTTCCCACATACTTCTTCATGTATACGTTTGAGTTGTTCACCGGCTTCTTCATCTCCGAGGCATCGAGACAGGGATCCATCAGGATTGCGATAATATAACGCTCCGTGCAGCAGGAATAAGTTTATCAACTCCTTGAGGCTAATTTTCCCCTCCGTAAGAGAATTGCTCAATTCATGAATAATGGGCGCTCGCCAGTCGCTTGACTGAGCATCTTTGAATTGATTAAGCCAGGTGGATGACACAGCTCGTCTTTGCACAGTGATGGATTTCTCAGACCCCTCAAATTGCAGTTTGGATGCTAGGGTCGCTAGACAATCATCATGTCTATTGTTGGTGCGTCCGGTATGGACAATTGTTGCATCGGAAAAATGAGCTAATAGTCGTTGTGCCTCAGTCCTGAATGAAGCAAGTGTTATTTCTTTGAGAGAGTATACGCCATTCATTTGATTGACCAGCAAATTTGAGTCTCCTCTGATCTCTAGATGTTTCGCTCCTGCTTTCTTGGCCAAAGATAGCCTTGGGAGAAAAGCTTCATATTCTGCTAAATTGTTGGTGCAATGGAAATCCATCTTGAATGAATGTGAGAAGACTTCACCGGATGGAGATACCATCACAATACCCGCCCCACCGGTATCATTGCTCGGAGTGACGTACCGATGAAAATATAATAGCCACGTTTCTTCCTGAATGATTGAAATTTCTGGAAACTCACCGGGCACTTCTTCATGCAACATCGTGATGTCTTCTCCAGGGAAAGCGGTAAGTAAGTCTGCAACTGCTTGTCCTTTGATTGCTTTTGGAGGGACACACGCTATGTCAAATTCTGATATTTGAAGTAGCTATTTCGCTGGTCTTCCGATCAGAGCAGGTTTCGACAGTAAGAACTTTATAGGATCAGCTTTGGCCATCAGGACGACCCTGTTTGATAGTAGATAATGTCCGATCCTCTGAATTGCGTGAACCAATGCCAGACACGCCCTTTCAGCCTTTGGGTACCGAAGTTGAGCATCCCTCATTGTGTGACTGAAGTAATAGATTGGGTGTTCGATACCTTCTTCATCCTCTTGAGCGAGGAGTGCTCCAATAGATACGTCACTGGAAGCTGTGTAAAGTATCAGAGGTCGTCCTTGCACTGGAGATTTCATGACAACAGGTGATAACAATATCTACTATATTTTCTGGAATGCTTCTTGTTGAACGGCGGTCCATGCAAAATTTGCTCCTTTCTTCAACAGAGGAGTGAATGAAGCACTGAGTTGAGCGAGTCCAGGAATGAAACACCAGATGTAATTGACTTTGCCCATGAAACTCTGGAGCTCTTTCACAGTTCGTGGAGGCGGCATGGTAGTAATGGCTTTTGTTTTGTCTGGGTCGACCTTGATTTCTTCTGCAGTGACCAAGAATCCAAGAAACTTTCCGGAAGAAACACCAAAAGCACATTTCAGGGGATTCATATTTAGTTTGTATTCTCTGCATCTTTTGAAGACTTGTCTCAGAATGTTTAGGTGGGATGCCCAGGTCTTTGATTTCACCACCACATCATCGACATAGTCTTATACTTGCTTGTGCATCATGTCATGAAATATTGCAGTCATGGCCCGCTGATAAGTGGATCCTGCATTCTTCAAGCCGAAAGGCATCACTGTATAGTGGAAGTTTCCAATGGGAGTTCCGAATACAGTCTTGTTAGCATCATGTTCGTACATCTTGATTTGGTTATATCCACTATAACAATCCATGAACGAGAACATGTCATGGCCACTGGTTGCATCGACGAGCATATCAATGTTTGGAAATGGAAAGTCATCCTTTGGGCATCACTTGTTCAGGTTCCTGAAATCTACACAACACCGGATCTGGCCATTTTTCTTCCTGACTGGGACAATGTTCGCCATCCATGTTGGACATTGAATGGGTTTGATGAACCCTGTTGTTAGTAGTTTCTGGATCTCCACCTTGATTTGTTCCTCAACTTCGTTTCTGAATTTCCTGGGCGGCTGTTTGACGGGTTTGGAACCGGGAGTGATGTGCAGATGATGAGTAACCAATTTTTCGTCTAGGCCAGGCATCTCTTCGTACGTCCAGGCGAAGATATCTTGATACTCTTTCAATAGGCGTATTAATCCTTCTCGTTCCTCAGGTGAGAGAGCATAACTGATTAGAATTGGCCTTGGGTTTTCATCTGTTCCAATGTTGATAGTCTCGAGGTCGTCGGTTGTGGAATCTGTGTCATCTTGTAGCTGTCGTGGTGCATCTTGAATTTCTTCATCGGGCGATTGCTCACTCTGGCATGATTCTTTAGGGCGAGGAGACTTTTCATCGACCTCCCCTGATAATTGCTAATCCTTACGACGGAGATAAATGACTCTCCCTTCTGCATCATAATCAGTAATAAAGTTGGACTTTTTCTGAGTCGTACCTTGACCTTGACGACGCTTGAGTGGTGTGGTGGACAACTTGACGGATTTAGCATCTGTTGATGATGGTTTTTCGACTTTCTCAATAGATTTCCAACTTGGGAGTGGAATACTGCAGATCTTGCTTGGAGGTTCGGGGATGCTCTTTGGATGTTCCAGGATCTCAGCATCGTAAACTGGAGCATAAGGAGACACTGAGGCTGGGATACCGACAATTTTGTTGTTGAACAAAGCTTTCATACATTGATGGTACGTCGAAGGAACAACTTTATTGTCGTGAAGCCATGGCCTTCCGAGTATCATATGATAGTCAGGGTCTTTCTCGATCACGTGAAATTTGACAGTGGATTGAATCGGCCCTACTTTCAGATCCACATAGACATACCCGTATGTGTGACTCTGGCTTCCTTCAAAACCCATCATCAATATGGTATGAAGAACGATCTTTCTTTGTGGAACTTTGTCCTCCTTGAGAGTCTTTATAGTGATAAGATTCGTGGAATCACCTGTATCGATGAGAACTCTCCTGAATTCAGAGTCCTTAATGGAAGCAGTAACGAACAAGGCTCGGTTATGCCCCTCCTCCGCCATTCGGTCTTCCTTAGTGAAGGTGATGTTTTTGATTGAGAGTTCAGATACCATGGACATTTTTTCAACCACCGGAGATGATGGAACTATTCGCACATCGGATGATATTTTGTTGAGAGCGACAAACGTGTATGTGCGCTGATCTCTGGAGAAATGCATAAGTTCACATAGATTCTCGATTAGATGCGTGACCTCTTGTTCCACCGGCTTTTCATAAGTGGTGAAGTTTTTGGCTTGAGGGTTAGCGTCAGTGGTGTCAAGAGATGAGCGTTCCACAACTTGAGCTCCTAAGATTCTTGTCAGGTCCACCATGCAATTGAACAAATTATTAATTTCTCTTTCAATCGATTTATGTTCCTTTCCAAAATCTCTTGCCTTCGTGCCAGTTCAGCTAGTGACGGAATTTCTCCATCAAATGCATCAATAGATGAAAAGGGAGTAGTAAAGTATGGATAATGAATGTTACCAGAATCATTCGGGTGAGTTAGAGAAGCGTCACCATTAGAATAACTCTGACTTGAGTTTTGAGAAATTGAATTAGATCTAAGACCAACCATCTTGCGAAAATGAAAGATTGCAACCGAGAGATTAATCTCCCACTGTGGTCGCCAATCTGTAGACGAGGGAAAACGAACCGCCGGTTTTTTGGGAAAGTGAAGAATCGAGCGTGCTATCGAGACTCCTAAGACGGGCAAAATGTTAATCCTCACACAGATGCACCGCTGCAAAGGGGGTGCTTAGATTTGGGAAATCAATCTGTATGACTCCGGCCTAAACCAAGACAATGGCCGTTCCAGAGTCAATTCGGTCACAAATAGGGAGATGGGTTGATCTGTAGGAGGGAAGCTGAGAGTTGTGTGAGATCAGTGATGATCAAGGATTGTGGGTGTGTTGAAGGTTTCTGCAATATTGCTGAAGTTGAGTTCTGTGAATAAGTTTATATCGAGTTGTTGACGGATAATGATGATAATCGATGATTGATGATATTTTGATGTCCTCGATTTAGACTTATTTATATTGCAAGAATGATGTAACACTGATCCATGTAAGTGTGACGGTTTCTTGAGTGAAAGAGTGGGAAAGTGGGAGATCGTGGTAAAGTCAGTTTCATGTCGTGCGGAGACTTGACTAATCGTGCACCCACTACTTTGCTAACTCCTTCAACCGTTTACACGACTTATGCACATTTCTCGTTGTGGATGAATCCACGTGCTGTAGACCGCCAGACCAAAACCCTAAGTGATATCCCCCCATTTGTGACGTGATTGATATTTCACGAATCGTGGAGTCTGAAAGGCAGACGTGTATTAGTTGGTCAGTTGTTGACTGATTTAGACTGTGAGTCTAGTTTTGTTGAATCGAGCATAAGTGGTGAATGCTCAGCGATTCATGGATTGAACATGTAGTTCTCTGAGATGTCAATGAATTACTGACTAGAGTGACTGAGCAAGTATTGCTCAACTCGAGAATTGCCGAATATTGAGAGTTTGTCGAGCAACTGAGCAAGTATTGCTCAATTCGACGAATTTCCGAATATCGAGAGTTTGTCGAGCAACTGAGCAAGTATTGCTCAACTAGACGAATTAGATAATTTTGGTGTGCAACTGAGCAAGTGTTGCTCAATTCCACAAAATAATGAATATTGGTAATTTGACGTGTAATTGAGCAAGTGTTGCTCAATTCGACAAACTACTGATGAATTACCGAATATTGATGGTTGGATCAATATTCGAGGAACTGAGCAAGTATTGCACAATTCAAAGAATTATTTACTGGTGCCGTGACCCAATAAAATATTAATCAAAAATATTGGTGAATTACCGAATATTATTATTTTGGATGTTGATTGCTGAATCAACATAATTTTGTGTTTGAACTTGCTCAGAATGGTGATTCGTGGAGCGTTTGTTCGAAACCTTAATTTTTGATCAATCCTTCAACAATTGGTGAATTGCTGAAAATTGGTCATGAGTGAAGAGGGACCAACCACATGGTATGATGAGCGTCCATGTGATGCCCAATGCTCGAGTGAGCACGCACCAAGGTTCTCAGTTTGAGAGTTGGTGAAAGAACGATGATTAAATGCAAGTTTCATCATTTATTGAGATATTGCTGGATTCAGCATTAGGTGATAAAACCTTGGTATGAGAGATGAGGACCGACCAAGAGAGCATGGGACCGGATCTTGGTAGTCGCGGGACCAGTTGTTGGTCATTTGAAGAATTCCCTAGTTGGTTGGAGAGAATTCGGGCCCAGTATGAGCAATTGAGCAAATTAGGTCAGAATTATGAAAACGTGTGGGACCGGCCTTGTGCAATCCCTAGGAATTACCCTGGTCAGTCATGAAGGCGTGCACGTGTTGCCGTGGTGTCCGTGTTTCCATACTGAGGGTTTCAGTATTTTCTGATGTGCGTTCGAGCAATATCATGAATTTCCAGAAGAGTTTCATCTTGACTGAGAATTCTCGATTTTTGTTGGAATGAGCATGTATGCTCAATTCATCAATATTTTGAAAATATTAAAATAAAAGTGTTTTAATATTTAAAAATTCCGTGAGAAGCTAGCCAGTCGTGTGACTATGTTGGTGCTTTTGGTTTTTCATGTTTGAGCAATATTTGATAAAATGTGGAGAAATCATGAATTTTGCTCAAACCCAGGAGTTTCATGAATTGAGGAAAATAATAGTTATGCAAGATTAGGGATTACAAGGTATGGGATCGACCATGGCTAGGGCATGGCCGGCCGGCTAGGTTGCTCGGTCCCGCACACCTTTACCTATTTTATTATTTTTCATGAATCCTTGAAGTTATGGAGAATCCACGAGTTCTTGTTGAAACGGAGGAGTTTCGTGAGATTAGGGAATAAAAATTATAAAAATCTAAGGATTGTGAGGTGTGGGACCGGCCACGGCTTAGGCATGGCTGGCCGGTTAGGTTGCCCGGTCCCGCACACCTCTTCTTATTTTATAATATTATTTCGTGAATCCACGAAGTTATGGAGAATTCACGGGGTTTTGTTGAAACTGAGGAGTTTCGTGAGATTAGGGAATAATAATTATAAAACCTAAGGATTGTGAGGTGTGGGACCGGCCACGGCTTAGGCATGGTCGGCCGGTTAGGTTGTCCAGTCCCGCACACCTCTCCTTATTTTATAATATTATTTCGTGAATCCACCAAGTTATGGAGAATTCACGAGTTTTGCAAAAACAAGGAAAGTTGCTAAAACCAAGGAGTTTTCATGAGTTCACGAAATAACAAAAAATAAGGGAAATAATGGGAGAGGCACGGACCGACCATGGCTAGGGCACGACCGGTCGGCCGACTGGTGGGCCCAACCCTGGGCATCTCTTATTATTTTATTAATATTTATTATTTTCTCATGTTTTGCGAAGAATTCCTCATTATTTCATATTTTTGGACACTCGTTCGTGCATCCGGGTGCTCAGTCGTGCATCATTGTCAAGTACATTCGCACCATTTTTGTGGGGCTTACTCAGTGATAGTCCAGATGCCCGGTTGTTGGGTATTTATTACTGATTTATGAAATTCAGTGGAGAATAATTCATGAAACTGAGTAATAAGATGAGTAGTTATTTATTATCAATCCATAAAATCAGCAGCGGATTGGACTATGGATCCAGAATAATAAAATGATAATTTCATCACCATCTCATGGAATCGCAGATTTGACCATAAAATCGGAGTAATGAAATGAGCGGTGATATTACCATTCCATGGGACCGTGGTGATTCGACCATGAAATCGGAGTAATATCTATTACCATTTCATGAGATCAACCGTGGATTCGATCATGAAATCAGAGTAATAAAATAAGTGGTCATATTACCATTTCATGAGATCAGCCGTGGATTCGACCATGAAATCGGAGTAACATCTATTACTATTTCATGAGATCAGGCGTGGATTCGATCATGAAATCGGAGTAATACATTTATCTATTACAATTTCGATCATGAAATAGGATTAATGAGATAAGATAGATTATCTTCTAGGAATTCAGTGGTGAATATGACCTAGAATTTAATCTCTTGCATATAGTCAGTAAATCAGCGAGTGTTGCTAATGTCCCGAAGATGTTTTGCCCTCTCAACATTTCATGTATGGAGGACCGCCTGAGTCTATACACGGGTCTCTCTAGTCAGGAACAGTGAGTATCACCGTCCTGAAGACGTTATTGCTCTCAATCGTACGGAGAACCGCCCAATTTTTCTTCTATGTAGAGGTGAAATCCTCTATGTAGTCAGGGAACAGTGAGTGTCACCGCATCCTGAAGGCGTTAAGATCTTAATCTTACGGAGAACCGCCCAATTACGTTATTCTACATAGATGCTATGATGAAATGCCCGGTGTCGAACGCTCCGGAGAGGACTTTCGAGAGACATATGCATCATACTTCGTAAAACACGAATCGTCACATGGATCCCTGAAGCCGTGTCAGAAACATGCAGTATCATGATTTTACAGTTTTGACCTTTGTTGAAAATCCACCATCTTCACCGGTGAAAAGGGTCTATATCCTATTCACTATTACATTCCTTACAAATCAGCTCTTTCTTGTGTTGCTGCTTCATCTGATGTCTGGGATAGAAGATTAACCCATCCTTCTTTTGAGTCTTTTAGTAAAATCTGTAGAACGATAAAGCTTTATAATGTCCTGCCAAAGCCCATTATGTGTAGTGAATGTCAATCGGGTAGATCTCATAAACAACTCTTTGAAATATCAACTTCTGTTTCATTGTTTCCTTTACAGTTGTCGCATCTTGATGTTTGGGGGCCTACTCCAGTCAACTCTGTAAATGGTTACAAATTGTATGTCAATATTATTGATGATTATACTAACTTTTGTTGGGTCTTTCCCCTTACTGCTAAATCAGACTTTACTCCTATTTTCCTCCAATTCAAAACTACTATTGAAAATCAACTATCTACTACTATCAAAATTATAAGATAGTAGATGAATTATTCTTTTTTCCCCTCTTATGGTATTATTCATGAACTCACATGTCCCCATACACCAGAACAAAATGGTGTAGCTGAATCCAAACACAGACATTTGTTTGACATGTTTGACATCACTAGAACACTTCTCATACAGGCTTGTTTACCTCTTTCTTATTGGTTTGATGCTCTGGCTACTGCTAACTACACAATCAATAGACTTACAACAAAATCTTTACAGTCTCTTTCTCCTTTTGAGAAATTGTTCAATAAACAACCTGATTATCAATTTTTAAAGTGTTTTGGTTGTCTTTATTTTCCTTGGCTAAAGCTTTATGTCTCTAATAAACTTCAACCTAGAAGTACTAAATGTATTTTTCTAAGATATAGCTCTCAAAGTAAAGTCTATAGATGTTTGCATCCTATTTCTCATAAAATTTATGTTTCAAGACATGTTGTTTTTCATGAACATGTCTTTCTATACTCATTTCTTGCTTCCACTACTACTCTTAGTGATGTTATTTCTAAATTTGATATATCTATTTCTCTTATGGATTCCTCACCATCTACCATCTCCTCTTCCATATCCACTACATCACCTCCTCTACCATCCTCTACTTCTTCTGTCACCTCAGACATTACCCATTCCACTTCTGTCCCTGATATCTCTCTACCAGCTCAGAGAACCATGACCACTAATGCACATATTATGACTACTAGAGTTAAGAACCACATCTATAAGCCTAAGGTTCTTTTCTCTACTAAACATACATTACCAGCTGCTTATATGGCTACTATCGAACCTCCCACACCAACATGCTACTCTCAAGCTAAGAAAATTCCTCTTTGGTGTGTTTCCATGGATGAAGAACATACTGCACTTTTTTAAGCTGATACTTGGACAAAAGTACCACCATATCCTTCAAAAAATTTGGTGGGATGCAAATGGTTATATAAAGTGAAAAGACGAGGGTACCCAAATATACCACAATCTTTTATTTATCAACCTATAAGTACTCTTACCAAGTGTGATCGTCTATGGACAAAGTCGAGACAATACAACAGCTTCGGTATTCACACTTTGTGTAATCGTCTATGGATATGAGATTGAGACAATACGAAAACAATATAACTTGTGTGATTGACTATGGATACAAGATCGAGACGATACGAAAACCAAAGTGTGCTACTTGATAATAGGTTCGATAATAACCAAACTCTATAGGAGCACTATCAAGTATAACGAAGTTAACGTATATGTGCATTTTACTTTATTATAATAAACAATTATAATGTAGAAATCAAAGTAAAAAGACACAAGAAGATTTTGTTAACGAGGAAACCGCAAATGCAGAAAAACCCAGAGACCTAGTCCAGTTTTGAATACTCTCAGAATTAAGTCATTATACAAAATCTAAGCCAGCTTCGTTAGTTGAGACCAAGCAGACTACCCCTAGCTACTTAGTTCCCTCAGTATGCGCCTTCGACATCTAGAGTCACGCACGTGAATAGCAAGTCCTTTGGATCGTATTCCGAACAACAAAGGAAGAATCTATTTGGTAACCACCCTAATCAATCTTTGCTATAAGATATATATGAGTTGTTGACAAAGGCTCTTATATTTAATCTAATAAACTCCTTTGTCTGGTTAGATCAATCTAACTTTAATTACCGAAATAGTCAAGTATAGATTCGCACTCAATCAAAACAAAACTCAAATAGATATATTGAGAATGCCGATCTCATGCAAGTAATCAATTGAATAAATCTGATTCTAGTTGGATTCCATCCGATCAAGGTTTCTGCACATAAATTCACAAGATACGAAAACCAATAAGAAATCTTCTCTGTCTACAAATCTTATTTAATCTTCAATAACCTACACAACACCACTTGAATCTCTTGTGATCAATCATGCACAGAACAGAGTATGTTAACAATGGATTGTCACAAGATGTCTTTAGAACTAAAAGAAGTTATAAAGATCCCGTCGATACTCTGATCTAGTTTGAGTGAATCTTATATCAGAAGAGAAGATTCTCAAGAATAAACAAACCAGGTGCAATCAAAGTTTCAACAACTTTTAGTCAATCAAATCAATCGAAAACTAATAACACTGCAAATTATATAGTTTCCCACCAACGGTACTCGTAAAACTTCTTGATCCCACGGAAGTCTTTAAATGAGCAACCGTAAGTGATTTCACCTAATTAGGATACTTTTCTCTCTGGATAGATGGCTCCACCAGAAATAACAAGAAATGAAGTTTGCCTGGCTCTTAGGATAGTTTGCTAGAAATGCAAACTTAGGTACCAAGGATGTTTGAACACCAAGGAATTTCCAAAACCGAAAATATTCTCAAGATATGCAATGAATGGAAAAAATCGGTCTTCATTATTCCAATAAATGCTTGTCCAATATTTCTGAAATCTAGAAAATCTCTAAGCACATTATTAATTTTTATTTTCTAGATGTGCACATTAAGTCCAATAGTTTATTAAGCAAAAAAAACGTAATCACAAATAACTACAAAAGGGGATTCTAAACCCCCCACCCCATAAACCAAAGGGGATAAAAGAAATAACAAACTAAAATATCCCAAAAGGCTATCAACCAAAAAATAAATGATAAAACAGAGAAAAAAAGACTCTATTTGCGTTTAGCACTCCTTCTCATTCTTCCTTTCTTCTTGGTCTTAGAAAAAATAGCATCCATAACACCCGTAACTTCAATACCTGAGAATTTAATACCATCCAAAAATTCTTCTTCTTCCTCCTCATCGGAAGTAGAAGTAGAATTACCCTAAACTAGCTTAATTGGACTTAGAGCTTGTTGATTATTAACATTAACATTAACATTCTTAGGCTTATTAATCCCATGACACCTACCATTTTTAGTTTTAAAACCCGGTCTATTATTAACCATATCCGGAGAAGCCTCCAAACCATCCAAAAGAGCTTTGGATCGCAAAGAAACTTCCATTTGTTCCTTCAAAATTCGATCACGCTCCTCTTGATTTTTGTCTTTCTTTTGCGCGTCCAGATTTGAAACCTCCCTTTGGGTCTTCATGGCATCTAATCTTGCACGAAATGGACATGATAAGTACTCTTAATGGAATAAGAGATCTTACAAGATATTTAAAATCTGAATTTGAGATGAAAATCCTGGGAAATCTCGATCTTATCTATGTTCTGAACTAGAAGACCGATCTTGTGGTATATTATTCCACCAGTTTGTATATGTCCATTGTCAGGAAATTTAACAAGGACATGCATCCTTCTAGCACTCCCATGATTAGTCGAGATTCAAATGTACATAAATGACCAATTCGTCTAAAGAAAGATGGCGAATTTGTATATAAGTATAATAGACGCATTATTTTACTTAGTATAATTTACTCGGCCAACTGTTACATCCTCAGTGAACTTGTTAGCTAGATATAGCTTAGCGCCAACGCGACGTCATTGGAATGGTACAGTGAATGTAATCATGTACTTAAAAGTAACCATTGACATAAATTTGTTTTATCCCTGCAAAGACATTAAAAGGAATGCTAATGAAAGTGCAATTCAAAAGTTGTTGATTATGAAGGAACAATAATCTCTTCTCCATCGAAAGTAATCAGGGGAAGATATGGTGGACTATGTTCTAGGTCATTACCGATATTCAGTTTCGAAAAGTACATGACTAAAGGAACTTTCTGGAACAACTCTGAAAGTAGTCAGGGGGAGATGCCGACATCGGGGGGAGGATCCAAGGATATGATGTCGACATATTTTACTTCAAAATTGAAGATGTGTTGTACTTTTTTTCCCTTCGATCGAGAATAGTGTTCCCCAAAGGGTTTTGTTACTCGACAAGGTTTTTAGCGAGACAACACTAAAAGCATCAAGTATGTTGAACGTTGAAGACATAAAAATCACGTTGATATTACTGAAAATATCATAATCAAATAAATGAAACGCGATAGTCTGTTAAGCAACGTAACTTCCAGAATCAACAACAAGGTCATATAAACATTCAAGTCACCAAAGTAAAATGTGATAAACTTCTTCTGACTGTATTAGACTAATGAAAATTGCCTGGCATCAGGGGGAGCATCTAATGGTGTGTTGAACTATTTTCCTTCGCCGAGGCTGTTCTTTCCCACGGGGTTTTGTTACTCGGAAAGGTTTTTAATGAGACAACAACAAACACCGGGAATGTAATTTCCCAGCTAAAGCTATTGTCTTTCCCACGAGGATTTTCTTCCTTAAGAATTGTGAAACAACTAGTCAACTTCAACGGAGCAAAGTGATCATCTACAACAGATCACCATTACTTTCATCTGTCACGTTGTACTCTTTTCCCTTCGTCAAGGTTTTATCCCACTGGGTTTTCCTTATCAAGGTTTTAATGAGGAAACATATTCAAGTCCAACTATGTTCTAAGTTTGCTTAATATTGTACTCCTTTTTCTTTAGTTCAGGTTTTGTCCCTATGGGTTCTTCCTGACGAAGTTTGAAAAAGACAATTAACTTAGACTAGTCGGTCCTTGAAGATCGTATTGCATGTGATGAACTACATGTAAAGTACGAGATAACATGTGAAGTACTACATGCGAAGAATTGTACCAAGGTTTTATCCCACTGGGTTTTTACTGGTCAAAGTTTTAATGAGGCAATTGATTTCAGCGCAAGTCATTAGGGAGAGGACGACATTTGAAGAACTACATTTGAAGCGCTATATGTGAAGCACTGCATATGAAGTTCTATTGGACCGCACACGGGGGAGTGTTGTAGGGCTGCAACCCATAGATGTGCAGCCCATCTATATAGTTAGGGTTTACCTTTCCATGTATTTAAAGGATAATATAGCTATGTAATAAGGTTGGTCCATTATCAATAAAAATCTATTCTATGCCTCTATCTCTTTTCATATAATTCTACTCCAAAAATCCGTAAATATTTGGAGTATCTAACAATATTTAGGTCATCTAAAACAACCTTTGTGCCAAGTTCATTAGGCATTGCCTTTTGATTCATCAAATTAATTTTTTTAGTTTATACAACTAACTAATCTATGTGTTCTTAAATGGTCAACCTGTTCTCTCTGTTTTTACAAACATTTTCTTCTGTTATCTTTTTAAGGTTAACTTGAATGGTTTTTTCTAGCTAGTTTTGGATTTTTTTTTATGTTTCTTTTTATCTTTCAGAAATCATCTTCTTATCTCTTTTCAGGGATCTATTTACTCTGTTTTCATCTACTTTTTATTATGTTTTCTTTTGGAGGTAGAATGGATTTCTCCCTAGATAGTTTTGGGTTTTCTGTTTTTTTTTTTTTTTTTGGAAATCATATTCTTATCTCTGGTTTTCACATAGAAATCATATTCTGTTATTGTTATTTGACGGTGGAACTTCAATGTGTATATTTAGTGATTTTTTTTTCTTCGAATTGGAATGGGTTTTTATTCCGTTTATCATCGTACGTTTATAAAGAGTTTTTTACTCATTAATCTATTTTCAGTTTTCTTCTTTCAGAGATTTTCAGTTAAGATGGCAGAATCAGCAACAACAATTAAAAAACGTGCACGAACAAGTATATTAATTTCATCCCAAATGCTTGTTGACTTATTTTTCTTGACGGTCAGCAAGACTTTGGCTATTTTTTCAACTTTTATCTTAAATAAAATCAGTATTTAAGCTCTCTTTTTAGTGGGATGTGGGTTTATGATTAGTTAAATCTATGAGTCGGATAAGAAAATTCAGAGTTTAAAATGTATGCTGAGTTTCACTTTCTATAATATATCCTGTTAGAGCACTGCTCGGTTGAACCCACTAGTGTTGGTATGTCAAGTTAGTTGTCAATTTTAGATGCCAAAATTCATTCTTGATTTAGCATACTAAAGATAGTTTCAGACTATATTAGGTCTAAGAAGTTCAATCGAAGCTATCCTTAAAGGATGAAGATTGAAGATTGAAGACTACAAGAAGAAATCAACAAGTACTTCATCAACAAATGTATGTGATTGATTTCATTTGGATTCTTGTTCAATTCTACCTTTCTAATCTATCAAGATATATGCTCACTTTATGGAACAATTCCGATGACGGTAAATGTACATTTATGTATATATACTTGAGGTTATTTGATTCATGAACTTGTAGACAATAACCTTTATCCTTATAAAATGCAATCTTTTTTTCTTCCAATTCTTTAAAATCTTTTGGCAACTCAGAACTTGACAAGACCAAAGATTGCTCAATGGACGTATCAGGCCCAGTACTCTCCAAAACACCGCTAGAGCCTTCCAAGTCCGAACATGCTTTTGCAGCTTCCCTAGCCTTTAGTTTAGCTTCCCAACTTGCTAAAATATCCCCGTCCACTTCATCATTAGGGTTTGAACATTCTTCTAGCTCCCTTTCTTCTTCTTTCTCAGCATCTACGTTACTGAACTAAGAAATCAAACCAATTTCACGATCCAGCATATCAAATTTATTTTGACGTAAAAATTTTGTACTAAGTAAGTCATCAACCAAAGGAGTATTAGAATTCTTATTTTTCTTTCCAATAACTAGCGTCCAATCCTTATTTTGAGAGTCCTGGTTATCCATAGGGGCAGTAAGATCAATCCCACTACCAACAGTAAACCCAACAGAACTCGGATTACCTGTATTCACAACTGAACTCAGATTAACTACACTCATATTAACATCAACACCTTCCAAAGTTTTGGTTTTAACTGGCTGCCACTTTTGAACGCTCTTTACAGGATTTGTTGATTTCTTGTTCTCCCTCCTACAATATGTTTCAACATGCCCAACAACTTTGTAACTTGTAAAAAACCTTAATAATTTTTGAAGTTCCACATATTGATCAAAATATCTTCCACCCACTGTTACACGAATGGTGAAAAACTGGGGGTCTAACAACCACACCCAATATTTCGTTTAGGCAATCTGTATAGACTAACTCCAATATATTTCCAAGAGAATCAACTAGACAGTCAGACTCAATCAAGGAAAATACATTCAAGAGTTATGTATCAATTTCTCAAATCAACCTGCAATCGAATAGATAGAAATCTGTGAGCCGGATTAATATGAGAAATAACTTGTATGGTACCAAAGACCAATATCCAAGCGTCAATCAATTTCAATGAACAACAAAAGGGTGGATTCAATAATTGATTGAACTATACACAACCTGTGATATTTCAATTATATAAAAATATAATGCGGAAAAGAAATAACACAGACACCGTAAATTTTGTTAACTAGGAAACCGCAAATGCAGAAAAACCCTGGGAACTAGTCCAGATTTGAACACCACATTGTATTAAGCCGCTACAGATTCTAGCCTACTGTAAGTTAACTTCAGACTGCAATGTAGTTGATCCCTAACCAATCTCACATTGATTAAAGTACAGTCGCATTCCTTATGCCTCTTGAACCACGCCGAATTCTGTACACTTGATTCCTTTAGCTGATCTCACCCACAACTAAGAGTTGCTACGACCCAAAGTCGAAGACTTATACACAAATTTCTCTCCCACATATATGTCTATTCTTTATTCAGTTTTTGTTCTGTCTTTTGATAAATCAAGGTGAACATGAACCAGTTGATACACTGAACTTATATTCCCTAAGATTAGCCTAGTAATATGAATCACCTCACAATAATCTTAATCGTATGAAAGCGAAACAAGATATTTTGGAATCACAAATGATGAGACGAAGATGTTTGTGACTACTTTTTATCTTACCTTTCGGAGATTAAATCTCGAGCAAATCTTAGAGAATATAGTACTCAATACGATAGAACAAATTAAAATCAGAACACACAACTAGAGAGAAAATAGTTGGGTCTGGCTTCAGAATCCCAATGAAGTCTTCAAGTCGTTGACCTATAATGGTTTTAGGAAAAACCTAGGTTAAAGGAAAATCGACTCTAGTGGCAACTAGTATCACACAGGAGGTGTGGGGATTAGGTTTCCCAGTTTCTAGAGTTCTCCCTTATATAGTCTTTAAATCAGGGTTTGCAATCAATGCTACCTTGGTAACAAAGCATTCAATATTCACCGTTAGATGAAAACCTAATTAAAGTCAAGTTAATATCTTTCAACCGTTAGATCAAACTTAGCTTGTTAAACACAAATGAAATGTGACTTCATTTAGATATGAGTAACCGTACCTAAACGTGTGCACATAGTTGGCTCAACAATAGTTAACCGAAGTTAGCCATATGAACACTTTCATATCCACCTTGTTCATCTTAATCACAACTAGTTCAAATGACTCAAATGAAACTAGTTCTAGAGTTTCTCAATTGTTTATATTCTCATAGAAGTATAAAAGACACAATTGAAGCAAAATTGATTTTGATTCACTCGAATCAATTCATGAACATTATAGCCACGGTTTACAAAGGATTGCATTCCTTATTATATAAATGTATTTGTTCATGAACAAACCGATTTCAAAACTTAACCCACTCAAGTATGCAAACAAATACGCATACCTAAGTAGCCGGACTTGGTCTGGGTTCGCCAGTATGTGAACGAGTACGCATACCATCGTACATGACCAAACTCAGCTGAATTCCCAGACTTGAACTTTTAATCTGGTACGCATACGGGTATGCATACTAAGTTCCCGGACTTCAACTATCAAACAAGTACGCATACGGGTATCCAATCAATGGATAATCGTTCTAAACTCCATGTTAATCATTGAAAAATTCTTGGAAGACGAGAATATTTGTATCAAACTATTAGCTTCAAAGCAATTTTCAAGTGATCAATAGATCGATACGAAACATTCCGAGTCTACATCAAATGACTGTCTCACACAAATCATGTAAGATGTTACCAGGAGATTTTCACATGATCATCTTTTGACTTTCGTCAAGAATTTTGGTTAAAGAGAAAGCTTACCAACACATATTTCGAGAAATATGTAAGCGAGTTAAACTCAGCTCGAAATATCAAATGTGTATAATATAAAGTCTATATAGCTATATGACTTTTTTCTCAATAGGAGATAGAATAGAAATAACTTCTGAGTGATAGATGATTTCAAGTCTCCACATGCCTTTTGTTGATGAAGTTTCACAAGATCCCCTTAGTAGTTCTTCGTCTTCAATCGATGAATGTCGTGAAGTCTAAATCTCAACTACACATTGTATCCTAATCCGAGACATAGTTTTGGCAACTAAACTTGTAGACTAGAAATCAAGACTTATAGTTTTGGCAACTAAACTTGGCAAACAAGCTTGAGATAGCAATGCTTGCGAGTTCGACCGAGCAGTGCTCTAACAATCTCCCATTTGTCAATTTTAGTGACAAAACTATCAATACATATGGATTACAAAATAAATAAACTTTGTTGATTCTCATCCAAATGCTTGATTTCCTTGGTTCTTCAACATTACTCAAAATCTTCGTCACTTCCAAGTACTCCAGTGATTCTGAACGTGTTCAAATCAGCATCATAGTTGTTGAAGATCCGTAGCCATAACAATAAAAAAAACCATTGTTCTCAATCATTGTTATACAATGTCATAGTATTATAACACAGCATCAACGTCCAATTGTATCACAACTTTGATAATAATACTACGGTGATATGTATCACTCCCCCTTCGTCAATACTTCATCTCACAATAAAAACCACCCCCCTTACATAATGTTCCGTAAACCATATGTATTTGTAGTGTGAACTACATATTAATTCTCCCCCCTTCTGTCAATATAAATTGGCAAAGGTACGAAAATTAGTGGGATCATAATGAAATTCTCATAGAGATACTTCATGACTAAAAGAGAACATATCAACTTTGTTTCGATGATTTCACATAGTCGAAACTTAGTGTATTCATCAAGGAGTTTATAAATATACAAAACTCCTACAATATTCCACAGCCGCACTCCCCCAAAGATTTGGCAATTAAGCACAAGTTCAAATAAGAACTCTCCCCCATAAAATGTCATGCCTGAAAGGAACAACAAGAGAGACCTTGCTTTTGCATGAAAGAAGGATTTATTTGGACATTTTGATACTAAGCAGAAACAAACTACTCCAACTAGAAACAAATGAGGAATTGAAACAAAACTTCACTGAAACTTCAAGAATTTATTTCCCAAAACAACACCAATAGACTGCCTTAAGTGTTTAAACATAGCAGTTCTAGAGGTTTAGTGAGAATATTAGCCAATTGTTGTTCAGAAGACACAAATTCCATACTAATGATACCATTTTCATAGAGATCTCTAATAAAATGACACCTGGTGTCGATGTGCTTAGTTCTTGAGTGATCAACATGATTCTCAGTGATGCGAATCACGCTAGAGTTATCACAAAAGATTTTCATTATTCTAGTGTCAATTTCATAATCAGCAAGCATTTGTTTCATCCATAGAAGTTGAGTACAATATGATCCTGCAGCAATGTATTCTGCTTCACATGTTGAGAGAGATTGTGAATTTTGTTTCTTTCTATGCCAAGCCACAAGATTCAATAGAAACCTCCAGATGTACTCTTTATGTCTTCCACACATCCTGCCTAATCAGCATCCACATAGGCAGTAAGATCAGTGTTAGTATCAAAAGTATAAGAAAGACCGTACCCGATAGTGTGTTGAATGTATCGCATGATCCTTTTTGCATCTGCATGATGAGACTCCTTTGGATTAGCCTGAAATCTAGCACAACAACCAACACTAAAAGAAATATCAGGTCTAGTAGTTATGAGATATAAAAGGCTTCCAACGATAGATCGATAAAGTTTTTGATCCACACTTACTCCTTTTTCATCTAGATGTAGTTTACCAGTGGTGGGCATAAGAGAAAGTTTTGGAGTTAACTTATCAAGACCGAAACTTGCCACAAGATCCTTAGCATATTTTTTTGAGATAAGTAAATTCCATCCTTATGTTGTTGAAATCTGTAATCCTAAAAAGAATTTTAATTCACCAACATTGCTCATTTCAAACTCCTTACCAAGAGAGACTTGAAAATCTTTTGCAAGTTTCTCAGATGTTGATCCACAGATGATATTATCTACATATACTTGAGCAATAACAACATCTTTCCCACTCCATTTGGTAAACAAAGTTTTATCAGATCCACCTATCGAAAAACCTTTCCTAAGAAGAGAAGTAGTTAGTTTTTTGAACCATGCACGATGTGCTTTTTTTAACCCATATAATGCCTTGTTGAGCTGAAGGACATGATCTGGGAACTCGGGTTTTTCAAATCCCTTAGGTTGAGCGACATAGACCTTTTCCTTTAAATTTCCGTTTAGGAACACGGATTTTATGTTCATTTGAAACAACTTAACCTTAAGGAAACAAGCATGATCTAATAACAAATGAATAGGCTCAAGGAGTGCTACATGATCAAAATTTTCGTCCAAGTCGATACCTTCAATCTCTAAATATCCTGAGCAACAAGTCTGGCTTTGTTTCTGACAATGGTGCCAAATTCATCAGACTTGTTCTTGAATATCCATTTGGTACCAACAATACTGATATTAGAGGGACAAGGTACAAGCTCCCATACATCTTGTCTTTGAAATTGATTTAACTCTTCATGCATTGCATTCACCCAAAAGGGATCACTAAGAGATTCATCAATATTTTTCGGTCCTACTTGCGATAGATAACAACCAAAATTGCAAATATTTTGAAGTTGTCCTCTCGTCTTAGCTGTAGAATCCTTTCCTCCAATATTACTGTTAGTATCATGATTCCTTTGAACCCAGAGGTGCCGATGAGGAGCACGTTCTTGTTCAACAGGGATAACATGGTTAGGGATTTTCTCCGCATCACTAGAAATGTCAGATCAATAACTGTTGGAATAACTTCTACTGATTCTGGAATCTCCTTGACCTTCTCAATTGTCTCAGTTGGAAGTAATTTAGCAGGAGAGCTATCATGATGAAAATTTCTCAGATCATCGATGATGATGTTTGCAAATTCCATCATAACTTGGGTTCTGAGATTAAAAACTCGAAAACCACAACTATCAGATGCATAGCCAAGAAAGATACCTTCATCGCTTTTAGAATAAAGTTTCCCTTTCTGTTCTCAATCTTTCATAATGTAGCACTTACTTCCAAACACTCTGAGATAATGTAGGTTTGGTTTCTTACCGTACCACAACTCATAAGGAGTATTTAGGGTTCTCGACCGGAGGTAGACACGGTTTATCAAATAGCATGTTGTGAACATAACTCTTCCCCCAAACTTCATTGATAAGTTTTTGTTATGGAGCATTACCCTTACCATTTCCTGAATGTTCCTATTCTTCCTTTCTGCAACTCCATTTGCTTGTGGAGTAATGGTGGTGAGTATTGTTGAATAATCCCCAGTTTGTCACAAAATTCAAACACCTTAGTGTCTTTGAATTCCGTTCCACGATCACTTCTAATTTTCTTTAGCTTGCGACCTTGTTGGTTCTGGATTCTATTAACAATAATCTTGAATTCATCAAGGGTTTCATTCTTATGAGCTAAAAACGCCACCCACATGAATCTGGTGTAATCATCTACCATAACTAAAGCATACTTCTTCCCAACAACAGTAGGTTGTTGAATAGGTCCAAAGAGATCCATATGAAGAGATCCATATTAATTCAAGTGGATCTTTAGTGAGAATATCTCGAGATGATTTATGTGGAACTTTCGTTTGTTTACCCTTTTGACAAGCACCACAGACACCCTCAATCTTGGCATTGATTTTGGGAACACCTCTAACAAGTTCTTTGTTGATGATCTTAGTTCGAAGGCGATCATTGATGTGACCAAAACGTTCATGCCAAAGATGATAGATTCCACCTTAGACAAATTGCAACAATTGCTAAACTGAGCATCTAAAAGATAATAGTTATTTTTACCACGAGTTCCCTGAAAATTACTTTTCCAGTTTTGTCTATGATGTCACATCCATTCGCATTGAAGACAACTTTATAGGCTTTCTCAAAAATTTGACTAACAAAAAGAAGATTAGCAGTCATACCTTTAACGTATACTACATCTTGAATTTCAGCACCCCAGGCAGTTTGATCGTCCCCTTCTTGCTTATGTAGCAACAACTCCCATCTCCGAATGTTACCGATCCTCCTTCAAAGTCGTTTGAGTTCACAAACCACGAAAGATATCCAGTCATATGTCAGCTACATCCACTATCAAGAAACCATTAAAAGGGTGAAGTCGATTTTAGAGCAAAAGCTCTCATACTAACACTACTAACCCGATTGGGTTTTCTTGTTAGATTTGTACACCTTTTGAGAGAAGTAAATAGTTGTTCAGTTTTCTTGTGAAGATCACTAGCAACCTTTAAACTTTTCTTGAAGGCAATACACGTATGTTGAAAATGATTATGAGAACCACAAAACATACATGAACCAACATCAACAAACTCATTTGAGAGATTCTGAGTCACATCAGGTTTCACCAAGCCTAAACCTCGCTTATCTCCTGACTTCCGGCAATTCTTCATGGAAGAATTGAAGGAGTTATTCAGATCCATAGAAGTAACTTTGATAGACTTCAAATCCTTATAATTTGCAATCTCTACAACAAGATAAAAATTGATCCGGATTTGTTCTTCCAACTTCTTTTGGAGAATTACTAGCTCTTCATAACGTTCTCGAAGACCAGAGTTTTTGATATAAATTCCGCAATGAAGACCATCAATTTTCCTTATCAATTGTTGTTTTTCTCGACAAAGATTTTTGATGATTTTTTCTAGATCAACACACTCAACCTCATCGATGGTTTCTAGAACACACTCGGAGTTGAGTAGATCTAATTCTGGTGAAGTGTTTATAGAGACTTTACTATCCATAGAGTCAGATTGCTAGAAACACAAACTTATGAGATCTTAACCGTGTTTGCCCGCTTTGATACCAATTGAAAAACCGGGGGTCTAACAACCACACCCAATATTTCATTTAGGAAATCTGTATGGACTAACTCCAATATATTTCCAAGAGAATCAACGAGACAGTTAGACTCAATCAAGGAAAATACATCCAAGAGTTATATCTCAATTTCTTAAATCAATCTGCAAACGAAACAAAGAAAAAACTGTGAGCCGGATTAATATGAGAAATAACTTGGATGGTACCAAAGACCAATATCCAAGTGTCAATCAATTTCAATCAACAACCAAAGGTTGGATTCACTAATTGATTAAACTACGCACAACCTGTGATATTTCAATTATATAAAAATATAATGCGGAAAAAAAATAACACATACACCAGAAATTTTGTTAACGAGGAAACCGCAAATGCAGATAAACCCCCGGACCTAGTCCAGATTTGAACACCACATTGTATTAAGCCGCCACAGACTATAGCTTACTACAAGTTAACATCGGACTGGAATGCAGTTGAGCCCTAACTAATTTCACACTGATTAAGGTACAGTCGCGTTCCTTACACCTCTTGAACCATGCTGGATTCTGTGTATTTGATTCCCTTAGTTGATCTCACCCACAACTAAGAGTTTCTACGAACCAAAGTCGAAGACTTGATAACCAAATCTGTCTTACACAGAAAAGTATATTGAATAGATAAATTTGTCTCCCACTGAAATACCTACGAGTTTTTGTTCCGGTTTTTAATAAATCAAGGTGAACAGGAACCAATTGATATACCGGACTTATATTCCCGAAGAACAGCCAAGTAATATCAATCACCTCATAATAATCTTAATCATATGGAAGCGAAACAAGATATTGTGGAATCACAAACGATGAGACGAAGATGTTTGTGACTACTTTTTATCTTACCTATCAGAGATTAAATCTCGAGCAAACCTTAGAGAAGATAGTACTCAATACGATAAAACAAAGTAAGAACAGAACATGCAACTACGGAGAAAATAGTTGGTTTGGATTCAGAATCCCAATGAAGTCTTCAAGTCGTTAACCTACAATGGTTTTAGGAAAAACCTAGGTTAAAGGAGAATCGACTCTAATCGTAGCTAGTATCACACATGAGGTGTGGGGATTAGGTTTCCCAGTTGCTAGAGTTCTTCCTTATATAGACTTCAAATCAGGGTCTGCAATCAATGCTACCTTGGTAACAAAGCATTCAATATTCACCTTTAGTAGAAAACCTGGTTAGAGTCAAGCTAATATCTTTCAACCGTTATATCGAACTTAACTTGTTATACACAAATAAAATGTGACTTCGTTTAGATATGAGTAACCGTACCTAAAGATATGCACATAGTTGGATCAACAATAGTTAACCGAAGTTAGCCATATGAACACTTTCATATCAACCTTGTTCATATTAATCACAACTAGTTCAAATGACTCAAATGAAACTAGTTCTAGAGTTGTTCAATTGTTTATATTCTGATTGAAGTATACAAGACACAATTGAAACGAAACCGATTTTGATTCACTCGAATCAATTTATGAACATTATAGCCACGGTTTGCAAAAGATTGCATTACTTAGTATATAAATATAGTTGTTCATGAACAAACCGATTTTAGAACTTAACCCACTCAAGTATGCAAATGGGTACGCATACCTAAGTAGCCGGACTTGGTCTGGGTTCGCCAGTTTGCGAATGGGTACGCATACCATCGTACATGACCAAACTCAGTTTAATTTCCGGACTTGAACTTTTAATCTGGTATGCATACGGGTATACATACTAAGTTCCCGGACTTCAACTATCAAACTAGTACGCATACTATGGTTCCCGGACTTGGAATAACTTGCAACAGTTAGCATATAAGTATGCATATTGTGTTATATCCAATTAATGGTTAGTCGTTCTAAACTCCATGTTAATCATTGAAACATTCTTTGAAGACGGGAATAGCTGTCTCACACAAACTATTAGCTTCAAAGAAATTTTCAAGTGATCAATAGATCAATACGAAATATTTTGAGTCTACATCAAATGAATGTCTCACACAAATCATGTAAGATGTTACCAGGCGATTTTCACATGATCATATTTTGAGTTTCGTCAAGAATAAATATGAACTCGGTTAAAGAGAAAGCTTACCAACACATATTTCGAGAAATATGTAAGCGAGTTAAACTCAGCTCAAAATATCAAATGTGGATAATATAAAGTCTATATATCTATACGACTTTTGTCTCAATAAGAGATATAATAGAAATAGCTTTCTGAGTGATAGATGAGTTTAAGTCTCCACATACCTTTTGTTTATGAAGTTTCACAAGCTCCCCTTAGTAGTTACTCGTCTTCAATCGATAAACACCGTGAAGTCTAAAGCTCAACTACACATTCTGTCCTAATTTGAGACATAGTTTTGGCAACTAAACTTGTATACTAGAAATTAAGACTTATAGTTTTGGAAAGTAAGCTTGACAAACAGGCTTTAGATAGCAACGCTTGCGAGTTCGACCGAGCAGTACTCTAAAAAATGGAGTCTGGCACTTTTTTTTTTTTTTGCAAAATTAATATTAACCAAAACAGCAGCATAGCAGCCATACTGGGAGTGCCTAGATTTTTTTACCAAGAGAAAGCAGTGTTTTCTCTGTCCATAACTGTAAGGACCCTCAAGCTCGTCAACGCTATTAGACTAGTCAAGAGACTATTATCTGATAATAATTCGATTAGTTTAACACGAACGTTAATTAATAGATTAATCTAACAACGATTTAGATACGAAACTAGTACCATTGGATAGATATCGAAAGATTATATGAAATGGACTGCTCGAACGTGTCATTTGAATACTGGACGAAGAAGATATCATCTGAATTGAGTAAAGGGTAAAATAGTCTTTATTCCATTCAACCGACGCGGGCTGCCCCTTATCAAAGAAAGTATGGGTATTAGTATTATCTATTGGTCTTATCTCAAAACCATTCGCAAGAGAAAAACCATTTTCTCTTATCCTTTCTCTTTCTTCTTCTTCTTTCCTCTTCTCCGTTCTTCTTTCTCTGTTCTTCTTCTGTTCGAGTTTTAAGTGATGGAATCGTGTTTGAGAATCAAGCGAAGATGATACAAATCAATCAATGAGTGTTAGTGCTGATGTTTGTTATAGTAGATGATTTAGATTCAATGAAGTGGTGAAACAGAGAATCAAATTAGGGTTTTTGGATTTAGTTTTGAGGTTTGTGGAATTGAGCAGTGTATTGAGTTGCTGACAGATGAAGGTCAATAGGGTTGATGATTAATTGGATTTATGAAGTTGTTTTGGTGCTTGAATCAAGAATTAGGGTTTCATAGGAATAACTTAGAGAAATTATAGAAGATGAAATTGAAGGTTTAAGTGGCAAACTAAGAATGGGTTTTGATTGAATTGAAGTTTCGAAGTTGATTCGGTGATGAATCAGGGTTGGTGTTTTGTTCTTCCCCAATTTATGAGTTTGGGTTGATGATGAAGTAATAATTCAGAGAGAAGTTGGGGTTTCCATTTGAACTGGGGATAATTGATGATCCTGTGATGACATGTTGATGAACTGAATCAAGGTGAAGAGAAATTGGTTTTGGCAGACGGTGGTGGTCTTGAGATGATTTCTCTGTTGAGCCAAGGGAAGCAATAGTTTCCTGTGTGAGACTGTTATGAGGTAATATCTCTTCTAATCTGTTTAATGAAGTTATTTAGTATCTTTGATTGAGTATGTATAGTTGATAATTGAGCTAAGGCCTGAGTTGGGTATGAAGTGAAGTGTGATTGTTGTTTTGAGTTACAAAGAATTGTTGTATGTTGAATTGAAGTTCAGTATGGTAGAATTGAAGTTCTTATGGTTTGGGTATTTTGAGTATATGATGTATGAATGAGGGTTACAGGTAGTGGTGCTGTTATTATTGCTGCCGTGGTGTTGGGGAATGCATGGAAGGAGTTGGAGGTTTGCTAATAGAGGATTAGCGGTGAACTGTAGTGGATGGTGGAGTGACAGATGGTTTTGTGTTAGTAAATGGTTTGAGTGATTGAGTGACTCCGAGTTGCAGGTGTAGTTGGA
Source organism: Papaver somniferum (assembly GCF_003573695.1). NCBI lineage: Eukaryota > Viridiplantae > Streptophyta > Magnoliopsida > Ranunculales > Papaveraceae > Papaver > Papaver somniferum. Next base: position 51,558,729 of record NC_039365.1, read on the forward strand.
TGCTAATGCAAAATGTGGTCGTTATGGTGGTTGTATTGTATGAACTGGTGGTGTTGAAATGATTAAATCCAGAACTGTGTGTGATGGTAGAGATGACGGTGCAGACAATGCGTGAAATGGTGGAATTCTTGAATACTGAAGATGTGCAGAGTAGAGTGTTGATGTTATGGTTGAAGTTAGTGGCAGTTTAGTGGAATCGTGTTGTTGCAGGGGAGATGCAAGTGCAGAACATGGATGTTGGAGTTATACTTGAGCTGAAATGGGTAGTGAGTGAACTAGCGTAGGAAGAATGAGATAGTGAAGATGTAAATAGTGGTTGTATGGTTGTAGATGGCAGCTTCAGTGAAGTCTTGCATATGATGTTGCGGGTAAGCCGAGTTTATTTTTGAGAATGAGTTTTGAAGTTGTATTGAATTTATAGCATTGTATAATTTGGTATAGTTGTGTTTTGATCATATGAATAGAATCAGATTAATTTTATTATGGTAACTACAATAGGATTAGGCTGTTAGTCATCCTAGTCAGTCTATCTGACTTAATATGTGTAACTGACTTAAAGTATTTTGACTGAGTTAGCTCAATGACTAAACCTGACCAGATTGACTCAGTGAACCTTGACTGAGTTGGTTTCTTTGACCATTGACCCTGGACGTTGACCTTTGACTGACGTTGATTGTTAGTTAACCTGTGACCGTTAGGTTGACTGTTAGAGACCGTTAGTTGATCCTAGTGGACCAGACGTTGTGTAATGGGCTTGGTTAGAGAACTTGGGCTTAGGAATAGTTATCTTATAGTGACATATTAGACCTGTGTAGTCTGAATTAGCATTTGGTTCCTTCTACAAAGTTTTAGATGTTCTTGAGACTTAACTAATGGATTACAAAACCAACCTAATTGAATTAGTAAACCTTAGTTATGCTAAAGATATATAATCAAAAGGTGTAAAGTCATAAATGGGCTTAGAACCATTATATAGACTTGTATGATTTTTGTGTGAGCCATCTTGGCTAGATTCTTAGAGTTATTGTATGATTAACAGTTAGTCTATATTAACAACGATCGATTCAAGGATGAACTAGTGGATCGTAGATCTCGAGGTAGGTGTGGCTTGTCATCAAAAGAGGTGGGAATACATTTGATTATTTGGTAACCATTATTGTTTTCCTTTACAATAGTTTATGTTTAACAAACTCATGTATTTCTGTTTGTGCATTCTATGCATTGTTTAACTTGTTTTACGATAATTATGTTGATTCTGTTAATCTTTCCATGGTTTGGAAAGGACCCGTAATGTGTTGTGGTCAATATGAATTGTTATGGGAAATAAGAATTTCCACGTGTGGTATATAGGATACGCTCCTTCACATTTATACCTAGAGCTTTTATGATATATTGGTCGACAGTTTGCGAGTTCGGAATTGTCGACATCCATATTTACGATTAGGTGTGGATTTGCGAGTTCGGAATTGCACAACCATAGTATACATTGTTTGAAGAAGGAGTTTGTCCATATACATGTTTGTTTACTTCTGTGAGGATATGCTCTTTCACATTTATATCTACATGAATTCAGCTTTTATGCTTATATCGGTCGACAGTTTGCGAGTTCGGAATTGTCGACATCCATATTTACGATTAGGTATGAATTTGCGAGTTCGGAATTGCACAACCATAGTATACATTGTTTGAAGAAAGAGATTGTCCATATTCGTGTTTGTGTATCTCAGTGACTTGGTCACTATTTAATGTCTGGAAAAACATTATTGTTTTTCTTAATCTTGTTTATGATTACTTAGAAGTTAAATATTAATTATTCCCACTTTCAGTTTTCAGAGACAGATTAGAGTTGCGTAGCGAAAGCCACAAGTGTTGACTCTGTTAATTAGTTAACTTTTGCTATGTTTATTATGTTGTTTATTGTATCTGTAAACCAATTGACTATTGTACATGTATCATTTGAGAGAAGTTCATGTATATATATTCTGAGCGGGGTTAGTTTGGGATACGTTTTGTAGCAGATTTCTTAATTGAATGTTTAAGTATTTGAATTAGATTCGTAGTGCCTCTTTATTTAGTTAATCTCTTGGATTAGTCAGCTGCTAGCTTAGGGGGCGCTACAGTGTTGGTATCAGAGCTCACTATTAGATCTTATATGGGAAACAATAGATAATAGCCAGTGCCAGATAGATTATTAGATTAATGTCTAGATGGGTTGGATTGTGAGATAAATCTTAATCACTAAAAGCTATTAATAATTAAAATAATTATTTGATTGATTTGTTTGTTTGTTTATGTAATGAAATAAAAATTGTAGGGTATACCAATAAATTTAGCTGATATGGATTTGAGAATAATTGATCTAAATAGTATGAACAGGTACACAATTTAATACTAAAAATAGTAACATTAGTATTATGGGTAAATCTTGAAAGTCACATATATATATTTTTTAAGCACCTTGACTTATATGTAGGGTCAATAATTTATTATCACAAAAATGTTAATAATATTTTTAGGATTCAATAATAATTGGAAGATTAGTTAGAATAAGAGTTCGACCATCCATGTTAATAATAAAAGTATTATTATAATAATTATAGGCTAGTAACAACAAAATGTAATTTTTATTAATACTACAACTTAAGGATTATTTAGAAATAATATAAAAATTAATTACGATTAACTTTTATCGGCCTAAGAAATAAGAAATAAATGTTATAATGATAATAAAATATTAATACCAAACGATTATGACAAATTGTTAGTGGTTATTTATTATATCCAGTCACATAATGAAATAAACAAATAGATACATTGAAAATAATATGTAATAATTTAGATAACTAAATTGTTTAAAATGTTGTGAACTATTTATATATTTTACAAAATAAATTATAATACTTACACTAATTACGATAAAATTTTAGAGACTAATTAATTTTATAAATTAATAATTAGTTAATCCAGCACTGGGGAATAGTGAAGGTTGTGTTTTCTCTGTTCGTAGGAAGGCATTGTTGGGATTGGCCAACCTTGACAGGGCAACTGCATTCAGAGATGACCGATCATAGAAGCTTAGTATTAATCTTTAGGAAACCGATGGATATAAATTCACTTAGAAATAAATTCGTAGGAATCTCCTTTGTAATTAGAGAAAAGTACTTTATAAGATAGAAATTAGTGTAAGAAACTTAGACTTCCATATTTTATAGAACTTAAAACCAACATAGTTGAACCTAGAGCCACAAATTTTAGTGGTAGAAAGCCATATAAGTTTGTGCTTTGTTTTATGTTGTTTGTGCGTAGACAAGAGATGGTATTATTCTATAAGGTGGGGAGTTTTTTTGAAGACCAGAAGGATGGTTTGATTTTCGAGGACGAAAATGAATGAGGTGGGGAGAATGTAAGGATCCTCAAGCTCGTCAACGCTATTAGACTAGTCAAGAGACTATTATTTGATAATAATTCGATTAGTCTAACACGAACGTTAATTAATAGATTAATATAACAACGATTTAGATACGAAACTAGTACCATTGGATATATATCGAAAAGTTATACGAAATGGACTGCTCGAACGTGTCATTTGAATACTGGACGAAGAAGATATCATCTGAATTGAGTAAAGGGTAAAATAATCTTTATGCCATTTAACCGACCCGGGCAGCCCCTTATCAAAGAAAGTATGGGTATTAGTATTATCCATTGGTCATATCTCAAAACCATTCGCAAGAGAAAAACCATTTTCTCTTATCCTTTCTCTTTCTTCTTCTTCTTTCCTTTTCTCCGTTCTTCTTCCTCTGTTCTTCTTCTGTTCGAGTTTTAAGTGATGGAATCGTGTTTGAGAATCAAGCGAAGACGATACAAATCAATCAATGAGTGTTAGTGCTGATGTTTGTTATAGTAGATGATTTAGATTCAATGAAGTGGTGAAACAGAGAATCAAATTAGGGTTTTTGGATTTAGTTTTGAGGTTTGTGGAATTGAGCAGTGTATTGAGTTGCTGACAGATGAAGGTTAATAGGGTTGATGATTAATTGGATTTATGAAGTTGTTTTGGTGCTTGAATCAATAATTAGGGTTTCATATGAATAACTTAGAGAAATTATAGAAGATGAAATTGAAGGTTTAAGTGGCAAACTAAGAATGGGTTTTGATTGAATTGAAGTTTCTAAGTTGATTCGGTGATGAATCAGGGTTGGTGTTCTGTTCTTCCCCAATTTATGAGTTTGGGTTGATGATGAAGTAATAATTCAGAGAGAAGTTGGGGTTTCTATTTGAACTGGGGATAATTGATGATCCTGTGATGACATGTTGATGAACTGAATCAAGGTGAAGAGAAGTTGGTTTTGGCAGACGGTGGTGGTCTTGAGATGATTTCTCTGTTGAGCCAAGGGAAGCAATAGTTTCCTGTGTGAGACTGTTATGAGGTAATATCTCTTCTAATATGTTTAATGAAGTTATTTAGTATCTTTGATTGAGTATGTATAGTTGATAATTGAGCTAAGGCCTGAGTTGGATATGAAGTGAAGTTTGATTGTTGGTTTGAGTTACAGAGAATTGTTGTATGTTGAATTGAAGTTCAGTATGGTAGAATTAAAGTTCTTATGGTTTGGGTATTTTGAGTATATGATATATGAATGAGGGTTACAGGTAGTGGTGCTGTTATTATTGCTGCCGTGGTGTTCGGGAATGCATGGAAGGAGTTGGAGGTTTTCTAATAGAGGATTGGTGGTGAACTGTAGTGGATGGTGGAGTGGAAGATGGTTTTGTGTTAGTAAATGGTTTGAGTTATTGAGTGACTCCGAGTTGCAGGTGTAGTTGGATGCTAATGCAAAATGTGGTCGTTATGGTGGTTGTATTGTATGAACTGGTGGTGTTGAAATGATTAAATCCAGAACTGTATGTGATGGTAGAGATGACGGTGCAGACAATGCGTGAAATGGTGGAATTCTTGAATACTGAAGATGTGCAGAGTAGAGTGTTGATGTTATGGTTGAAGTTATGTATATATATTCGGAGTAGGGTTAGTTTTGGGATAAGTTTTGTAGCAGATTTCTTAATTGAATGTTTAAGTATTTGAATTAGATTCGTAGTGCCTCTTTATTTAGTTAATCTCTTGGATTAGTCAGCTGCTAGCTCAGGGGGCGCTACAATAACTCCACATATAAACCAGGAAAGTTAACCAAACTGAGGCATGAAAAGAACTTTCCTTGTCCGGACTAAACCAACGAAACCAATCGTGAAGCCGTAACTCTTGATTTTCTATTTTCCAAGTTTCACCATCACGCACATGAAGTTTATCATCTTCTATTGATAACTTGATAGTAAAAAAAACCTTGTTTATAGGTGTGAACTTTACCTTACCAGGCCCTAACTTCCATTGATTTTCCAAAGAGTTTTTGACCTCCGTAAATTTTAAAGCCCTAAAATCTAGTCTTCATATAAGACTATGATTCCAAGTAGCGCAACCTTTTTCAAAAAATTCTAACGGAAGCTCCATTGAAGGTTTAGCATCATCAAAAGTAGGGTTAGGGAGACTACCAATATCAATACTGGTGGTATTCAAAGTTTTTTTCCTTTTAACCATATCAGCAAACGAGAGAACCATGTTACTAGAACTCGGAACATGGTTTTCACCCATTATCGATCATCCAAAGATGATCAAACAATGGAGAAACGTGAGAAAAAAAAATTAGAAACCCTAAGAAAAAACCCAAGGAAAAAATCGCCAGAGCATCTCTTAATTGCTGGTAATTAATGTATCTAAAATAAAAACCCTTAATTAAAAGATTCTTAATTTATTTCGGCACAAAATCACCTTGAGTACTAAGAAATATCTTTGAACAATAAATGATAATATTTACTACTCGTGTTCAAAGCAAGTTGACATCTTTTCACTGCAAATCCTTATTTCATATTTACATGGATTTGCATTCTTGGAATCGATTATACCACACTTCCAAATAAGTTTAGAATTGGTACACCTGTATTCCAAAACTACTATGTGATTGATCAAATACCAAATCACATACATGGGTTTAATCGATTCTACCAATCACTAAGATCGGTTATACTTACATATAAAAACACTTGTGATCGGTCACACCAGTCACTAGGATCGGTTACACTGGTTACAAGGATCAGTTCCATCTACACATGGCATTACTTGTGATCGGTAACACTAGTTACCAGGACCGGTAACCAATTACAAGGATCGGTCACACCAACTACCAGGATCGGTCACACCAATCACAAGGATCGGTCACACCAATCACAAGGATCGATCATACCATCACATGGTGATTACCTAGGATCGGTTACACCAGTTAATAAAAATTAGTCATACCAAATCATAAGTCAGGCATTGTGATTAGTTATACCAAGAGACATAACCAAAGTTAAGATCGGTTCTACCATCTCACACATATTGGTCATCCAAAGATTTACAATGAATAGCCGGATCAATAAGACCAATGATTTCCCTTTTTGATTCACGAAACAAGTTCATGAATGTACTTCCTTTAAACAAATGTAAAACATTTTTTCCTAGGATGAAATCTTCACCATAACCCATTCACATAATCATAACAATATATACAAGATTATGTCGATGTCATATCTACGAAGTTCAAAAGATAAGCATTATACTGCATAGTCTAATTCCCTAACACTATGATCATACTATTATGATCATGTCACATCGCTAGAGTATTATACAATATGTACAGTATATACACCTTCGCAGTTATGTATTCAATATAGCACCACTTGAAAGATATGTTAGGAATGAAATAATTCAAGTCAATATTACTAACCTCAAGCGGAAGGATGATGTCGTCGTTGTAGTTCGCTACTTCTTCATATTCTTCAGGTCTTCAGAATAATACTTGTATGTATCGACATTTTTATACTTTCTAGTCTAACCTAAACGAAGTTGACTCTAGTATTTAATCAAGCGACTCTTGATGAGTTTTGATACTAAAATATGACAACCAAACTTGACATACCAACGCTTGGTGAGTTCAACCGAACTATTCTCTAACAATCTCCCTCGTTGTCAATTTTAGTGACATAACTCTTATTACATATGGATAAGCAAATTAAAAAAGAATTCATTTTACATACGCTTGATTCCAAGTTTCAACAACACAATAACCTGTATATATTCAATCAATAACTCCTTAGTCAATGCTTTACTCTTTCGTTAGATATATAACGTTTAAGCACAATTGTCCTTTCCTTAGTGATAAAAAATCACTTGTTTACTCCATATATTTCTCCCCCTTTTTGTCACAAAATGATAAAGCTTAGAGCAAATAAAGGACAAACAGAAAGGATCTTACAAATCTAAAAGACTTGTAAACAACCTATAAGAGTGAAGCACGAAGGTTTCACATACCACTTTAGATAACCAATATTAAAACCGAAACTATAAAGTGATTTAGTTTCAATATGTTATCAAGGAAACAATTTCCCGAAGCAATTTTCCCTAATAGTTTAACAAATCGACTAAGAAACTTAATTTCCTTGTTAAATCGATTGTCTATGTACAATCGCTTATTTCGATAAGACCAAAATAGATATCAAAATTAACTTTATTTCTTTCATCAGGCTCTAATTATTCGTATAATAACTTAGACCTTTCCCTTTAGACGTGACAAACACTAGGTTAGTTAAGTAGTTTTTCTTGTCAAGGCATTCGATTAAACTTGAATAACCGATTCCTCCAATTTGATAAGTTTAACTAAGATCATAATTAACTTCGTTTCTCATATCCGAAATCAATTGGACTAAACAAATGATCCTGTATTTTTGTTAAGCCTAAAAAATACATACAAACAAAATAAATTGAGCTGCGTAATTATTTTCTTAACCAGAAGTAATTGAAACAAACATAAACATTATGGCACCGCAATTGCACTGAATTTCGTTAAGCAAAAACACTTGATACCCAACAATAAAGAAGATACCAAACAATAAGCCAAATAAATTGACACAATTTTTCTTAACTGAAAACAATTGAATCACACACACATCCATACACAATATAATGGAACATATCAATTGTACAGAAATTTTGTTAAGCAAAAGCAAAATATATACAATATAAACAGGCTTTTCTTAAACAGGAAAATGATTAACTAACAGATTCGTTACCTCAAATTCCGTAGCCTCTTCTCGCCAGAAAGATATATCATTAAGCGCAAGTTCAAATAAGAACTTTCCCCAAGTGTGTTGTCATCTTCTCGCAAGAACAAAAGAACAAAAACAAGAGCAATCTTTACCAGAGAAAGGTTGAATCGGTTACAACTAATGTGTGCCAATATAAGAAGTTGAAAATCCGAAACACATATGTTATGCTAAACACAACTCATGTAAACACAAAGTGATTCAACATATTGTGACTTTTCACATATGAGTTCCAATCGGAACACCTTATGATCCTTTCATAAAGCCTACCAACATGGGCTAGAACTTAATCCGCTAAATCAAAAAGCCACACAAATCATAAGGGTTACATCATATGAGATCGAATATTAAGGTTAATGAAAAACCGAAATCAGACATCCCATAAACCTAAAACACATAGAAATATATTATAAGCATTCATTCACAGGCTATGTAACCGGTTACTATCAATAGAAAAATTATAAAATAATAATTTTATTCATAAATCATTGATAGTTTTTATTCAACTAGGCCTTACACAAGTATTAATACATTGAGTAGCCTAATTTTAAATAAGAGTTTACTCTTATTTTTGCTTTGCATGCCTTTTCAGAGAATTCCTTCAGTAGGTTCTCATCTTCTGTTAGATTCCTTTTACAGTAATCTAACCCTCTCTTATATTCTGCATAATCTTCAGGCCACCTATGATTAGCAATATGATGCTCATACCCAGAGATTCCCATCTTGGCAGCAGCAATATCATCTTTGAGTAAATCTCTTCTTCCAATGAGTTCCATTGTTCCTTCGAACATGCTCGAAGCAATGACTTTTGAGAAAGTTGTCTTAATAGAAAAAGAACAATATTCAGAACATAGTTCATATTTCTCTTTCTCAAAATATGTGGAGATTGACTCGAGAATTCTCTCAATCTTTTCCACACAAAAATCACAGGCAACATCACTACATTCTCTTTCCTTCACTAAGAAATAAATAATATGTAGTACTTTTGAACGGGGTACAGAACTGCAAGAGTTAATTACATCCGAAATTTCTTATGTTAAGTTTTCCTCACTCTCTACATAAGGAGAGAGCATTGTACAATATCACAGGGTTATTTTACGAAAGATTGATATTGTATGAAGAAGAACAAGACCGAAATCATTTGTATTCATAGCCTTTTCAAAAGGTTTACGAAGGAGACCTTCAAATTTCGGAAGTGATATAAATAAGAAAAGTCTTCTTTTGATTACTTAATAATCAAAGCTCATCTTATGTATGCAAACATATTTATTTTGTTATATATTATATTATTTTATTTTATTTTTGAAAAACGCATACCAATAAGATTTGAGGAATCAAAGATTCCTGATTGACTTCCTTTTTTGTTTTCCACTTTGCAGCAGATCGTCGAAAGATATATGTGTATCAATATCACTGGATGTCTTTAAATCATCTTTGAGTCTAATAATTAGACGTTCATAGTCATCTTTATCTAGGATCAAAATATGATTGTTTTTCTTAGTGTTTACTTTAGATGACCTCTTTTTGGATTTCACATCAGACTTGGGAATCCACATGTAAGTGGATTTAGGATGAAGATATTTCATCTCTTGCAACGTTGCACTTTTCCAAGCTGAAAATCAGATCTCATATTCCTGTTGACAAAGGCATTACCCTTTTTTTATCATTGTTCCTTTTAGGAATACTCCTTGTAGGATAGGAATGTGAACTATAAGAATAATTCCTTTGTCTCATAATAGGACAATGGTGACCTGAGTTCTTGTTAGAGATAAATTTACTCAATTCTTTTGAAACAAAATATAGCGCATCCTGCATCTTTCGAATTTTACAACTCCTTTGCATATTATCTCTATTTCCACAGTAATAACTATTAGAGCATTGCTCGATCAAACTCACATGCGTTGCTATCTCAAGCATGTTTGTCAATGTTAGTGATCAACACTATAAGTCTTGATTTATAGTCTACTATAGCTAAGTCTCGGACTAGGATAGAAAGTGTAGTTGAGCTCAAGGACTTCATGGCGATTCATTATACAAGATGAAGAACTACACAAGGAACCGGTGGAACTTCTCGACAAAAAGGTATGTGAAGACTTGAACTTATCTGTCACTTAAAAGTCTATCTACTCTATCTCCTACTTCTTGAGACAAAAAGTCGTATGCTATGTATATAGACTTAGATTATACACATTTGGTATTTCGAGCCGAGTATACCTCGCCTATTTATATCTCGAAATATATGTCGGTAAGATTTTCTCTTCGACCATGTTTATCTTTACCTAGTGACGAAAGTCATGATATGTTTCAATCACTTTAAGAATTACTTTGACGAGAAATGGTGTAACAACTATATAACGTCCTCTAAGAATGTTTCAATGATTTTAATGAGAGCTTAAATTACATAACCAATGATGGACATAAGTATTGTTGTGCAAACACATATGTGCATAAGTCTTATCCCTTGAACCAAAGTTTGTGAACTTTGTTGATCAAGAGAAATCGGAAGAATGGCTTGCCGCCAAGTCCGCGAACTACCGAACTTCTCATCCGAGAAATTCAGCTGGAGTTGACAAACTAGTTGCATGAGTACTAGTCCGCGAACCAAGTCCGCGAACCCAGTCTGCGAACCGGCGGAAAGTCTTTGCCGATATTTTCTGCTTGAGTTTGTAAACTCTGTCCGGTTGCTTAAGTCCGCGAACCTAGTCCGCGAACTTAAGAAGGTTATATATCTGAAGATGATTTCTGAACTTAAACTTAGAAAGACTAAGGAATGCAATTTGCAAACCGTGGATGTAAAGTTCATGAACCGATTCGAGTGAATCAAATCATCTTTGCTTCAATTGTGTCTTGTGTAGTACATAAGATTTCCTTGCAATTGAACAACTCTCTAACTAGTTCATTTGAGTCATTTGAACTAGTTATGGTGAACAAGAATATGGTTGGTATGAAATGCTCATATGGCTAACCTTTTGGTTAACTATAGTTGAACCAACAATGTACACGTTTGGGTACGGTTAACAAAAAGCGTGCATTTCATTTGTCTATAACAATCTAAGTTTTCGATCTGACGGTTGAGAAATATTATCTTGAATCTAAATCAGGTTTTCATCTAACGGTGGATATTGTTTGCTTTGTGACCAAGGCGAAACCCTGATTTGAAAGACTATATAAGGGGACATCTAGTAACTCTGCAAAGCTAGTCCCCACACCTCACGTGTGATACTAGTTTGCGTGCTAGAGTCGGTTCTCCTTTAACCTTTGGTTTTCTTCTTCTAAAACCAGGTTAACGACTTAAAGACTTCATTGGGATTGTGAAGCCAGACCGGTACTACTTTTCTCGTACTTGTGTGATATGATCTTGCATCTTCTATCGTACGAGTACAATCAGATTGATTGGCTTGAGATTGATATCTCCGATAGGCAAGATATAAAAGTAATCACAAACATCTTCGTCTCACTGTTTGTGATTCCGCAACATCTTGTTTCGCTACCATACGATTAAGATTGTTGTGAGGTGATTGATTTATCTAGGCCGTTATTCGGGAATATAAGTCCGGATTATCAATTGGTTCATGTTCACCTTGATTATTATCAAAAGACGGAACAAAAACTTTAGGGTTTTTCTGTGGGAGACAGATTGATCCTTTGATAGACTTGTCTGTGGGAGACAGATTTGTTTATTGTCAAAGCCTGCGATTTTGGGTCGTAACAACTCTTAGTTGTGGGTGAGATCATCTAAGGAAATCAAGTGCCTAGTATCCTGCAGGGATCAGAGGCGTAGGGAATACAACTGTACCTTGGATCAGTGGGAGACTGATTGGGGTTCAACTACAGCCCAGTTCGAAGTTAGATTGGAGTAGGCTAGTGTCTGTAGCGGCTTAGTATAGTGTGTGTTCAATGTGGACTAGGTCCCGGGGTTTTTCTGCATTTGCGGTTTCCTCGTTGACAAAATTTCTGGTGTCTGTGTTATTTCAATTTCCGCATTATATTGTTTTATCTTTATAATTGAAATAATACAGGTTGTGCGTCAGATCATCAATTAGAGTAATCCAAACTTTGGTTGTTGATTGTCATTTATTGATCCTTGGATATTGGTCTTTGGTACCATCCAAGTTATTCCTTGTATTTGATTAGTACTCGCAGTTTCTGTTTGAGGAAATCAAATCAAGAGAGAGAGATATAAACTCGTTGATGTACTTTTAATTGATTGAGTCTTGTTGATTCTCTTAAAAGTATATTCGAATTTGTCCATACATATTGCTAAGCGAAATATTGGGTGGTGTTTTTAGACCCCCGCTTTTTCAATTGGTATCAGAGCAGGCAAACACGTTCAAGACCTTACAAGTCTGTGTATGTAGCGATCTGACTCTATGTACATGAGTACTATCTCTGATAAACGTGTCACCAGAAATAAAAGTTTTATCTCGTCTAACTCTATTAAAGAGAAAGGTTCCTCAATCTCGAATATAAATGAATCTTCTGTACTGACGAGACAGACAAACACTGACATGTGAGATCCCGATTACCCTTCAAATGAACGGGATTCAGCTGAAGAGAGTGAATTGATTCTAAATATTGTTAGAATACAAGCTGATAGATTCAATCGGTTTAAGCACCATGTCAATGTTCTACTTGGTGAAATAATAGATTGCAAATCCAAAGGTAATAATGAAGTTCACTCTTCGTGTACGTCTCTTGAAGCTAGCCTTATAAGAGATGCCTTGGAAATTGAACATCGCTTGAGTAAGCTCTCTATTCAAGGATGCTCAAAGTAATCTAATATGCCAAATACTTCTGACACAACTAAAGATGGTTCATGCTCAGAAGTAAAAACGGATGCCATCACTCAAGGATGCTGCACATCTAATGGAGGGAAGAAATCCTCTAACGATGATATTAAGACTGTATTATCTAATCATTCTGATGATCAGAAAGTATGTCTTGTCTGTGAGACAAAGAGTTCTGTTAGACGAAAGGGAACCTCTAGGTTGAAGAAAAACTCATTGGTTAAACTTTAAGGCACCTTAGATTTAATTCTTAAAGGTGTAACTGACATTCGTATTACTAAACCAATTGGTTTTCGTACCTACCCTGTGTATGTTACCAGTAAAGTCAGTTCAATGAGTTCCTCGAACACTCAAGAACAAAACAGACGTCTTAATAAACATCATCTAAAGGAAGACCATGTCATGGTCTCTGAAAATAACGCTGCTCCTGTGGAGAAAGGAAGTTCCGAAGAAAGAAGAAAAATTGATAAAATGAGGGATAATCTGAAAAACATAATTAAAGGGTATAAAGAATTCTTCAACAGGTTGTCTTCCTCCTCAAACCAAAAGTCTTCTGGTAAGAACTCAAACTATTTCTCGTATTTTGATGACAGTAAGTTTTATGATAATTTCTCACATAAAAAGGAGTCCCTCTCTAGATTCAGGAGGAAAAAGAGACTTGACTATAAACACAAATCTCTTGATGAGCTTGTGGCTCATACTTTGCTAATTAATCACAAGGTTTGAAGAGCTTACTTATAAAAACCCTGTTGAGTAAGATGTGTTAATGGTCAGGTATACTTTTGGCATCAGCGTCTGTTGAGTTGAGCTATCTTCTTATCGTCCATAGCTAAGCTATTTTTTGCAAACTTCTGTGCTTAAAGTATTGTTTGTGTCTAAAGTGTCATTTTCTTTAGGAAGTCTTCTTTTGAATCTTGTTTCTTGCTACAACTATGCTCAAAAGTGCTTTTCCATGTTTTGGAGTTTTTCAAGCCTTGTTTTTGTAGTAAAAGTTTGTTTTGGGCTTTTATTCTTCCGGGTCATGTTGTACTCGAACGGATACCCTTGTTCTGGAAGGAGCCAACTGTTTAAGAAAACCCTAGAATCCCTTCCTCAGGAAACCCTTAAATACTTACCTATTTAGTTGCAAGAGTCACGTACACATACTCTAGGTTGGTTTCTGGGTTGTCAAGAATGTCTTCTTCTTCATATTGCTATGGTGGTTTTGCAAGAGGATTACTTGACAAAGGTGTTGTTGAGTCCAAGAAGAAAAGAACCCTTATAGATGAAGATCATCCTAATGCTTCATGCTATTTTTCCTATGTTCATGAGGATGCTGAAAAGGATGATATGATTTCTGCTGAAGTTGTTCATGACTTTCTTAAGTACTTTGGGGAAGAAAAACAAGAGCTCATTGTTACTATGAAAAATCTTGATGCATTGAAAACTGAGTTGGAAAAGGTGACTGCTGACCTTGGTCTCATAAAGTCTTACATCAATGATCTTTGCAAAGAGAATCACCTCTCTGATGCTGCAATGAATGCTTTTGTTCACAAGCTGAAAGACCTGATAATCTCATGAGGATTCTGAACCATTCATATGATCTTAGTTCGTGTTCGGAATAGCACTGGAGTCGGTTTTCCTTTATCTTGTGTTATTTGTTGCCCAGTATGTCTTCTTTTTGGTTTAGTTGGAAGAATAACTAGTGCTTTGAATAGCAATGATTGTGACTACACATAGATATTATTTTTCATCTTCTTGTTCTTTTTTTTAGGTTTATTGGTTTAAATTCTAAAAATAATTGGAGGATGATGTTTTTGCAGTATTAATCTTTATGATTTGTTATATTGCAATTTGTTATAGGATTGATGTTTACGTCCGTGAACTATGTTCGTCCCATACTTTTTCAAAAGTAAAGTCGTTCGTGTTCCGTATTCACGTACTGGTAAAAGAATGAATGGACTTTTGACATATACAAAAGTTAAGCCTATATTGTCAATTATTTGATGGAAGATAGGTTAAAATATTTTGTGTTCAGGGATTGTGTCTATTAAATATCGTTATGCAAATAGTGATGGAAGATAGAATGAATCCTTGTGTATTCCACAATATTGATCTTCACTGATCCATATTTTATGTAATACTGTGAAGATCCATAATGTGTCTTATGTTGAGCACGATACAACCAAGTTGATTAATTTTTGATTAGCTTTGTTGGTTGTTCCGTAAGGTACTTTATGATTGAGCATTTTTGAACTAAATTAATCATCTTGTTTGGTTATTTAGTTATTGCTCCATAAGTCTTTTTATGTTGAGCAAAACAAATGACATTAATTGATTACTTTTGTAATTAGTTTGGTTGTGTATTCCAATTAGATTAATTATGGGTTCTCTTGTAATTAATCTAGTTGAGTATTTTTCATACTCCGTAAGATTCCTCTTATATTGAGTATATGAACGACTATCCTATTCATTTTCTAATGGTTATGTTAGTCGTATGCTCCGTAAGTCCTGTTATGTCGAGCACTATCAATTAAGTTGATCACTTTTGTGTTTAATTTGATTGTGTATTCCGATTAAATTAATCATGGGTTTACTTGTGATTAATTTGATTGAGTTTTTGGATATAGAAAATCATTCTCATGGTTTTTGGTGTCCAATAAAAATCCTTCTTTTCTTTTGAAATTAAGGTCGCTCTTGTTGTTCCCTTGGGAATGACATCAAATGGGGGAGAGTTCTTTTGAACTTGTGCTTAATGGTCATATCTTGAGGGGTGTGCGGCTGTGGAATTTTAGAGGGGTTATCTTGTATCTTTAAACTTCTTGATGAATACTATTAGATTCAGCTATATGATTGCATCTAAATTAGATGGTATGTATTGTTTTTCTTTTAGTCATGAAATGTCTCTTACAGAAATTTCATTATGATCTCGTTCTTGTACCTTTGCCAATTTTATTGACAAAAAGGGGGAGAATTAATTTGTAGTTCACACTACAAATACATATGGTTTTCGGATCATTGTGTAAGGGGGAGTGGTTTCCATGTGAGATGGAGTATGTGATACATGTAACCATAGTATTATTGTTGAAGTTGTGATACAATTGGACTTTGACACTGTGTAATAATACTATGACATTGTATAACAATGATCGAGACCGATGCTTTCTCATTGTTATAGCTACGGATCTTCAACAACGGTGATGCTAACCTTTGGGATCATTGGAGTACTTGGAAGTGACGAAGATTTCGAGGAATGTTGAAGATTACACATGTGGAATATGATCTACTAAAGTTTCTTTATCTTTTTTGTATTCCATATGTATTGATAGTTTTGTCACTAAAATTGACAAAGGGGGAGATTGTTAGAGCATTGCTCGGTCGAACTCGCATGCGTTGCTATTTCAAGCATGTTTGTCAATGTTAGTGATCAAAACTATAAGTCTTGATTTCTAGTCTACTATAGCTAAGTCTCTAACAATAAGAAGAACTACTCAAGGAACCGGTGGAACTTCTCGACAAAAAGGTATGTGAAGACTTGAACTTATCTGTCACTCAAAAGTCTATCTACTCTATCTCCTACTTCTTGAGACAAAAAGTCGTATGCTATATATATAGACTTAGATTATACACATTTGGTATTTCGAGCCGAGTATACCTCGCCTATCTATATCTCGAAATATGTGTTGGTAAGCTTTTCGCTTCGACCATGTTTATCTTTACCTAGTGACGAAAGTCATGATATGTTTCAATCACTTTGAAAATTGCTTTGATGAGAAATGGTGTAACAACTATATAACGTCCTCTAAGAATGTTTCAGCGATTGGAATGAGAGTTTAGATAACATAAACAATGATAGACATAAGTATTGTTGTAGAAACACATATGTGCATAAGTCCTATCTCTTGAACCAAAGTTTGCGAACTTTGTTGATCAAGAGAAACCGGAAGAATGGCCTGTTGACAAGTCCGCGAACTCATTCCACGAACTGCCAGACTTCTCATCCCGAGAAATTCCGCTGGAGTTGACAAAATAGTTGCGTGAGTACCAGTCCGCGAACCAGCGGAAAGTCTTTGCCGAGATTTTCTGCTTGAGTTTGTAAACTCTGTCCGGTTGCTTAAGTCCGCGAACCTAGTGTGCGAACTTAAGAAGGTTATATATTTGAAGATGATTTCTGAACTTAAACTTATAAAGACTAAGGAATGCAATTTTCAAACCGTGGATATAAAGTTCATGAACCGATTCGAGTGAATCAAATCATCTTTGCTTCAATTGTGTTTTGTGTAGTATATAGGATTTCCTTGCAATTGAACAACTCCCTAACTAGTTCATTTGAGTCATTTGAACTAGTTATGGTGAACAAGAATATGGTTGGTATGAAATGCTCATATGGCTAACCTTTTGGTTAACTATTGTTGAACCAACAATGTACACGTTTGGGTACGGTTAACAAACCTAGAAGCGTGCATTTCATTTGTGTATAACAAGCTAAGTTTTCGATCTGACGGTTGAGAAATATTAGCTTGAATCTAAATCAGGTTTTCATCAAACGGTGGATATTATTTGCTTTGAGACCAAGGCGAAACCCTGATTTGAAAGACTATATAAGGGGACATCTAGTAACTCTGCAAAACTAATCCCCACACCTCATGTGTGATATTAGTTTGCGTGCTAGAGTCGGTTCTCCTTTAACCTTTGGTTTTCTTCTTCTAAAACCAGGTTAACGACTTAAAGACTTCATTGGGATTATGAAGCCAGACCGGTACTACTTTTCTCGTAGTTGTGTGATATGATCTTGCATCTTTTATCGTACGAGTACAATCATATTGATTGTCTTGAGATTGATATCTCCGATAGGAAAGATATAAAAATAATCACAAACATCTTCGTCTCATTGTTTGTGATTCCGCAACATCTTGTTTCGCTACTATACGATTAATATTGTTGTGAGGTGATTGATTTATCTAGGTTGTTCTTCGGGAATATAAGACCGGATTATCAATTGGTTCATGTTCACCTTGATTATTATCAAAAGACGGAACAAAAACTTTAGATTTTTTCTAAAGGAGACAGATTGATCCTTTGATAGACTTGTCTGTGGGAGACAAATTTGTTTATTGTCAAAGCTTGCGATTTTGGGTCGTAGAAACTCTTAGTTGTGGGTGAGATCAACTAAGGGAATCAAGTGCGTAGTATCCTGCTGGTATCAGAGGCGTAGGGAGTACAACTGTACCTTGGATCAGTGGGAGACTGATTGGGGTTCAACTACAGTCTAGTCCGAAGTTAGCTTGGAGTAGGCTAGTGACTCTAGCGGCTTAATACAGTGTGTGTTCAATCTGGACTAGGTCCCGGGGTTTTTCTGCATTTGCGGTTTCCTATTAACGAAATTTCCGGTGTCTGTGTTATTTCAATTTCCGCATTATATTGTTTTATCTTTATAATTGAAATAATACAGGTTGTGTGTTAGATCATCAATTAGAGTAATCCAACCTTTGGTTGTTGATTGTCATTGATTGATCCTTGGATATTGGTCTTTGGTACCATCCAAGTTATTACTTGTATTTGATTAGTACTCGCAGTTTTTGTTTGAGGAAATCAAATCAAGAAAGAGAGATATAAACTCGTTGATGTTGTTAAAGCATTGCTCGGTTGAACTCACCAAGCATTTGTATGTCAAGTTTGGTTGTCATATTTTAGTGAATCAAAATTCATGTTAAGAGTCGCTTGATTATGTGCTAGAGTTAAACTTCGCATAGGTTAGCTTGAAAGCATTAGGATATGAGACATTACAAGTATTGCGAAGTCTTGAAGATGTGAAGAAGCAATGAGCTACAACGACAACAATCATCCTTCCACTTGAGGTTAGTGATATTTGACTTGAACTCTTTTATTCCCTGACGTATCTTTCAAGTCGTGCATATTGAAAACATAATTGCGAAGCATATGGACTCTAGATAGACATAGTATCAAGGATTACAATACGAGGTTTATTGCTTAACCATTAAACTTTGTAGATAAGACATCACCATAATCATTTGAATGTTATTGTGATTATGTATGGGTATGAGGTGAGCATTTCATCCTAGGGAACAATGTTTACATGTGTTCTAAGGAAGTAAGTTCATAAACTTGTTTGTGAACCGAAAAGGAAATTGCCAGGAGTTATTAGTTTTGTTATTCATTCCATATCTTATGAACAACCAATATGTGTGATAGAGTACGTTCGTGTTGTGTTCTTGGTAGAACTATTCACAAAGTCCTGACTTTTGTATTGGTGTAAATTTTATTGGTAAAACCAGTCTTAAGTAATCACCTGTGGTATGATCGGATTATGTCTGCCTTGGGGAAAGGGAACCGATCCTAGTATGGGAAAGGGAACCGATCCTTGTAAGTGAAAGGGAACCGATCCTTGTAAGGGGTGCAGTACATCAAGGGGAACCGATCCTTGTATGGGGTGCAACAAAGTTTATAGCAGAAAAGGGAACCGATCCTATGGACATGTGCAACACATATAAGTTAGATACCATATATATGTGGGGAACCGATACTAGTACCTAGTCAACCGAATCTTTGAGAAGCTAGTGTGACTATGAGTAGTACTCATATGGAGGTAGAACCAAAACTTGTTTTGGTAGAACGGTTAAACCCATGATTGTGATTGAATGTTGGTTTGATCAATCACATAGTTCTTGAAAGTCAGATGAACCAATTCTAAACTTGTTTGAAGTATGGCAAATCGGTTTCAAGGTTGTAAGTGTGAAAGAGAACTTACAAAGTAAAGATGTCGACAAACTTTGAACACGTGATGTGAATGTTTATTTCTATAATTGTTCAAAGATATTCCTTAACGTCTAAGGGAAGAGAATCCCAGGATCGAAACATAAGAAAGTTAAGAATCTTTTAATTAAGGTTATTAATTTTACTTTGTAGGGAAATTACAGAATTAGTAATGTGCATTTACTAATTAGATTTTTCGAGAGATTTCGATTGTTATTTTTGGACAGAGCATTTCCAGGAATTATGAAAACCGAATCTGTGCTTTTATGAATATCTTGAGAATATTTTCGGTTTTGGAAATTTCTTGGTGTCCAAACTTCCTTGTCTATAAATACACGAAGTTTGCCTTTTTAGCAAACTAATCCTTCGTAACAACAGACTTCCTATTTTGTCTTTGTTACTGATGTAGCCTCCTATCGGAGAGGAGAGTAATCTAAATAGGTGAAATATCTTTCGGCTGCTCGTTTTAAAGTCTTCTTTGGGATTGAGAATCTCTAGCGCGACCCGTTGGTGGGAAACTAGATAATTGCGGTTTATCTTTGTTTTCGATTGATTTGATTGACTAACGGTGGTTGAAATCTGATTGCACCTAGTTTGTTTTTTCTTGAGAATCTTCTCTTCTGATATAAGATTCACTCAAACTAGTTCAGAGTTTCGACATGGATCTTTAGACTGTTGTTAGTTCTAAAGACGATCTTGTGATAATCCATTGTTAACAGACTCCTTTTTGTGTGTAATTGATCACAAGAGATTCAAGTGATTGTGTGCAGGTTTTTATTGAAGATTTAAGAAGATTTGAAGATAAAGAAGATATTGAAGATCTGACTTGGGTTTTATAATCTTTGGTGTGCACAATACTTGTTTGGGTAAAAGAGGATCCAATTAATAATCGGTTTATCCTTGTGGTAGATTGGATTGATTAATTGAGTAGATCGGCATCAACACGGTTCTTCAGATTAAAGGTGTTGTTGGCTTAATCTTAATTGATTACCTTCGGGTGATTAAACATAAGATAAATCTAGACCCGACGAAGGAGTTTATGTTGAGATAAACGGAAGAGCCTTTGTCTGACTCATATCACTTGGTTGAATAGAGTTGATACCAAACAGATTTCTTGTTCCTTTACTGTTTGGAATACGAACCAAAGGGATTGTTCCAAGTACATGACTTATTCATAAGTTGGAGGCGTGGGAATACAGACGGAACTAGGTGAACTATAAGGTTAGCTTGGTCTCAACTATACGAATTTAGTGTAATTTTGTGTAGCGGCTTAATCCCGGGAGTATTCAATTCTGGACTAGGTCCCGAGGTTTTTCTGCATTTGCGGTTTCCTCGCTAACAAAATCTAGCCGTGTCATTTAATTTTATTTTCCGCATTATAATTGTTTTATTATAATTAAAGTAAATTACACAAACTTTAATTCCTATTTAGTTGATAGCAATCCTATTGTGTTTGGTTAAGTCCGAACCTTTATATCAAGTAAACATGCTTCGTTGTTATATTGTCTCGATCTATTATCCATAGACGATCACACGAAGTGTGAACCGATTAGTTGTATTGTTCGACTCATCTATAGACAATCACTTTTGGAGTTAGGACTTATAGGTAGGAAAAGTTTTAGCTTGAGGTATATTTGGGTACCCTCGCCTTTTCACTTGGTATCAGAACAGGCAAACACGAAAAGATCTAACAATATGTGTTTGGTGTGATCCAACCTATAAGAATTGAATCTATGTCAGATTCAGTTAATGTTATGCAAGAGTTTGAATGCTCAAAAGTTGAAGATGTTTATACTTCGTTGACTCATGATCCAGGAGTAACGGAAACATCTATGTCTTTTTCTGAGGAAAAAGAAGATGCTGATAAAGAGTTGGTAAAACTCCTAAAGCCAATACAATATCTGTCTTCCAAAGTGTTTATTTTAAAGACAGAGTCGAATCTTCTTAAGCAGGAGATCAGATAAAAAGACATTCAACTGAACTGTCTAACCAAAGAGAAAATGGATCTCGCTGTCAAACTAGAAGCTCTTGGTAAATCTCTTACAGATAAAGAGACACATCCTATGATTCTGACTAATGATGCTGTTGTGATTTCTTCTGATGAGGAAACTAAAAGTCCTTTCTCGACTTTTACAGATTGTGACAAAACCGGGTTAATCACATCTGAAACAGATCAAGATGATGGTAGTTTGCCTAACTACATCAAGTTAAAAGAGGACGAGAAACCAGTTTCTAGATCTACTGATGATCAAACGAAATCTTGTCCAAAGGAAACTTTGAACCGATTCCGTGTTGACCCTAAGGAATACAATTTTCAGTCACTTGACAGGAAACTTATACTTCTTCAACATACGGTGGTAAAATTTTTGAAAGAAGTTTCTTGTCTTAAAAAATGAAAGATTATTCCTCAGTAAAAAGACAGATTATACTACATCCCAATAAGATCAACTCAAAGGAGTCAGAGGAAAGAGTTGATAATCGCTTCTGGAAAAAGGTTTCTCCACACCCATATCGAAACGGTTCTGGTTTTGATGAGGAACGATTTCAGAAGGAAATGAAAGAGCGACTCTGCTAAAGGAAACAATCACGAATTTCCGATAGTTGTTTCAGATGATCACATTAATGTGAATAATAAGGAAGTCCTTAGAATGAGAAAATCTTATGAAAATCTCATTGAAAGAATTAAGAGAGATCTAGCTATCTCCGTGAATTCTCACATTAGTACAGTTTCTCCACATGATCATATCTCTAGAGTTAGAAAAGATCATCATCTTGGGAGAAAATATCTTGGGAAGAAATTCCCTAAAAGAAACATGAACTATGTTTCTGATATTCACTGTAAGCTTGAAAAAGCTTATTCCGATGCAACTTAGTTGTATCGCAATTGTGCATTCTCATACCTTCTGTGCTCCTAATATTGGATGAGAAAAGCACATAAATGGAAAGGGGCACATATTAAAGAAAGTTTTTAGTAATAAGAGGATTCTGGAATATCTTTTGATTATACTAAAAGAAGAAGTTCGAAAAAACATATATGTATATATTTTCGAAAAACCCTGGTTCAAAAATAATAAATTCTCTATGGAGTTTATTGTCTTTCCTTGATAAAGATGTATCCTATAACTCGCAGTGTTATAAGGAGTGATAGAAAGGAAGCTCGAAAAGTAAGAAACATTCAAGGGTTTGTCCCATATCGAAGAATCGGGAAGATTATCTCAAGAAGCGTGTCTGATAATAACTCTGATAAATCTCAAAAAGAAATTAGTCTCTTTGCGATCGATGATTCAGAATCTACCAAGTGGTTCTCCACTGATGGTATTCATGAAGCTAAGCATGGGTTTGATGAACTCATAAGAAGTCTTTTCTCCTTGATGCAAGAACGAGATGGACTAAAAGAAAGTTTAGAAGAGGCAAAGAGTGATCTTGCTAACTTGAAGCTTAGGTTGGAAGATCTTATAAAATTTAAAGTGGTTGCGGACAAGTCTCTTGAGACATGCTTTAAGAGTTTGAACACTGAAGAGACCTCGGTGAACAACAAGAGCACCATTGAAGATTAAGTGATGCGCTGCAATACTTAATCTAGTATAATAGACATCAATTTTTGATTTCTTTCATTGATTGTATTGGTCTATTATGAATAAAATTATTTGATTAGTAATTTTTCTTGTGATAGTTTTCGGTTTACATAGCCTGTGCTTAATTGCTTTTATCTTATTGCGATGTATGTTTATGGGATGTTTGATTTCGGTTTTACTACCTTGATATTCGATCTCATATATTGTGAACCCTCATGATTTGGGTGACTTTTTGATTTAGAGGGATTAAGTTCCAGCCCTAGTAGGTAGGCTTTATTAAAGGATTATGAGGGGTTCTAATAGAAACAGTATGTGAAAAAGTCACAATATGTTGAATCCGTTGTGGTTTAGCATAAAAGCATATGTGTTTCGACGGTTTTCAACTTTTGCTTGCAATTGTTAAAACCAGTTTTCAACCTTTCTCTGGTAAAGGTTGAGGTGTGTTGTTATTCTTTTGTTTATGCATAAGGATGACAACGTGGTGATATTTCGATATCAATTCTCCCTGGACGAAGATGCAATCATATTGGAGAAGTGGATGTGAAATTGGAGGTAACAATCTTGTTAGTTAATTGTTTTCTTGTTTAAGAAAAGCCTGAGTTTATATTATATATATTTGTCGCCTTTGCTTAACAAAATTTAGGTTCAATTGATATTTATTCCATGATGTGTGTGTGGATGTGTGTTTCAATTGGTTCCTGTTAAGAAAAACTATTGTTATCTTGCTTTATTGTGTGGTATCAATCGTTTAGGCTTACAAATTTTCGGTACAATTGATGTGTGTGTGATTCAATTGGTTCCGGTTAAGAAAAACTATTGTTATCTTGCTTTTGTATAGTATCAATGGTTTAGGATTACAAAATTGCGGTGCAATTGCGGTGCTTTTAATGTCTATGATTGTTTCAATTGCTTCCGGTTGAGGTGAATAATTATGCAAGTTGATTTATTTTGGTTTGTATGAATTATCTATGGCTTAACGAAATAATATGTGTACGGGATGAGTTGTTTAGTCCAATTCGATTCCGGATAAGAAACTAAGTTAATTTTGATCTTAGTTTGTCTTATCAAAGTAAGGTTTCGGTTATTCAAGTCTAAACGAATGCCTAAACAAAGAAATGCTAGTTAACTAACCTAGTATTTGGTTTGTTTAAAATTGAAAGGTCTAAGTTTATGGATAATTAGAACCTGATGAGAAAAATGGAGTTTATCTTTATTTTGGTCTTATCAAATTAAGCGGTTGTTTTGAATAATCAGTTTAGCAAAGGAACTAATATGATTAGTTGTTTTTGGTTTGCTAAACTAAGTGGGAAAAATTGTTTCGGGTAATTGTTTCCTTGGTAACATACCAAAATAAGACTACTTGTAGTTTCGGATTTGATATTGGTTATCAGAATGTGATGTGTGGAACCCTCGTGCCTAACTCTACGAGTTTGCAAGTCTATTCTGAGATTTGTAAGATTCTTTTCGTGTTGTCTTTTACTTTTTCGTTTCTTTGTCATTTTTGTGACAAAAAGGGGGAGAAATATATGGAGAAAACAAGTGATACTGGCATTGATTTTATATTAATTGGTATCACTAAGGAAAAGAACATTGGTACTTGAATGTTTTATCTAACGAAAGAGTGAAAGCACAGACTAAGGGGGAGTAACATGTCATATGAATTGGTATAACAAAGACTGCGGTTTAACAAAGCTAATACTCTTTTTCTTTGTTATTATAATGTCAACAACGGTATTTTCAAGGATTTAATGTAAGCAGTTTTACTGTGCTGTTGAATCAGGAATCAAGCGGAGTGTAATGAATTCTTGTAATTTGTTTATCCATATGACGTGAGAGTTTGGTCACTAAAATTGACAAAGGGGGAGATTGTTAGAGCATTGCTCGGTTGAACCCACCAAGCGTTGGTATGTCAAGTTTGGTTGTCATATTTTAGTGAATCAAAACTCATGTTAAGAGTCGCTTGATTATGTACTAGAGTTAAACTTCGTACAGGTTAGCTTGAAAGCATTAGGATATGAGACATTACAAGTATTGCGAAGTCTTGAAGATGTGAAGAAGCAAGGAGCTACAATGACAACAATCATCCTTCCACTTGAGGTTAGTGATATTTGACTTGAACTGTTTCATTCCCTAACGTATCTTTCAAGTCGTGCATATTGAAAACATAACTGCGAAGCATATGAACTCTAGATAGACATAGTATTAAGGAATACAATACGAGGTTTATTTCTTAACTATTAAACTTTGTAGATAAGACATATCCATAATCATTTGAATGTTATTGTGATTATGTATGGTATGAGGTGAGAATTTCATCCTAGGGAACAATGTTTACATGTGTTCTAAGGAAGTAAGTTCATAAACTTGTTTGTGAACCGAAAAGGAAATTGCCAGGAGTTATTGGGTTGTTATTGCATATATTATGAACAACCAATATGTGTGATATAGTATAAACGCTCACAACTTGTTGTTTTCTTGGTAAAACTATTCACAAAGTCCTGACTTTTGTATTGGTATAACTTTTATTAGTAAAACCAATCTTAAGTAATCACCTGTGGTATGATCGGATTATGTCTTCCTTGGTAAAGGGAACCGATCCTAGTAAGGGAAAGGGAACTGATCCTAGTAAGGGAAAGGGAACCGATCCCTGTAAAGGGTACATTACATCAAGGGGAACCGATCCTTGTATGGGGTGCAACAAGGTTTATAGCAGAAAGGGGAACCGATCCTATGGACATGTGCAACACATATAAGTTAGATACCATATATATGTGGGGAACCGATCCTAGTACCTACTCAACCGAATCTTTGGGAAGCTAGTGTGACTATGCGTAGTACTCACATGGAGGTAGAACTGAAACTTGTTTTGGTAGAACCGTTAAACCCATGATTGTGATTGAATGTTGGTTTGATCAATCACATAGTTCTTGAAAGTCATATAAACCAATTCTAAACTTGTTTGGAAGTGTAGCAAATCGGTTTCAAGGTTGTAAGTGTGAAAGAGAACTCACAAAGTAAAGACGTCGACAAACTTTGAACACGTGATGTGAATGTTTATTTTTATAATTGTTCAAAGATATTCCTTAACGGCTAAGGGAAGAGAATCCCAGGATCGAAACATAAGAAAGTTAAGAATATTTTAATTAAGGTTATTAATTTTACTTTGTAGGGAAATTACAGAATTAGTAATGTGCATTTACTAATTAGATTTTCCGAGATATTTCGATTTTTATTTTTGGACAGAGCATTTCCAGGAATTATGAAAACCGAATCTATGCTTTTATGAATATCTTGAGAATATTTTCGGTTTTGGAAATTCCTTGGTGTCCAAACTTCCTTGTCTATAAATACACGAAGTTTGCCTTTCTAGCAAACTAATCCTTCGTAACAATAAACTTCATGTTTTGTCTTTGTTACAGGTGTAGCCTCCTATCGGAGAGGAGAGTAATCTAATTAGGTGAAATATCTTACGGCCGCTCGTTTAAAGTCTTCTTTGGGATTGAGAAGCTCTAACGCGACCCGTTGGTGGGAAACTAGATAATTGCGGTTTATCTTTATTCTTGATTGATTTGATTGACTAACGGTAGTTGAAATCTGATTGCAACTAGTTTGTTTCTTCTTGAGAATCTTATCTTCTGATATAAGTTTCACTCAAACTAGTTCAGAGTTTCGACAGGGATCTTTAGACTGTTGTTAGTTCTAAAGACGATCTTGTGATAATCCATTGTTAACAGACTCCGTTCTGTGCGTGATTGATCACAAGAGATTCAAGTGATTGTGTGCAGGTTTTTATTGAAGATTTAAGAAGATTTGAAGACAAAGAAGACATTGAAGATCTGACTTGGGTTTTATAATCTTTGGTGTGCACAATACTTGTTTGGGTAAAAGAGGATCCAATTAATAATCGGTTTATCCTTGTGGTAGATTGGATTGATTAATTGAGTAGATCGGCATCAACACGGTTCTTACGATTAAAGGTGTTATTGTCTTAATCTTAATTGATTACCTTCGGGTGATTAAACATAAGATAGATCTAGACCCGACGAAGGAGTTTATGTTGAGATAAATGGAAGAGCCTTTGTCTGACTCATATCACTTGGTTGAATAGAGTTGATACCAAACAAATTTCTTGTTCCTTTACTGTTTGGAATACGAACCAAAGGGATTGTTCCAAGTACGTGACTTATTCATAAGTTGGAGGCATGGGAATATATACGGAACTAGGTGACCTATAGGGTTAGTTACTTGGTCTCAACTATACGAAGTTAGTGTAATTTTGTGTAGCGGCTTAATCCTGAGAGTATTCAATTCTGGACTAGGTCCCGAGGTTTTTATGCATTTGCGTTTTCCTCGTTAACAAAATCTTGCCGTGTCATTTACTTTTATTTTCCGCATTATAATTGTTTTATTATAATTAAAGTAAATTACACAAACGTTAATTCCTATTTACTTAATAAGAAATCCTATTTTGTTTGGTTAAGTCCGAACCTTTATATCAAGTAAACATACTTCGTTGTTATATTGTCTCGATCTTGTATCCATAGACGATCACATGAAGTGTGAACCGATTAGTTGTATTGTCTCGACTCAGTCTATAGACAATCACTTTCGGAGAAAGGAATCATAGGTAGAAATTTTTTTAGCTTGAGGTATATTTGGGTACCCTCGCCTTTTCAGATGTACTTTTCATTGATTGAGTCTTGTCGATTCTGTTAAAAGTATATTCGAGTTTGTCCATACATATTGCTAAGCGAAATATTGGGTGGTGTTGTTAGACCCCAACTTTTTCAATAACAATGCTTATTTAAAGGAGTACTGTAAGTTTTAGGATTACCTTTGTGAGATGTTCTGAACTTTTGTGCAGACTGAACTTTAATCTTTGAAGGCTTCCCATGATTACTTGTATAAATGTTCTCTACTAGAATCTTACTCGAATTTCTTTGGTAGATCAGGACCTTCAGTAGGTTTGGGTTGATCCTCTAGTGTGGGAGAACTTGCAGACTTTACAAATCTTATTACCTTGTTGATTGAAAAAGTAGTGATTCCTTGATATCCGAAGCCACACATATCACCATGACTTTTTCTAGTTTCAACAAAGATGATAAATTGATTGTGCTATCATTGAGCCTTTTTAATTTTGCAACTTCCTCTTCCAAGGACTTGACTTTATCAAGAGCGTTGACAAGGTCGACCTTAAGAAGGTTTTCTTTGGAATAAACAGACTCCTCCTTTTCTTCACACATTATATGTTGAGAATTAATCCTTACTTCAGTTTCAACAAGCTTCTTATTCAACAGATAATGTTTCCTGTAGAGATTCTCATAATCAAGAGTTTTTGAGTTCAGGATTTCTCTGCAGTCCTTCATAAGATATCGAGAATTCTGATATCCATAGTAAAAGCCAGAGAAAATCTTTCTCAGTTTCCTAATTTCTCTGCAGAGAGAAGTAAGAACTCCAACAACATCTGAGGTGGATAACCTTTTTGTAGAAACAACACCTAACAGTGAAGAAAATACAAAGATATATTCTTTTACATCTTGATCAATTTCCGAGTCACCATCTTCGGAAATTTCATCAAGTTGTTTTTCAAGGCAAGTTTGCCAGTCATCAGAATCTTCATTATGTTGATCACTTTGTTTAGTAGATTCACTGAGGATGACTTTATTAGGTGTTGATTCTTCATCTTATTTTTCGTTAACTGAATCATTTACAGGTTTAACTGTAACCATTTTGATTCAAATATTATAGGTTGGATTGCACCAAACAAAGATAGTTAGATCTTTTCGTGTTTGCCTGCTCTGATACCAAATGAAAAGACAAGGGTACCCAAATACACCACAATCTTTTATTTATCAACCTATAAGTCCTCTTACCAAGTGTGATCGTCTATGGACAAAGTCGAGACAATACAACAACTTCGGTATTCACACTTTGTATGATCGTCTATGGACACGAGATCGAGACAATACAACAATAAGATAACTTGTGTGATTGAATATGGATACAAGATCGAGAGGATATGATAATCAAATTAAAGTGTGATACTTGATAATAGGTTCGTTAATAACCAAACTCTATAGGATCACTATCAAGTATAACAGAGTTAACGTATATATGTATTTTACTTCAATATAATAAACAATTATAATGTGGAAATCTAAGTAAAAGACACAACAAGATTTTGTTAACGAGGAAACCGAAAATGTGGAAAAACCTCGGGACCTGGTCCAGTTTTGAGTACTCTCAGAATTAAGCCGCTATACAAAATCTAAACCAACTTCGTATAGTTGAGACCAAGCAGACTACCCCTAGCTACTTAGTTCCCTCGGTATCCTTGCGCCTTCGACTTCTAGAGTCACACACGTCCTTTGGATCGTATTCCAAACAACAAAGGAAGAATCTGTTTGGTAACCACTCTAATCAATCTTTGCTACAAGATATAGATGAGTTGTTGAAAAGGGCTCTTATGTTTAATCTAATAAACTCATTTTTCTGGTTAGATTAATCTAATTTTAACTACCTAAATAGTCAAGTATAGATTCACACTCAATCAAAATAAATCTCAAATTGATATATTGAGAATTCCGATCTCACACAACTAATCAATCGAATAAATCTGATTCTAGTTGGATCCCAGCCGATCAAGGTTTGTGCACACAAATTCACAAGATACGAAAACCAATAAGAAATCTTCTCAGTCTTCAAATCTTCTTTAATCTTCAATAACCTGCACACAACACCACTTGAATATCTTGTGATCAATCATGCACATAACAAAGTCTGTTAACAATGGATTATCACAAGTTGTCTTAAGTTCTACAAACAGTTCTAAAGATCCCGTTGTTAATGGTGGTTTTTAGTTCAGGGTTAAAATTGTAAAACCTAGAATTTAATGTGCCGTCACTCTGTAAAGAAACGGAGCCATGTAAAAGTGGTGAGTGATTTAACCTCTCCACTGGCGCATTTATTGAGCGACTCAATATATATTCTCATGAAATTTATCCAGACTGGTGCATGTAGCAACAATCCCAGACACTATAAATTTCGGCACCTTGCCTGTGCTATTCAATTAATATAAGTTTCTTTGAATGCTTTCTGTGCTATGTTCCTCGACCGAACCCTTAATATTGATATGTCATGACAATTTTGTTCACTCGCAGCAGAGTAACAAGAATTTCCAAATATCAAGGTTAAGGTCCTCCCATAAAGTATTCAAACGGAAAACATACTGCTTTCTGGAAATAAACTTAAAGAACTCCGTGTCAACACATAGTATTCAATCAATTTTGTGAAAATTCACAAAATTCAAATATTAACCTAATTTACAAAATTAGGGTTTTGCGCCCTGCGCCATATATTAGACCCCGTTGGTCGAAACAAAGCCTTGGCAGACTAGGCAATTAATCCGTCGTGGATTAGTAGGTGCAGAGTACCACCTAAAATCAGAAATCAAGGAATAAAGGAGTCGCGGAGAAGGAGCAGCAACAAAAGAAGGTGTGACCACGACATAGGCCAGTCGGCGCCACTTGTAAGTGGTCGCACCCCATGTTTCCCAACCGGCCCTTATCTCCTGTCGACCAATCAGGTCGCTTTAAACCTGCCACACTCCCATGAGTTGTGGCTGGGCCCATACTTTCCGGCCCTATTCCCCATCGACCAATCAGGTCGCGTTAAATCTACCACACGCACCAGAAGTGTGGCCACGCCCATGCTTGGCCGGCCCTTTCTTTTTATTGACCAATCAGGTTGCTCTAAACCTGCCACAACATTAAGAGAGGTGGTCTTGCGTCAAGTGTTTGGATTCACAAAGCCAGCGCCCGCGCCAACATGCCAATGGTATGCCAATCGAGCATGCCAAACAATCATGCAAAACGAGCATGCCAAGCGCACATGCCAAACGTGCCACTTTACCGTAGTAGCACGCCAAACGCGCCAACGCGACATGAATAGCGCACCTACGTGCCAACCCACATTCTGTTCGTGGCCAACACCATAACAGACTTCAACGTGGTTCTCCTAGACAGTAGCACGACCTTTCTCTAGTGGCGATGGATGAAACCCTAATTTCCAGTCGTGGCGTAAATTATGCCACTTCGGGCCCCACAACATGCCATGAGACGTGCGGACTTAGGAAACCCTAATAAAGGCGCCATACCATAGCCACTCATGGCAATACTTGCTCCTGTGGCCATTTCCACATGATGGCCTGGCTATGGTTCCTTTGGCGTGGCTCTGGCATCACTTGCACAAAACGCCATTGTGCCACGGTCACATGCGACATGCCGCATGTGCTAATTAGGGTTTTGGCATGCCAAACCCTAATTTAGGCAAAGTTGCTACGCCAACCAAGACAAATAATGTTCCACATAACATTGGGATTGATGGGGCTACTGGAACTGATGTTGCCACACCACATTTGAGTCCAACACCAATGTGCCAAAATCTGGCGGCCATGGCTACGCTAGGCGCCACTTGCACCATTGTGCTACTGGCATGCGCTGACCATGCCATCGTGTCACTGGCATGCGCTAAAAGCGTCACTACGCGATTAACATGTATCAATGGCGCCACTGCGCTATTGACAGACGCCAACAGGCTGTGGCCATAATCAATGGCCACCCTTTCTCATGAGATACAATCTTAGCCGTCCAAATTCGCCATGGAATTGACAGGCCTGTGGCAAGTTTCTGGCGACCAGCCAAGACAAGACTAATAACATCATGTGATATTTTCCACGAAAACACTAGAGACACCAAACATGTCACAAACTGGGGGATACTCATCAGGGTATTAGTCTGGCGATTTATAGCGTGCGGTGTGCAACACGCCCATTATAAGAAAGTGTCAGGAAACATGGCAGTTAGTGGTGGCAAGAAGTAATGGGTGTAAACAAATCCGTTTCCTTCATTGTGGAAGCGTGGTTTCTGGCAGTTACACATTACTCCACTCTTCCACCACTCAATCACTCCCACTTCCAACGAGACCAGGGTGCGTTCAATTATGACTTGTATAAATAGGTTTCACCTATTTCCACCAAACTACAAGTTTTGGTCAGAACAACAAAACAATATCCAGAAAACCCAAAAAACTGATAGCTTATATTCCGCAAGCCAGTTCCTATTCTGATACAAGTTATAAAATAGCCACACATTCAGAATTAACCATTCTGGTTTCAACACTTTCTTCGCTTCCCTCCCTAAGACCAACCCTTCTCCTTCATTTTGTGACCGAAGTAAACCTGGAACGACCATTTCTTGGTTTAGGCTAGGATTGTACAGATTGATCTCTCGAATCTAAAGTACTCCCGTGCAGTGCATTTGTTTAGGGTTTAGATTCGTTTCTCATCCGCACACCCAAATTTACCAAAACCAGCAGAAAAAGTTTTCACCCAAAAACAATTGGCGACCATAGTGGGAGATTAAATCTCTCGGTTGCAAAT
Organism: Papaver somniferum; assembly: GCF_003573695.1. Classification (NCBI taxonomy): domain Eukaryota; kingdom Viridiplantae; phylum Streptophyta; class Magnoliopsida; order Ranunculales; family Papaveraceae; genus Papaver; species Papaver somniferum. The sequence goes on from NC_039365.1 coordinate 51,591,476, forward strand.
TCAATTCTCAATTTCATTTCCATCCCGATTGGTCTTAGGCCCAATTCAATAGTTAATTGAAACCCATTTCAGTTAAAGATTCTTTTCAGATGTATTCGGGTCACTCAAACCTTGCAGAAGCAATGAATAGATGGAAGCCAACTACCATGGAAGACATGACAAAAATCAGCAAATGCTTATCCGAAGGATCCCGCCAATTTCAAGAGTAATACGAAGTATGTTGAAAATTTGGCTAAAGCCTGCGCCTCTACCAATGAGGATGCTGACGGAGAACGTAGGCACATCATAAAGGAGCAGCAGAAGAGCGGCCAATTGGATTCTGCCAACACAAAGAGCCAAGAAATTTTCACAAGACCGTGGAGGAGATTTGCCAGGTGCGCCACAACATCTACAAGACAAAGGTAAAAAGCCTGCCTATGAAGCCTTGCTGGAAAACATTTATCTCCAAACCCTCGCAGAAGTTCAAAGAGTAGTTCAACCGCAACCACGACTGATTTGCTGAAAAGATAAGCACCTGAAGAGGAGGAAATATACCAAGACGCTTATGGAAACGAACACTGCATCAATGAACAATATCTAGCTCAGCCACCACGTGTCGCCGTCGCTGACGCATGCCCCTCAAGAGAAATTACCTTTCAGCAATACAGTAGAAGTAAATGGTCCGCTCATGAATCAATGATCGCTCAAGCGTTAGTTCCGCCCTCAAAGAGAGCTTCATGCCAAAATCCTGCAATTTCCGCCAAAGAAACTACTGATGCGGGAGAAGCCAGACTCAAAATATCTACGCTTCCCGTTGCCTATCAGAAGAGTTATAGAGTTACTGGAAATTTGGGTACGAGAGGGAGTAGTCCAACTACCCCCGGTAGGGCGTCCACCAACTGATCATGAGTTGCTAGATTCAAGATATTGCCACTACCACAGGTTTATTCACCATCCTACCAACGAATGCAACGCTCTGAAGCACATTTTCCAGGAAAAGATTGATTCAGGGGAATTACGTCTGGGGATTGGAGGTTCTCCACCTTGACGCAGATCAACATAGAGATGTTACAGAGACAATAAAGGATGACTGGGGTTCTCGCGGCCAGGATTGCGTCACACAATAAACTCTGATTTGCAACCTGAAAATTCAGTTTTGTGGAGATACCCCTAAGCGAATAGAGTATGTGGCCGTATCGAGAGAGAGCAAAAAAGGAATGGCCAACACCAATGTACCATCCGCAAGCGCAGTCAACACGTCCCATGGCGTTACATCCTCAACCACCAACACCAGCAACACCGGAAGCATCCCCTCTGACGTGACGCCTCTTATTAACAGAGCCAGAGCCGCCGCTACTCCTAATATTTCTTCGAGCATGACGCCTCCAATCATCACCAAGGCTGCCACCACTTTTTCGTCAGGACGAGAGACTGGAGGAGCCAAAGAAAACCAACCTTCCCATTAACATTATCGATTTAATGGAGAGACAAGAAGTTCTTGCCAAAACTCAGACGGATATGGCCACAACTCAGAAGGAGCCTCTTCAACGTTTCGCTCCAGAAGCCGTTCCGCTTCAACATTTCGATCCAGGGGCCGCTTCAACGTTTCGCTCCAGGAGCCGCTCCGCTTCAACATTTCGCTCCAAAATCCGCTTCAACGTTCTCTCCAAGTCGCCACTCCTCCCCGCCACTCCTCCCCGCCAAGGATCGTGCCGTAGCCGCCACACTCCTCCCTGTCAAGGATCATGATCACAACCAGCTAAGGTTCGTAATTGTGGCCACTTTTTGATCCATCTCGCCAAAGCTCGTGGCCGTGGATAGTTTACTCGCCTACGCATCCAGCCAATCCCTTTGCATCCATGGACGCCCATGCAATTCCAGCCAACCTATTTTGGTTCCCACGACAATGTAGTCTCTTCTACACTAAGAACTGTTGATGTTCGTTTGTTGATACCATCCAGAGCTTTACCATAGCAACAACCACTACAAAGGTAATCCATACTTCTCCATATTTTAGTTTCACATGGAAGAAGTAATGGAGTCACCAGTACGGATGCAAGATGATATCTTTATCATGGTCAACTCACCGACCATACAAGATAAAAACATGTAAACCAAACTTGGGTATTGAGGCTCTACACGGAATCCCTTCACTGTCAAAGCTCAGGAGACACGGTCAACCCAAAAGTCATAGCCACGACAAGGTCATATACTCTTCAAAGGTGTGATGTAAGGATATCATGACCTCTCCGTCTAGAAGGTGCCTGCAACACTTTATGAGGCCCACGACGGATCCCAAGCCTACTCAGAGTAAACAACTTCAGTGACCGAAGAGAGGTGCGACTTGGGACTGCTCATCGCGGTCCATCCCCGACAACAATCAAGCATTCATGAGATAACTCCAGAGACGCGGATGAAACATTTTTCTCGAAAATACAGAGGGAGCCACGATTAACGACATAAGTCTCTCACTTCTACCTTTTCGTTATCCAGAATATTTCGTCCATGTGACTCCAAACACCCCATCATCACATCCAGGAGAGTACAATGAGCTTGTATCAAATCCCATGGGCGTGGATTCAAGACGATGTAATTAAAGTAGGCTACACTTGGGGACTGAAGCCTTCTTCAGGTTTAGAAGTTTAAACGTAGTCACCACCTTACCAGTCAATGCAGTAGAAGCACATCTTCCGCGAGAAAATATGCTCAGAATAATTACACATGGGAACTACTAGCATGGGATACCTTCACTTCCCTCAGCCAACACTACACCATATCCTAGTTTTAGCAACACTTTGATTCCGGAGGTGTGCAATGGATATAGACGTTGCAAAGTGTGCAACGATTATATCCGGTGCGCGCCAGAAAATACGTTGCACAAAATAGGTAATTTTGATGTATAAATGAAAATTAGTGGTGCAACGTATTATGGCGTATATAACCGTTGTACATCATAGTGTTTTTTTGTAATATTAGGTGTTTCCAAGGGTTTTCTAGTAGTTATTTTCTTTTTAATTTTCTGATATTGGTTGGGGATTTTAATAAAGTGCCACACTTTCAATTTCATGTTTAAGAAAGTGCCACCGTTTTTTTCAGAATTTATTTAGTGCCACACATTTGACCTTTTCCATCCAGTTTTTTTCCAAGCAAAAGTTTACATCCGTTAGTGCATAGGTGGCAGTAATTCAGCTTAGAAAAAGACATTTACACCCTTGAAACATCTCACTACAGTTCATGTCTTCTTTGGGTCATTTCATCGAACAAATAAACCGCGTTGTGCTCATCCAGCAGCAACAACATCATTTGATTCATTTGCACTTCACAACAGATTCTAGTGTCAAAAGCGAAAACAAAGTGCATTTCCATTCACATAGATTTCTATAAGTACAAAGAAGCAATCACACTAACATAAAAAACGATGCGCCTAAACTTACATTTTCCTTATTATGTACTTAAAATCACCACTGAGCAGATTTCAGAACAAAAAAAGAAAACACAAAACTCAAAACATAGCTAGGATACTTGGCAGTATCATCAGTTTCGGTTCCATACCTCCAGGTCCTCCACCAAAACTACCTCCACCTCTAAGAATGCCTCCGTCTGTTCCAAAAATCTCTTCTTCATCTCTTTCATAACCACGCTCATCAGTTCCTAATCTTTTAGTTACTTCTGCTGAATCAGTTACTTTATCCATATTCAGCTGCTGCTCATCTACTTGCAAATTCAGCTGTAACTCACTTCCCTTAGCAACAATCACTAGCACCATCTCATCTTATATGATTCACCATTGCAACTGCATCTTCTGCAATCTCTAATTCAACTCAATCCTATAGCAACAACATTCATATCTGTTTGTCTTTCTCTGCAACCATCACCTTCAGCTCAGCTCAACACATCAGCTCTCCACATTAACATAGCCTCAACATCAATTCCTATCAACTCAGACATCCTAAGATTATCAAGGTCAACAATATCATCCATTTAATTCTTCAATTCAAAATTAATACAATAATTACCTAAACTCTATAACTCATCACAGTAATAGAAATTCAATTCAATTGATTGAAGAAAATTACCTTAGACCCAAACTCTAACCTCTTACAATTAACCAATCTTCACTGCTAGCTCGGTTCGGCTTCAACCAACACCAAATAGCCATCCCAAATCCTTCCCTGAGTTCTTTTCATGAAACCCTATATTTTCACTGCAAACAGAGATTCAATCAATAAATCCTTCTCCCTTCCTCGTAACAGTAAAAACCCATTATCAATTGATCGATTTTGTGATCAATTTCTCACAAACCCAAAATTCTCTTCAGTCAAAATAGTGAGAAAATCAAACCCTACTTTCAATTTCAAACTCAGAAGAAAAATAATGAAAGGAAAATTTCAATCTCAATTTCAAATCCTGATGGAAACCCATTAGTCAGATATGATTAGAAAACAAAAAACCCATTAATCGGACCAAAATCAAAGCCTAATTTCAATTTTAACACAATCTGCAGACCCTAATAGGTTCGATCTACAGCAGCAACTCCATCCTCTTCATCCCGTGCTCAAACAATCACAACAGCATCACCGACAATCAACTCTTAACGTTTCTCTTAAGTTTCTGATATCATAATCACAAAATCTTCTCACGGAAACACGAGAAGAGAAGAACAGGGGAAAGAGGAAGAAGAAAGAACTAACGGGGAAAGATGGCAAATCCATGACTAGTATAATAGGGTTTTCAAGGGTAAATATGTAAATCGCGACAAATTATTTTGACCGAGTCAGCGAAAAAGACCAAATGTGTGGGTCCTGACGGAAAAACTAACAGTTGTGGCATTTAATAAACTCTGAAAAAAACAGTGGCATTTTCTTGAATCGGGATTTGCAAGTGTGTCGGTTTGTTAAAAATCCCATATTGGTTTTAGTTGTTTTATTTATTTCTTTTTCCGAGAAAAACTTAAATCGGTCATAACTTGTTTTTCTTTCTCTCTCTTTCAGAACCCATTTTCAAGCAAAGCAGAAAACCGAGATATTTTTAGGTTTTAGGTGAAAACCTGAAATCAAACTATTTATCTCTTCACGATAATATCCTAATCGAGATCTTCTAAGTCTTTACTTTCTCTCCCAGTCTCTCTTTCAAAACTAATCTTTTTAAACTGAGAATAATCAAGAAATCATAGGTGATTTCGGCCGGAGAAACCGAAAATCAAAACCCTTTCTTTGAAAGTATGATATCCTAATCGAAACCCATATACCAGATATCTAGATCTATCGTGTAGTAGCTTGAATTCATTGGAAACCCTAGAAAATCTATTTTGTTCCTCAAATCAAAAGCAAATCATCAATCTGATATGTTTCCGTGGTTTTATTACCCAACAGTTGGTTGATTCTGACATACTTTATCATCAGGTATAAACCCTTATTTTGTTTCGAATTTTGATGATTTTGGTTGATTTTGACCTAATTCTGTAAATAATATCTCGCATGATTCAGTTCTATGAATTATTAGGTTTAGTTTATTTTGTTTTGTTGAAGTTGTTTTAAATTTAATTTGTGAAGAATCATGTATTTCAGATTTGGCTGCTTTGTTGTATTGGGTGAAGATTTTGTTAATGGATGTTGGCTTTGATGGTGAAGCTGGTGGTTTTGCATCTGTTGATGTTATGGGTGTCTGTTGGTGTTTCTCTTATGTACTCGTAGTGTTGAATTTTTCAGATCTGGAGACACGTGCAGAAGTATTTTCAAAAGCTTCTGAAGAATGGAACCAGTGAACATTTACCACCTCCAATGCCAAAACGAAAAGCAGTTCAACCATACCCACAGAAAGCAGCAAAAATGGTTGAGTGATTGTTTCCTATTAGTCTTTGTAAAGCTTACTAGACTGCAAAATGATTTGTCCCACTAATATTTCGTTAAATTGGAAGTTCCGATGCTACCACAAACCACAGGGGTGTGTCAATCATCTTCAAATCTGTTAGACATCCATCTTCGTTGCTTAAAACAGGACCTTCAGTGTCTTCATAGCCTCAGTTATCCAGTGATGGAATTCTGTTATTGCAAGCTCTTTCTGAATTCTTAAATTACTTAGTTCGGGGTTCTAATTTTTGAAATGTTGTGTTGTTCTCAGATGATACGGAATCTATACAAGGTTGGTATTATCGAATAATTGTTACGGGTTACGGTAGCAGCAATAATAACACTTCGAGTTCATACCCACCTTGTGAAACTAGGGGTTGAGGGAATCATGTCCCTCCATTGCGAGGTGAATCTCTCATGTGTTTGACTTGGAGTGTTGTGTATAAAAATCTGAGTAAAATGAAACAGCTGGTATTGGTTTTTTGTTTTTTGTTGATCCAGCTATACTGGATTTCGCCCAAGTCTACAGCTTTATTGGCAGTGTATTTGACCCTAGCACAAGTAATTACCTGCAGAAACTTAAGGAGATGAATCCAACGACATGGATGCAATTTGCCTTATGAAACCCTATCTTGTCCTAAGATTCATTTTTGCATTTAGCAGATGCTCAAAGTCGGCAATAAGCTGTTTTGTTTCGTACCTCATTCAGGTGTTCTTCTTGATAAGGAAACTCTCTATGAATCTGTCTATTCCTGATTTTGAAGATTAAGTAAGTGCCCTTTTATTTCCTCGGATCCTTCTTCTTTTGGTTGGTCTGGAGGCATCCTTTGTTGTACGCGTATAGTTTACAGAGGCTTTCTTAATGCTTTGAATTTTGTTTGATTACTCTTGCGGAGGAGATTGCTTTCATCTTATTATGTTGACTCCGGTAAGGCTCAACAAGATACTGAAGTGTCATTCATAAACGATAATGAGTCCAAGAATCCAAGAGGTAGATAGATTGAGTGAGTTGGAGATAGAGAGTGGTCAGGTTGTTGTAGTGACCTGCATAAGGACGGAGCTATACAACCATAAGTTGAGATTACTTCTTGGTGTCCGATAACTGATTTTCTGGCTGAGGTATTTCATTGCTGCACTTGAAACCATAAATCCTTGTAGAGTTCATTACATAATATACAAAATTTCTAATATGTTCATAAAAATTGAAATGTGATAAACAGCAAATGTTGTTCAGGTCCCTGTTTTTATAGCTTAAATAACACCTAAGAATCTACGGGGAGCATCAACTACAGTTAATCAGGTAAACTTCAAAAAAAAAATTAGTTCGGTTTTGCTTTTCTTTTGTTTTGTGCAAGTGCTTATACATTAGCTTTTGAATTTTCAGTTGGTGATATGCATTGGCGCATCTCTACCTTCCTATTTGGAACAATGGTCAAATGGCGCACTATAGCACTAATCGGTACGTTAGTGCAGTCATCATTTTATGGTATCCAATGAAAACCTTTGCTAATTCAGGATGGGACTTAATCTACGGGAGTCGTTCCGTGACTGGTACAATTTATAGGGCTCATCTTCATTCCTGAATCTCCTAGATGGCTGGTTAGTCAGATGCTAAGTTGTGTTAAAATGTATATCTTAAAGTTTATGCATTATTAAGTCGTAGGACTTTGAATTGGCACAGGAAAAAGTTGGTAAACTGGAAGCCTTTGAATACTCTCTTCGACGTCTTCGGGGCAACAACGCCAATATATCTGAAGAAGCTGAAGAAATCAGAGTATGTTTATGACCAGACTAATTAGTTTTGAAAAATAATGCATATTTTGAGAGTACCTTTCTGTTCCATAGGGTTATACCGAGACCATCCAGCGACTACCAAAAGCCAAAACCTTGGACTTATTTCAGAGAAAATATGCGCATTCGCTCATTGTAAGCTTTCTTTCGCGTACTAGTTCTTCATTCCAATTAATAAACCTTATAATTCTTGTCTGAATCTTATATGTTGGTCTTGCTTTTGAATTAGGTTGGAGTTGGATTAATGGTCCTAAAACAATTTGGAGGTGTTAATGGAATTGCATTTTACGCGAGTTCAATTTTCGTTTCGGCAGGTAAATAACAACTGATAACTAAATGCGTTCAATTGTTATTGGAGTCACACTCCTATCTTGTGGTTCTCTTTTTGCTAGGATTTTCTTCGGGTAATGTTGGAACTATAGCAATGGTTGCAGTTCAGGTCATTTCATTTCTTTTAGCAGTAATTCAAATTCCAAATTCATTTGTCATATCATTTTTTTAACGAAGTGTTGTTTACTTTATGCAGATATCCATGCAAACATTAGGTGTACTTTTAATGGATAAATCCGGGAGAAGGCCACTCCTTACGGTAGGATATTGCCATTCTTGTTCAGATTATTAGATTCTGATAATGATGGAGTAAAACATAACTTATACTTTATCTACAACGATTTCAAGATTTCTGTAGCTGGAACTTGCTTGGGTTGTTTCCTAGCAGGATTGTCGTTTCCCATCCAATAGAGTTGTTGACCGCTGGGAGCAATCAGTCAAAAATGTTCTTACATGAAGAGTGTCATAACTTGGGCGGAATCAGCATAGAGGAGATACATCGACTCGTTTATGCTCGAGTGCTAGCTTCTCATGTTTTAACTTGGCAAGTGAGTGTTAATTAGGGATATTTGATTTTTTTTTATCTTAACTGTTGATCATAAAGTAGGATTCAATGACACAACAAAGCAAAGATTTCAATAGTCCAGGATCAACCCAATAGCCCACTAAAAACATTTCTGAGTTTGATTGCCTCTTTAGGAATTTTAGTAGCTAGTATGATGCCAACCTCTCCTATTCTGCGTTATAAGCAAGCTTAAACTTATAAAACTGTGTATCTTCTTTTTGATAATGCTTTGTTGCAAAGGATATCAACTACTTTCTCAAGTGAAATGCGTCATCTCTTTTTTCTGTTCACTGAGCTCAGTAAAGCTTCATCCTGGGGTTATTTATGTTTTCGTTTTCTGCTATTCTTTTACACAAATTTCATCTCAAACCTCCATTTTTTTTATTGGTGTGACTTTGACCAGCATGCCTTACTAATGGCCCTTAGCATCTCATCCATTCAAATTGCTCCAGTCTATTTGATGTCATGCATGAAGCAAGGAATGGGATTGCTGGAGATTTTATTGTACAAGCAACCTGTACAACACAACCGATAACAAATACAACTAACCTTCATCTTAAATGATAAATTAGTTTCTAATACTTAACCTAGACTTGCCAATTGTATTGGTTATCATTTGGGATTGTCATACATTTTATTAATTTTGTTTTTTTGCTTCTAAAGACGTTCTTGAAGAGTGCAAAGCAGTTGAAAAAGGAGATGAGAGGAAAAATAGTACACTCTCGCTGTTAGCACAAGTTGACGTACTAACCGATATGAAATTCGCACAAATCATCTCCTGTCAAGGATTTATCTTCTGGAGATTCTCATGCGCAAGACATACAGATTTGATGATAAGGTAATCCTTTAATTAGCTATTCATAATTATGGATAATGTTGGTGAGTGTCTACGTGGTTTGACAAAAAGTAAAAGATATACCTTCAAAGTTTATTTAGTAGGTTGGTGCTGATTCCTACCATGTTTCTTACCAAGGATGATATGAAAGTGGAAATGTTTGTATGCAAATAGTAGTGGTAAAATTTATAGTAGGTTGGTGTTGATTCCTAGCTATGTCCTGATTCACTCAATCTATCGAAGCCAATAATAGGCTTGTAATCTTGTATATTTGTAAGTGCTTTTACATCTTCGAATGTGGTTAACAAAAGTACTCATTAGTCATTTTACTAGTATGAATTATCGAAGTTCACCATTTTTTGTTCATGTGCAGGAACTAAAGCAGTACTCTGGTCTTTTAGAGTAGAGGTCACCAATGGAGGGGCTAAAGCAGTACCATGGTCTTAGAGTAGAGGTCATTAGTTCCTTACTTGGAATGAGGGATTAAAAGTAGCAAAACATGGTCATTGTATGGTATGGATTTATGGTTTATGTATCTAGCTACTCTGTTGATGTATGAATCGTTCTTGATGGATTGTGATGATCAATAATTTTGCTTGATCGATTGTAATTCAGGAGCAGAAATATGCCGGAAAATGTGCCGGCGGTAACTTTCTTTTTAGCCTGAAAATTATTTTGCAACAGATATAGACGTGGGAAAATTATCCGGTGCACATATCACCTGAAATGAGCAACAGATGTAACTGCTACCAGAAAGTCCAGGCACCAAATAACCTAAAGTCAAGGACGGACCAACAACGCAACCACAATCTCCAAGATTAGCACTGACATGATCATTATCGAGCATATATTTCATCCATCCAAAGAATGTAATGGAGTTTGGTAATTGAAATCCACTGGAGAAGTTAGATACTCATTCTTCTGGAGTCAAAACCTATTACACATTCTGGAGAAAATCGATGGTACTGTTGGGTGGCTACATGCGAGAACACCTACCTTGAGTTCTCCTGGCTCGCCTTGCCGCTGATTATAACTATTGGAGATTGCTTTGTTGCCGTTAATGCTCGCTCTACCACTGCTAACAAATGACAAAGAGGAGCCAGACGCTGCAGAAGAAAGCACGGAGCCGGACGAGCAACAAAAACAGAAGAGGGTCGATACTCCTTTTCATACGAACAGAGTTTCTAGAGTTTGAACAGTAGAAGGATTCCTCCTTGCTCCATGAACGGGAATAGATGAATGGGCGCACCACACTCACGCTCCATAGCCGAACAAGAAGTGTGCCAAAATATCCGCTCCATAGTCGAGCAAGCACCGTGCCAAGATCACCGCTCTGTGGCCAAAGTCGCAGCGCCATCATCGGCCAGAGTCGCAGCACCAACATCAATGCTCTGTGGCCAAAGTTACAGCGCCAGCACCCTGTGGCCAAGCCGGAAATACATCAAGCCGCCAACACAAAGATCATAGACTACTCATGCCTCTTGCCAAAGGTTAGTCGAATTTTTCATGGCAACCTCTTTATGTCTTGCCCTTTCGATTTTTTATCCTCGTCTGTCACCATCTCATGCTTACCCCATAATAATGCCACTATTACGTGCTAAGCAGGGGACTTAATGTTGATGGTGGTTTTCAGTTCAGGGTTAAAATTGTAAAACCTAGAATTTAATGTGCCGTCACTCTGCAAAGAAACGGAGCCATGTAAAAGTGGTGAGTGATTTAACCTCTCCATTGGCGCATTTATTGAGCAACTCAATATATATTCTCATGAAATTTATCCAGACTGGTGCTTGTAGCAACAATCCCAGACACTATAAATTTCGGCACCTTGCCTGTGCTATTCAATTAATATAAGTTTCTTTGAATGCTTTCTGTGCTATGTTCCCCGGCCGAACCCTTAATATTGTTATGGCATGACAATTTGTGTTCACTCGCAGAAGAGTAACACGAATTTCTAAGTATCAAGGTTAAGATCCTTCCATAAAGTATTCAATCGTAAAGCATACTGCTCTCTGGCAATGAACTTAAAGAACTTTGTGTCAACACACATAATTCAATCAATCTTGTGAAAATTCACAAAATTCAAATATTAACCTATTTTGCAAAATTAGGGTTTTGCGCCCTGCGCCTTATATTAGACCTCGTTGGTCGAAACTAAGCATTGGCAGACTAGGCAATTAATCCGTCGTGGATTAGTAGGTGCAGAGTCTCACCTAAAATCAGAAAGCAAGGAATAAAGGAGTCGCGGAGAAGGAGCAACAACAAAAGAAGGTGTGACCACGACATAGGCCGGTCAGCGCCACTTGCAAGTGGCCACTCCCCATGTTGCCCAACCAGCCCTTATCTCATGTCGACCAATCAGGTCGCTTTAAACCTGCCACACTCCCATGAGTTGTGGCTGGGCCCATACTTGCCGGCCCTATTCCCCATCGACCAATCAGGTCGCGTTAAATATACCATGCGCACCAGAAGTGTGGCCACGCCCATGCTTGGTCGACCCTCTCTTTTTATTGACCAATCAGGTTGCTCTAAACCTGCCACAATATTAAGAGATGTGGTATTGCGGCCGCCATGCCAAATTGGCTTCACAAAGCCAGCGCCCGCGCAACATGCCAATGGCATGCCAAACGAGCATGCCAAACGCGCATGCCAAACGTGCCACTTTACCGTAGTAGCACGCCAAACGCGCTAACGCTCCATGAATAGCGTACCTACGTGCCAACCCACCTTCTGTTTGTGGCCAACGCCATAACAGACTTCAACGTTGTTCTTCTAGCCAGTAGCACGACCTTGTTCTAGTGGCGATGGATGAAACCCTAATTTCTAGTCGTGGCGTAAATTATGGCACTTCGGGCCCCACAACATGCTACGAGCCGTGCAGACTTAGGAAACCCTAATAAAGGCGTCATACCATAGCCACTCATGGCAATACTTGCTCATGTGGCCATTTCCACATGATGGCCTGGCTATGGTTCCTTTGGCGTGGCTCTGACATCACTTGAACAAAACGCCATTGTGCCACGGTCACATACCGCATGTGCTAATTAAGGTTTCGGCATGCCAAACCCTAATTTAGGCAAAGTTGCTACGCCAACCAAGCCAAATAATGTTCCACAGAACATTGGGATTGATGTGGCTACTGGAAGTGATGTTGCCACACCACATTTGAGTCCAACACCAATGTGCCAAAATCCGGCGGCCATGGCTATACCAGACGCCACTTGCACCATTATGCTACTGGCATACGCTGACCATGCCACCGTGCCACTGGGGTGCGTTAAAAGCGCCACTACGCCATTAACATGTATCAATGGCGCCACTTTGCTATTGACAGGCGCCAACAGGCTGTGGCCATAATCAATGACCACCCTTTCTCATGAGATACAATCTTAGCCGTGCAAATTCGCCATGGAATTGACAGGCCTGTGGCAAGTTTCTGGCGACCAGTCAAGACAAGGTTAATAACATCACGTGCTATTTTCCTGTGGTAAGTCTCTTGACTTTGACTTGCCACACGTAGCACACTGCTACACGTTTTCCACGAAAACACTTGAGACATCAAACATGTCACAAACTGGGGATACTCATCAGGGTATTGGTCTGGCGGTTTACAGCGTGCGGCGTGCAACACGCCCATTATAAGAAAGTGTCAGGAAACAAGGAAGTTAGTGGTGGCAAGAAGTAATGGGTGTAAACAAATCCGTTTCCTTCATCGTGGAAGCGTGGTTTCTAGCGGTTACACATTACTCCACTCTTCCATCACTCAATCACTCCCACTTCCTACGTGATCATGGTGCATTCAATCAGAACAACAATATAGTATCCAGAAAACTCAAAGAACTGATAACTTACATTCCGCAAGCCAGTTCATATTCTGATACAAGCCAGTATCCAGAAAACTCAAAGAACTGATAACTGGTTTCAACACCTTCTTCGCTTCCCTCCCTAACACCAACCATTCTCCTTTACTTTGTGACCGAAGCAAGCCTGGAACGACCATTTCTTGGTTTAGGCTAGGATTGTACAGATTAATCTCTCGAATCTAAAGTACTCCCGTGCAGTGCATTTGTTTAGGGTTTAGATTCGTTTCTCATCCACACACCCAACTTTACCAAAACCAGCAGAAAGAGTTTTCACCCACAAACACCCGTCGATACTCTGATCTAGTTTAAGTGAATCTTATATCAGAAAAGAAGATTCTCAAGAATAAACAAACTAGGTGCAATCAAATCAATCGAAAACTAATAACACTGCAATTATCTAGTTTCCCACCAACGGTACTTGTAGAGCTTCTTGATCCCATATAAGTCTTTGAACGAGCGGTCGTAAGAGATTTCACCTAATTAGGATACTTTCCTTTCTGAATAGACGACTCCACCAGAAACAACAAGAAATGAAGTTTGCCTTGCTCTTAGGATAGTTTTCTAGAAATGCAAACTTAGGTATTTATAGACCAATGATGTTTGGACACCAGGAATTTTCAAAACCGAAAATATTCTCAAGATATGCAATGAATGGCAAAATTCGGTTTTCATAATTCCAATAAGTGCTTGTCTAATATTTCCGAAATCTCTCAATAGAAAATCTCCAACTAGTAAATGCACATTACTAATTTTTATTTCTAGAGTTACACATTAATTGTTGGTAATTAATGTATATAAAATAAAAAACCTTAATTAAAAGATTTTTAATTTATTTCGGCCCAGGATCACCTTGAGTACTAAGGAATATCTTTGAACAATAAATGATAAGAGTTACTCCTCGTGTTCAAAGTATGTTGACATCTTTTCACTGCAAATCCTTATTTCATATTTATATGGATTTGCATTTTTGGAATCGATTATAGCACTGGTTCACCTGTATTCCAAAACTACTATATGATTGATCAAATACCAAATCACATACATAGGTTCAATCAGTTCTACCGATCACTATGATCGGTAATACCTACATATGGAAACACTTGTGATCGGTCACACCAGCCACTAGGATCGGTTGCACCAAATACAAGGATCGGTTACATCTACACATGGTACTACTTGTGATCGGTCACACCAGTTACCAGGAACGGTTACCAATTACAAGGATCGATCACACTAATTACTAGGATCGGTCACACCAATTACTAGGATCGATCATACCATCACATGGTGATTATTTAGGATCGGTTACACCAATTAATAAAAACTAGTCATACCAAATCACAAGTCAGACATTGTCATTAGTTATACCAAGATACATAACCTAAGTTAAGATCGGTTCTACCATCTCACACATATTGATCATCCAAAGATTTGCAATGAAAAGCCTGACCAATCTATATTATAAGAAAACGTTCCCTCTGTCTGGAGACAGATCGACTGTCCAAAAGGGGCGGGATAAATCTGAGCGTCCATTCACGTATTGGCACTTTAACCAGGTCTCTATCCGGACCAACACTCTCGATATCTCTAGATTCCTAGCTATTTTTGCTTAAGTTTTAACAACTCACTTCTCCGATATTCATCTACCAATCCGCAAATACATCCTGTGATTAGATTTTTTTTTCTTCTTCGTCGGAGATCTTTTTTTGAAACCATAATGATCTTAGATATAGTCTGTCATAGATAGTTGACAACCGAAAATTTCCTTTCTCTAACTTTTTACCCCTCGAAATCTAGGGTTTTATAGCTAGCTCTATTGTGAATTGTCGGGATGTATTCAATTGTATTATGATTGAGGTAACGATTTTACAAACTTAAAACCGATCCTTTTTGTACGATTTTAATCGTACTCTATATTTAATTGAGATTTCTTTTACTGTCGTTACGTTATTGATGAGTAGTCATTAACATCGAGTCATCAACATCATGTTTATGGTATTTGATCAGCACTGGGTGCAGTGGGATTCAAGGGATTTTGCACTACCACTACCAGGTAATAACTTAACACAGTATGACTTTGAAGGTTCAGGTATATGAGTAATTAATGTCCAAGAACGTGAGGCCAAATAAACTTGCCTTCACTGGGGTATTCCAACTTTGGTTGGAAGTCAAGCTTGGTTTTAGATTGTTTGAGAAAGGAGTGTCAAGTGTTAATTGCTTTAACAATTCTTGAGCAAATTTTTGCTGGCACATTGTTAGCTTTTTATTTGTGGATATGACAGTGGTGAAGGTATCCCAAATTGTTGCTATCATTGGTTAGCTAGACTGTGAAAACTCTGATAGAGAATCTTATGTTCTCCAATGAAATTCGAGTTATTTTGTGCCATAGAAGAAGGTGGTGCGCAGCCGTTGGTCAGCGTATCTGACTTCGATTCAAGAAGGCATAAGATAAAAACTCGACCGTGACCGATATGATTATATCGCACTAGAACCTATTAGATAAAAACTAGATCAACAAAATTTGATCTTAGAGATTAAATAAATCTGGGCAGACTAATAATCATTTTCATCATATACGAAGGCATTCTCCCACAAGCATTCGTATCAAATTTGTTGTATATAACCAAGGAAGGGTTAAACATGGGCATTTCTTCACCTTTTGACCCTTAACAGCAACAACACTTGCGTTGCATCCTCTGCTAATTGCTATGATAATTTGCTAACGTGGTAAGTTGATGCTCCACTGAAGAAAATCTAATGGTTTGCAAATTTTAATGAATACAAATCCCTGAGATTAACTGAATCATAAAACAGAAATCAAGATTACGTCGGCCATGATGGGATCACTTTCGGCCTTACTTTTCCGTTTGTTTGAATGTTTTTTTGGTGTCCTAAGAATCATTTAGTTCCCGTTCTTAACACTTTGAAGATATTAAATACCCAGAACAGGGATTCAAAAAGAGAAAGCCAAGCATCCAAACTTCAACCGGAACCCACCATTATGGGACTGTCATCGTAACTACCAACTAGGTTGCCACCAAAGTAACCACTGGCGATCAAATTTTGATATTTTCTCGAGATTTAAAGAGTCGGAATGGAGAGTTTCTGTAAATGGATACTCTGCTGACGGAGCTAATAAAAGAAGGAATGTCCTACTCTAATTAATTTCCTAACCTGATTTATACAAATTTAGACAATTTGTTTTCTAACCTATCGAACCAATGAGAAATGTACGAGTACATACTAATAAATAACTTTTCTTGGTGTGGGAGAAAGAATGAGCGTTAATATTGCTCACTGTAATGTACGGCCCCGGCTACACTGGCCATTCTAACTAAATTGATTAGCTAAACACTGGGTCGTCCTCAATGGTCGGGGTCGCAAGCAGTAGCTATGATGACCCATTAATTGTTACTATGTCGGATATATTGAACACTAGGATCTAAACACTGGTAACATTCCTAATGAGGCTCTGACTGACCTTTATTATCTGGTTGTGTTTCCGGTAAATTCTCGGGCTGATTAGAATATTTTGAAAGGATAAATGCGGTGACTAAACAACAAACAGAAATCCAAAGAGGTTGAGTCCCGGCCGTAGGCCGGGGTGATATCTAGTAAGCATCATGATTTCCCTTTCGATTCACGAAACAAGTTCATGAATGTACTTCCTTTAAACAAATGTTAAACATTGTTTCCTAAGATAAAATCTTCACCATAACTCATTCACATAATCATAACAACATATACAAGATTATGTCGATGTCATATCTACGAAGTTCAAAAGATAAGAGTTATAATTCGTAGTCTAATTCCCTAATAATATGATCATACTATTATGATCATGTCACATCACTAGAGTATTATACAATATGTACAGTATATACACCTTCGCAGTTATGTTTTCAATATAGCACGACTTGAAAGATACGTTAGGAATGAAATAGTTCAAGTCAATATTACTAACCTCAAGTGGAAGGATGATGTCATCGTCGTAGTTCGCTACTTCTTCACATTCTTCAGGTTTTCAGAGTAATACTTGTATGTCTCAACATTCCTAGACTTTCTAGTCTAACCTAAACGAAGTTGACTTTAGTATTTAATCAATCAACTCTAGATGAATTTTGATACTAAAATATGACAACCAAACTTGACATATCAACGCTTGGTGAGTTCAACCGAGCTATGATCTAACATAAAGTGAAATACAAGCAGACGGAACTATTGAAAGATTCAAAGCCAGGCTTGTTGCCAAGGGTTATCATCAGCTTGAGGGTCTTGATTACAATGATATATTCAGCCCTGTGGTGAAACCAACAACTATCAGAATCGTACTTGCTATGGCTGTGAATTTTAATAGGGATATTTAGCAACTTGATATCAGCAATACATTTTTGCATAGAGATCTTTTGGAGGATGTTTATATGGTACAACCTCCAAGCTATGAAAATAAGGATCATCCTGACTATGTTTGTAAACTCAACAAGTCCTTATATGGTTTGAAGCAAACACCAAGGGCATGATATGAAAAACTTGCAGATGCTTTAATCTCTCTCGACTTCAAACCATCTCTAGTTGATTCATCTTTGTTTGTTCAGAAATTGGGATCTAAACTTACCATCATGCTTGTTTATGTGGATGACATCATTATTACTGGCAATGATGTTTCTCAGTGTAACAAGATCATTCATCATTTGGGTACTCTTTTTCCTATGAAAGACCTTGGAGCTCTAAAAAAATTTCTGGGTTTGCAAGTCACTAGAAATTTTACAGGTCTTTTTCTATGTCAGACAAAGTATACCATTGAACTACTTCAGAAATGCAATCTTGTTGGAATCAAACCTTGCACATATCCTTCTCCTGCGAACTTCAAACTTTCTGCTTCAAATGGGGACCTTCTTACCGATCCTACAAAATACAAATCTCTAGTTGGCTCATTACAGTACCTCACATGGACAAGACCTGACATCAGCTATGAAGTCAATCAAATTTGTCAGTTTATGCATGTTCCAACTACGACACATCTTCAGGTTGCTAAGAGAGTTCTCAGGTATATCAAATGCACTCTTGGGCATGGTCTTTTATTTTCTAGAGGGTTTAAAGCTTTGCAAGACTACACTGATGCTGACTGAGTTGGTAACCCAGATGATAGAATATCAGTGAGTGGTTACTGTATCTTTTTTGGTGGCAATCCCATTTCTTGGTCATCCAAGAAACAACCTATTGTTCCCGGAAGTAGTATAGAGGCAGAGTATGAGTCTCTTGCTTTTACTGTTGCGGAAGTGCTTTGGATCTGTCACATTCTCAAGGATCTTTACATTTTCATTCCTACTCCTCCGTCTATTGCCTGTGACAATCAAAGCTCCATTGCATTGGCTTCAAATCCAGTTTTTCACGGCAGGATAAAACACCTAACTCTAGACTTTCACTTTGTGAGAGAATTGGTTCAGTCCAAGAATTTGCAGGTTTTGTTTATATTTCTGCATTACAACAGGCAGCAGATATCTTCACTAAAGGTCTCAGTACTCCAAGATTTGAATTTTTGAAAAACAAGCTGAAGGTGCTGCAACCACTTCAACTTGAGGGGGTAGTGACAGTATGTACTTGATTGTATGACTTTCTATTTCAGCATAACATTATCTGTAAAAGGGTCTACTATGAGTCTGTAAACAGTGTGCCTTTAGCTCTTAGTGTCTGTACAGGTTGACTGCTGTTATGACAGCTTGTACTCTGTACTGTCTGTATAAGAAGAGTTTCTTCTCTTCTTTGTTGGTGAATGCGAAAGTGTTTTGTGGTTCGTATAAGAAGAGTTTCTTCTCTTCTTTGCTGGTGAATGAGAATGTGTTTTGTGGTTTCATTCTAATTCAACCATACACGGCAGTTGAATTCCAACACTAAACAATAACAAGCGTGACTTTCAACTACGATCATCCAAAAAAAGGTTTCATGTTTCATGTTTCAGTTTGTTTGTTTTTTCACCAAAGGGGAATATATTAAACAAGATGGTCAGTTTCATGTTAATCCGGTTAAGATGGTCCATTTTTCAGATTGAGCTGCTCATGTGAATGTAAACAAGAAGATAAAAAATAAATAAATAAAAGAGGCTAATTTAAAAGGTGATAAATCTGTGATCATACAGGTTCTAAACCCCAAACGCTGCAGGTGAAAACATTGGATAATTTTCTTTTAACTCACCAGATATTGTGGTCAGGAATGAACATCCAGATGTTATTACCCCATAAAATTCTATCCTGTATAAGCTATGGAATTGACCACGAGTTCAAGAATACCAAGGGGAAAAAGAGAACAGATTTGAAGGCAGCAGCTGAAACACATACTATGTTTACTTAGCTTATTGTCAACGACGGATATTTTTGCACCCCTGTAAGGAAATTTCTAACCAGTAAACAGAAAAAGGAAAACAAAAACTTTAAGCCTTTCCCTGCTGAATTGCCAAAAGTCCGCCACGAAGATCCTCACCTATGCATGACCAAGTTTCAGAAGATCAGTTGGCAGACGGTGCACTTGAAGAAAGCCTTGCACTTCTTGCTTTATCTGCTTTCTCCAAGTAATCTTGATGAGATCGATGCTTTGTTCCTAAATGAAAGATGGGATACTTAAGATAATCAAGCAATCTGAACAAAACTTAAGCATTGATTTGACCAAATCAACACATGCAGTGATAAATACAATATTCAAGCAGACGAAGGAAATGCAGTTCAGTTTGAAGTCTGTCCCAAGTAAGTCATAATTCAAAGACAATCAAAGCTGAGGACATGAGAACAAAAGACCTAGGCATATTAAGTGTAGAAAAATTCAGTGGGAACCAAATTAGAAATCCAAATTTATATTTACATGAAAAAATGAACAAAAACTAGGGCAAGTCTGTAGCCAAAAACACTCAAAACTGTTAAAGCTTCTCAAAGTACAAACTAGCAAATTTATGACAGAAGCAATCAAACAAAAAGAAAGGCCCTTAGACTGGATTTAATCCACTTTCTTTTTCTCAATATCATCATTCCTAATGTAAGCTTTTGTATACAAATTTTTAAAACGTGACCCACCAAGAGAGAGGTGATTTCAGTGGTGAGCCAAGCTCCAGTTGAGCCAAACAAATAATATACAACAGATATATCAGGAGGAAGGTTGACTCAATCTGAACCAATGGAATTCCATCACACTAGTGTTTTGGCTTAAGACTTGTTTACATTTAGCATGAAAATATAGGTCAACCATAACTGGCTAAGCTAACACTTTAGAAATCCGTCCTTGTGTCTATCATGAATCTTACCAATTATACCACGAAAGGTTGCATGTAAATCACATATTCCATTTGGTGACTAACCAGGACCACTTGCACTGTTCTGTATTCTTCTCTCAAACTGGTGCTAACCAGGAGTATGAGAGTGTAATACATCAATTAGTAGATTTAGACACATGCATATACAGATATACTATAAACTTAAAACTAATGGACGATGTCTAGGTTCAAGGATTGGTGCTCAATGCTGTACAAGTTTATAAGAGGCTCAGTGATTGGGCTTGTGCAGTGGATTAGAGACGGGCTAGATGAAAGATTAGAATATTCTCCATAGCATTCTAAAACTCAATCATCAAGCTTTCAAACTAAGCCGCTGAAAACACCATATACTAGATAGAGTTGTAGGTCTCTAAAGACACTGGCCTATGCTTACCGTATCTAGAGTAGGGCAACTAATTCTAGATTTTTAGATGTGTCTCAGCTTCATATTTGAGTATGATCCTAGTTATATGCCTGGGGAACGAAGTTAACTTGTTAAAGTCTCAGACCATGAGCAGATATGTTCAAACTTCAAACCCATAAAAATTACCTAGATTTTCAAATCCCTTAAGAACCACTTAGACATTGTACTCATAGAATATTTTGTTTGATCATGTAAATCAACCAAGGGATAACTATACATTAGCAGAACACACCAGTGACCCCTTAGCTGCAATCAGTATAAACTGTAGAAGTATATAATAACTATTTCGCTGCAACAAAATAAAAGAAACGAGAGTAGACGCACTATTAAAGAGAAGAGTATCTCAGTATTCTGATTCACATTCAAATTTCAATCAAACACAACATCGAGGTCAGTGATGCTTGGATAACTGCTACATTAATCACAATATTGACAGCACACTTATCAATAATTACAGATAACAACCTATCAAGCATTACCTAATACTACGGTATACCAAATGAGTGACATTTTACTCTTCTTAAGTGAACAAACAAAGCCTACATGCCGAAAATTATCTGGACGTCAAGATCAAGTTGGTGAGGACTGAAAGTATTGTACATGATCATTGATCTACAATCGAGGAAAATGAAGAATCATTGGAATTGGCCTAATAACGAGATGTTGTTCGATCAAATTGGCAAGGGCCAAAAAATACAACAAGGTACAGAATACAAAATATCATTAACTACCCCATCTGTTAATTAACCATATAGTTGACAGTCGGTTTCATCCAAAAACTAAAATCGTACTCCAAATTTTTTTCCTAACCCAACTTAATCTAAGATCACTTAGTTCTACAAGCAACATGGGAATTGACCTAATAACAATATTCTTAAACATTGTCTTACTGAAGATCAACTCAATCAATTTAAAGAAAGAGACTGTTTGTTCGAAGTTAGGTTTGAGCAAAAATGATGGGAGCTGAGTTAAC
Source organism: Papaver somniferum (assembly GCF_003573695.1). Classification (NCBI taxonomy): domain Eukaryota; kingdom Viridiplantae; phylum Streptophyta; class Magnoliopsida; order Ranunculales; family Papaveraceae; genus Papaver; species Papaver somniferum. Next base: position 51,613,379 of record NC_039365.1, read on the forward strand.
ATGTAACCGACCCTAATTAAGATTTTCCGTACTAATTAATCTAACACCTTGTTCAATAGAGAGAATTGGAAACCTAGGAATTCAATTATGGGGTAACCCAATTCTTGGAATTGGATTCCAAGGAATTCGATTCCAAGGAATTCGAGTCGAATCCTAAAATTTCATGTTTGGATGAGGTAATTCAACTACCTTTGTTTTTACCCTGGAATCCAATTCCATTGCATTATTTTGGAGGGAATTGGATTCCTAAAAATTAAAATTCTTAACTGCATGGAGTTCATTTACCCCGTTCGGTTCAAGGAATTGGGCGCATTCCCCAGGAATTGGATTACCCAGCCTCCAATTTCTTGAAACGAACATGCTGACGAAACTAGGGTTTAGACAATTTATAAACCCTAAACCTCATAATACGTTGACCAAATTCACCAAAACCAATTAGAAAGAAAAAAACAATCCATGGTCGGAGTGATCCGTATCCTTGTTTTTTTTTTATGTATGTGGATCGATCTAAAGAAGTAAATCATAAGAAATGAATTATTACAGAAAATAAAAAAGAGAGAGAGAGTAAAACAATACCTTGGTTCATGTAATACCATGGGATGCCAAAAATGACACCAATTACAACCATACCAGCAAAAACATGCTTCTTTTCTCCGCTGTACAAATAACGCTTAAACCCTCCTCCAACACTCGCACCACTGCTTTTATTCTCCATTTCTCTGTTTTCTTTCCCCTATATTTTCTGTCTCCCTTCTTCGATTCATCTATAGCTCTTCACAGACGGGCTATTATATTCGCTGCTTACTTAACTGATAAAGGGCACATATGCTACTACTTACCTTTGTACTCTTTTCTGGCTTTGGAGAACCCAAAGGGTAACTGCTATTTAATTCGAGGGAGGATACATGCACACTTTTATTCTCAGACTCGCCTGTTTTAGACGTATTTTTGTCGATAAAAACCAAATGATAACGGATTTGAAGTTAATATTTGGGGATATGTTTTTTTTTGCAAAACTCTATATATTTATGAAAAATGAGTGCATTCCAAGATGTATACATCACCATCTAATATTTTGAAAATGAGACGTTGAAAATTAACGAATTTTTAATCATTAAAATTAAGATTCATAGACGGTGAGGTTTAGTATTTCGGAATACGCTCATTTTTTGTAGGGACGTAGAGCTTCGTAAAAGGAGGAGTCTATCCTCAAAATATTATCTTCAAATCCGTAAAAGTTTGCTTTTTATTCACAAAAAATACGACTAAAATGTGCGATAGTGTGAGGATAAACATGTGAAGGAATTCTCCCTCTTTTAATTTAGCGGCTAGTTCTTCTAAAAATAAAAAAGTTTAACATATATTTTGGTTAAACGAAAAGGATTTAACGTCTATTTTTTCTTTCTATATGAAGTTAGATTAGCAATACAAATCAACTTCACTCCCCTGAGCTAACAACTCACATTACTACTCTCTCCAAGGCTTTTCTACTCTACTCTTTCATCTTATCAAAACTTAAAAGCTTCATTTCTCTCTGTCAAAGGCTTCTCTACTCTACTCTTTCATCTTCAAAAGTTTCATTTCTCTCTCTCCCTTTCTCAAATGGCTTCTCTGCTAATGTATTCCTCATTATTGTTAATATCAATTCTATTCAGTTTCACAAAAGATGCATATATCTTAGTAGGAAGAAAACCTAATTCGTGGAAAGTTCAATCACCAATGTCAGATTCTCTTAATAAATGGGATGGATCCACTCGTTCCAACATTGGAGGCTCACTTGGTAACCATTAACTTTTACCCTATATATTAATCTTATAAATTCTTTTAAATTTTCGTTTAATCTGTTTCTCATAAAACTGATATCTCAACTTATATATTTTTCCGCCTTGTTTGATGCAATAGTTTGGAAATTTGATGCACATAAAGATCAGCATTCAGAGTTAATAAAGAAGATTATGTTAACTGTAATATATCAAAGCCAATTGCTGAATACAAAAACGGAAGTACTGAAATTAAATTTGATCAATCAGCGCCATTTTATTTTGTTAGTGGAATCAAGGGTAATTGTGAATGAGGACAGAAACTGGGTGTGGTAGTGATGACAAGGTTTCATTCTGGGATTGCTCCAGAACCTTCTCTAATGAGATTTGGACCAGCTGTAGCTCCATCCAGTGGTTCTCACAGTTTGAAGACTGGTTTGTTCTTGGGTGATTTATTAGTGGCTTTGTTTTTATGTGCATACTGAAGTGGGGTTTTTTGCTGTTATTTGATTAAGTTTTTCCAGTTTGAGAAAGACTGCTACTTTATTTTATTCATTCTTTTGTAAAACTTATCGTTTAAACATATTATTAAAGTATCTACTTTTTTATTTATAGAAAAAAGAGAGAAGGGCTCAACTAAGCACTTCACCCCGAGTTACAATCATGGTATCAGCCACGCCAGGACTGGCAACAGGATGATCCATCAAGAGGAGATCTCTATCAATGCTAGTGTTGGAATTATTACAGTGATCCATTGTTTCATAAATGTTTGTAGGATGTTGTAGCATAGTAAAAAGAGATAGGAGATTAGGACCTTTTCAGTTGAAGTTCTAGAAGGAAGTAGAATTTCTAGCTATCCTAGCTAAATTTGCAGTAGTTATATTCTGTTGAGAGGTTCTTTTGATTAACCTTCCCAAGATAAAATCAATTGGATCAATTCTTCTGTCAGTATTTTGAAGATGATCTCCTTGGAATCGTACTTGCACTTGAGTTTAATAAAGAGATTGAATGGTTTGTAGAATTTCTTCTTCTTCTGTTGCATAGTCTATGTGTTGCTGGTGCAGCTCTTCTCCCCAATTCAGTGCTAATTGAGCTCCTCTACTTGCTCTGTCTGAGCTGCTGAGTCCCGTTGTGTAGTCTTTGATGTTTCTAGCTCACATGCATTGACCTGTAAAAGAAACAGCCAAAAGAGCAAAATTAGTATATGTAAGAGGATCACTATTAGCTATTCCATTGTTCATGTGTTGAATATGAATGCTAATAGTGATGCCAAGATTTCCTCCAAGATTGTTGTTCAGACTGGTGGAGTTTGTGTTCTGGACATTTGGCTCTATGTGGTGGAAGTAACTATTTAGGATATGCCCAGGATTGTGAAGAACCCTGTTGTAGGTACAAAGATGTTGAGTGATCTATATAACCGTTTTAGCAACAAAAAGTTGAATGTTTCTGAAGATTTGATCACATCTATCTTTCCAGATGAACCAACAGATGGTAGCAAAGGTAGCATTCTAATTAGCTCTGGGATTTGTTGGAGAGAACCAACCATTGAACCACTCATGAAAGGATCTATAATTAGAGAAGAGTTGATGGTTCTCCCCAAAGATGTGAGTCCATACATCAGAAGCCGCAGGACAGGATAAAAGAACATGAGTGATATCTTCAGAGGAGTTTTTGCATAGAGAGCAGATAGGGTCTATATAATGTAAGATGCTGGCAGTTTTGACATTAATAGGGAGAATGCCATGGGCACACTTCCAAATGAAAATATGGATAGTCGGAGTAGTGTCTAGGTTCTATGTCTGCATCCAAGGGGAAATCATAGCATCATTTGCATACTTATCATTGATCTGCTCATCATACAGGGATTTGACATAAAAATTCCCTGTATTAGTCAGACTCCAAATTATATTATCTTCAGAGTCTGGGTTGTGATGGGTGTTGATAATGAGGTTTTGGGTGTCTTGAGTGAACCAAAGAGCTAAGAGATTTTGGTCCCATTCTCCATGGGTAGTGAAAAGTTGATTAACAGTTATGAGGTCAGGGGGGCAAAGGGGAGGTTTTTGTATAATGCTATGGGATCCTTCTATCCATCTGTCCTCCCAGATATGGATTTTTGATCCATTTCCAATCTTCCAAATGTAATTTTGTTGAATGCAGGATATGCCTTCTAGGATTCCTTTCCATATCCAAGAGTCGGTTGCCTTTACTTTAGTGTCAATTCTGATAACCTCCTGGTTGGGTTAATGATAAGCTTTCATAGTATTGCTCCAGAGAGAATTTGGTTCTTTCACTAATCTCCATGCTATTCTGGATATCATGGCAAGGTTGAAGTATTCCATATTTTTGAAGCCTAGGCCACCTAGGTCCTTAGGTTTGTTGACAGCATCCCAAGCAATATAGTATAATCCTTTAGATTTATCTTGCTCCTTGTTCCAGAAGAAATCCCTTTGGATAGCATTAGTTCTTTGCAGGTTCCTTTGGGTATCTTGAAGCAGTTCATTTGGTACACACTTGAGGTGGAAGTGACTGTTTGGATTAAGGTAACTTTGCCAGCTGTTGAAAGATTTGTTTACCATCCAGCAAACCTTTGTCTCAGTTTATCCATACAAGGTTTGAAGGCTTGAATCTTGCTTATGTTGGTGAATAGAGGAGAGCCCAAGTATTTATCAGTGCTGCTAATTCTTTGAACCTGCATGGCTTCACTAATAGCGATTTCCATATCTGGAGATGTGTTTTTACTGAAGAAGATCCCTGATTTGGCAAAGTTGATTAGTTTACCAGAGGATTGGCCAAACTCTCGGAAAATCTTGATGAGATTGTTGCATTCAGACATGTTGGCTTTGCAGAATATCATACAGTCATCAACAAAGAGGAGATGATTGATAGCAGGGGTATTATTGCAAAGTTTGATTCCATGTATGAGACCTTGAGATTCTACAGAGATAAGATATCTAGAAAGGGCCTCCATGCAGAAAAGAAAAAGATAGGGGGATAAAGGGTCTCCTTGCATGATCCCTCTTGAAGGATTGAAGAAGTTTCCAGGATATCCATTAATAAGAACAACAAGACTGGTGGTGGAGATGCATTGGTGAATGTGGTTACACCATTGGCTGCTAAATCCCATCTGTTTCATCACCTGAATTAGGAAGTCCCAGTTGACTCTGTCAAAGGCTTTAGCCATATCAATCTTGATTCCCATGGTACAATTAGCTCCTTTTTTCCCTTGTCTGGTGTTCATATGATGAATAATTTCATGGGCAATGGCAATATTGTCAGAAATTATCTGCCATGGATAAAAGCAGATTGAAAAGGAGAAATGAGATTGGGTATAAGAGGTTTGAGTCTTTGAGCAAGCATTTTATATATAATTTTATAGGTGGTATTGCAAAGAGAGATAGGTCTGAATTGAGCAGGGGTAGTAGGGTTATCAGTTTTGGGAATGAGGGAAATGAATGTAGAATTCATATCTTTAACAATGAAGCCAGAGGTAAAGAAGTTTTGAACCATGTTGGTGATATCTTCCCCAACAACTTCCCAATTAGCTTGAAAGAAGTTTGGAGGAAAACCATTGGGACCTGGGGCTTTTTCTCCATTCATACTGAAAAGAATGTTTTTAATTTCTACTGCATCAGGGATTTTTAGAATATTGGTAATCTCATTGGTGGTGATAGTAATGGGGGTGAGGTTAATGAGAGAGGTGTTGATAGTTATGGGTTCAGCTGTAGCCATATTGGCAAAATGGTTGGTGAAACATTGATGTATTTTTTTACTATTGCGCAGCCATGTACCATTTTCTTGTTTAATGGGGACCATCTTGTTTCTTTTATATCTTTTCTTGGCAGAGATGCGGAAAAAACTGATGTTTTTGTCACATAGCTTGATGAGTTGGTTCCTACTTTTTGTCTTCCATAATTTCTCTTGAATGTCTTTCCAATGTTCCACCTGGTTTTTTGCTTCTCTTATAGCTTGACCTCTATTGTTGGTGAAGATGTGTTTAGTAACCCAATCCAACTGCTTGATGCTTTCTTCAAGTCGTGTCTTGATGTTGCCATAAACATCTTTGTTCCATCTCTTCAACTTAATTTTGACATCTCTTAACTTTCTAGCTATCTTAATTGGCTAGAGAGCCTTTGTGGTGAGCCTTCCAACAATCAACAATGATTTCTTTTCAATCCTTGTGATCAAGCCAAGGACCAAAGAATTTGAATGGGATGTGACCCTGTTTCCAGGTAGGATTGGTATTGAGAAGAATGGGGTTATGGTCAGATCCAATGGCAGGGAGGTTTGAAATGGTGAAATTTGGGGGAATGTCAAGCCAGCTTTCAGAAGCAAGGCCTCTGTCAAGCCTCTGTTCAGTTAAGTGAATACCAACTCTTTTGTTGGTCCAGGTAAAGGGACATTCAGTGAAGCCAAGATCAGTAAGATTTGCTTCCTTTATTTTCTCCAAAAAAAATTTAGCCTCATTTGAATCAATAGGATGTTGGCTGAGTTTTTCATAATCATGCAAAACAAAGTTCATTCACCCATTATCAACCAAGGAAGGGTATTCTGAGTGTGAGTGTTTTCTATCATTTTCCAAGAGTTTAATTTATCTAGAGTGGTATAAGGATTACCACAGTAACCTGTGAAAAGCCAAGGTTCACTATCTACAGGTTCAACAAAAGCATTAATATGGTAGTTAGAGAAAACCTCTATAGTGACTTTCAGATTAGTTTTCCAAGCTAAGGCAAGCCCACCAGCAGTGTTGGATTTACCTCTAGGTTCTACAAACCAGAAATTTGTGACTCCTATTTTGCTAAGAGTAGTTTTTAAATTCTTGGACTGCTGTTTAGTTTCTGAAAGAAAAATTATGTCAGGATTATACTTGTTTAGCATGTTGTTTAGTTGTTTTATGGTATGTGGTTGTCCTAAACCTTGATAGTTCCAAGCTAGAGAAAAATAAAATTGCCAGAAATAGGAAATATTTGGGTATGTGAATATGATGATGATGTATCCTTCATAGTTATAGCTAAGTTGGATAGTGCAAATATAGATGATTAGGCTAATGATGATGAAATTTTTCCTACCAGTGAAAATTTTATAAGAATATAGATGAAGATGTTGGAAACTTAAGGTGAGAATTGAGGTCCATACCTGGATTGGAGAAAAAGGATTTTCTCCCTCAAGGCCACTAGTAGTCCTGTCTTTCAAATGGTCCTCTTCCATTTGTATTGACTGAGTATTGCTCCTTTTTGAAGGCTGAGTTTGCTCCCAGGTAAGAAGATGATTTCCAATAGTGTTCTCTGGTTGTAGAAGCTTTCTTTTGGGATCAACTAATTGTGGGTGAAGGTTAGTATCCAAAGCTTTGAGTTTGAACTCTTTTTTCCTTCTTTCCCAAAGCAGTTGTTTCTGTTTATTGAAGTCCTCATTGATTTGTTGTTGAGTTTCAGATAAGGAGGGTCCAATGACAAAAGCAGTTGGGAGAGAAGCATTTGGGATGGGATATTGTTGTGGATTATTGACTTTTGGGAATGAGTATTCAGGGGTAGAAGAGATATCCAATCCAGTAGTAGTTGGAAAATTTAGTTTTCTAGCTGCAGTTTTGATGTGGGTTCCTTTCTTCTTCCGTAGCCTCTCTTTTTGTTTATTGCTTTCAATGAGTTTTTTATGCTTCTTTTGGAAAACAAGGGATTCAGAGTTGGTAGTAGGGATTTCTCCTTGTATAGGTTGGTGCAGGCCAGCTTTGAAGATAATGTAATCCTCAGGTCCATCAAGTTCTTCACAGCTGTTTCTTAGAATAATCTGTCTTTGGGCTATTCTCATCTTGATGGCAAATTCATCAGCTGCATCCTTGTCGGAGTAATGTCTAATTTTAATGGGTGTTTGTGGACTGTTGGAGCTGGAGTTGTTGGGAGTGTGGGATTTGTTAGGAGAATTTGAAGATGAGGGATATTGGTTATTTGAAGATGATGGGTATTGATTGTTAAAGTTTTAGGAGTGGTTGTGCTGAGGGTTGGTTTGAGGTTGCACTTCTTTTGCCTCACAAAGAGGTCAAGGATGATCACGGATTCTGTAAACTTTGCAGAAAGCAATACCATTTAGAGCATAGGCCATTTCAAGCCAATATGAAGTTGAAGGGTTCTCATAAGCATCGATACCATATTTCAGAGCCCTGGTTACATCAATGGTTAGGAGAACCTCCAGATTCTTTTCATCATCATCTCTTCCATAAGCTTTTCTTGAATCCTGATAAATTCCAACTGGTTTCATGATGTTTTTGATGTCAGATATTATGTGTTTTGGGATTCTTTTAACTAAATCCCAAATCCAAACCTTGTAAAAGTTTGCTTCATCAATGAAGTTAGGTCCAGATGGAGGAACTTCAGTTAGCACAATGATTTTGTCAAAGATTCCTCTAGTTCCTCCTTTCCTGAATACTTTATAGTCCTCTATGCTGCCAAGCTTGATTGAGTAGTAGTTTTTTCTTTTCTTCCAAAGGTTAACTTCAACATTCCTTATAAGCTCCCAGTTTGAGTTGATGAATCTTGAGATATTTCTAGTATCATGAGAAGTCTTGCTACAATATATGCCAATGAAAACCCATTTCCAGTCTTCCTTATTTTTTGGTAGAGTATTCCCAGCATTGATGAAAACTTTAGGAAATAGATCTTCAGGAATATTTAGAGAAGAATTCATTTGATTAACCAGATTTGCAACTGGATTAGAAGGTTTGGTTCCTGAAGAGGTTGCCATGGAATAAATTTTTGTAGTGATGAAGGTATAGAGGGATAGAGAGATGATGAGATAAGTACTAGAGCTCACCACTTTAATTTGAATTTTGTGATGTATGTAAGAGATCTTCTGAAAGTACTTTTTGTTATTTTGTATAAGTTGATCAGTGAGAATCTTAGTGAGATAGGTTTTAAAATTGGTTTGGCTTTGGATTACTTGTTGGATGAGGTACTGAAGGGTTTTTAGGGTCCTACTCCAAACTGATGAAAGGTACAAAAACCATGTGCTAACCCAGAGAGTCCTACGCCTGAACTGGTTGGCTTGACTGGCATTGTTGATGAAGCTGACTACTGGTAAGCCTTGTGAGAGTGACCTGTCATAGAAAGAAAAACTAGAGCATAGCTTATTATAATTAAGGTTAGAGTTTTTCCTGTACTTTCTACTGGAATGCAAAGGATGTTCAGTAAAATACAAGTTATCATGGTGAGCATGCGCAAGAATTTGAAAGCTATTTTGTATTATTGTAGAGGTGGAGATACTTAGCCTGTCAGATATAAGTTGTCCGAAACTTTTGCTAGTTAGTTTGTGGCCAGAGAAGTTTTGCTTTGAGAGATTCCAGTCAGCCGAGAAATTTTTTGAGTCAGAAAGACCGCTAGCTGAGTCCGGTAGATTTCTATCTGAATCAAAATTGAGTGACTGGTAGGTGTGAAGGAAGTTGGGGCAGTTATTGGCGCTGAATTTTCCATGTTGCCAAATGTAAGAAATTTCTCCTTCCAGATGTCATTTGTCAAACATAGACACAAAGCATTAGTTGGTTCAATCTTAATTGGATGAAATCCGTATATTATAGGTACTGATGCCCTATAGAAAGGAGAAGTGAAGCGACAGGAGGAGGGAAAGAAGTGTGGGATATGTAAGAGGTTTTGTTTTGGAAACCGTCTCCATTTAAAGAAGAAAGACCCCAGGAACTGTCTCCTTTATCCTTTAATTTTTCTTCTGTTGAGGAGAGAATTAATTTCATTCGCTCTATTGATCTTCCCTCGACAAAATCTCCAAAGAAATTGAGCTTCTGGTACTTCCAAATACGATGTCTGAAATAAGGACTGGTGATGATCGAAAGGGAAAAAGAAAGATGGTTGAGGTTGAGGAGGAACCAAGAATCCATTGGTATCCTCGAGAGCATTGTATAACTCGGCTGCCGTATGAGATTCCTTTTCCACAGGGCTGTGAGTCTCTTGAGTTTGAAGAAGATTTCTCCTAGTATCTGGACGATTTGCAGCATAATATTGAGGTGAAGCTTGAGGAGGATTTGAAAGAATATCGACCACCAGACGCTGTTTTGCATGAATTGTTGATGGATTCTCCGGTGGGTCGTCTTTGGCAACATTTTAATCAACCCAAGCGTGCACCCATTGGACAAGATACCAGTAACCCATTTGCAGATGTGCATGCTAATTTTGGGTTTGGCAGTAGTGCTCAACATGCAGCTGAGAGTGTAAATCAAGGTAATTTGACGAGGGTGGAGGGTAGTGGAGTATGCTATGTAACTGGTATGCCCAAATCTGCAGCACATCCTCAAATGGGTGCAAATGAGCTTTGGGTGTTGTATGCTTTCCACCCCAAATATGAGCCTTTTGAAGTTCATGAAGTGTTGATGTAGTTGCTGATCGGTTCCTGGTATCTGGTGTTAGTCGGATTGGTTACCAATATATTACTCTTGATGCCAGAGAGAGGAGAATTGTCCGTCACTTGGCTGGTCAGACTCTGCACAGAGATGAGCCCATGCGATTTCCTGTGATGGATGCTCTGTGTCCTGTAGTTGGGAGGATTGGTCGTGCTATTTTTGCAGGGTTTGGAGCTCCAGGTACTAGACCAGCTAGTCTATCTACTGATCCAATGCAATCTGATTTTGTGTCTGAAAGGAGTGCATCTACAACTGCTCCCGAAGCTTCGGTAGATGATCCAGCAGGGAATGTTGCTGATGATAATGCTGATAATGATGGATTCCATTCTCCAGAGCCTGTAAATCGAAGTGTTATGCCTAGAGTTTTTTTGACTCGGAGTCGAACTCGAAGTGTTGTCAAGGGACTCGGAGCAAGACTCGAAGCAATCCTCAGTAAGATAATGATCCATCCTGGATCTTCTTTGTTTAATTTCTGGTTTTTATTTTGTGGGAATTGATGACATTTGGAATTGGGTTCGTTTAATTTCTGGATACTGCATCTCTTAGGGTATAGTAATTGATGTTTAATAGTTGGTACTTTGTTTAGACATATTTGATTCTGTTTATGTTTTTCCTTGTTGAACTGATATTTGAAGTAATCTTTTATGTTTGTTGTGGTGTTTGAGAGATTTGTTTGAATGAAACTTTTGTTGGTTTGAAATTTAGATGTGTTTTGATGATGATGAGATTGGGTTTGTGGTGGATGGTGTAGGTTTTCAGAGATGATGGTTGTATCTCTGGTTTCCATTCTGAAGTAGCTAAGACTGATTGTAAAGCGTAAACCATTGTGAAACAAAGCTCTAACCCATTGAGACCTGTGATGTATTATGATTGTGATCTGCCATGGGTTCTTGAGAGCATAACATGATGGGTAGTGCAGAAATTTTCCATTCAATTGACAGAAAGGAATGAACTTTGTCTTATTGATTAGATTGGGGGGATTTTTTATCCAGGGTATGAGATTGAATCAATTGAGTTGGTTTTCAATAGAATCATCCCAATTAAGGGTATAAGAGCCTTGTGACTTTCTTCAAGAGGATTTAAGAGCTTAAGAGTGCTGGAAAGGATGAAGGGAGGTTTGTGGATGACATATAGAATAGAGTAGTGAAATTTCAGCATAAATCGATAACTCTAGTGATGAATGGGTTCCATGTAGTGGGGATTTTCAGCTTCCATACTAGTATGATTGGTGATTTTCTTCTTCCTTGCTTCAGAACCTGTAATTTTGAGTTGAGAGATATTTATGATTTGTGTTTTGTGAGTGCTGTGAGTGATAAAATTAGTGTTCCTGTGATTGATACAATTGCAGTTGCAAGAGCAAGTATGATTGTAGGTAGTCATCAAAGATCAGATTGAGGGAGCAGTGATCATTAGGAGAAATTTCGGCTACAACTCCGGTAGAAATTGACCGTTAGAATAGCCGTTAAGGGAAGAAGACAAAGCTTAACGGCTAGAAACTCACTGCGGAGGAAGGAATCAGATGGGTTTAGGGGGGAAAAGAAAGAGGAGAGAGGTGAGAGCCCATTTGGGTTTCTGTGGTCACAAGACTAATTGTGTTGGTTAGAGAATTTCGGGTACTTAAAATTGTGTTGGTTAGATAATCAGATGGGTTTAGAGTATCTATTTGATTTTCTTATTTTTCCATCTATTTGGTGGTCACTGCAATTTTCGCAAAAAGAAAAATACTGCAAAGTAACCCAGATCCACGATAGGACGAGAATTCTTCGGGACAGAGTTGAGATTAGACAACTCAAGAACAACCCAAAAAAAATCGGGAGAATATAGAGATACACTAAACCAAAATCATAGATACACAAAATTAGATATAAATTTACCATCAACATAGAAACTAATAGAACATTAGCAAATTCCTAATTCCAACCGAAAACCCAAATAATATAAGAAACGGGTTTTAACTTATTAAACAAAGATAGTTAGGCATAACATAATTAAGAAAACAGAAAATATAATAGAATTAAAAACATTACGGAACCAGTAGCAAAATAAAAGTATTTATATTGACCCTTCGACATAGACAGAAATGTGATCAATAATCTTGGCAACAACATCCTTGGAGTCCCTAAGCAGTTTAATGCTTCAGTTCAACTTATCACGTTTGGTAGCCACAGAAGGTGACTCTTCCAGCATCCTTTCAATACCACTACAACCACTTGGACCACCTATGAGTTCACTCGTAATATCTTGCTCCATATCCTTGTTAACTAGATTCTGAACAGCGAAAAGCAAATGAAGGGCCAAACTGTCAACCAATCTCCTGAGTATGATCTTACAATATGTCAGGAGTTTCATTTTGATGTCGAATGCCTGTTGAACAATCTGAAAGAGAGGGTATAACAACCACACCCAATAATTTGTTCGGAAATCTGTATAGACTAAACTCCAATGTAATTCCGAGAGAACCAACTTAAAAGAGACACTCAATCAAGAATTATATCAAAGAGTTTTTATCTCTTTTTCAATACAATCAACAAATCAAACAGATAGAAATCTGCGAGCCTGATTGATATGAGAAATAACTTGGACGGTACCGAAGACCAATGCCCAAGTGTCGATAAAGTTCTATGTAACAAACAAGGTCAGATTTATCAACTGATTTTACTGCGCACAACCTGTGATATTTCAATTATATAAAAATATAATGCGGAAAAGAAATAACACATACACCAGAAATTTTGTTAACGAGAAAAACGCAAATACAGAAAAACCCCGGGACCTAGTCCAGATTTGAATACCACAATGTATTAAGCCGCTACAGACTCTGGCCTACTACAAGTAAACTTCAGAATGGAATGTAGTTGAGCCCTTACCAAGTTTCACACTGATTAAGGTACAGCCGCGTTCTTTACGTCTCTAGAAACACGCCGGATTATGCGCACTTGATTCCCTTAGCAGATCTCACCCACAACTAAGAGTTGCTACGACCCAAAGTCGAAAACTTATAAACAAATCTGTCTCCCACAGATATGTCTATTCTTGTTCGGTTTTGGTTCCATCTTTTGATAAATCAAGGTGAACATGAACCAACTAATAATCCGGTCTTATACTCCCGAAGAGCAGCCTAGAAATATTAGTCACCTCATAATAACTCAACTGATTAACATGAAAATTTATTGCGGACACGAGTCTGAGACGAAGAACTGTTGCGATTACTTTTTATATCTTATCTATCGGAGATAAATCTCGAGTAAATCTTAGAGAAGATAAAACACAATACGATATAACAAGAAAGATCAAAATACGCCACTATAGAGAAAATAGTTGGATCTGGCTTCACGAATCCCAATGAAGTTTTCAAGTCGTTAACCTATAACGGTTTTGGAAAAACCTAGGTTAAAGGAGAATCGACTCTAGTTTGCAACGAGTAACATACATAAGTGTGGGGATTATGTTTTCCAGTTGCTAGAGTTCTCCCTTATATAGTCTTTCAAATCAGGGTTGCTTTCAGTCAAAGCTAAGATAGCTTAGTAACAAAGCATTCAATATTCACCGTTAGATGAAAACCTGATTTAAGATTCAAGCTAAGTCTGCTTAAAAATAAAACAATCAATCTCCACCATTAGATGGTCTTAGCTTGTTACACACAAATCAAATATACTTTCATTTAGATATGGCTTACCGTACCTAAACATGTATATTGAGTTGGCTCAATAACAGTTAACCGAAGTTAGCCATATGAACACTTTTGTCTTAGCCGCATCTAATACTTCTAGATCAAATATGATGATCAATCAATCATGAAAGATAATAAAACGAATCTAATTGTGTTTCAAATAGAGTTGTTCAATTGTTCACTATCTCATTGAAATATATATGAAAAAATTGAATCGAAATCGGTTTGATTCGTAATCGTACAAAATACTTATACAAGAATCAATTCATGAACATAAAGCCACAGTTTAGATTGCATTCCTTAGATCATAAATGTTTTAGTTCATGAGTATGAGAATCATATATAACCAATTCTAGAACTTCAGCACTGTGTTCGCCAACCAGGTACGTGAAAAACATTTCCGTACCTTGGCCTAGTCAATCCGTTCGCAAACCCGGTTCGCGAACAACCGATCCGGACCCAACTCAGGTAAACCCGTTCGCATACTAGGTACGCAAACAAGAGTTATGGACATGAATTATCATAATACAGTTCGGATACTATGTATGCATACCGTGTTGTATCCAGACATGGGTAATTATTCTAAACTCTCATTTCAATCATTGAAACATCCTTGGAAGACGACAGTGGTTGTATCATACAAACCATTAGCTTCAAGTAATTTTTAAGTGATAGAATGATCAATACGAAACTTCCCAAGCTAACATCAAATGATTGTCTCACACAAATCATATAAGATATTCAAGTTTCGCATGATCATCTTTTGACATTATATTTAGTTTCCAAAAAATAAATTGTTTCCAACCAAACTCGTCAAGAATATGATGAACATAGCTAAAGTAAAAATCTTCCAACACATATTTCGAGAAATAGATAAGCGAGATAAACTCATTTCGAAATATCAAATGTGCATAACTCACTTAGTCTCATTAAAAGATAGAATAGAATAAACTTCTGAGTGATAAATAAGTTTTAGTCTCACATACCTTTTGTTGATAAAGTTCCTCCAAGCTCCTCAGTAGATCTTTGTCTTCAATTAATGAATGCCGTGAAGTCTAAAGCTCAACTACACATTCTATCCTAATTCGAGACATAGCTATAAGTAGACTAGAAATCAAGTATATAATTTTGATCAATAAACTTGAGAAACAATCTTGAGATAGCAACGCTTGCGAGTTCGACCGATCAGTGCTCTAACAATCTCCCCCTTTGTCAATTTTAGTGACAAAACTATCAATACATATGGATTACAAAATAAATAAACTTTGTAGCTTCTCATACATCATGATTGATTTCCTTGGCTCTTCAACATTCCTTGAATTATTCGCCTACTCCAAGTACTTCAGTGATTCTGAACGTGTTCAACTTAGCATCATTGTTATTGAAGATCCGTAGCCATAACAATAAGAAAACATAAGTTGTCAATCATTGTTATACAATGTCACAACTTTGAAATAATACTATGGTGATATGTATCACTCCCCTTTAGTCAATACTTCATCTTACAATGAAAACCACCCCCCCTTACATAATGATTCGTAAATCATATGTATGTAGTGTGAACTACCAAATAATTCTCCCCCTTTTTGTCAATATAAATTGGCAAAGGTACGAAAACTACGAGATCATAATGAAATTTTCAAAAAGTTACTTCATGACTATAAGAGAACATATCAACTTTATTTCGATGATGTCACATAGTCGAAACCTAGTGTGTTCATCAAGGAGTTTATAAAGATACAAGATAGCTCCTACAATATTCCACATCTGCATTCCCCACAAAGATATGGAAATTAAGCACAAGTTCAATTAAGAGCTCCCCCATTTGATGTCATTCCCAAGAGAACAACATGAGCGACCTTACTTTTACGAGAAAAGAAGGATTTATTTGGACATTAACAAATCACATGGATTTGTATCCAGTAAACTCGAATAAATTAACCACAAGGAGACCTTGTTGATTAATTTAATCGGAAACACTCAACATAAGAAAACTTACGGAGCCATACAGTACTTTCACATAAAGTGGATCAGGGAAAGATCAATACTGCGGAATTTTTCAAAAGTTCATTTTATCTTTCATCAATATTTGCATAATGACACAATATACTTAACTTTTTGAGCATATATGAGATAAGCACATCTCACGAACGTAATTAACATATATATCTCATAAGCAATTGCAATATATGAAATCAAAAAGATTAAATACTACAAAAATCATCTTCCAGATAACTTTAGAATTTAAATAAATAAATATAAAAACATTACAAGATGAAAATCATTGAAATAGCTATGTGTAATCACAAATAATGCTATTCCAACCCCTAGTTATCCTTCTTAAACATAAGAATAAATTCTCATAAGAAGTTTCCTATAAATTAAGATTCTTGAAAAATTCTTTATCGTCTCCGAACTCCTTGTGGTCAACAGACATTAGAACATAAGGTTTATGAAAAAAGGAGTCAATTCCAACAAACCTTCTTGACTGTTGCTGAATCAGGGCTTTCTGAATTTCAAGAGATCTTAAAGCAATAGCCTTTATTTGCTGAATCTTCATCCTTGTTTCTTTCAACTCTTCAAGAACAACAGAAAACTTCTGAAGATTTGAGGTGTTAGCCCTTGGTTTCTTCATATTCTTCATTTTTATCTTCAAAGTTGTAGAGGAATGAGATTTTTCTTTTTCCTTCTTTTTCCATCAGAAGAGAAGATGCCCGGAGTCTCCATAAAATTAAAATATGGGGTTTATGAAAAGGAACACAAAAACAATAGCTCCACAAGCAAGCTTTTGATGAAAAGAGTTTCAGAGAAGGAAAAGAATGTAGGGTTATGCAACCTATATACAGAGTAATAGGGTTCACGTACGATCAACATAAACAACCCTAAAAGGGTAGGAATATCGATTTTGACTAGAGCTGCACATGGGTCGGGCGGGTCGGGTTTTATCTAATACCAACCCCGCACCCATAAACATCGGGTTTTTACTTTCATAACCAACCCCACACCCACAAGCATCGGGCGGGTTTTTTGACCCGCCCGCTACGGGTCGGTCGGGGTCGGGTTTATACCCGTGAAAACCCACTTCTTAATCATGTTCTTATTCTAGTATCTCCCTAAGATTTATCACTCTGTTTGTTTTCTACGTCGCACACAAAACTTCTTTGGTTACATTTTCGTAACCGTTTGGTGGGGAATTGCACTTAACATGATAGCTTATTTTGTTGCATCACACGTGAGTACTGTGAGCACAAAAATAATGATGGTATCTTCGTGTCCACAAACAAGGTTCGCAATCATAGCAAGGTTGTCGAAATGATAGTGACATGACAAATCATATAAAACAATAAGATGAGCTCTGAGCCTAAGGGATCGTCCTTGCTTCTTATCATAGGGAATCTTGTGATCACTTAAAAGAAGCATAAAGTAAAGGATACGAATGTTAAAGGTACATAATGTAAATGAGATGCAGATTTACGTGGTTCGGCACTAAGGCCTACGTCCACGGAGGTTGGTGTTGCACTATATATTCAGAGATTGCAAAGATAGTCAAATGACTTTGAGTGGGGGACGAATCTAGGGAATAAAAAGAACTCATACTTACTCTTACAGTTTCTCTCTCCTAAGCTCTCTTAAAATTTTACTCGAAAATGGTCGACCCCCTCTCTTATGGAGAGGGGTATATATAAGCTTCTTCTGTGGGTCCCATCCTTGGAGTGCAGCAGTCTTTATCGTCTAGGTTAATGTGCCATTCCGATGATCTTCGTTCTGATCCATCGTCTCCCAATGGTATTATGCAGAAACGAAGGTGAAATTCCTCCTTTTGCATATGATGTTTGACACGTATCCCCTATTTGTGTCATTTAATGCGGGTGGTTGGGGTAGCCTGCACGTGTCAGGCGGATGTTTGGCCCCCCTGTCACATCTGTCTGCCAAGTCCATACCTACCCTTGATCTTGGATCTTCCTCGGGATGGAGTAAAGTAAATCTCTTTGACCTTCTATGGTAATTCGCGGTAGCTCATTCTTCCGTGCCCCTTGATCCTTTATCGTTGGATGGGTTTGATGATGGATGGATGTAGAAGACAGATGCCCCTTGGATGTTGAGACGTGGCATCATACCTTGATGTACCAGGCTTAGGTGCCTTCCACGTATTGTTCCCTCGACACGTGGAAGATGATGAATTATGTGTATATAATTTTCCCCTTTTCTTCAAGTTTTGAAGTTGGTCAAAGTTTGAAGAAAAACTGTCTTCACGGTCTCCTCTTCTTCTCGCATTAACTCCCTCTAGAATTTAGGGAACATTTCCCGCTTCTTGCATTTACTCTTCCTTGTTTTTCGGGGCGTTTTCATTTAATAGCGGTTATAAATAGATGAGAAGACCCAGACATTAACTCTTTATTCTCTTTCCTCATTCCTTATTCTCTGTCTTCTTTCTCCGTGGGATTTATTTTTGTTTTCTTGCTCTTAACTTCTGCTGCTACTGTCCTCTTCAATTACTGATTCCATTCAAATCAGTCGAGACCTTCAGAGTGTTATTGCTTATTAATCGTCTTCATTCGCCCATAACGCTTTTAATCTAGGTATGGTATTCTTATTAGTGGATTTTTTCAATTGAATCTTTCTTTTATGCTGTTGTTATTCATCCTTGGTTGTGAATTCAGGTTGAATCTTCTGTTGTATCTTCTCGTGCAAATATTTGTCAATTCTTCTGCCATCGATTCCCAGTAAGTTATGTTCTTATATCTGTAATTTTTCCTTCCTGTTCCTTCTTATGTTAAGATCCTAGGGTTTGTGATAAAAAACAATTCACTCGACAGTATATATACTTGCCCCTATTTTTTATCGTAAAGTATAGGGTTGCTGGTTCTCTTGATACGATGAAACACTTGATATGGAGGTGTTCTTGTCATAATGATCAGAGTTTTGTTTGATCTCAGTTGAGCTCATAATCTGATCTTCGTTTTGTCTTCGTTCCCCTTGCAGGTATGATGGATCGTCCTCGTGTGCCTTATAATACTCCCCCATCAAGCCCTTATAGACACCCTCCGTCTAAAAGTCCTGACAAATCTCCGCCGAGGGGTGGTCAGTCTCGATATTCTCATCCTGATCCTCGTAACCCAAAAACTTCATCCTCGTCGGGTACGAAGGTTCCTTCTCAGAAGAGAGGAGATCCGCCTAGAGGCTCGCGGTATGCGGTTAATCATCCCTTGCTTAATCCGTCTCCCCAGCGTTCGGAACCGATAAATTTTCAGCATCTTCGTTCTATTTCTCCTTCTGCTGCGACGTTTTCTCAGAAACCCAAGGCTTCGCAAACCACCGTGTTGGTGAAAGATCCTTCTTCAAGGGAGGTTGCATCGAAATTGGATTTGACTAGGAATGTCTCAACCAAGCGGAAATCTTCGGATATGAGTCCTCCGAATAAACCATCGTCGGGTAAGGTCACATCTTCTGACGCTGCCCCAATTATCCGAAGCATTCTAGTTTCTAAGAAGAAGAAAGAGGTTATCTATAGTCATGTAGATCTCGAATTTTTCAAATCGAAGCATGGTCTTGAAGCCTTTGATGTTAAGTTATACAATCAAGGAGATGATCTCACTTATGACATGATCATGAACTACAAATACGACGCTTTCCATCTGCTAACGACCGTGGGGGCCTTCTAGGCAGGTCTTATGTTACCCTTATACAAATCAGGCGATTTTTTCTACTATGATGCTTTGGCCAACCGCGAGGGTTCTATTTCTCATACCCATTGCCGTTCAATAGTCCAACTGAGTGGGAATTATCTTCGGATGCTTAAAAAGTGCTATCTTCGGATCCATGGAGAGAAGATGATGATCTGCTATACTCCTAATCCCGCGGAGAAGGATTGGTATACGCCTGAGACTTCAATGATTCTTTCGGGGATTATGTTAATGGTAGGAATCGGAAGCCATGGAGAGTCGGTCTTTGGACGATGGCATCCTCCCAAGGCGAAGTTCATCTTTTGAGTGAAGTGAGCGACTCAAAGCTTCGATATATCCCTGGAACTGAGCAGACTGGAAATCCGAAGCCTTTTCCGAAGATCGATCGCCTTAAACGTGACCATGACTATGAGTGTCACACTACTCCCCTTGAGATCATCGGCCCTTGGGCTCATGGTTGGGTGCCTGGTCTGCATGGATGGCGCCCTATTGCTAACATCCAACCTTGATATGGTGCCCCGTCTCGCTATGGTGATTTCTGTCCTTGGCGATTAAATTTCGCTGGTATGAATTTTGATTACGCTATTGATGTTGCTAAGGTAGATGAAGAGGAGAGTTCGGATGCAGTTCTTTCTTCGAAGAGTGATACCACTGTCAAGGTATGATTCCGTATATGAATGTGTGGTTTATGTATAATTGCCCCTGGAATCAAAGATTGACTGTGTTTGTCTCAGGCTTCGAAGAAGAAGAAGATCAGTCCCTTTCAGTTTTCTAACGTTGGTGAAGAAGAGACAGAAATTCCCGAGGTTAATAGTCCTGTGAACGATGAAGAGAATTCCGATGAGAATGTTTCCGATGATGAAGAACATATGGATACTTCTCATACTGGTCAAGAGGATGAAGAAAATTTTGATGGGGATCCTGGTCACGAAGGTGACGAGAACGTTGGTGATATGAGAGGTGGCGAGAACCTAATTTCTAAGGATGAAGTGAGCAATCCTCCAACCGAACCCGCGCATGCTCAAGGGAACGAATATATTGGTCCTCAAGAGACGGTCCCTAACCAAGAGTTCTCCTTCGGTAAGATTTACTCCGCCGGGGGTCCAGTAGATATTAACGCTGTTATGGGGTTAGCTTCGGATTTTTCTATACTCTTAACAAATAATGAATGGGATGTTCTTGCGACGGGTGAAGGTGAAAAGGTAACTGAGGAAGAGGACATCTCTGAAGGTGAAGACGCCGAAGATGGTGCTGCTAAGGAGGCTGAGGCCAAGGAGAACTTTTTTAGCGCTGCTGGTGACGGGGCTTCTGCTAGTGCATCTTCTGATAGTTTTGACAGAGCTGTGATGCACGACGGAGATGATAGAACCTGTGATTGGCTGATGAAGAAAGGCTTAATGTTCGTTCCCAATCCTGCCCCCGTGATGCCTAGTGAGAAAAGTTATGACGCCTTCACCCGTCAGAGAATGCAGTTGGCGTCCCCTGATGAGGTTGCTGAGGCTTGGGAGAAAGACTTGGGAGCCACCTCGTCTAGTCTTCTGGTGAATCCTCCTTCTTCCATTGCTCAAATAATGACTATAGATGACGGGTATCAGTACGATTATCCCCAACAACGTGTTCTCGAGGTAGGTGATCGTAGATATCAAGTTGAGGGATCTGAGATATCATAGTATCCTTTTCTTAGTGTTCTTTATACAGTCGTTTCTTATGCAGCTGGTGAGGAGCGAGCACTGCAATCATACTTTGTACCAGTTTTTCAAAGCGAAGGCTCTTAAGCTGGAGGGGAAGTTGCACCATAGGGAAGAAGAGCTGACTTCTGCTGAGGCTCTCACCTCTGCTATAGAAAAAGAGTTATTAGAGTTGAAGAATCGTCTGAAGAGGAAAGAGCAGCTTGGTGATTTCGAAGAGAAAATTCGTCTTGAACTTGCTCTCATTCGTAGTGAGTTGGAGAAGGCTCATAAAGACGCTTCGTCTTCTAAAGGTTCGTCTGCGTCCTTACACTTCTCTTCGTATCTCTCTTTCATCTTGTTAGTGTGTTGTCTGAGTCTCCCGGCCCTATTTTCAGCGGTCAATATCCGAGAGTTAACATGGCTTCGTAATGAGAGGACTCGCCAAGATTCTCGGATTAGGGAACTAGTGGAGAAAATCAAAGATGAGGCTGATAAGTGGAATGCTCGGGCAGATGAGCATAATGAATTGACGGTTCAGTACCGACAACAACGTGAGAATATGGTTGACATGCAGAATCGTTATAACTCTGATCGCCGCCAGTTTAACGGTGCTTTGTTGTGAACTCCTGAGAATCTTCGTGAAGCTCGTGAAGGTATTTCTCGTTTAGAAACCAAGGTGGCCAGCTTGGAAGAGGATCTGCGTCAAGCTCGTTCATCCCATGATCCTGAAGTTCGGGATTATATACAGCGGCTCGTTCGGGAGAGGGACGATGCCAGAGCTGAGGCCCATTCCATTATTAATGCTTTAGCTGCTTCTCGGGCCGATGTCGCTCGTTTAGTGGACTCGGAGAAGGACCTTGAACTTAACATGTACCGGCTTACTAAAGGGATATAAGAGATGAGTAACGAAGTTAATCACCTTCGACATTTAGACTCCATGAAGCAGGTAGAGTTGGATGAGTATCAGTTTGCTCTCACAAATCTTCGATTGGATTATAAGAAAATTTCATACGAGTATGATTTTCTTGACGATGCCAGGGACGCTGTAGTAAAGGAATATGAAATAGCTTCGATTAATGTCGAAGGTATACATTTGTTTGGTCGTGAGCGGTTCCATAATTCTACTTTTCTAACCCATTTGTGCCTTCTTTTTCAGAGATCGAGGAACAACTTAGCCTTGCAAATGAAAGGCTTTAAAAGGATCAATCTGACTTAGTGCACCAGCAGGGTCAAGCTAAGTACTACGAAGGGTTGGCCAGCAGCGAAGGAGGCAGCCAAGGAGGTATCCCGATTGAAAAAATCTTCGTTGTCGCATAAGGCTCGCTGTCAGCTTGCTGAAGAGGTTAACAAGACATTGACCAAGATCGAGCAGAGCTTTCTGAAGGATAATGGTATTACTAAGAAGTATCCTCGACGTCCTATGCCTGCGCCTATAACCTACACTTCCGATCCTTCTTCGGGAGGAAGTGTTCTTTCGTCTCAGAAGAAGAATCCAGCTGACCACGTCGAGTCTTCCAAGGGTAAGTAGGTTCCTAGGTTTGTTGTAGTGGGTTAATCTCTGTTGATTACTTGGCTTCGGGCCATTTTTTGTTCATCTTCTGTATTTCTTGTTTAGTTTCCCCAAACTTGTAATCAACTTTTATGGAATGGATCAGCGTTTGTTGGAATATGTACAACCATAATTTATCTGCACCGTTAGTTCATATAACTTTTTAGATAGTGCGTAACCGTAATATGAGCGTATCTAAATATCGAGAATCGAATACGTAATGAAAATTGTTTGACAACAATAACGAAGGGAGGTACCTTCGTAATTGACTTTGGACCTATCACCCCGTAGGCTAACCTTGGGCCAGAGGATTACCGAACAATGGGGGTTAATGCGGTGCTCTCAGATAAGTGGTGTGTTATCGAACTATTTACATGCACCCGTTTTGCCGAGGCGCTGCTTTATTAATTGGTTGGGTATCTCTTTCTACTGGAATCCTTCCCCATGGCCCTACACTTATGGATGTTGATAAGGGAGTCCTGAGAGATAGTATATAATTACTTTCCCAAATAAAGTTTTTGCAAAAGATTTGTTTGATTGATACGATGAGGTATGCTACTCCTCGACCATAGATAGAAACATGTCAAGCGGGCACGCTAGCTTTTTCTTCTTCTGGTACTCTTCATGCAGGCGCAGAACTGCATTGCTTCATGGGTAGTATGGCGTGAGGTATTTTTCATTTCAAGGGTGCCTGAGGACTTCTCCTTTCAGATTACGCAGGTAGTATGATCTGTTCCCCGCGATGTCATGCATGATAAATGGACCACCCCATGTTGGTGCTAACTTGCCCCACTTTTTCTCTCGTTGATATTGAGGTATAGTTCTTAAGCATATAATGCCCTTATACAAAATTCCTAAGCTTAACTTTCTTGTTGTACCCTCTAGCCAACCTTCGTTGGTAATTCTCCATTCGTTGCAATGCTATCTCCCTTCGTTCTTCCAGGTCGTCGAGCCTTTCCTACATCATATCCGTTGTTAGGTTCTTCTCCCAAGCTTCGTTTTTCTTGGTTGGCATGATGATTTCCGTTGGAATAACATCTTCGTCTCCATAAGTAAGGAGGAACGGAGATTCACCAGTGGCGTATTTGCGTGTGGTTCGGTATGCCTATAGCACAATATGCAGCTGTTCACACCATCAACCCTTGTGTTCATCTAACGATTTCTTGAGGATAAGAGCCAGAGTCTTGTTAGTGGATTCAGCCTGTCCATTACTTTGGGGGTAAATGGGAGTTGATTTGTTCTTCCTGATCTTGAAGTTATCAAAGAGCATGTCTGTGTTCTTTCCTTGTAGCTGCTTGCCATTGTCGGAAACAATTTCCGCGGGGATGCCGAACCTCCAAATGATGTTTTGAAAAATGAATGTGAATACATCTACGTCTCTGATTCTGGCCAGATCTTTGGCCTCCACCCACTTGCTAAAGTAATCCGTGGCTACCATCAAGAATCGTCTTTTCCCTGACCGTTCGATCAGGGGTCCGCCGATGTCTATTCCCCATTTCGAAAATGGCCAGGGGATGTCTACGAAATTTAGCTTTTTTGCCGGGGCGTGGATTCTTTTAGCAAAACGCTGACATTATTCGCATCTTCTGGACATCTTAGATGCGTCTCGTATCATCGTTGTCCAGTAATACCCTTGCATCTTAGCTTTGTCGGCTAGTGACCTCATTCCACTGTAGTTACCTGCGTCCCCATAGTGGATGTCCTTCAGGATACGATGGCCTTCTTCCCTGGATAAACAGCACAATAAAGGTCCTAGGAAAGACTTCTTATAAAGAATTCCATCACGAAGATCGTATCTTTCCTCCTTTAATTGTATCTTTCGGGCTTGCTTCAAGTCCGCAGGCAGCGTTACTTATTCAAGGAACATATGGATTTCGGTTCTCCAATATTCTTCATTGCTGAATTCTTCGTCTTCGTTTGCTCTTGATAAGATATCATCTTCGACGAAGTCATCATGGATATCTTCTCATGCATCGTAATCGACTATGTCTTCCCCTACATCGTCTTCACGATGTGTAGCAAAGGATTGTTGTGGAGTGATCTAAGGCTCGTATACCCTTGTTACCTTGATGGCTTCGACGCTTTCATCCCTTAGCATAGATGATATGTATGCTAAGGCATCTACATGCCTAAGGTCCCTTCTACATAGATGTCGGAACTTGATGCTGGTATCTGTGATGCTAGTGTATGGACTAGAGCCATGTATGCTGAGAGAGTCATCATAAACGTTGTATTCCACCTCTACTTGTCGAATGACTAATTGAGAGTCACTTGTTAGGCGTACGTATGTTATTCCCATTTATATGATCAACCGTTGGGTATGTACCACGGCTTCGTATTCCACGATGTTGTTGGTATGCCCCTTGAATTCCAGTCTTAGTGCATGTACGATCCTATCTCCAGTTGGGGTGGTAATTACGATGCCTATGCTTGCTCCTTCTCTGTTCCTTGATCCATCAACGAAGACCTCCCATCGTCTTTGACTTGATGGCTCGAGCACATCGATCAGATCTTTATCGTCCTCTGCTGCTTATGGGATGTCCTTCACCTCTTCGTCATTGTCCAAGGGTAAGTCCGCTAAAAAATCCACAAAGACTTGTGATTTTTGTGCGGTTTGGATCTCGTGGATGATATTGAATTGATCGAGATGAGTATTCCACTTTGCTATTCTTCCCACTTTCCCAGCGTTTTTGAGAACAGCCTCTAGCGGTGCCTTACAAGGGACACGAACATAATGGGTTAGGAAATAGGTTCTCAACTTTTGGGTTTCCCATACTAATTCTAGTATGAGTTGCTCAATCTTCGTGTAGTTTCTTTCTGCCGGATTGAGAGTTTTGTTGACGTAGTAAATTGGCTGTTCAACCTTCGTGTTGGTTTTGACCAATACCACACTGACTGCATCTTCGGTTGCTGCTATGTAAAGGGCCAGTACCTCACCAGGATCGGGCTTATGAAGGATCAGGATTGAGGCTAGGTATTCCTTAATCTTCTTGAAAGCTTCTTCACATTCAACAGTCCATGCGAATTTACTTCCTTTCTTGAGTATGTCGAAGAAGTTCTTGCATTTGTCCGACGATCTGGCGATAAATCTTCCTAGTGCCGCCAGCGATCCATTAAGCTTTTGGACCTCCTTTAGGTTCTTTGTGGATGACATTTCCACAATGGCCTGTATTTTGGAAGGATCGACTTCGATGCTCCTC
The DNA here is from genome assembly GCF_003573695.1 of Papaver somniferum. NCBI lineage: Eukaryota > Viridiplantae > Streptophyta > Magnoliopsida > Ranunculales > Papaveraceae > Papaver > Papaver somniferum. The sequence continues at coordinate 51,639,307 of NC_039365.1, forward strand.
TTCGTCACTAGATATCTAAGGAACTTTCCCGACGTGACGCCGAACGTGCATTTTTCTGGATTCACCTTCATGCTGTGTTTCCTCATGGCGTCGAAGATGTCTCTCAAGTTTTGGTGGTGGTTTTCGCGCAACTTACTCTTGACAAGCATGTCATCGACATAAACTTCTAGAGTGTTTCCAATCCATGGCTTGAAGATAACATCAACCATTCTCTGGTATGTTTCCCCTGCGTTTCTCAGCCCGAAGGGAATTCGTGTATAATATTAGAGGTCGTGCGGGGTGTAAAACGCTGTGTGTTGTGATCTTCTTCTTCTAGGGCTACCTGGTCGTAACCATAGTGTCCATCCATAAACGACAGTTCTCTGTATCCTTCGACAACTTCTACCAATTGGCCAATGGTCGGGAATGGAGAACTGTCCTTTGGGCATGCTTTATTGAGATTAAAGTCGATGCATATCCTTACTCCTCCGTTCTTCTTCGGCACGATGACCATGTTTGAAGTCCAAGTTGGGTACTTCACTTCCTTAATGAATCCTGCTTCCAACAGCTTACGAAGCTCTTTCTCGATCGCCTGGTGGTGCTCTGGTGCCACTTTTCGTACATTCTGTCCAAAAGGAGGGGTTCCTGTCTTTATGCGAAGCTCGTGTTGGATTATCCTTGGATCGATTCCTGGCATGTCTCCTAGTTTCCATAAAAATATGTCCGCATACTCCGTTAGTAGCCTTGTTAGGGCCGCTTCTCGTTCCTTGTCCATCAGAGTACCTATCTTGATCATTCTCGGGTTTTCTTCGGTCCCTATATTGATCTCCTTCATGGGTTTTACATGTGTGAATGTAGGCTCCGGTCCCCTAGGAGAGGGACATTCTTTAATTGCTATTTGGTAGGCTCTTTAGCCTCCTTAGCTACTGACGTACCTGCTTCGGTGTTTAGAACGATGCTTTCCTTCGTCAGGCTTCTTCCTGAGATTTCTTCGAGATAAAGGTCAATTGGTTTGTCCTTGGATGCCTCCTTGTTTTTGTTCCTTCGGGACTTCCGCTGTTGGTCTTGCTCATTATTGAGTTGGTTTTGTAGAGCGTGGCATTCTCGGGCGGTGACCTGGTCCCCTTTGATTTCCATTACCCCTTCGGGTGTTGGGAATCTAAGATATTGGTGATACGTTGATGCTACTCCTTTGAGCTTGTGTACCCATCTTCAGCCGATGATGGAATTATATGGATAAGGAGTGTCCACTACAGTGAATCATGTATCAACCTTCATTAGTCCTACGTTCACTTGCAACACAATGTCTCCCAAAGGCTTCGTTGGGGCCCCATTGAATCCGTATATGGTGTAGTACGAAGACATCAGCTGATCGTCATTCAGCTCCATTCGTTTGAACGTATCATTGAACAAAACATTGACGGAGCTTCCACCGTCGATCAAGATCTTCCTAATGTTACATCCTACTACTGGCAAAGTGAGAACTAGAGGGTCGTTGTGGTCCTCCATGTCTTCTTCGATATCTTCGGCGTCAAATGTCATTGGTGCATTCATCTATTCTTCGTGCTCATCAACTTCGACTCCGTCGATCTTATGTAGCTCGCAATAGTCCTCGAATTGTTTCCTCAATCTTTCTCCTATCTGGGCAGTCAGAGAGGGTCCGTTGGATTCAAAACATGAAATAGTATTGAGTGTTCGGTTTCCCTAAGGTAGTTGGACTTGCCTGCTTCGTTTTGCCCTGTCATCGGTTTATGCCTTCTGAACGTACTGTTTGAGGTCACTAACGTCAATCAGTTTCTGGATCATTATTTTGAGGTTCTTGCTCTTCTCAGTCTGATGCACGTTGAAGCAGTGGTACTCACAGTAGTCTCTAGATTTCTCGGACCGTAATGGTTGCTTTCCTTTGGACCAAGGCCACTCTAAGTTCTCTCGATCCTTAATCTCCCTTAGGATGCGAGTGTAGTTGGTGTTGAGCTTCGTAAAGACTTGGTCTTCGAATTTTTGGTCATCACGCCGATGATCATCCCTTTGTCCTCTTCTATCTTCGTTGGACGTTCCGATGAATTAGCCCTTTTGTATCCGGTGGATTATTCCGCTGAGTTGGTCCGATGCGATCTCTGTGTTTGGGCCCTCGGATTTTCTTGATGAATTTCTTCCAATCGGGCGTGTTTCTCGATGATGACTAGAAGATCTCCTTCGGCTGTGGGCATACTTCCATGGATATAGATGAACAACGGGATCATCCTATCTAATCCCCATTTGTAGCAGTTGATGGTGACCACCGGATCTACGTTCCTTATTGCTTGACAGATTCTGTGCCATCTATCTGTGTATTCTCTAGTGTTTTCTTTGTACGCGACTGCCAGCGAGAAAAGATTATCCATTCCTGTGCTGAAGGCCTTGTTGTACATGTAAGTTCTCAAGAATTTCTCGGTGAGCTGGCTGTAAGAGTCGATGGAGTTTGGTGGTAGGTTATCGAACCAGGATAGTGCTGACCCTTTCAAGCTCGAAGGGAAGTATTTGCAGAGGACCGCGTCTTCTTGATACCATCGTGCTAAAATGCGGTTGTAGTACTGGAGGTGGGCTGCAGGATCACTGGATCCATCGTAACACTCGAACGCTGGAATAGGGCACTTCTGAGGAATGAGAGATTTGGCTAAATGCGGAGTCAGTGGTGTGGTGTTGGCTTCCATCATCACCTATTCTAGTCTTCCTCCTCCTTGTATCGCTTTCAGTTGTTTTATTTCAGCCATCATCTCAGCACGAAGTTCCTCCATTGCCCGTTGGTGGTCCTCCCTGCTTGTGGATCGTCCAGTCCTTCGGTCCTCTCTATCGAAATAATCTGAATCTTCGGGGACATAGTCTGGATCAGGAACTCCATTTCCTCTGGCTGGACTTCTGTCCAATGGTTCCGGATTGTTGGTGTTTGTCACGAAGATTCTTCGGTCACGATTGGGCTCCGGTGCCTTTGAATTTGCTTCGTCATGTTGGCGTGCCGCTCCTATGCTTTGGGCAATCCTATCCTTGAGCTCCTGATTTTCCCGAGCCAGCAATGCCACTGCTTCTGCGTATACGCGCTGGTTCTTCTTTAACTCTTCGAGCTCTGCCATCAGTTGAGGGGAATGGTTCTGGTTTGGAGTCCTGGTTCGCGCCTGTCCTCCAATGGCCACAGTATGACCTTCGTCTATTGTATGGATTAAAGGAGGGGGTGGATCGGTAGTAACTACTGGCAGTTCCACGCATGGGGGCGTCTGCTGGTTTGCTGTAAGCAAGGGTTGAGTAGCTGGTAGAGCTTGGTTTTGGACATTTGTCGGCGGAATTCTGAAGGCTGGTTGCTGCATCGTTGACTCTGCAAACCCTTCCCGTTGTTCATGAATTCGGGCAGCTGCCATTGTCTTTGCTGCATCGGCTTTGGCTGCTACAGCTTTGAGAGCCGCTGCCGCTACGGCGTTAGCATCCAAGGGTGAGGTGATCTCCGTGACATCTTGATTCTGGTTGGATACCTTCAATTTATCACCTTTTTGCTTGTTGCGGGTCACAACTGGGGTGGTTCTTGGTGTTTCTTTTGATGATGCTCTGGTTTTTCCCACTTCCTTCGTTTTCTCCATCTTTGATTTTCTACAAAAATAAGACGTAATCGAAGAAAAAGAATCCACGTCGGTTTTGTTAGTAAAGTTTGTTCAAAGGAAAGGGCATAAACCTTAGTGTACATATAAAAGTTTTCAATGAGAACACAGCTCGAGGAATTAAACAAGGGAAAACGTAGATCCGATAATTGTAAACATAGATCTACCGGCAGGTTTAGAAATACTTTGTGAAAAATGACAAGTCCAAGGGTTTTATATATGAACACCTAGGTTCGACGCGCATTTGTTAGAATATACGTGAGGATGATAAAAACTTAAATGAGAGGTTGTCAAGAAAAATAAGTGGGGTAACATATTTATTACCCGTGAGGAAAAACATAGACCTTAAAAGATTTTCGTCGAGGAAACACAGATCTATAATGATTTTTTCATCAGTAAACACTGATCTAAAGAAAAACATAGATCCAACAGGTTTTTTCAGAGAAAACGATGATAAACTGCTCAAAGTTAAACGTAAGCTGCTCAAAACACTATTATATGGGGAATAACGCTGAGAGACAAAAAGTAAAATCACAGGGGAAAATAAATCTTTTACCGGGACAAGAGTCCCTGTTTCTAGCGCCAGATTGTGAGCATAAAAATAACGATGGTATCTTCGTGTCCACAAATAAGGTTCGCAATCATAGCAAGGTTGTAGAAATGACAGTCACATGACAAATCATATAAAACAATAAGATGAGCTCTGAGCCTAAGGGCCCGTCCTTGCTTCTTATCACAGGGAATCCTATGATCACTTAAAAGATGCATAAAGTAAAGGATACGAATGTTAAAGGTAAAGAATGTAAATGAGACGCAGATTTACGTGGTTCGGCACTAAGGCCTACGTCCACGAATCTTGGTGTTGCACTATATATTCAGAGATTACAAAGATAGTCAAATGACTTTGAGTGGGGGACGAAGCTAGGGAATAAAAGGAACTCATACTTACTCTTACAGTTTCTCTCTCCTAAGCTCTCTTAAACTTTTACTCGAAAATTGTCGACCCCCTCTCTCTTAGTGGAGAGGGGTATATATAAGCTTCTTCTATGGATCCCATCCTTGGAGTGCAGCAGTCTTTATCGTCTAGGTTAATGTGCCATTCCGATGATACCTTCGTTCTGATCCATCGTCTCCCAACGGTATTATGCAGAAACGAAGGTGAACCTCCTCCTTCCCCATAGGATGTTTGACACGCATCCCCTACTTGTGTCATTTAATGCGGGTAGTTGGGGTAGCCTGCACGCGTCAGGCGGCTGTTCGGTCCCCCTGTCACATCTGTCTGCCAAGTCCATCCCTACCCTTGATCTTGGATCTTCCTCGGGATGGAGTAAAGTAAATCTCTTTGACCTTCTACGGTACTTCGCGGTAGCTCATTCTTCCGTGCCCCTTGATCATCTATCGTTGGATGGGTTTGATGATGGATGGATGTAGATGACAGATGCCCCTTGGATGTTGAGACGTGGCATCATACCTTGATGTACCAGGCTTAGGTTCCTTCCACGTATTGTTCCCTCGACACGTGGCAGATGATGAATTATGTGTATACAAGTACCTTTCAACACTAACTAGCTAGATTGCTTCTTCTTTGATGTTAATTTTGTATCGGTACCTAGACATTCATGTTACTTTGTGTTGGTAATATGTGTCCATGTTGGTGATCAATGATGTCAACAGGCGGCAGGTGCATGTTGGTACTTTTTATGGCTTCAAAGAGCATCAAAATGTTTGAAAGAACAATGTAGAACCACAGATGGATGTGGGTTAAGGATATTATCATGTGAGGAAGTTGTTTATTATGGTACAAGTGGAATGGTGTTAGTAAATAAAGTAAGATGGGGTTGGGGTGAAAACAGGCATACATTTCTATCTAAATACTTAATCATGTTCTTGTTGGACTGTTGGTGAACAAGTAGACAGGTAATTATCGTAGCTTCATAGGTGAAGAAGAAGAACCGAGGAAGAAGAAGAGGCCTAACAGAGAGGAAGAGTGTAGAAAGTGAATGAGGGTTATCCAATTATCTTGTCTACTAGTATTAGGGTTTCAATAATGGACGGCTAGGATTTGTTTTATCAATGGTATATATTTTGCGGGTTTTTTCGGGCGGGTTTTAGCTAATACCAACCTCGCATCCACAAACAACTGGTTTTTATTTTCCTAACCAACCCCACACCCACAACGAGCGGGTTCAGATTAAAAACCCACGAATTTAGCGGGTACGGGCGGGTTCGAGTAACGTGGGCGGGTCTTGTGCAGCTCTAATTTTGACCCCCCCTTTTATTATATTCAAATACTGAGAAATCTTTTCAATATCATTATTTGTTGGTATGAAAAGAATAACCAGAAAATCAGAAAACAAAATTCAAAAAAAAAAAAACAACCTAAAATAGTTTATGATCCTATAGCCCGACTGTGCACAACTCTTGTCTCATTTCGAAATATGGGCACATGAGACATAATGCACTTTCAATACAATTAACTGTGTTGAGGCGAACAATAATCTGTCCACCACATGGTTCCTGCACGGAATTTTCAACACCCATTTTCATAGGTCGTTTGGAACTAGTTCTTTTTTGTAGATATCTAACTTTATCCTTAGAAATCAACTTCTTAGGAGATGAACTAAAAAGACATACCTCGGATGGATTTGACTTTAGAACAAGTTTAAGTTTGTTTGCTAATTGATTAGATCTCCGTTGCAGTTTGTTGACACATCTTACTTTATGTTTGTACTTGAAATAATTAGAGAGTCCATGACCCTTAATAGTACAATAAGAACATGTCAAAGTGGAGGATGGTTCGGGCACCATAGCCGAACATACTGCTAAACAAAGTTAAGTACCCGAAACATGTGAGATAGAGTTTTCATTAGTCATATAAAAATCCATTTCATCCTCCAATGAGGTCGATGAGATTTCTCTAGGAAAAATATCAAGGTTGATGTGAGTATTGCTACAATTATCAAAATTAATATTTTCTCCAAGGAGTGCTACACTTGATTTTTCATCTTCAGTCGAATCATAGTGATCGGGTGTTTTATCAAGAGTTGCAGCAAGACCTTTGTTCCAAGTGTATTTTCTTCTATTTGGACATTCATTGACAATATGACCAAAACCCTTACACTTGAAGCACTGTGGAATATCCTCATCATCAGTGTCGACTGTATCCATGGGGTTTAACTGATGATCTAGGTTTATCTCTGGTGAATCGTTTACTACTCTTCAAAAGAAGGTCTCTAAACTGTCTTGTGATCAAAGAAACTGAGTTGTCAAGATCTTCATCTGATGATTCAATCTCAATAGGATCATCACATATTTGCCAACACTTTTATTTTTATCAAGTAGTTTAGTGTTCTTTTGTGCTTTAAAGCAATATCATTTCCATCTTTGGATGAATGCTCATGATCAAAGATCTTTAACTTTCCAACAAGTGTATTTCTGGAAAGTGTTTCGAGGTTATTTCCCTCAACGATGGCATGTTTCTTAGAATCGTATCTAGCTGGTAGCGATCTGAGAATTTTCATCATAATGTCTTTTTCAGGAATTGTCTTACCCAATGAACAATTTCGGACACTTTGTGATTAAACTCATCAAATGACTCTTCATCAGCCATACGAAGGTTTTTCCAATCAGAATTTAGGTTTTGAATCCTATCTTCTTTCTCAGAGGTATTCCCTTCAAATACGATTTCTTAGATATCCCAAGCATCTTTAGATCGAGTGCACGTAGTCACATGGTGCTGAAGATCTGGGGTAATGGCATGGATGATAGCATTTAATCCGTCAGAATTTTTTTGTAGCGAGAATTTCGACAGGATCATACTCACCAATATCCTTTGCAACAGTTACACCGTCTACTCTAACTAATGGAGGATCATAGCCATTAACAACACGAACCCATGATTGAAAATCACGCTTGAAGAAAGGCACGCATAGTTCCACCAAAAGTAATTCAAACATCGAAGACTGGTGGTACGTTCATAGAGATAACACTTATGTCCATAAAGTCAGATTGCTATAAACACAGACTTATGAGGTCATAGCGTGTTTGCATGCTCTGATACCAATTGAAAAAGCGTGGTATAACAACCACACCCAATAATTCGTTCGACAATCTGTATGGACTAAACTCCAATGTAATTCCGAGAGCACCAAATTAAAAGCGAGACTCAATCAAGAATTATATCAAAGAGTTTTTATCTCTTTCTCAATACAATCAGCAAATCAAACAGATAGAAATCTGCAAGCCTGATTGATATGAGAAATAAAATGGACGGTACCAAAGACCAATTCCCAAGTGTAAATCAAGTTCTATCCAACAAACAAGGTCGGATTTATCAACTGATAGAACTACGCACAACTTATGATATTTCAATTATATAAAAATATAATCCGGAAAAGAAATAACATAGACACCATAAATTTTGTTAACGAGGAAACCACAAATGCAGAAAAACCCCGGGACCTAGTCCAGATTTGAACACCACACTGTATTAAGACGCTAAAGACTCTAGCGTACTACAAGTTAACTTCGGACTGGAATGTAGTTGAACCCTAACCAAGTCTCACACCGATTAAGGTACAGTCGCGTTCCTTATTCCTCTAGAACCACGCCGGATTCTGCGCACTTGATTCCCTTAGCTGATCTCACCCACAACTAAGAGTTGCCACGACCCAAATTCAAATACTTATAAACAAATCTCTCTTCCACATATATGTCTATTCTTTATTTGGTTTTTGTTCTGTCTTTTGATAAATCAAGGTGAACAGGTGTTGATGGTGGATTTTTGACAAAGGCTAAAATCGTAATCTTGCATACCCTAGTCCAACAATCAAAGGAGTATGTAAAATTCATGTCTCACGTTTAAACATGAAAGATCATGCTGTGACAATCTCTGACTGAGTGTACTTCCTCTCAGAGCATACATAAATATGTGATTATGAAAGCCTCTCAGCCGAGCTTTTGATATTTCGTATATTTCATCAATGCTGAGCAATTTCAGTAATCACTTTTGTATAGAATTGAAATGATTGGACGGATCATAGATGTATTAACCACTAGTATAGAGCAATAACGTCTTCAGGATGTCGCAATATTCCCTGACTTTACGAATAAACATTCAGAACGAGTATGACGCTTCAACTATCTCATACCTCGGTTTTCAAATAATTATAATGCTCCTAGACAGCTTGCCTGCTAGTATAGAGCCATCAATTAATTATTTCTAGTTTCAAGGTTCATCAATTGAATTCCTAGAAAATATTCTACGTTCATTATAATATTTCGTTACTTCAATTCATGGCTTTTCCGAGCAGAATTCCATGGGTTAGTAATAAATATTCAACGGGCATTTGGGCCACCAGTGAGTAATCCCCGAGAAAATGGTGCGAGTTACTTAACAATAATGCACGAACGAGCACCCAAATGCACGAACGAGCATTCAAAATATGGACGAACGAGGATACCTATGCAAAATAGGGAAGAAAAATAAATAAATAATAAAGCCGCGCCTAGAGGACCGGGCCCACCGGTCGGCTGGTCATGCCACTGTGGCCGGTACCACGCCTCTTCCTTTTATTTTATTTTATCTTATTTTATTATTTTTCCTAATGTCATGTCATGAAAACACTTTCATTCGAGCAAACTTCCTCGTTCAAGAAAAACTCTTAGTTTCTCCATATTTCCTCACATGATGAAAAATAATATAAAATAGGGAAAAGTGTCGCGGGATTCGGCCAACTAGCCGGCCGACCATGCCCTAGCCCTAGCCGGTCCCACACTTCTCTAATTTCTTATTTTATTATTATTTCTTCCCTCATCTCATGAAGTTCCCTCGTTTGAGCAAAAAACCTATTTTTTCCTTTATTTCTCTAGTTTTGCTCAAACGTCCAAAATGCCAAAAAGTCAAATGGTCACACGACCTTCCGGATTCCTCACAGTAAATATTAAAATATTATTGTTTTAACATTATCAAAATATTGATCGCACTAGAAAAGTACTAACTTGCTTATTCAAGCAAACTGAGGCTTTCAATCAAGATCAAAGTCATCTGAAAATCCAAAATATTGCTCGAACGCGGGTCAGAAAATATCAAAACTCTCAGAATTGAGCCACGAGCAACATGGTGACACGGGCATGCTACCTTGATCGAACAAGGTCGGCCCTTTGACATGCAAGGAGCCTATCCCACACATATTCATAATTTTGACCTAATTAATCTTCTACAATACATATTTGGTTCAAACTCTTTCCAAACAACTTGGAATTTGATCAAGCGACCATCAGTTGGTCCCACGACCACCAAAGGCCGGTGCCATACCCCTTGGTCGGTCCTCCTCTCTCCATAATTAGGTTTTATTATATAATGCTCAGACGAGCATTATCTTAATAATGACTAAACCAACATTTAATCATTCTTCACGGTCTGCAAAAGACTTTGGTTTTGCTAATTCGAGCACCTGAGTGCTACATGGTCGGCCCATCATCCCATGTATCCGGTCCCCCTCTCACTCATTAATTGAGTTTCAGTAAATCATCAATTGATTAGCAATGGATCAAAATTAGCGTTTCGAATCAAATGCTCTACAAAATATAATTCAAAACAGGTTCAAACACTAATATTTTATGTTGATCCAACAATCAACATTTTAATTAATTATATTCGGTCCAGCTACCAATATTGTAAATTAATATTTTGTTTGGTCGTGCTACCAATAATTTATTAAACGAGCAATATTTGTTCAGATGAGCAATGTTTGCTCAGACTATCAATATTGATTCAACTATAAATATTCAATAATTTATCAAACGAGCAATATTTTCTCAGATGAGCAATATTGATTCACTATCAATATTCTCAATCGAGCAATATTTGCTCAGACTATCAATATTCATCATGTTGATTCAACTATCAACATTCGCTCAAGAACTATACATTTGTCTCAATAGACATTCTCAATCCATGAATCACAGAGTGTTCGTCAATCATGCTCGACTCAGCGTCACTAAGACTCATCGTCTAATCAAGTCAACAACTGACTAATCAAATACAGGTCTGCCTTGCAGACTCCAGCATCTGAGACATCAATCATGTCGCATAGGGGATATTTACTAGGGTTTTAGTCTAGCGGCCTACGATGCGTGTGTTCATCCACGATGAGAAATGTGAGTAAGTCGTGCAAGCAGTTGAGGAAGTTAGCAAAGTAGTGGGTGGACGATCAACTAAGTCTCCGCACGACATAAAACTGGTTTAACCACGATTTCCTAATTTCCTACTCTCTCTCACTCGAGCAACCGTCACACTTACTGGAGATCAATGTGTCTACGTTCTGGAAATATAAATAAGTCTCTGAATTTATGATTGAAAGAACAATCTCAGATAAACAAGAATTATCACAAGAATTCTCATCTGAACAATCACTCTCGGCAGATCAGAATTCAAACTTATTCGAACTCAACATTTCATCAATTTTCAGAAACCCACAACACATTCAATCCTTTGATCATCATTGATCTCACACATCACTTCTCAGCTGCCCTCCTACAAATCGACCCTCATCCATTCTTTTTGACCGAATGGACTCTGGAACGACCATTTTCTTGGTTTAGTCCGGGGTCCTACAGATTGATATCTCGAACTCAAAGCACTCCCGTTCAGTGCATATGTTTGCAAAAGGTTAAGGCAATTTTCTCATTTGAGGAACCGACCCTCGTCTCACCACTTTTATTCAAAAGTAAATCGTTTTCTCCCATCAATAGATTGGCGACCACAATGGGAGATTAATCTCTCAGTTGCAAATCAAACCCTCACAAAGATGGTTGGTCGTAGGTCAGATTCAACTTTTAATCACAATGGTAATGTTCCATCTTTTATTACGTCTGATGTCGCAGTCAATGGAGAAGTCCCAACCTTGATCGAATTGGCACGGGTACAGGAAATCCACAAAGGAACATGGACCTGATGAAAGAGATGATAAACAAGATACTTAACTTCCTTGTAAGGCTAACAACGGATTTAAATGGTGCCTCTGCCCTAGAACTTCTGACACTGAGAGCCGAATCCTCAACTGATGATATTCCTCATGTCGACAGTTACACTACTTATGAGAAACCGGTGGATCAAGAAGCTGCGCGTCTCATTGAAAGTTTGTGTGAAGTCCTTCACTTCTCCAGAAATCAACGTGGAGACGTGTTTGTTGCACTCAACCAAATATCATCTTACGTGCAATTAACTTCGTCGTCTCCAGCGATCAAGGAAGTATCCATGGTGTCCCATCTTTCTATTAACAACATCATTTTTATTGAAGAAGACCGAATGGTGGAGGAAGGATACAACCGAGCTCTGTTTGTATCTGCTTTTATCAAGGGCTCTGAATTCAAAAGAGGTATTGTTGATGCAGGTGCTTCGACCAATGTTATTTCCCTCAAAACTCTCAAAGCATCCAAGGTCCCGCAAAGAAATATCGTTCATCATCCCATCTTGATGACAGGTTTCGAAAGAAGCCAGAGCTACACGTACGACTACATGTATGTAGATCTGAAAGTATGGCCCATTAAGTCGACGGCGAAGTTTCATGTGATCGAGAACTAACTTGATTATAATATGATACTTGGACGACCATGGCTTCATGAAAACAAAGTCGTCCCTTCAATATATCACCAATGCATGAAAGCTTTGCTCAACAACAAAATTGTTCGTATTCCAGCTTCATCATATCCTTATGCTCCGGTTTATGAGTTGAATTCCTCGAACCACGAGAACGCATCCCTGAACAAACACGCAGGATCTACAGTACCCGCTCCCCATCTGGACATCCGTTGAGAAAGCTTACAAATCACCAGCCTTGACAAAGGATATTGGATCTTCCAGACTACCTGCTAAGCCGCTCAATACCAAACCTCGACTCACAGTCCTGCCAAGAAGGGACCCAACTTTGTAACCAGCTACGATGCGGAAGGAAAGACCATCTATATCTGACACATAGATTAACAATTGATAGGGGAGATCGATGAAAAGTCTCCCCACCCTGAAGATTCATGTCACAATGGACAATCGTCTGAAGAAGAAATCTAGAATGCTCCCCGAAAACTACAAGATGACACTGACTCCACCATTGATGACCTTGAAACAATCAACATCGGAACATAGGAGGACCTAAGACCAATCTTAATCAGTTCCACTATGTCATCAGAGGAACGAGAAGGATTGATGAGTCTGCTGAAGGAGTATCAAGATATCTTTGCTTGGACATACGAGGAGATGCCTGGTCTAGATGACAAATTAGTCACTTATCACCTGCACATTACTCCCGGCTCCAAACCTGTCAAACAACCTCCCATGCAGTTCAGACACGAGGTCGAGGAACAAATCAAATTTGAAATCCAGAAGCTGCTGGCAGCAAGACTCATCAAATCCGTTCAACATCCAACGTGGCTGGAAAACGTTGTCCCAGTCAAGAAGAAGAATGGTCAAACCCGATGCTGTGTGGATTTCAGAAACCTGAATAAATGTTACCCAAAGGATGATTTTCCCTTACCCAACATTGATATGGTTGTTGATGCAACCAGTGGTTGCGACATGTTCTTATGTACGTATGGTTACAACGGGTATAACCAAATCAAGATGTACGAGCATGATGCCAACAAGACTGCATTCCGAACTCCTATTGGGAAATTTCACTACACCGAGATGCCTTTTGGATTGAAGAATGCAGGTGCTACTTATCAACGAGCCATGACTGCGATATTCCACGACATGAAGCATAAGCAAGTAGAGGACTATGTCGATGATGTAGTGGTGAATTCGAAGACTCAAGCATCCCACCTAGATGTCCTGAAACAAGTTTTCGAAAGATGCAGGGAATACAAGTTAAAGATGAATCCTTTGAAGTGTGATTTTGGTGTTTCCTCTGGAAAATTCCTAGGATTCCAAATCACCACAGAAAGGATCAAAGTTAACCCAGACAAGATGAAGGTTATTGTTGATGGTGGATTTTCGACAAAGGTCAAAATCGTAAAATAATAATACTACATGTTTCTGACACGGCTTCAGGAATGCATGTGACGATTCATATTTTACGATCCGTGAAACGTTTCACGATCTCTGATCGAGTTCCTCTCAGAGCCATGATGAATATGATTCTCGAAAGGCCTCCCACTAACTGAGCGTTCGATGTTACGCATTTCGTCATGACCTCTATGTAGAATAACATGATTTTGCGGTCCTCCTATATAATTGTTTTTTGAGAGGGGTTAACGCCTTCAGACGTCGGCGATACTCGATGTTCCCTGACCACATAGCGGTCCTCATACATAATTGTTTGTTGAGAGGGATAAACTCCTTCAGGACGTCGGAGACACTCGTTGTTCCCTGAAAATGTAGAGAGACTGTGTATAAATTCAGGCGGCTCTCCTACGTAATTATTTTTTGAGAAGGCTAAACGCCTTCAGGACGTTAACAGCGCTGCACGTTATTTTCTGACTATGCACCTTTCAGAACGAGTATGATGCTTCAACTATCTAATATATCGATTCTACAGTAGATTAATTCTACCATGACATTCGCCACTGAATTCCTCGAAAATAATCTATTATATCTCATTACTCCGTTCCATGAATCCCCGACTGACTCCATGGATTAGTAATAGATAACCAATTCATCTCATTACCCCGTTCCCTGAATTCCCCGGATGAATTCATGGATTAGTAATAGATGCACAATTCATAATTATTGCTCCGTTTCATGAATCATTCTCCGTTGAATTTCATGAATTAGTAATAATTTCTCAACAATCAGGCATCTGGACTATCACGGAGTAAGCCCCTATAAAATGGTGCAAGTGTACTCAACAATGATGCATGAAGAGCACCCAAATGCACGAACGAGCATTCGAAAATATGGAAAATGAGGAATCCTACACAAAACATGAGAGGGAAAATAATAATAAAAAAATAGAAAAGAAGCGCCTAGGGACCAGACCCACCGGGCGGTCGGCCATGCCTCCGTGGCCGGTCCCCCACGCCTCTTCCATTATTTTTCTTATTTTATTTATTTTCATGAACTCATGAAAACTCCTTCATTCAAGAAACTTTCCTTGTTTGAGCAAAACTCACGGTTTCTCCATATTTTCACGTTTTCATGAAAAATAATAAAATAGGGAAAGGTGTTACGGGACCGGGCTACCTAGACGACCGGCTATGCCCTAGACGTGGCCGGTCCCACACCTTGAAATCCCTTGTTTTCATAATTATTATTTCCCTAATTTCATGAAACTCCTCGGTTTGAACAAAAAATCATGGTTTCTTCATATTTTCTCAAATATTGCTCAAACCATGAAAAAGCCAAAAAGTCAAATGGTCATATGACCGACTACGCTACTCATGAAAAATATTAAAATATTATTATTATTTTAATATTCTCAAAATATTAATTCGAACGAGCAAAGTTCTACTTGCTCATTCGAGTAAAATCAAGAATTTCAGTCAAATATCAAACTCTTCTGAAAATCTAAGATACTGCTCAAGCGCACGTCGGAAAATACCGAAACTCCAAGGATTGAGACGCGAACATAATGGTGACAAGGGCATGCTTCCTTGACCGACCAAGGTTGTCCCTAAGGCTTGCAAGGAGCCGATCCCACACATTCTTATAATTTTGACCTAATTTGCTCAATTGCTCATATTGGGTCCAAACTCTTTCCAACCAACTTGGAATTTGCTCAATCGACTGTTAGCTGGTCCCACACCATCAAGGGCCGGTTCTATATGCCCCCTTGGTCGGTCCCTCACTTATCCATAATTAGGTTTCATCACCTAATGCTCAAACGAACACTATTTTAATAAATGGTCAACACCAGCATTTGATCATTATTTCACCAACCGGTCAACTGGGGACCCTGGTGCACACTCACTTGAGCACTTGGGCACCACATGGACGTCCATCATCCCATGTGTTCGGTCGCTCCCTTATTCATGACCTGTTTTCATCAATTCATCAATTGATGAACAATTGATCAAAAATTAGGGTTTCGAACAAACGCTCCAGAAATCATCATTCTGAGCAAGTTCAAACACTAATAAATTTATGTTGATCCAACATCTGGATTAGTCATATAATATTTGGTAGTCTACCAATATTTTAATTAATATTTTATTGGGTCACGTTACCAATAAATAATTTGACGAATTGAGCAATACTTGCTCAGTTACTCGAATATTGATCCAACTATCAATATTCAGTAATTTATCGATATTCAGTAATTCGTCGAATTGAGCAATACTTTCTCAGTTGCTCGAATATTGATCCAACTATCAATAGTAATTCGTCGAATCGAGCGATACTTGCTCAGTTTCCTGAATTTACAATATTTGCTCAGACGAGCAATATCAACATAAGAAATGTACGTGTGTTCAATTCATGAATCACTGAGCATTCGTCACTCATGATCAATTCAAAAAAACTTAGACTCCACTGTCTAAAAGTAAACAACTGACCTAATACACGTGTGCTATGCAGACTCCACGTTCATGAGACATCAATCACGTCACATGGGGAGATATCAATTAGGGTTTTATCTGACGGCCTACGACACGTGTGTTCATCCACGCCGAGAAATGTGAGTAAGTCGTGCAAACTGTTGAAGGAGTTAGCAAAGTAGTAGGTGTACGATCAGTCAAGTCTCTACACGAAATGGAACTGACTTTACCACGATCTCCTACTTTCCCACTCTTTCATTCCAAAAAGAGTCTCACTTACTAGGATCAATGTTTTCACTATTCTGACAATATAAATAAGTCTCTGAATCCATGATTGAACAAGACGCAGAAAATCCACGATATATTGAACAAACAATCCATCGTCTAACCAAGAATCATCATGTCAACAACACTCTCCCAATCATTCGAACTTATTCATAAATTTGCAGAAACCCACAACACATCCACAATCCTTGATCATCATTGATCCTACACAATTCTTAGCTTCCCTCCTACAGATCAACCCATCTCCCTCTTTCTGACCGAATTGACCCTCGAACGGATATTGACTTGGTTTAGGACGGAGTCCTACAGATTGATCTCTCGAACTCAAAGCACTCCCTTTGCAGTGCATCTGTGTGAGTTTGAGCAGTTTGCTCGGTTGAGGAGTCTCGATAACACGCCAGTCTCTACAATTCCCTAAAAAATCAGCAAATCGTTTTGCCCCATCTATAGATTGGCGACCACAGTGGGAGATTAATCTCTCGGTTGCAATCTCATACTTTCACAAAATGGTTGATCTTAGGTCAGCTTCAGTTGCAAATCCTAACACAAACAACGCGAATACTAGCAACAACAGTGGTACTCCAGAAACTACTCCTGCTTCCAACACCGGTGTTGTTGATACCACTCCTCCTCAAGCCAACGTCGGCAACCATCCGCTCTTCGGCCGGCCTCCCGAGAAAATCATAGAAATCTGCCTATCATATCTGATCTTATGAAGGTGCAAGAGACTCTCGCCAAAAATCAGATTGACATGGCCACCACTCAAAAAGAGCTGTGCAATTATCTCAAAAATCTCACAGACAAGATGTCAGAGAAAGCTCGGGAGAAAGGAAAAGCCAAAGAAACATCTCCGGCTGCTGATCCTAAAGTCACTCAGATAAATGTAGTATATGATGATGAGGTGCACAAGGATGCAGATATCCGACCAACAAAGGAACCTGCATGCTTCATCACTCGTTAGGACCTGGAATGATTCATGGAGGATCGAGGAAAAGAAAAAGCATCATCTGTTTACCGACATCAACCTCTATATCTTGCTTCTACGCAAAGAATTCCTCCCCCGAAGGCTACACTTCCCCAACGTTCACAGTGTACAACGGAAGAGGGAACACTCGAGAACACGTTTCTCGATTCCTGGAGGCACTAGGAGAGCACGAACACAACCATGTCGTTTGTCTGAAGGAATTCTCGTAATCTCTCACAGGCCGAGCATACACCTGGTACAACAATAGTGCACTTGGGAGCATCGCTAGTTGGAGAGAAATGGTTAATGCCTTCTACAGGAAATACTACTTCATCTCAGAGCAGATTACTCTCTCTGACTTAGGAAGAATGTTTCAGAAGAACAATGAACATCCGAACGACTATGTGAAGAGGTTCAAAGTCCAAGCTTTGGATTGCCATGACATGAATGTCACTGAACAACAACTGGTGGACTTGTGCATCAACAGAATGATCCCGATCTACAGAGCCTTGCTGGAAAATCTCTGATTCCAGATTTTCTCAGAGCTTCATGAAGCATCCAAGCGATCAACAACTACTGCTCCGTACTTACTGGAAAGAACAAGAGCCACAAAAATCGAGGAACCGCGAGAAACTCGAGGCAGTGCCAGGCGCTTGATCAACAAGCAGTACAATCTCCCATTTTTCATGAATGTTGCTGAAGGGAGCAAGAGAAAAGCCGAAGCGCAACAACATAAGAACGCTTCTCCAACATATCAAGCTCCTCCGAAAGCGCAAAGAAAGGATAACCAATCTTGCACAAACCTCGATCTGGCATCAACGAATGGGGAAATGATCAAACGAGGACTCAAACTTCCCTCTTCCTACAGAAGAAGTGATCGAGTTACTGGAAGTCTGGTTCAAGATGATGCAATCAAATTGTTGTTCATCGGAGAGAGCCAACTGAAGAAAAAATGGAGAATCTCAGGTACTGTCACCTTCATAGATTCATCAATCATCCAATAAGTAACTGCAATATTTTGAAGCATATCTTCAAAGAGAAGGTTGATCCAAAATAGCTTCAACTGGGGACTAAAGGAGTATACAATAATCTTCTCCCAATCATAAACTTTACACTCTCTGAGCAACTTTTCGACGAAACAGTTCAATCCTTGGTCGAACATATATGTGAATTGCTCTATCTGTCGAAAGCACAAAGGAGAGACATGTTCACAGAATCACATCGTGTCAGGAAGATACTTTCTGAGCATCCAACCACAGACAAAGAGATGTAAGACTGGGGACTGCTTACCACAGTCAATCTCAAAGGAAACGAATTTGGGAGAACGTTGATTGATGCTGGCACCACTATCAACATTGTTTCATTGAAAGCCCTCAGAGCCACATGCATCACTCGACAAGAAGCTACTCGTGATCCCATATCCCGTCTCAATCAGAGACCTTGAAGATCGAAAATACTTATGGCTACATCACTCTCAAAGTGAACATAAGTTCAACAAATCAAGTTTCACATAATCAGGAAGATCTAGGATATGACATGTTCTTCAGACAAGCGTGGATCCACGCTGTAAAGATGGCTACTGACAAAGAGCCTTTGGTTGCACATATCTCCAATGAAGAAAGTTCTGATCCAGAAGATTGGCAGACCTTCCATCATCATAGCACTTGGGGGAATTTCGAACTTTGACGAGGTTGAAGCAAAAACCTGCAAAAGATGCATAGACATTCATCAAGCGGTTCCACACTCAGGCAAGTCTCATTCCTTTCATGACTGTGTCATTTATTTCCTCACATGCTATTCTAGCATGGGGACTCAATTCTTCTAGCAACTCTGTAAGACGTTATAAATGGTAGCTTAACTGCATTAGTATTTTACCAAGTGGTTGAATCTGACATTTCTCTGAATCGAGCATTGAGACATTCATTACTGTGGGTTGATATCCAAGCATGGAAAAGAACACTTTGGGCGTTTCTCCATAGCCTTGCAGGAGTGTCCATGTGTCCCACAAAATCAGAAAGCTCTGATGTCTGCACAAGTGTTGAATCCTACTACCGCAAGGAAAGGAATGCTGAATCAACATAAGATACTCAGGGCCGAGACGATCAAACCTAAGACATTCGATGCTTAGGGAATATACGCTTCAACACTCAAGCATCTAAGAAGCCTTCAAGTTGTACTCCCAATCAAAGAGTACACCTTCGATAATGGCGGATCTTGCTTCAACACAAATATATCGACGATGACACAGTGATTCAACAACAACACGATCAAAGTGTAATTGAACTACAATCGATAAGACTTCATTATCCCATGAAAAGACTTCTGAAGCAGATGCAACATCATTCATCCATGGATGACACAAACTCTTTCAACATACACTAGGGACTTGATCTTATTGGAAAGATCGATTCGAATCTATTTATTGCAACCTGATGTGATTCCATGAAACTTCATCAACGGGACCTCTCTACATTACAAACCCCTGCACGACTGAAGAACTTCCTCTCTTCACCTATCACATTCAGAATGAAGACTGCTGCTGCTATCTGCCGCAACAACATCAAATTCCTGACAAAACTACTTCACGGTAAAGTCATAATATGCAGGAGAATTTGGGTTGAACTCCTAGTACACCTTCATCTTAAGAATGCTCAACCCATCAACTAGTTCGTGAATGTAAAGGCTCACTGGATGGAGGAACAAAGACTATATCGATAATCATAGTTCTAGCCTTTTTTGGTGTTTGGAGCAACTCCATTCATAGTATCGGCATCAACAAGGATATGTAGAGGAGCTACATTCATGGTCTCAGAATCAACAAGAATTTCTGGAGAAAATTCAATCGTGATCTCAGCATCAACGACGGTCTCAGGAGCAATATCCTCATGACAAGGCTTCATTAACTAACCATTCTCTTAAGCATTGCTCGATGAAGCGGACTTCTCCAAACACTAATGATTCATATCAAGGTGTGTATACATGAAATATGTTCACATGAAAGTCTTTCCGAAGCTTGCACGACGGGTGGGAACAATCCCAAGTCTTCTACAAGATGTTCTCATCGCCTCTACAAATGAGATACAACATACTTCAGGCCATGGGTTTACAAAAAAGTACCAATGGGTGAGGAATGGGATAATTCTTCCTCAACAAAAGATGTTCGTCTATGTCTCTTCTACGACATACCAAAAGTGCGTATCAATCCGACATACGAGCTGAAAGATACGACCTTTAATGCCAGGTCCATGAAATCTGAAAATTATGTACGGGATTACAAATTACAAATGTGTACGCCTGGTTGGGGGACCTACACAACTCCAAATTGAGTGATTCTTTTCTCATATGATTACTCAGTCTCTTATCTTCAAAATTTGGGGTCAATCATCGAATTCCGATGTCTTACGAGGTTCCTACAGCTTCCAGAGCATACAACATGCAAGCAGCAATTCTTAGGCGGGATTCATAACTTCCACATTCGATCGGTGTCCACCAGGTATTTCCACTAAGTCCTTCATCAGGTACCTCCAACTTCGACCACCTAGGTCTTTACATCAATTTTATACATGGGTCCTCTATCCAAGTCTTTCCATAAGAAGAGAAAACAAAAAGGAGAGGTTTAACAAAATACTGGGGACTGGCTGTCTACTGATCATAACGATCAGTTTCACAGTCCAAGACCTATGGCACCAGACTCTCATGTGCTAATCATTCATCATAAAAGTAATTCTACCACCGGGACATGCAACAATGGTCATTGCATAACCCCCTCTTGACAGCAACC
The DNA here is from genome assembly GCF_003573695.1 of Papaver somniferum. Taxonomy (NCBI): domain Eukaryota; kingdom Viridiplantae; phylum Streptophyta; class Magnoliopsida; order Ranunculales; family Papaveraceae; genus Papaver; species Papaver somniferum. The sequence continues at coordinate 51,660,413 of NC_039365.1, forward strand.
TCAGTCATGGTCCCATGCCCAGGGTTTTCAGAAATGATGTTTCTACGACTGACAGAAACAAGATGGCACTGTAATCACCATGCTCATGTATCAATCAAGGGTTCAGATTGAAAATCAAACAATGGAACTGAAATCCTTCATCAAATGTTCAAGACACAAGCAAATGGTCTAAAGACATAACAGGGGCGTTTAACAACAAGCTCGTCTGAGACGATTTTACACTGTCCTGCACAAAGAAGCAATCTGGGAGCAATTGGTGAGGAATATAGGTATGGGTCATATACCATTATCTTCTCATGGATTTCCTCTACAACATATCCAGAATTCACAATTATTGGATGAATGAGCAAAAAGATGTGGCCGAAACATCGAACTACATGACAGATGAAATTTCTGAAGACTTCTTGGAAGTTTACTGTTTCGTTGATTTCGAGCGCTAAACGTGCTCAAAACTCAAAAATCTTCTTTGCTAAATCTAGTAAATTTTTTGGGCAACAAAAAGTTGGGGTAGATCATCAAAAATGGACATCGTTTGAAGATTCTACAACATTTTCAATAAAGACCTAACTTCTGAATTTTCTGATGACGAATTATGACAAAATTCTTCATTCATCCACATCTGAATCATGATCTACATCATCAACGCAAGGCCTAACTTCATCTTCAGCTGGTAGTCTCACTTGCGAATCGGCGGTGCTTCTGCTGATGAAATATGAGCTTTTCATCTTCAACTTTCCGACATCTCTGAAAGGTTGATTCATCTTGGAATGAACATGTGCAGAAGTCTTCATTTTGACTTGATATTTCAGGAGCGTTCCCCGGAAGAGACAGAAGGGTGGTTCTAACTGGAAGTCACCATCATCTGATCGAGTTCCTCTCAGAGCCATGATGAATATGATTCTCGAAAGGCCTCCCACTAGCTGAGTGTTCGATGCTGCACATTTCATCATGACCTCTATGTAGAATAACATGATTGGGCGGTCCTCCTACATAATTGTTTGTTGAGAGGGCTTAACGCCTTTAGGATGTCGGCAATACTCGCTGCTCCCTGACTACATACGACGTTTCATTCATGGGCTAGCTCAACTCATTGCTTCATTCACTCCTCTGTTGAAGAAAGGAGCAAGTTTTACATGGACGACTGTCCAACAAGATGCATTCCAAAAATAAAGCAGATACTATTATCACCTGCTGTCATGAAATCTCCAGTGCAATGACGACTGTTAATACTCCACATAGCCTCCAGTGATGTTGCTGTCGGAGCCCTTCTCGCTCAAGAGTACGAAGAAGGAATCGAACATCCAATCTATTACTCTAGTCGTACAATGAGAGATGTTGAACTCCGATACCCAAAGGATGAAAGAGCATGTTTAGCATTAGTTCATGCGATCCAAAAATTCAGTCATTATCTGTTGTCAAACAGAGTCGTGCTCGTTGCTAAATCTGATCCTATAAAATTCTTACTATAAAAACCCGATTTTTTAGGGAGACCGGGAAACGTGGCTACTTCAGATGTCATAGTTTGACATAGCATGTGTCCAACCTAAAGCAATCAAAGGACAAGCAGTTGCATACTTACTTGTTTTCTTTCCCGGGGAAGACATCACAATGCTCCATGAAGATGTGCCCGGTGAGTTTCCAGAAATCTCGATCATTCAAGAAGAAACATGGATATTGTACTTTTATGGATCTTCCACTCCTAGAAATGATACTGGTGGAGTGGGTGTCTTATTAGTGTCTCCGTCCTGTGAAGTTTTCTCACCTTCATTCAAGTTAGATTTCCAGTGCACCAACAATTCAGCAGAATACAAAGCCTTCTTGTTAGGATTATCTCTGGCCAAATAAGCAGGGTCGATGCACCTGGAAATAATAGGAGACTCAAAGCTATTAGTCAATTAAATGAATTGAGTGTACTCTCTCAAACAAGTAACACTTGCTCTGTTCATAGCCGAGGCATAATGGCTATTGACTCATTTTGTTGATGCAACAATCATCCATACTGGTCGAACCAACAACATGCATGCTGAATGTTTAGCAACTCTCGCTTCAAAACTACAATTTGAAGGATCAAAGAGAACTATCACCGTGCAAAGACGTTCTATGTCATCTACTTGGCTCACTCAAGTTGAAGGTTCTCAAACAAGCGACTGGGGAACCTATCATTCATGAATTGAGCAGTTATCCTCCAGAAGGGAAAATCAGCCTCAAAGAATTAAAGAATTTCTTTCTGATTCACAGAGCATTGTATTATCGGAACCCTGATGGATCTCTGTCACAATGCCTCGGAGACTAAGAAGCGCACAACCAACTCTAACGAATACACGAGGAAATATGTGGATAAACATTGGTGGTGACACTTTACAGAAGACTCCAAAGGCTTGGGTACTACTGGCCTTCTATGAATACTTAGTCGAGGATGCTACAAAAATCTTGTTCCATCTGTCAAACGCCTCCTCATCATTTAGAAGCTCTAACAATTCACCATACTGGGGACTGGAGAGAGACTTACATCAAATACCTTCGTAATAATGACCTGATATCGGAAAAAAATGAGAAGCAGTCAAACTTACTCAAAAATCTAAGAGATTTGTCTTTCTTGATGGGATCTTATACCGTGAGAGCTTTGGAGGAAACCTGCTGAGATGCCTGGCCGACCGAGAAATATCCACGATTCTGAAACAAATGCATGAAGGAGAGCATCAAGAAAACAAGAAACTATTTCTCCAGATTCATAAGAAATATTATTGGCAGACCATGGAAGACGATGCGGCTATTTATGTTTAGAAATTTCATCAATGCTAAGTCCACTGTAACCTCATTCATACTCATTGTCTCCCATTACATTCCATGAGCAGTCCATGGCCTTTCTATAGCTGGGAATGGACACCATTGGAAAAATCAATCCAGCGTCTTCGAAGCAGCATGAATACATTATCACATCGACTGAGTATTTCACCAAATGGGTTGAAGCTATCCCTCTTCGAAGTACCACTGGAATTACGATTGCAACCTTTATCAAAGAATACATCATATACAGATTCAACGTTCCCAAACATCTAATTCCAGATAATGGAACTCCTTTTTCCAACAAACATGTGAAAGAATTGCTCGAGGAATATGGTATTAAACATATTTTTCTCTACACCGTATTATCCCCAGGGAAACAGACAAGCAGAGAGCACCAAAAAGTCACTCGAACGGTTCATGATAATCCTCAAACGTGGCATGAACAACTGCCTATGGCTTTATGGGCCTAAAAGCTCGATCGGAACTTCACCATATTTCCTCGTCTATGATGCTGATGCCATTCTCCCAGCTGAAATCAATACTCCTTCAGCAAGGATTGCAACGGCCAGCGGAGTACAATGGGATGAAGCTGAAGTGTCCAATTCAAGAATTGCTGAGCTAGACATGCTCGAGTCAAGGAGAGCTAAAGTGGAGAAATAAATGAAGGCTTACAAATAAAAGATCTCCAGAGTGTTAGAGCATTGCTCGGTCGAACTCGCAACTGTTGCTATCTCAAGCTTGTTTCTCAAGTTTAGGTGATCAAAACTATAAGTCTTGATTTCTAGTCTACTTATAGCCATGTCTCGGATTAGGATAAAATGAGTAGTTGAGCTTTAGACTTCACGACGTTCATCGATTGAATACGAAGATCTACTAAGGAGATCTTGGAGGAACTTCATCAACAAAAGGTATGTGGAGACTAAAACTTATCTATCACTCAGAAGTCTATTCTATTTTATCTCCTAATGAGACTAAGTTGTATAGCTATATAGAATTTAATACATTTGATATTTCGAGCTGAGTTTAACTCGGTTATCTATTTATCGAAATATGTGTTGGAAGCTTTTTGTTTGAGCTACGTTTATCATATTCTTGACGAGTTTAGTTGGAAACAATTTATTTGTTGGAAACTAAATAATAAGTCAAAAGATGATCATGTGAAAATATCCTTGAAACATCTTACATGATTTGTGTGAGACAATCATTTGATGTCGATTCAGAATGTTTCGTATTGATCATTCAATCACTTGAAAATTACTTATAAGCTAATAGTTTATGTGAAACAACTATTGTCGTCTTCTAAGGATGTTTCAATGATTGAAGTGGGGAGTTTATAAAAAATTAACCTTTGGCTAGATACAACACAGTATGCATACCAATATGCAAACTGTTGTGGTATGATTCAGGTCTGAAACCTTGTTTGCATACCAGTATGTGAACGGTTTTAATTGTTAAAGTCTGGGAACCAAGTATGCATACCAGTATGCGAACGGTTCTACCTGAGTTAAGGTCTGAGACATCAGTATGCATACCGGTTTGAAAACTGGTGGACAAGACCAAAGTCCGGAAGCAATAATTTGCATACTCATTTGCAAACTTAATGGTTAAAGTTCTAAAATCAGTTAAGTATATTTTCATACTCTTGAACAAATACATTTATGAATTAAGGAATGCAATCTTTGGAAACCCTTGCTTAATGTCCAAGAATTGATTCTCATGAATCATTACGATTTTTATTCAATTGGTTCATATATATTTCTGAGAAATAGTGAACAATTGAACAACTCTATTTGAAACATAATTAGATTCATTTGATTATCTTTCATGTTTGATTGATAATCATATTTGGTCTAGAAGTGTTAGATAAATGTGGTTAAGAAAAAAGTGTTCATATGGCTAACTTCGTTTAACTATTATTGAGCCAACTCAATATACACGTTTATGTATGGTTACCCATATCTAAATGAAAGTATACTTTATTTGTGTGTAGCAAGCAAAGTCCATCTAACGGTGGAGAGATATTGCTTTGGTTTTAAGCATACTTAGCTTGAATCTTAAACCAGGTATTCATCTAACGGTGAATAATTGAATGCTTTGTTATTAAGGTATCTTAGCTTTGATTGAAAGCAAACCCGGATTTGAAAGACTATATAAGAGAGAACTCTAGCAAGTGGAAAACCTAATCGCGACACTTTCTTGTGTCCTAGTTGCGACTAGAGACGATTCTCCTTTAACCTAGGTTTTTCCAAAACCATTATAGGTTAACGACTTGAAGACTTCATTTGGGATTCGTGAAGCCAGATCCAACTATTTTCTCTGTAGTTGCGTGATGTGATCTTACTTGTTCTATCGTATTGAGTACTATCTTCTCTAAGATTAACTCGAGATCTATCTCCGATAGGTAAGATATAAAAAGTAATCCCAAAGCTCTTCATCTCATTCTTTGTGATTACACAATAACTTCTTCTACTACCATATATTTAAGTTATTGTAAGGTGATTGATATTTCTAGGATGTTCTTCGGGAATATAAGACCGGATTATCAATTGGTTCCTGTTCATCTTGATTTATCGAAAGGCGAAAAAAAAATTCATAGGTACTTCTGTGAGAGACATATTTATCTATCAGAATAGACTTATCTGTGGAAGACAGATTGGTTTACAAATCTTCGACTTTGGGTCGTAGCAACTCTTAGTTGTGGGTGAGATCATCTAAGGGAATGAAGTGCATAGAGTCCTATTGGGATTCAGAGGCGTAAGGAACGCGACTGTACCTGAATAGGTGTGAGACTTGGTTATGGATCGACTACATTCCAGTCCGAAGTTAACTTGTAGTAGGCTAGTGTATGTAGTGGCTTAATACAATGTGGTGTTCAAATCTGGACTAGGTCCCGGGGTTTTTCTGTATTTTTGTTTTCCTCGTTAACAAAACTTCTGGTGTCCGTGTTATTTCTTTTCTACATTATATTTGTGTATATAATTGAAGTATCAGAGGTTGTGCATAGATCAATCAATTGGTAAATCCAACCTTTGGTTGTTGATATAAGTTGATTGACACTTGGGCATTGGTCTTTGGCACCGTCCAAGTTATTTCTCATATCAATCGGGCTCACAGATTTTTATCTGTTCAATTGCAGATTGTATTGAGAAATTGAGATATAACTCTTTTGTATATTTATTGATTGAGCTCTCTTTATAAGCTGGTCCTTTCAGAATTATATTGGAGTTACTCTATACAGATTTCCGAACGAATTATTGGTATGGTTGTTATACCCCCGCTTTTTCAATCGGTATCAGAGCAGGCAAACACGCTAAGACCTCATAAGTATGTGTTTAGAGCAATCTGATTATTATGGACGAGTCTATCTCTAATAACGTACCAGGTCAGAAATTACCAGATGATTTTCAAAGATTGGAATCACCTGAGAGAATTGTCACATCTAAGTCAATATCTAAACATTCTCTTGATGTAGAAACTGTTGATTGTGAAACACGCCTCGAATAACAGTTAGATGAACTTTCTAATGAAGGTGATTCAGATATTGATAGAGATGTTGATGAGGAAGTCTTAGAGTATGTTAAGTTATTGGATTCATTTGAAAAGAAGAAGATGAAAACTTCTCATGTCACACCTATTCTGACTCCTCTATTTCGAGAAAACGAGAAATTGAAAAGGATTTATGGAGGTCTTTATGTTTCGAATCGTTCTTGCAAATCGATCCTCAAAGATTCTGAGGAAAACCTGAGTATAAAGTCACTTGAATGTGATAATGTTTATTAAAAATACTTCCTGTTGGAAGAGAAACTTGCAGAATCTAAGCAAGGATTAACTCTCAACAGAGCTGTTTCAAAGACAAAGAAAGTGTTTTTCTCACTTTTGGATTATCATGAAAGAGATCGCTTTTACAACCTTTCATATCCAAACCCATATTTCCAAAGAACTCTTTAACTTCCAACATCATGGATACTGCCTTTTCCATAGTCGTGGAATTTTCTGGGAGATCATTCTTTTTCACATGGCCAATCGGCCTGTTCGAATCAGCTCTCAGCGCTTTGATTCGACTAACCAAAATAGGGATGGCCGCACGGCTTCCAAACCCTAAATATGACAACGGCAATGTACAACTGCCGCAAATCATCTCGTCCATCCAACTTCGCTAGCCTAGTTGGATAGTGTAGATTTGTTTTCAGAAATCTAACAATGTAGCATTGTGATCACCGGTCGTCTCTTCCCCACAGGAAACGATCGACCAAGTGATAACTCGCCCATAGGGTTCTCAAACGAACACCCAAAGAGGGTCGTCCGTGCTTCTTTTAAGACGCTTGATTCGTGACTGATTCGATCGAGCTCAAAAAACAACGATGCTTCTAGCACATCGATTATTTTCAGCTGCTTATTCGAAAGTGATGCTTCCCATACATCGATTATAAGCAATGCTTTATAAATATCGGTTTTATAAATAATTTATTATTTGACCTAAAAGCATTACGTGCTGCTTTCAGTAACGAGTCCCACGACTCGACCCACTTACTCGAGACATCAAACATGTCACAAACTGGGGGATGCTCACTGAGGTATTGGTTTGGCGGTTTACAGCGTGCGACGTGCAACGTGCCCATTACGAGAAAGTGTCAGGAAAGACGGACGGTTAACAGTAATGAGAGTAGTGGGTGAACGTGTGATCATTCTTACCTCATAACGGAAACACGATGATCATTACCTTCCGCACAACTCCACTTCTCCATTACTTAACTTCCTCCACTTCATGTGAGATCAGGGTGTGCTCAATGACTTGTATAAATATTTTTTCAATCTATTTCGACAAGAGAAGAACACAAGTGTTATCAACACAAGTATCCAGAAAACACCAAGAACTGATATCTTACATTCTGCAAGACAGTTCCACATTATGATACAAGTCATAAACATACACACCTTCATAATTCAACATTTTGATCTCAAACACCTTCTTCGCTTCCCTCCCTAAGATCAACCCTTCTCCTTCACTTTGTGACCGAATTGAATCTGGAACGACCATTTCTTGGTTTAGGCTAGAGTCTTACAGATTGATCTCTCGAATCTAAAAGTACTCCCGTGTAGTGCGTTGTTTAGGGTTTGAATTCGTTTCTCATCAACACACCTAAATTTACCAAAAATAGCAGAACCTATTTTACCCTCAAACACCTTTGAAGTGACAGAGAAGGTGAGTATTTTCTTTGAGATTTTGATTCATTCTGTGAAGAGCATGAAATTGTTCATCAACGATTAACCCCTCGTACTCCACACCAAAATGGTTTGGCCGAGAGGAAAAATAGGACTCTCACCAATATGATTAAATCCATGATGATAAATTCCAAATCACCAAATAATCTTTGGGGTGAAGCACTCCTCACTGCTTGTCACTTACATAATCGAATTCCATCGATGAAAACACACATTTCACCGTATGAAATTTGGAAAGGGAGAGTGCCAAATTTGGCATATCTTAGAGTATGGGGTTGTTTGGCCTTTTATCGGGACCATGATCCAAATAGGTCCAAATTGGGTCCTAGGGGCATCATAAGTATGTTTGTGGGATATGCTCAGCACTCAAAAGCATATTGACTATATCGTTTGGACTCTAACACAATTGTTTAGAGTAGGGACGTAGAATTTTTTGAAAACAAATTTGTTCACAATTCTGAAACTGAATTTGTTCCAGCAGTTCAAAATAATTCTGACGTGAGTTCTTTGTCTGACAAGAGAAAAGAACTTGAAACTTCTAGTGAACCTAGGAAAGGCCAGCGTGTCAGAAAGGAAAAGGCACTAGCTCCTGGTTTTATCTCTTCCCAGGCAATTGTTTTCTTGGTTGAAGGTGATCGAGATCAAGTGTTAAATAAAATACCTATTTTACTTAACATTGAAGATGATCCTAAAAGTTTGAATGAAGCTATGGCTTCAAGAGATGCTGCCTTTTGGAAAGAGGCTGTGAATGATGAGATGGATTTATTGTTATCAAACGGAACATGGATATTAGTGGATTTACCACCTGGATCAAAAGCAGTGAAGTGTAAATGGGTATTTCGAAGAAAATATAACACAAACTGCTCTATTCAAAGTTTTAAAGCGAGGTTAGTAGCCAAAGGCTTTACACAGAAACAGAGAATAGACCACTTCGACACCTATGCACCGGTAGCCAGAATAACTTCCATTAGAATGTTGTTTGCATTAGCTTCCATTTATAAATTGTTGGTACATTAAATGGACGTCAAAACTGTGTTTTTGAACGGAGATTTAGATGAAGAAGTGCATATATGGAACAACCAGAGGGGTTTATTTTTTCACAAAATTGGTTAAAAAGACCAAAATCAACAATTTCTGGGTGAAATGGACAGTTAGATTTTGATACTGTTTAAATGGACAAAAATGTAAAAATAGGCAGGATGTAACCAGTTTCATCGTGCCCATTTTCAAATATTTTTTCTTATTTTTAATTTACACAGGATGTATCCAGTTTCATCCTTGCTATTTTTAAAATTTAAGCTAGGATGTAACCAGTTTCATCCTTACTATTTTTTTTTGGCCATTTTACCCAAACTATTTTTTACTCGTCTATTTGAACCGTGATTTAAAAATATTTGGACAAATGACCCATTTTTCGTTGTTTTTTCTGGCAATGAAAACAAGGTGTGTAAATTGGTGAAATCGCTTTACGGTCTAAACCATGCACCAAAACAGTGGCACGAGAAATTCGACTCTACAATTTTGGCAAATGGATTTAAGCATAGTAATGCGGACAAGTGCATTTATTCGTAGATGACTATGGTGTCATTATATGTCTCTATGTCGATGACCTGCTCATATTCGGAACCAATATGAAAGGGATATCAGAAACAAAGAAGTATCTAAGTTCAAAATTTCAAATGAAAGATTTAAACGAAGTAGATACTATCTTGGGAATTAAGGTGAGAAAGCATAGTGGGGGTTATGCATTGTCTCAGTCGCATTATATAGAGAAAATGCTAACGAAATATAAGCATTTAAATATAAAGGAAGCAGCCACCCCTTATGACCCAAACATGGCGATAACAGAGAATTCCGGTAGATCGGTTGCACAGCTTGAATATGCTAGTGAAATAGGTAGTCTGATGTATGCAATGCATGCAACAAGACCTGACATAGCATTTTCTGTACGTAAGCTTTCAAGATTTACCAGTTCCAGGTACAATACATTGGAAATCAATTGGCCGAATCTTTGGTTATCTTAAAAGAACCAAATTTTTGGGTTTGTTTATTCTGAATTCCTGGCTGTACTTGAGGGATATTCAGATGCGAGTTGGATTACAGGTAACAATGATAATAAATCTACATCAGGGTGGATTTATACTATTGCAGGTGGAGCAATTTCTTGAGCTTCGAAGAAACAAACCTGTGTAACTCATTACACAATGGAATCTGAGTTCATGGGATTATCCGCTGCAGGCAAAGAAGGAGAATGGTTGAGAAATTTATTATTTGATATAGAGTTGTGGCCACAACCGACGCCATCAATTTCTTTGTACTGTGATAGTGAAGCGACATTGTCTAGAGCATATAGTAAAACATACAATGGAAAATCTAAACATATTAGCTTAAGACATGAATATGTTAGACAGTTGATAATCGACAAGAAATTTTTTGATGGGGGCGAAATCCGAAGGGGGTATGGGGGACAAATGATATGTTGACACATATCTTTGATTCCCATGAATTCTGTTTCCAATAATACCAACAACAATTAAGAAAACAAGTTTTCTGTCCAAAAATACATTTCTTTTATATTATTGGAAACAGAATTCATGGGAATCAAAGACATGTGTCAACATATCATTTGTCCCCCATGCCCCCTTCGGATTTCGCCCCCATCAAAAAAATTCTCATAATCCACGGGGTTATAAACATCATTTATGCCAAGTCAAGTAACAATTTGGCGGATCCAATAACTAAAGGTCTTTCAAGAGATTTAGTAAAGAATACATCTTGTGGAATGGGGCTAAAACCCTGTAATTAAAAACCATCAGTAATGGTAACCCAACTTTGATTAGAACATCACTAATTCAAAGTTCAATGGGTAATAACAAGTTATAGTTAAATGGTTGTGGAAGAACTGTAAATTATATTGCCCATTCCAGGATGACAGTGCAAAAAATGTCAAAAGAGAAGGATGAGTTGTATACTCTTAACAAGGTTTATAGTTATGATTTCTGTAGTAACATGACATTTGAAACCTTTAATGGCAACTGCAAGATGAAACTTAACTTATATAAAGACAACTCTCTTTATTGATGTTTAGAAAATCTCTCAAAACTAAACACAAGCTCTAATCTTGCTCATATGATCAATCACAACTTTGGTGATATATATATATATAGAACTATGAATTCTTTTTCCTAGTCCTATTACCTTATTACATGTCTTTCCTTTTCTTAGAACTAGATGACTTCTAATTCCCTTAGGATTACATCAATTTCCTAATCTTGTCCTAACCAACTTGTTAGTGACTTCTATGTTGAAGTTAATCCAACAACCTTTCCTATATGAACACAAGAAGTGGTGCCGCTTCTACCAAGAGTGTGGTTTTTCCTCTTGAAAATGTTTATGAAACCAGGGTGGAGCACAAGGCCATAATAGTGCTCAAATGTTTCAGAATTTTTAGATGGAAGGAACTGCAATATCATTATGTGTAGCAATTTTGGTTTGAACATAAGAAGGTTTGGTTTAAGCTAAAGGCCACCAAAAATTCGTCACAACTTTAAATTGCTTACACTAATTGAAGGTTTAAATCAAAAGACACCTTCTTATATCCATAATGATGTTAATTCGACTATAATGGTTAGTCACAATCTAGTGGGGGATTGATGAAAGATTGTAACTGTTTGTAACTGCTGCAGTTACAAGATGATTGAGTATGTCAAAAGGTGTGACCTTTTGAATGATAACTATTCTTATTGCACCAGTTGAGTATCATAGGACATGATCTAACAGATGTGTCTCTTCAAATGGTACCCATTGGGCTCTATATATACCAGTGAAATTGAGAAGGAAAATCACAACAGAAACTTCTTCTCTCTTCTCTATTTTCCCTCTTGAAATAAACTTGTTCTTCCTTCTTTCGAGAAAAAAGTTCTAAGAGAATTTCTGATTTTGCTAAACTACAAATTCTAGACTTTGTTGTATCCTGGAAGTAGTTTGCTAGAACCCTTTAGCAACTCTCTAAGAGTGGGAGAAAATATCACTTTAAGGAAAGCGATTACACGCTTCAAAGTCATTGTATTTCAGAATTCTCAAGTTCTATTTCTAACACTGAACCTGTCCGCTTCCACGGCACCTTCAGCTTTCATTTCCATGTTCACTTCAATACAGACCGAATACAACCCATTGTACCAGGGACAAGGCACTCACAAATCCAAGTAACACCAGTTCGAGACATTACTACCACAAACCCCACCATGAACAATCGAGTATAACTGCTGCTTGGAGAAATGAAACTCTCTTTTGCTTTGAAAGAAGAGTATGCTTTCATTCCACTTAAGAAACTGAGATAGTTGAAAGTACCACAGACAATATGCAGTGGAGAGTAAGACACGTCCACTCTTTATTTGTCCAGTACAAATGGGAACAGGTGCTTGCAAAACAAATGCATTTTTTAGCCCATTCAAAAATATGCCCGTGATCCAGCTTCAGTGATGTTGATATATAAAAATACCATGACAGCTGCATTTGATCATTTTTGTCGCAAACGGATGAACGGATTCGCTTGTACTTTCTACAAAAGCACTAAAATAATGTGATTAGTTAAAATATAGAATCCTACCTAATATAAATATGGGTATAAAATGTAGCATTTACGTGTTTATCAACACCCCCGCACTTATATTTTGCTAGTCTTCGAGCAAAACAAATAATACATCCGCTCCACAGCTGGATAAATATCCGCTAAACAGCTGGATAGAGATGTCTGCTAAACAGCTAGACGGATCCACTAAACAGTGGATAAAGATGTCTGCTAAACAGCTAGACAGAAAGACCCGCTAAACAGCTGGTCATAAAATGAAAAAGAATGAAAAAGATGTTGGGGAATAACAATTAAAATTCAATAAATCAAACAACTAATTAATATAAGAGGCACTTATCTGATTTTTGTGTCGTCTCCTGCAATTGTTGATGTAATGAACTTCCCTGTTAAACAACATAGAGAGAAGAAACTTGTAATGGTAGATTGAGGCGCATGTTCAACATACTGTCCTTAAGACAAGAATGCCCGGCTACACTCTGAAAAGATGATGCTATAGCCCTACGGGTACATCTGCCTTCAAGATACAACAATCTTAACAAGTTTGAATAGCACATTCAAACTTGTCCTTTTAGAACTTGGCATCGGAAAACTCATGGAATTGTTAGCACTTAAACCCTTGTATCAATCATAGAAAAACGAAGAAGAAAAAGTTCTCAAAACGCACGGATACAAGAGGGGTTTTTCTTCATACAAAACCCTAACACAAATCCAAAATATATAAGGTAAATTTATCCCGTAAAAATCTAAGAGATAAATTTGGAACGTATTTTAATTATTTTGAAAAACCGTTTTATACTAAATTTTAATTCACATAAAACCGGTGGTTTTCCAACAATCTTCCACATGAATGAAAATACGATAAAACACGGAAAACATGAAATATCACGAATATGCATAGGTTTCCATGAGGTCTTGAACCTTTGCTTAGTGAGAGGTTACCTGAACTACTTATTAGCCAGTGTCCATAAGGTCTTGAACTGTCTAACATTTGGTGTAATTCGCGATAACAACCACGCATGATATCTCCAAGGTTGCTGCCAAGCTCCGCCGTTGTGTCCATTTTGGCCCTGGACGTCTTGTTTCTCAGAATGCTCTAGAGAATCAATTCATATTCTCATAGGAAGCGACCCACTTCCTCATTCAGATAGGTGAGTTCCATTAAGAGTGTTCACTGCTACACCCCACTTCAATCTTAAATTGAAACTATGGAACTCATTAAGACTTATTAAAAGTCATCCTTCACATGCAGTCACACTATCACATCTACACCATAGGGAAGGGACAGAGAATATAATTCTCTGATAGTGTTTACCTTTACCCGCCATAAATTAGTTATCTCATTCGAAAACTTTATCTTGGGATCTCCAGTCAGCAAGGTTGAGTATCCTTCATGGAAAGTTTATTTTATATGAGCTTAAGTCTCATTCCCCCTCGATGTATAATTACAAACTATCTCTTTAGAAAATCCTTTCATCAAAGGACCACTAATTTTTCTGTTGACTTCACTAAGTCTCTGAGGTTCTTTTTTGACTTTACATGTCTACTGAGACCTCTTTTTGACTTCACGAATCAACTAAAATTACTTCATTTAAGAGTATAGTTGTCTTACCGAATTAGCCTAGTCCGAGTATGTCCAGACTTTGTCATTGCTCATTTACTTTAGACTCACATAGTCAATTGATTTTCTGCAATGATGACCACAGGCTTCGGTCACAGAGGAATATCTTCTAAGAAGCATCTTAGTAATCATTCATCTTCCTCTTATGCTTGAATTAAAGCACACGAACTTTGATTTCTTCAATATACAAGTTCATCTTGTCTGTTTTAAGGACTTCCTTAGACAGACACTCCTTAAGAGGATACACACATAGGCTAATATTTTTACATAGCCTGAAACAACAACATCTCTTAAGGTCAGTACATTATGTATTACATACACAATTTAAGATGTACCTCAAGTATGGAAAGTCTTTAATCAGATCATCCCAATACTTCTCGTGAGACACGATACAAGGGTATTTGTATACATCTGATATACTGCACGTTTACAACACGCGTTAAATGCATCGAGTTTGACAAAGACCATTTCCTTCAGAATATCTTATGGTTCCCTTCGATCCTCTAGATCATATCAACTAACTTAGTCTTTCAGTCAAATCATAAATATCACATATTTCATAGGTGGTTGTAAAGCATATAAAAAATACATGTACTATTCAGTAGTACATTCTTTACATCTTCCTCAAGATTAAGGTTAGTACAATATATATCACATATGTGAAATTAAATATGTACCTCATGCATTCCAATCTCTGATCCTTTAGTCAGAGTATCCCTGTGATTTCCCAGGGTAAACGCGGACATGCATATCTGTTTTACGACACGTACTAAACACGTTAGATGGAAACTATATCCTCAAAATTTATTTTGGTTACCTACTGATCCTTTAGACCACGTCATCTGCATATTAGTTTCCTGTCAAATCTTAAGTAACACCGATTTATTAGTAGATGTAAAACATGTTTATCATATCAAAAGATATATCACAATGGAGGCAATCAATAAGATTAGTATCTAAACATATACAAATATATATGTAAAATCAAATTATATCAGGTACACTTCATTTTCCCCAAACCTTGTAGTTTGTCTCAAATCTGATTAACCTTTAAAGGATACTTTCTCAACATCTAGTTATGTATCATTACACAGTTACACATAATTAAAGTAATGTGATTTTAAAGAATTATGATAATATGCTCTACTGTCCAGAACTCACTCTACTTGAGTTAATGGAGTCTCAAAATTAGTCTAAAGTTCGACTTCAACGATACTCTCTAAGTCAAGTCTCAATACCGACTTCCTCTCTTCTTCAAAAATACAAAGAGATCTAAAACAGGGTCTTCCTTCGGAAACATCTAGGTTTCTCTAGTAAGATGGACACCTTAGAGATCATATTTTCAAAAGATCTTATCCCCCACATATGAAA
Organism: Papaver somniferum; assembly: GCF_003573695.1. Lineage (NCBI taxonomy): Eukaryota > Viridiplantae > Streptophyta > Magnoliopsida > Ranunculales > Papaveraceae > Papaver > Papaver somniferum. The sequence goes on from NC_039365.1 coordinate 51,676,003, forward strand.
ACATGTCTTAGAAACTATTTAAAACTTAGTTCTTGCTTTGAAAAAGAGCAGATTCCCAGCAACTACAATAACTAATCATGGCAAGATGACGCTCATCACTTGTCCATTTGAAAATCTCAGTACAACTTAGAATGTTATTGTTCTAAGGAGTATTTTTATAAAGGCCACAAACAAGACTTTCATTAGGACTACTAACACTACGTTATCAATTCTTACTTCAAGAAAAGATTCACATAGTCTCAAAATAAAAATGCCATCAAAGACATCTCTTTTAGATGGGGTTGGTACCTGAAACAAGTTCCACTGTACATTTGCATATTAACTTACTCATGTCGTCGATCTCCGCGGTACCTTTGCAAGATATTGTTGAGGTAGAATGCAATTTTTGATTCGCACAATCTGGTGTTGCTATTCCCGCATCCACCACCTCATATATGCATGTACATATAGTTGTTTACCTGACTAACTTATACTCATAACCAAAGTTAGTGATAAAAAACAAGAATATGCTACAAAATCAAAAAATGCCTCACATTTTAAGGTATGTCCAAACCCACAAATACCAGGCTCTCCGTGAAAACTAAATGTTTCCGAGGTTTTCCTCTTACTTGAACTCCATCTCAAACACCGACAACATCAAGTATCATTACTTCTTTCTGTCTTGCTCAACTCCCCAAATTCTTCTGCGGAAAGTCTGGTTGCCGTGAGAACTATTTTCCTCTGAGTTTTAAACTCAGTCAAGCTCTGCATTTTCTTTCTCTGTCTCTAACTCTGGTCATAGCTTAGCTTTCCGTCACTGCCAAACAACAGTTTCCTCCTTTTTTCGCTGCTAACAGCCAACAAGTCTTTTAGCTCGAACTTATACGACCAGACCTTCACTGCCATTAACCATCCTTATATGCACGTCATCAGGTCATGTATGGAGATCCCTGCTGTGACAGCTAAACTATCCAATAGCATCCTATACACTTCATCTCTAGCTTTCCCATTCACTGTTTAGAGAAAACTCTTAAATTCAATAAACGAACTACGAACACATTCTCCTAAATAGTTACCAGTAGTATCGCCACACAACCAACTGCTGAACTAAAGCAATGAAGGAGAAAAAGAAATGATCGCCAGTATAAAATCCAGAATTTAAGATGTTTTTTAATAAGGTTACACAGCCAACTTCCGAACTACTACTTCATCTCTACCAGTAGATCTACATCAGAATGCTTTCCCAACTGACAAGGTTACAGCCTCTGATTCATCCCGACATATATTTAACATAAAGCCCCCACATCAATCACGACCCTATGATTGTCTTCGATGTAACTCCAAAAGAAAACATTCAAAACGTTCTGAATAAAGCCTATAGAAGTGAAGGAAAACAAGAAAGACCCTTGCTACTGCAAACGCCAGCTGATTCCTTTGATATCGTCAGCTCTCTCTCAAGTATCAATTCGAAATGTTGATACACTTTTGACGGTAGCAGACATCTTGTCACTTTTTGCTAACCAAGGAATCGAGCACCTAATTGACCGAAAAATGCAAGTACATTATTTGATTGAACGGACTGACAAATAATATCATGAAAACTGGTCAGAAATTTTATGACATACCAATTAAGCCATCCAAAAATAAATTTTATGGTTTCAAAATGGTATGACTAAACAATTTCTCATAGGAAAGGGATCGAACAACTACTTGACACAAGTTTTGGTAAAACTATCACCTACGTAACATGTATGATAATATTGTCCAAACAACGATGCAAAAAATACTCGATCTATATCTAACTTCAATCAATAATGAGATGATAATCACCCACTGTATACAGGTACATGGCAATGATATGTTCTTCTTAGGGTTTAAAAAAAACATCTTTAGATTTGTAAAAAAAAAAAACAAGTCTGACACCCAGCTTTACTGGTCTTAGTTATTAAATCTAATTCCCAATTTTAACTGTTATTATAAAAAAAAATTCTTGTCTTAAGATTGTTGGGGAATAACAATTAAAATTCAATAAATCAAACAACTAATTAATATAAGAGGCACTTATCTGATTTTTGTGTCGTCTCTTGCAATTGTTGATGTAATGAACATCCCTGTTAAACAACATAGAGAGAAGAAACTTGTAATGGTAGATTGAGGCGCATGTTCAACATACTGTCCTTAAGACAAGAATGCCCGGATACACTATGAAAAGATGATGCTATAGCCCTACGGGTACATCTGCCTCCAAGATACAACAATCTTAAAAAGTTTGAATAGCACATTCAAACTTGTCCTTTTAAAACTTGGCAGCGGAAAACTCATGGAATTGTTAGCACTTAAACCCTTGTATCAATCATAGAAAAACGAAGAAGAAAAAGTTCTCAAAACGCACGGATACAAGATAGGTTTTTCTTCATACAAAACCCTAACACAAATCCAAAATATATAAGGTAAATTTATCCCGTAAAAATCTAAGAGATAAATTTGGAACGTATTTTAATTATTTTAAAAAACCGTTTTATACTAAATTTTAATTCACATAAGACCGGTGGTTTTCCAACAAAAGACCCGCTAAACAGCTGGTCATAGAAAATACCCTAAATTTTTTTATTTTTTTGTAAACCCGCTAAACAGCTGGTCATCATTTTCTTTTAAGACCCGCTCTACATCTTGTCATCCCATGCAAATTTTTTTAATGAAAGTTCATAACGAAAATGCCACTCCCTCACACTTAAACATTACATTGTCCTCAATGTAATTGAGTCATCCAACGTAGAAATTAAGATGGGAAATTTCTAAAATGATGAGCAAAAAGTAATCAAATAAAAATAAAACAAGAACATAGACATACCTACTGGAATATACAAACAAGATTCTCCGTATATCAACAACCTAAATATTTGGGGATCAACCCAGAGCACAATATATACAACCGATGACAACCTCAAATCCTCTATGAAGCAACATAAATATATAGAGATTATCAAAAGGAAAGAGCTATCCCCAAACCCGGTTTTTGCATAGGATTTGTAACACCCCGATTTTCGGGCCCGGATCCTGCCCGGATCCTATACCCGAAAACCCGAAGTGCTACGTCAATACCATAGCCGAATCCCGGCTACTAAGCCCAAGCTCATTAAATAATTTATTTGGGCTTAATTAATCTATGTTCAATTAAGAAATTCTGAAGCAGCGGAAATAAAAAAAAATCTTTAGAAAGATCTAACCGTTACTTTGACATGATTTTTAATAGACATGAATCCTAGAAAACCCTCGTTTAGCATAAAAATTAATTTCACCGATAAATGTTCCAGATTCAATCCAAAAGAGTCACGTTTTTTTGGAACAAACGTAAAACAAAAACAGACATCAGTTCACTCCAAGAATTTTACTGAGCATAAATCAAATCCAATTTTTTTTTATGATTATACGTTATGAATCCTAACTGAGTATATTTCCAGTCATAAATTTTTTATAATTTTTAGTTTAATTTAAATACATTTTGACCACAGTCAAACATGTAGTTGACCAGCACTACAGAAAAGGAAAACAGAGATAGTCTATTTTATAAAAATCATATAAAATCACTCAAAACTCAAAATCATCTTTGGTCCATCATTTTAAAAATTAAAAAGAAAGATATTGAAGTTTAAAGAAGACACCAAAGCCGAAAACATGTCATAAAATTACTTTTAAACAGGAAATCTTCAATATAGTTGAATCTGTCAGGACATTTCTTGTTTTAACACAGTGATAAACAATTGTTTCAAAATTACTTTTAGTACTTACTGTAGCGCCCCATAAGCTAGCAGCTGACTAATCCAAGAGATTAACTAAATAAAGAGGCACTAAGAATCTAATTCAAATACTTAAACATTCAATTAAGAAATCTGCTATAAAATTTATCCCAAAACTAACCCCGCTCAAAATATATATACATGAAATTCTCTCAAATGATACATATATAATCGTCAATTGGTTTACAGATACAATAAACAACATAATAAACATATCGGAAGTTAACTAATTAACGGAGTCAACACTTGTGGCTTTCGCTGCGCAACTCTGATCTGTCTCTGAAAACTGAAAGTGGGAAAACATTTAACTTCTAAGTAATCATAAACAAGATTAAGAAAAACAATAATGTTTTCTCAGACATTAAGTAGTGACCAAGTCACTGGGATACACAAACACGAATACGGACAAGCTCTTTCTTCAAACAATGTATACTATGGTTGTGCAATTCCGAACTCGCAAATCCACACCTAATCGTAAATATGGATGTCGACAATTCCGAACTCGCAAACTGTCGACCGATATAAGCATAAAAGCTGAATTCATGTAGGTATATATATGAAAGAGCATATCCTCACAGAAGTAAACAAACATGTATATGGACAAACTCCTTCTTAAAACAATGTATACTATGTTTGTGCAATTCCGAACTCGCAAATCCACACCTAATCGTAAATATGGATGTCGACAATTCCAAACTCGCAAACTGTCGACCAATATATCATAAAAGCTCTAGGTATAAATGTGAAGGAGCGTATCCTATATACCACACGTGGAAATTCTTATTTCCCATAACAATTCATATTGACCACAACACATTACAGGTCCTTTCCAACCCATGGAAAGATTAACAGAATCAACAACATCGTCGTAAAACAAGTTAAACAATGCATAGAACGCACAAACAGAAATACATGAGTTTGTTAAACATAAACTTTTGTAAAGGAAAACAATAATGGTTACCAAAGAGTCAAATGTATTCCCACCTCTTTTGATGACAAGCCACGCCTACCTCGAGATCCACGATCCACTGGTTCATCCTTTGAATCGATCGTTGTTAATAAAGACTAACTGTTAATCACACAAGAAGTCTAAGAAGCTAGCCAAAATGGCTCATACAAGAATCATAAAAGTCTATCTAGTTGCTCTAAGACCATTTATGGTTCTACACTTCTTTATTATCCATCTCTTGCATATCTAAAGGTTTAACTAATCCAATTAGAATATTTCTAAAGTCCATTAGCTAAGTCTTACGAATATCTACAACTTTGTAAAAGAAGCCAAAATCTAACTTAGACTATAAGATTCCAAAACATCAAACTAAGAATACAAGATACTAAGCCCAAGTCCACTAGACTCATCCCATTACACAAGTGCTGACCCAACCGGGTGAACTAACGGTCACTAACGGTCAATGGAGTCAACGTCAGGTTAAAGTCTAGGGTTAGTGGTCAAATCTCCGAGTCAAGGTCAATTTAGTCAAGTTTGATTTGACACTAGTCGACTCAGTCAGCTAATTAATTCAAACATCTGACTAACTCAAAAGGGTGCTATCCTGAGCCTTTGCACAAGCCACATATCCTAATGTATCAAAAACATTGCTACTCAAATTCATGTGTATAAAAACATAGCATCACATTAACAATTCCATAAATCATTTACAATTGTAAACTTAGTTTACCTGCAACTGCAGCTTTTCCAAGCTTTCACAGCAGGCACTATCTACAATTCTAAATCCACATCCTAAATATTCTTCACTTGCTCAATCCCATACTATCTGCAATATCCAATCCTCCCAGTTCACACCACCACTCAAACTAGACTCTAAATCTACCCACAAAGTATTCATTCTTTCAATAACCACTCATTCACTACACAATCCCCCACCATAAATACTTACAATTCATACTCAGTTCACCACTCTCCACCAACACCAAATTACTTCCTTAACATAAATCTCAGTTCAGTTGTTCTTGCATAACCTCACTTAAAAACAACACCACTACTTCTTGACTCCACAAAAAAACATTTAAACGAACTTCAATCAACATAAATTTCAACAATGACATCCATTTCTGCACCACTAGATCATTCAAAATACACATAGAACAAGTAAATTCTTCATCAATATCTTCTCAGTCACTATACAACAACCCAACATCCACACTAACTTCAACTACACCTCATTATAACATCACTATTCTTCAGAACTGTAACTTCAAGTACCATAGCCACAAGCCTAAACTATAATCACAGCTCTGACATACACCAATCTCAAAAACAATTGCATCATCAGATCCAATAGCTCAATCATTCTTATTATGAACAACTCCTCTACAGTTGCACACCCCTACAATCCAATTACTAGCATTCATCTTAACCACAATTCAACACGCATACATCCCAATTTTTAAATCAATTATCAAACATATTAACTCAATAATGAACTTGAAAACCATTAAGAACAATTACCTCCATATCAAATCAGAATTCTTCTTCTTCCTTTAACTGTTCAACATCAGGCTCATCTTTCCCATCTGCAACCCAAACTCATGGACCCTAATTCCATAATCCATTTGAAACCCTAATTAATTTCAACGGCATCTTGAAATCCGAAACCTTAACTATCAGTTACAAACTATTCTTCAACTTCAAGTTCTAATTCAACTCATACCCAACTCTAATCACTCCCTTAAATCCTCAATTTCATCTTAATCTTCAATTGAATCCATATCTCAGAAACCCTAATTCCCAAATCTGTCGAATAACTGTTGTTCTTCGAAATCAAACCCATAACCTTCCTCTTCACATCAGATTCACTGAAACCCTTACCTTAATCTTTTCTTATTAAATTAAATCAGCTCATCTTCAACTCACAGAACCCTAACTTATAATTCTCCTCAATCTAACTTCCTCATAAACTCTAACAGAAACAACACTGCCACCGTCAACAACTCCGTGATCTTCTCCACCTCCTACCTATCACAAAACCTCCACTTGATCTTTTATTCGCTCGCATAAGAGAAGTTACAGGGGGAAGAAAGAAAGAGAAGAAAAAAGAAGACTGAAGAAGAAGAAGAAAGATAAAGAAATAAAAGGAAATGGTTCTCTCGATCGGTGTTGGGAGATAAGACCAACCACAAAACTGAGGCACCCAACCTTGGATAAGGGCTACCAAGGCGGCTAACCGCAGAATGACTATTTTTCCCTTCAAACAACACTGATGATATCTTCTTCGTCCGGTACCCGAATGACCCGTTCGAGTAGTCCATTTCGCATAACTTTTCGAGACCTATCTAATGATACTAGCTTCGTATCTAGATCATTGTTATATTAATTTCTATTAATTAAGATTCATGTTAAACCAATCGAGTCCTTAGAGGTTAAATTGTATCTTAACTAGTCTAATAGCGTTGACGTCCTTGAGGGTCCTTACACTTACAAAATTCCAAATATTTTATAAACACATTCTGAAGGAGTTTTAAATCCATTAAAAATAGAATTACACAAAAATATATTATAGAATAATTATCATTAACAGTCAAACCAGCATAACTCTGAAATTTTCATTGTCTAATCAAAGAAAAATTTCTCAACGTAGCATTATTTCTTTGCTTATACATTAACCCAATAATATCCAAAGCACCAATAATCAATAAAAACTTAACAAATCATCTAAAGAGTTTGATAACTTTATTACAATTTTCCAATCACAAATCCTATGCAAACTACTAATTAAAGCACCAAAACCGATCTCTATGCTTTTCCGCCATTAGCTCCTTGTGGTGCCATAATATATGAAATTTTTTGTCATGAAACGACGTGAGTTGTGACACTCAGTAGGAAAAGAAGAAACAAAATATTTTAAGCAACACCTTTAAATTCCTTTTAAAAACAACTAACATAATTAACAACACCGCAAACACATGGAAAAATCACATCCATAAACAACAATAAATTCAATTAATCCGCTCTCCCCAGGGAGCCCATGGGTTTAGAAATCAAATAAGAGTCAACCATAAACTCCTAGTGAGCCCCATGTTATTTTTAGGGAGGAAACCTTCAACTTCCAAGGATATCTCGTACCCGAGAAAAATGAAAGTCTTTTGGGAAGCAACCATCAATTCCCAAGGACTGTAAATTTATCAAACACATACATAGATCACATAACTTCAACCAAAACCAAAGCTCTTTTCCAGTAGCAAGCACCAGGTCGAGCAGAGATAAACCGCATAACGATCTTATCTCCAAAGCTGCGGCGAAGTTTTTACACCGGCTGCCAGCCCGCCGAGACGCAATCCACCCTGAGGTAAGGAAAAATACTTAACACGTTCCGTGTCGTTTTTGTTATGAACATGGAGTGGATGAACCGTTCTAGTAGGGTTTACGCATTCACGACTGTTATCGCAGAAAATTCACTTTATCCCTTCCCAGGGGACAAGCGTCCACCAAAAGGATGGTGTAACAAGTTCGCATGTTGACAACTTCAACATCATCATGAAATCAATAAATACAATACCATTAATCACATCACCACAATAATTAAAACCAATAAATATTAATTTAAATAATTTTAACCCAAATAAAATGAGATTTAGTTAGTGTTGCAACTACCTCGATTGCTAGCAAATGATCCTAAGGAGATAATAGAAGCAAAACACTGATGCAACCCCAAATCCTCCAGTTCGTTCCCACTGGTTCCAAAACTACGTTTGTGTAATCTTCTTTTTATTTTGTGCGGCTAGGAAGAAATGAACATTAGGGATTCTCTCAACCTAAAATATACAAGTCTAGAATATTTATATAGGCGGTGACCCTAAGCCTACTCAACAGATATAATTCCACGTATACAGTTAGCCATGTGGCCGGCTTTCGTGCGATTGATACAATTAGACTAAGATGATACAGGCCTTACTGACTGAGCTACAACAAGATGGTCAAGTTTTCTGAATTTTTTAACTAATTATGCCAAGAACCACTCATACCATAACATGCAGCAAGAGGATAAGCCAAAACGAAACAAGTAGCAATGCCCATGGACAACACGTTTCGCACCACTCCACTTGACCTGGAGAAAAACTACTCCCTTTTATTTATTCTTTGTCCTACCACTAATGACTCCCTAACTTGCTACCAACACCGAATTAACAAGTGACAACATAACAATTAATTTAAACTACTTCAAGTAATGACGTCCCCTGGCTAGCATTGTGAACCTATATCTTGGTCAACGAAATTATCCACCCAATTGAAATAAGTCAACTAGCTAAATTGCTTAACTATTAACAAAAATGTTCCACTTTTCTTCTACCATAAAAGACCATAAATATCCATTGCCGGTACCTTCCTGAAATTAGCTAATTTCTAAGGCATTAACAATCAAAATTAATACATACGCCTAATTTAACCACCTGATAGATTATTTTGGAAGAAAATCATTAGAATATCTTTTTTGACAAAAAATGACCATTTTACCCTCAAGTGTAAAATGACACAAATACCCTTGAAATTGGGACGAGCCTTACAGGATGTATCATTTTGATAAAAAATAACCGAGTAAAAATGTTCACTAGAGATGAGAACTGAAATGATCTGGGAGTCATGCACAGGCAAAGAGAAATCATGAGATGCAAAATAATCTAGTAATACTGGAGAAGCACGCAGTTCTAATCCAAAATTAGGAATCTTCTGAAAAGTTGTGCTAACAATTCTAGGTATATTAACTTCTCGATTGGGTTTGTGACCCTGTACTAAATCATCATCATAATCATTATCAACCAAGGAACCAATAGGAATATCACAATAAAGATTATTAAAAGAAACCTTATATTACGAGTGTACGGTCTCTAAGTCGTGAGACTTAACTGCATTTTCCTCAGAATTAACACATTCTTCATAAACATCATTGTTATGACACTGATATGTCACACCATCTAAAAGAATGGTGTCCTCAATCCTAAACTCTTCCTTTTGAATAGGCGAGTGATCATTAATACGATCAACAGTTGAACTAAACACATTACTTTCAGTTGGTATGACAATATCTCTATTCCTATGATCACAACTTTCAAGTTCATCATCATTTTCCATACAAATTGATTCATAATTTAAAGCGGTTTTATCATAAATATCAAGTGTATTAGAAAAATTAGAACATGTTTCCTTTGTAAGACCACAATCTTTTACCGACTGCATTAGTTGAGCAATCGATAAATCACTTTGTTCAGCAAGTTGAGAAATATAAGCATGGGTTTTACTAAGTTCGGAAAAAAATAACTCATTAGCTTTGGTCTGTTCAACAATGTCAATTTTGAGGCGTTCTAACAAGGATAGTAGTGATGTAGATGGGTCATAGTAAGATTGATCATCTCTCTCATACTGTGACGGAGAAGTGTATGAATAATAATTGGAATCAACACATTGTGGCTCATAATCAGGATAAGGTTGGTAATGATCATAACCTTCACAAGGTCCGAAATGACCATACCTATGAAAATAATTCCAATCATTATTTACACACTCGGCAGGTTCCTGACAATCGTAAGGTGCATATGCATACTCCTCGGGTGAAATATCAGATGACTCATCTGTCTCAGCTCTTTTGGTAAGATTCCAAAAAGCTGTGAAAGAAGTCAACTCACTGGAAACCATAGTACAAAGTAAATTTTTCCCAATAACTCACCTTGCAAAAGCTTTGCGAGAATATCAAGTAATTACTTTAGGCCAGTTGTTGATTCCAATCGTCGCTCTTCATACTAAGGTACCTAAGAAAAATCAAATAAGCTACGTAAAAAGAACTAAAATAAAATACAAAAATAAAAGTAAAAGTAAGTTATGTACAGAAAAAAATAATAATAACTATGTACAAAATACCAATTACAATATTCCACAACCACTCCCCGGCAGCGGCACAAAAATTGATAGGAGTCTGGAGAACCCTATATGTAATAACCGCAATTGCACGGTGCCTAACTAGTAGACAGAGGAAAGTACGGGTCGAACCCATAGGGAGCGGTGGAAATACTATAATCAATCTTTAATAAAACTAACACGAAACAATATTTTTGGATTTTTAGAATTGAAAATGAAATAAGAAAATTAAAGTAAACTAATAAAATGATTCCAAACGAAAAGTCGGTAACCAGGGTTTCATGATATCCACTACTATTTCTGTTGATTTACTGAAACGAAACATAATTCATGAATATTTATTTATCGTCTATTCTATCAACATCATCTATTATATGTATTAGAGTCGCAAATATTACTGGGACACCCTAAGCATGGCACATCAAAAGACTAAATCCAAGCATGCACCCAAATTGTATTAGTGAGAAAATTATACGAAACTGAATATAAGTTCACAAATAATACCTGGCTATTCTAAGCATACCCCATCGAAGGAATTAACCCAAGCATGAAATATCAGACAATGAGACAAATATATTTGTTATCCTAACAATTATGCACAAAGGTTCTACAAAACCGGTGAAGAAACAACTCATATTTCGATAAATCGATAAACAATATCAGGAACAAATCATATTCAATTCATAATAGACTCCAAAACATAAATATACCAAATCAAATTGTTCTTATGCTCAAAGTGGTTTTTACCATAAACCTTAACTACAAGGTTTAGCAATACATGGCTTTGTCAAAAGCCATAAACAAATCTAAGTAAGAACAACAAACAAAGCAAATGGAATCGAGATAACAAATACTCCAAACCCTAGTTCTCCAATTGCGTTGCCGCTCTGTCACTTCTTTTCCTTTTCTGGTTTTTGGTTGTGTAGCCACCACCTCGAAAGATAGAACTCTCAGCCGTCCTTCGTCTTCGTATATAGGTATTGTTTGATGAAATTGATCTGGACCGAGCAATAGGTGCCCAAGGCCCAATCCAAACACAGACCCAGCTGCTTCCTAATTTCTTTCTTGTGAACCTTTAGTCTCGGCCACAGATACTGCTACTCCCTGACCATTTGTTTCTTCCATCGTCCGTACCTTTTCATAAATTTCCTTTCACGGCTGAAGCACCCTTACGGCCACCATCTACCGTTTCATCTTCGGACCTCACAGACCCATTACTGTAAAATCACGAAAGAGTAAAGACTCCATAATCCATACTGAACACAACTTGTAGTAGACGCTTTCTTCTCTTTTCTTCATCTCGGTAGATAATTCCTTCACCACCAGCAAAACACCAACTCAAAAATATTAACACACCTCTTGTTTGCTTGTCTTCCCAATTTGGTTGGACTAAGAATTATATTCACATATATATATGTAATTACATTACTTGATTTACAAAGATAAAAAATAAAAGAAATAAAGGAGAATTAACAGAAAATAAAATAGAATAATTACTACTCCTAATTTATATGATACAAAATATATTGCATTATCTTCGGTATCTTCCAATCTTGGTGTGCATATCTTCAATATATTCTGATCTTTATGTATGCAAATCTTCTTGATATGTGTGGGCCCATATATACACATCTAATAACATTTAATATCTAGAACACCCAACTTGCTAGTTAACCAAGTATATAATTCGTCACCTAGAGGTTTGGTAAAAATATCAGCGATTTGATCGACTGATTTTATATAACGTGGAGTAATGAGATTAATCTGAATCTTCTCACGAATCAAATGACAATCGATTTCAATGTGGTTGGTTCGTTCATGGAAGACAGGATTTTCAACGATATGAATTGCTGATTGACTATCACAATAAAGTGTGAAAGGTTCTGAAATAGGAATATGAAGTTCCTGGAAAAGATACTTTAACCACTGTAATTCAGCAGTTAAATTGTCCATGGACCTATATTCGACTTCGGCGGAAGATCGAGAAACAGTTGGTTGTTTCTTAGATTTCCATGAAATGGGGATATCTCCCAACAAGTAACCCGTTGTTGAGCGACGAGTGGTTGGACAACCAGCCCAGTATGAATCGGTATAACCCCGTAAATGAAGAGAACTTTTAGCGGACAAAAGAATTACATGTCCAATAGTTCCCTTGAGATAACGCAATACACGTAAAGCTGCATCATGATGAGAAGTTCTAGGATTTTGCATAAATTGACTTAAAGTATTCACTACATAGGTGATGTCTGGCCGAGTAACAGTTAGATACAATAGTCTACCAATAAGTCTACGATATGGTGTAGGGTCAGATAAAGGTTCACCATCTGTAGGTTTGAGGCGAAGATTTTGCTCCATGGGAAAAGAAACTACTTTGGATGCAGTTAGCCCCATATATTTTAAAATATCAACAATGTATTTTCTTTGACAAAGAAATATACCTTGATCTGAACGGGAAACTTCAATCCCTAGAAAGTACTGTAAGCGTCCCAGATTTTTAAGCGAAAACCGCTTTTCTAGAGACACTTTGAATTTTGATGTAGAGGATTCATTATTACCTATAATGATAATATCATATACATGTTCTAAAACGTATATATGTAGATCCGCGATTATAGGTAAATAGTGAATAATCTGATTTAGATTGTTGAAAACCTTCACTAATAAGTGCAGATGAAAATGTAGCAAACCATTGTCGGGATGCTTGTTTTAAACCATATATAAATTTATTTAGGCGACATACTTGCGTGCCATCTGAACTTTCAAATCCTGGTGGCAGTTTCATGTATGCCTCTTCTTTCAAATCTCCTTGAAGAAAAGCATTATTTACATCAAGTTGATGTAAGTGCCATCCACGAATTGCAGCCAAAGAAAGTAAAACTCTTACTGTTACTAATTTTGCGACAAGTGCAAAGGTTTCATGAAAGTCGATACCTTCCACTTGTGTATAACCTTTGGCGACTAATCGGGCATTATATCTTTCGATGGAGCCATCTGGATTACATTTTATTTTGTATACCCATTTACAACCAATCACTATTTTTCCTTTAGGTAAGGATTGCTTTGTCCAGGTATTATTTTGTTTATGAGCATGTACCTCCTTGAACATCGCATCTCTCCATACTGGAATTTTGATTGCTTGGAGATAATTAGTTGGCACGTCAGTGACTAAAACCTTTGTGAGAAATGTCTTATGTTGTTCAGACATTTGATTATAAGAAAGGAAATGATTAAGAGGATATTTTGGACCCTCTAAGATAGGAGTTTTCAGCACTTTGCATATATAATCTTTTAGATATAATGGAGGATTACGATCCCTAACGGGACGTGATGAGATTCGGTCATTCATTTGGGATCCATTTAACGTGGATTGATTTGATGATGACAATCCAGGAGATATCACTGAAGAAGAATGTGACTCACTTATGGATGAAGGAGTTATACATTGAGTGTCTTCGGTCGATGTACATCCTTGTGACGAGGAAGATAAATTTCCCGGCGAATGAAAAAGAGTAATAGTCGTACTTCGTGAAGAAGTATGAATTGTGACATTTTTATCCGATTCATGTTCATTACCATTTTCTAACTCTTCCAAATACCGGTCGGGATCATTGAATTGGTTTGATTCTGGCGATGGTGAAATCGCATTGCCATACGGAAATGTTCGTTCATGAAATATGACATCTCTTGAAGTATATATTTTCTTTGTTTCTAAATCAAAGATCTTATAACCTTTTTGATTGTATGGATACCCAATAAAAATTCCTGGTTTTGCTCGAGCATCAAATTTATGAGAAGGACTTGTGTTGCGAGCAAAACATAAAGAACTAAATACTCTAAGATGTGAATAATTTGGCGATGATCCGAAAAGAACTTCATGTGGAGATATGTAATTGAATACTGGTGTAGGAATATTATTGATCAAATACTCTGCCACCATAATACATTCTTCCCAGAATTCTAATGGTAAACCTTCTTGAAAACGCAGTGATCTTGCTACATTAAGTAGATGACGGTGTTTGCGTTCTACAACACCATTTTGTTGTGGAGTGTTACACAAATCCATTGATGTAAAAATCCATTATGGAGAAACCATTGTTGTAAGTCCTTTGTCAGGATTCGGTTCCATTATCCGAATGAAATTTTTGAATCTGGGGAATATAGATTTTTCCAGATCCGTACGAGATAGTGCCAATTTTTGATTTATACTGATTTATCACAAAATTAAAAAAATAATCTAAATATTTTTTTGTTTGAGATTTTGAATTCATCAAGAATACCCAAGTGCAACGTGTAAAATCATCAATAATGGTAATAAAATATCGTGCACCATTTAAAGATGGAACCGAAAACGGTTCCCATAAATTACAATGAATTAGCTCAAAAAGAGATTTACTAGAAATACTACATTTATTGAAAGGTAATCCTGATTGTTTTGCCATAGGACAAATCTCACACTTGTGAGTGCAACTAGAATTAATATAATTAAAATTACTACTCAAAAATTTAACACGTTCCAAGGATGGATGCCCTAGACGCCAATGCCATAAATCAAATGAATCATTATTTCTAACTGAATTTATCGAACTTTGTTGAAGATAATAAAGACCTCCTACTTGATTAGCTAGACCAATCTGCATCTTCCTTGTATGGTCTTGAAAAGTACACAAGTTAGAAGAAAAATTCGCAGAACAACCAAGTGATCTGGTGAGTTGACTAATAGATAATAAATTGAATTTAAAATCAGGTATGTGATAAACATCTTCTATTTTGATAAGAGGTGAAAATATAATTGTCCCTATGTGTTTCACACGGGTACTAGATCCATCAGGCAATTGAACAGATTGATTTTCAGGTGCGGACTTATAAGATGAAAACATTGATAATAAATAACAACAATGATTTGATGCACCACTATCAACTATCCAACTTGAATTAGATATGCTCAAAACTCTACCTGCTATATTTAGATCTACTAAGGAAAAAGAAGAATCAAAATTAGATGTAGTTAAAATTTTACCTACAAGATTTACTAATGAAACAACAGAAAAATCACCATCTTTGGAAGCCATAAAAGCTTTGAACTTCATATACTCTTGATAGTCATCAGCTGTGAACGACTCTTTTGTTGTCGAAGATTCTTTCTCGTTCCTTGATGTGGCAAGTATTGTCCCTTGTCTTTCTTTGGGCTTTGGAACATGATTTGGTGGATAACCATTCAGCTTCCAACATTTTTCTCGAGAATGACCAATCATATTAAAATGGTTACAAAAAGGTCTAGGTTTCTTGTTCGCCGGACCTTTTGAATACTTTGATTCACTTCTTTGGTTAAAAAGTGATGCACACTCAACTTGAACATTGGAGGATGTAGAAATATATAACTGTTTTTCTTCCTGACGAACAAGGTTGTAAACCTTATTGATTGATGGAATAGGATCCATAAACAAAACTGAACTTCTTACATTTGCAAATTTGTCATCAAGACCTTGCAAAAATTCCATCACCTTATCTCTGTTGCGGTGTTCAGCAATTTCTTTTCCTGCTGCACAAATACATAGAGTAGTGCCCATGGAAGTTGCATTCATCTCCTCCCATAATGCTTTTATCTTTGTGAAAAACATCGATACAGATATCCCATCAATTTTTAGAGTGGAAATTGCAAGTTTCAACTCAAAAATTTTGGGAGCATTAGATTGATAAAAATGATCACGGAGTTCATTCCAGAGTTGATATGCTGAATCACAATACATAAAACTGGATTTTGTATCTGGCTCTATTGAGTTGGTGACCCACATCTTAACAAGATTAGTAGATCTTTTCCATCTAGCATACAAAGTTGTATCCTTAGGTTTTTAAATTTCCCCATTCACAAAACTCATCTTGTTTTTCGAGGAAAGAGCCATGGTGACTCCACGTGCCCAAATTCCATAATTGTCGCCATTAAAGAGAGGAGTGAACAAAACAAGACTGGTATTATCCGAATGGTGAATCGCATAAGGATCATTAATCGCCACCTTTGATGTGGGTTCGATTGGAATCTTAGAATCATATGATTTTTTAGTATGAGAAGTAGGAGGAGTCACCATTTGAATTGATCAAACAAAAAGTGGAAAAACTTACTTGGATTGTGGATCTTCTACTCACTGCTATACAATCACAAATATTAACACACCTCTTGTTTGGTAGACTAAGAATTATATTCACATATATATATGTTATTACATTACTTGATTTATAAAGATAAAATATAAAAGAAATAAAAAAGAATTAAGAGAAAATAAAATAGAATAATTACTACTCCTAATTAATATGATACAAAATATATTGCATTATCTTCGGTATCTTCCAATCTTGGTGTGCATATCTTCTATATATTCTGATATTTATGTATGCAAATCTTCTTGATATGTGTGGGCCCATATATACACATATAATAACATTTAATACCAACACTCGAGTAAGAACCCATTTCTGAGATGAACTCTATACAGCCAATACACGCATCCTTTCTTTGTTTACTGCCATCTTCTTCCTCTATTTTGCAGAACATCAAATCAGGCCACAACAAAACCTTTCTCCATCGACTGCAACTATTTTTGAACAACCCACTTGCTGAACCGAATCCATCCCAGTCACGTTCAATAAATAAGCTCTCCATGCAACCAACGTTAGCATCAGCTGGTGACATCATACTTTCATCGACTGTCAGCAGACATACTCGCCACCGCTTCCATTCTCGTACAGCCAAAGCCACCATCTTCATAATCTCTACAGCATTGCTTGGCAACATCAACTCCAGGTTCAATGTAAACACCACTGCTTGCAAGAACTCAGCCACCGTAACTTCTTCACTTGGTTGCAACAACTCGAACAAAATCCATTCAAAATGATCCCACTTTCTGTCCATGCCAGGAACACTCGTACCTAAAATATAACAACACCGTCAGGTACCGACTCTGCTTAGAGAAGGAGAAACTGAACTCCACCGGCAGGGATTACTACAACCCCACTTCTTGTTTCTCTCCTTCGCAGAACAACATCAATTTCGAACCACAACCCCATGTCTTGTTGCTGCCAAACATTCTCCATACTCTTCCCAATTTCAGACGACAAAACAATCATTTCCTAAACAGCTCCACAGCTGGATAAATATCCGCTAAACAGCTGGATAGAGATGTCTGCTAAACAGCTAGACGGATCCACTAAACACTGGATAAAGATGTCTGCTAAACAGCTAGACAGAAAGACCCGCTAAACAACTGATCATTTTCTTTTATTGTAGACCCGCTAAACAGTTGGTCATAAAATGAAAATATGAAAAGAATGAAAAAGACCCGCTAAACAGGTGGTCATAGAAAATACTCTAAATTTTTAATTTTTATTTGTAGACCTGCTAAACAGTTGGTCATCATTTATTTTTAAGACCCGCTCTACAGCTGGTCATCCCATGCAATTTTTTTAATGAAAGTTTCTAACGAAAATGCCACTCCCACTCCCTCACACTTAAACATTACATTATCCTCAATGTAATTGAGTAATCCAGCGTAGAAATTAAGATGAGAAATTTCTAAAATGATGAGAAAAAAGTAACCAAATAAAAATAAAACAAGAACATAGACATACCTAATGGAATAGACAAAGAAGATTCTCCATATATCAACAACCTAAATATTTGGGGATCAACCCAGAACACAATATATACAACCGATAACAACCTCAAATCCTCGCTGAAGCAACATAAAGATATAGAGATTATCAAAAGGAAAGAGTTATCCCCAAACCTGGGTTTTGCAAAGGATGTATCATTTTGATCAAAAATAACCGAGTCAAAAGGTTCGCTAGAGATGAGAACTGAAACGATCTCGGAGTCATGCACAGGCAAAGAGAAATCATGAGATGCAAAATAATCTAGTAATACTGGAGAAGCACGCAGTTCTAATCTAAAATTAGGAATCTTCTGAAAAGTTGTACTAACAATTCTAGGTATATTAACTTCTCCACTGGGTTTGTGACCCTGTACTAAATCACCATCATAATCATCATCAACCAAGGAACCAATAGGAACATCACAAAAAATATTATTAAAATAAACCTTATATATAGAGTGTACGGTCTCTAAGTCGTGAGACTTAACTACAGTTTCCTCAGAATTAACACATTCTTCATAAACATCATTGTTATGACACTGATATGTCACACCATCTAAAAGAATGGTGTCCTCAATCCTAAACTCTTCCTTTTGTATAGGCGAGTGATCATTAATACGATCAGCAGTTGGACTAAACACATCACTTTCAGTTGGTATGACAATATCTCTATTCCTATGATCACAACTTTCAAGTTCATTATCATTTTCCATACAAATTGATTCATAATTTAAAGCGGTTTCATCATAAATATCAAGTGTATTAGAAAAATTAGAATATGTTTCCTTCGTAAGACCACAATCTTTTACCGAATATGTTAGTTGAGCAATCGATAAAGCATTTTGTTCAGCAAGTTGAGCAATATAAGCATGGGTTTTACTAAGCTCGAAAAATATAATTCATTAGATTTAGTCTATTCAACAATGTCAATATTGAGGCGTTCTAACAAGGATAGTAGTGATGCAGATGGGTCACAGTAAGATTGATCATCTCTCTCATACTGTGACGGAGAAGTGTATGAATAATAATTGGAATCAACACATTGTGGCTAATAATCAGGGTAAGGTTGGTGATGATCATTACCTTCACAAGGTCCGGAATGACCATATCTATGAAAATAATTCCAATCATTATTTACACACTCGGCAGGTTCCTGATAATCAGAAGGTGCATATGCATACTCCTCGGGTGAAATATCAGATGACTCATCTGTCTCAGCTCTTTGGGTAAGATTCCAAAAAGCTGTGAAAGAAGTCAACTCACTCGAAACCATAATACAAAGTAAATTTTTCCCAATAACTCACCTTGCAAAAGCTTTGCGAGAATATCAAGTACTTACTTTAGGCCAGTTTTTTATTCCAATCGTCACTCTTTATACTAAGGTACCTAAGAAAAATCAAATAAGCTACGTAAAAAGAACTAAAAGAAAATACAAAACAAAAGTAAAAATAAGTTATGTACAGAAAAAAATAATAATAACTATGTACAAAATACCAATTACAATATTCCACAACCACTCCCCGGCAGCGGCACAAAAATTGATAGGAGTCTGGAGAACCCTATATGTAATAACCGCAGTCGCACGGTACCTAACTAGTAGACAGAGACAAGTACGGGTCGAACCCACTGGGAGCGGCGGAAATACTATAATCAATTTTTAATAAAACTGACACGAAACAATACTTTTGGATTTTTATAATTGAAAATGAAATAATAAAATTAAAGTAAACTAATAAAATGAATCCAAAGGAAAAGTCGGTAACCAGGGTTTCATGATATCCACTACTATTTCTGTTGAATTACTGAAACGAAACATAATTCTTGAATATTTATTTATCGTCCGTTCAATCAACATCACCTATTATACGTATTAGAGTCGCAAATATCACTGGGACACCCAAGCATGGTACATCAAAAGACTAAATGCAAGCATGCACCATCAACTTGTATTAGTGAGAAAATTATACGAAACTAAATATAGGTTCACAAATAATACCTGGTTATTCTAAGCATACCTCATCGAAAGAATTAACCCAAACATGAAATATCAGACAATGAGACAAATATATTTTTTATCCTAAAAATTATCCACAAAGATTCTACAAAACCGGTAAAGAGACAACTCACATTTCGATAAATCTATAAACAATATCAAGAACTAATCATATTCAATTCATAATGGACCTCGTATGATGTATCCCTTACGGTTTGTGTGGCTTTTTGATTCTGCGGGATTAAGTTCTAGCCCATGTTGGTAGGCTTTATCAAAGGATCATAAAATGTTCCGATTGAAACTCATATGTAAAAAGTCACAATATGTTGAATCAATTTATGTTTACATGAGTTATGTTTAGCATAACATATGTGTTTCGGGTTTCCAACTTTTTCTATTGGCACGCATTAGTTAAAACCGTTTCAACCTTTCTCTAGTAAAAGTTTCTTTTGTTGTTGTTCTTTTGTTCTTAAGAGAGGATGAAAACATATTGGAGGAGAGTTCTTACTTGAACTTTCACTTAATGATATATCTTTCTATGGAGAAGAGGTTGCGGAATCTGAGGTAACAATTTTTTTGGTTAATCGTTTTCCTGTTTAAGAAAACCCTATTTATATTGCATATATTTTTCTTTTGCTTAACAAAATTTTGGTACAATTGATATATTCCATTATTATGTATGGATGTGTATGATTCAATTGTTTCCGGTTAAGAAAAACTGTGTCAATCTATTTGACTTATTGTTTGGTATCTTCTTTATTGTTGGGTATCAAGTTTTTTTGCTTAACGAAATTCGGTGCAATTGCGGTGCTATGATGTCTATGTTTATTTCAATTGCTTCCGGTTAAAAAAATAATTGTGCAAGTCAATTTATTTTTGTTTGTATCTATTGTTTATGGCTTAACAAAATACGGGATCATTTGTTTAGTCAAATCGATACTGGATAAAAAAAAACTAAGTTAATTCCGATCTTAATTAGACTTATCAAACTGGAAGATTCGGTTATTCAAGTCTAACCGAATGCTTTGACAAAAAAAACTAGTTAACTAACCTAGTGTTTGTCTTGTCTAAAGAGAAATGTCTAAGTTATTGTCTTAATAATTAGATCCTGATGAGAGAAATAAAGTTAATTCTGATCTTTGTTTTGGTCTTATCGAAACAAGCGGTTGTACATACATAACCGGTTTAACAAGGGAATTAAGTTTCTTAGTCGAATTGTTAAACTATTAGGGACGTTGTTTCCTTAATAACATATTAAAACTAAATTACTTGTAGTTTCGGTTTTAATTAGTTATCTAAAGTGGTATGTGAAACCTTCGTGCTTAACTCTTATAGGTTGTTTACAAGTTTTTTAGATTTGTAAGATCCTTTCGGTTTGTCCTTTATTTGCTCGAACCTTTGTCATTTTGTGAGAAAAGGGGGAGAAATATATGGAGTAAACAAGTGATTTGCAATCACTAATGAAAGGACAATTGTGCTTAAACGTTATATCTAACAAAAGAGTAAAGCATTGACTAAGGGGGAGAAACATATCATATTGTTGTGTAGTAATTCTGACTACAAAAGTGGAATAAAAAAGATGTCCGGATTGAATATCTACCTAACTTACCTTCACGGGAGTACAATTCTTGTTATTCAAATGTCAACAGCGGCATTTATTGATTGAATATATGCATATCTCTGGAGAATAAAAATTAATAATTTGCATTTACTAATTGGAGATTTTCTATTGAGAGATTTCGGAAATTTTGGACAAACATTTATTGGAATTAGGAAAACTGAATTTTGCTATTAATTGTGTATCTTGAGAATATTTTCGGTTTTGGAAATTCCTTGGTGTCCAAATACCCTTGGTTTATAAATACTTAAGTTTGCATTTCTAGCAAACTATCCTAAGAGCCAGGAAAACTTCATTCTTTTTGTTTCTGGGGGAGCCGTCTAATCGGAGAGGAAAGTATCCTAATTAGGTGAAATCTCGTACGACCGCTCGTTTAAAAACTTCTGTTTGATCAAGAAGCTCTACGAGTACCGTTGGTGGGAAACTAGATAATTTCGGTGTTATTAGTTTTCGATTGATTTGATTGTCTAACCGGTTGTTGAAACTTTGATTGTACCTGGTTTGTTTATTCTTGAGAATCTTCTCTTCTGATATAATATTCACTCAAACTAGATCAAAGTATCAACGGGATCTGTAGAACTGTTTGTAGTTCTAAAGACATCTTGTGATAATCACAGACTCCGTTCTGTGTGTGATTGATCACAATAGATTCAAGTGGTGTTGTGCAGGTGTTTATTGAAGATCAAAGAAGATTTAAAGACGAAGAAGAATTCGTTCTCATATCTTTGATGTGCACAAACCTTGATCGTTTGGGATCCTGTTAAAGTACTGCTCGTTCGAACTCGCAAGCGTTGCTATCTCAAGCTTGTTTGTCAAGTTTAGTTGTCAAAACTATAAGTGTTAATTTTTATTCTACTTATAGTTATGTCTCGGATTAGGATAAAATGTGTAGTTGAGCTTTAGACTTCATGGCATTTATCGATTGAAGACGAAGAACTACTAAGGCGAGCTTGTGGAACTTCATCAACAAAAGGTATGTGGAGATTTGAACTCATCTATCACTCAGAAGCCTATTTCTATTCTATCTCCTATTGAGACAAAAGTCGTATAGCTATACAGACTTTATTTTATACACATTTGATATTTCGAGCTGAGTTTAACTCGCTTACATATTTCTCGAAATATGTGTTGGTAAGATTTCGCTTTAACCAAGTTCATCTTTTATTCTTGACGAAAGTCAAAAGATGATCATATGAAAATCGCCTGGTAACATCTTACATGATTTGTGTGAGACAGTCATTTGATGTAGACTCGGAATATTTCGTATTGATCTATTGATCACTTGAAAATTGCTTTGAAGCTAATAGTTTGTGTGAGACAGCTATTCCCATCTTCTAAGAATGTTTCAATGATTAATATGGAGTTTATAACAATTAACTATTGATTGGATATAGCACAGTATGTGTACTTGTATGCTAACTGTTGCATGTTACTCCAAGTCCGGGAACCATAGTATGCATACCCGTATGCATACTGGTTTAACAGTTGAAGTCCGGGGACTTAGTATGCATACCCGTATGCGTACTGGCTTAACAGTTCAAGTCCGGGAATTTAGTATGCGTACCAGTTTGCATACTAACTCAACTGAGTTCAGTCGTGAACGATAGTATGCGTACCCGTTCGCATACTAGCGGACATACCAAGTCCGGAACTCTAAGTATGCGTACCTGTTTACATACTTGAGTGGGTTAAGTTCTAAAATCGGTTTATTCATGAACAAATACATTTATATAATATGGAATGAAATCTTTTGCAACAATTATGTCTTGTATACTTCTATGAGAATATAAACAATTGAACAACTCTATACCTAGTTTTATTTGAGTCATTTGAACAAGTTGTGATTAATATGAACAAGGTTGATATGAAAGTGTTAATATGGCTAACTTCGGTTAATTATTGTTGAGCGAACTAAGTGTACACGTTTAGGTACGGTTACCTATATCAAAATAAAGGAACATTTTATTTGTGTGGAACAAGCTAAGTCAATCTAACGGTTGAAATATATTAGCTTGAATTTAATCAGGTTTTCATCTAACGGTGAATATTGAATGATTTATTACCAAGGTAGCATGGTTGCAAACCCTGATTCGAAGATTATATAAGAGAGAACTCTAGCAACTTGGAAACCTAATCCCCACACCTCTTGTGTGATACTAGTTGCGACTAGAGTCGATTCTCCTTTAACCTATGTTTTTCTAAAACCATTATAGGTTAACGACTTAAGGACTTCTTTGGGATTCTGAAGCCAGACCCAACTATTTTCTCTGTAGTTGGGTGTTCTGATCTTATTCTATTCTATAAAATTAAGTATTATCTTCCCTAAGATTGATTAAATCTTCGATAGGTAAGATAAAAAGTAGTCACAAACATCTTCGTCTCGTCGTTTGTGATTCCACAATATCTTGTTTCGCTACCATACAATTAAGATCATTGTGAGGTGATTGATATTACTAGGCTGTTCTTCGGGAATATGAGTCTGGTGTATCAATTGATTCATGTTCACCTTGATTTATCAAAAGAATGGACAAAAACTTGTAGGTATTTATGTGGGAGACAAAATTATCTATTCAATAGACTTTTCTGTGTGAGACAGATTTGTTTATCAAGTCTTCAACTTTGGGTCGTAGCAACTCTTAGTTGTGGGTGAAATCAAATTCAGAGGCGTAAGGAACGCGACTGTACCTTAATCGGTGTGAGATTGGTTAGGGATCAACTACATTCCAGTACGAAGTTAAATTGTACTCCCTCTATTTCTAAAAAATAGGCTTGTTTGGTTTTCACAAAAAATAAGAAAACCAATCATTGTAGCCACTTTTTCATGTTTTTTCCTAATCTATCCTTGGTCCCCACTCATTTGATATAAGAGAAAGGGGAGAGATAAATGGTCCCCCTTTATATTAAGAGAGAAAAGGGAGAGAGAGAAGTGGTCCCTCTGTGGGTATACTATTAAAATCATAACATTTGACTTTCCACATATGGAAACAAGCCTATTTTTTTTGACATACCCAAATAAGGAAACAAGCCTATTTTTTAGAAACGGAGGGAGTAGTAGGCTAGAATTTGTAGCGGCTTAATACATTGTGGTGTTCAAATATGGACTAGGTCCCGAGGTTTTTCTCCATTTGCGGTTTCCTCGTTAAAAAATTTCCGGTGTCTGTGTTATTTCTTTTCCACATTATATTTTCTATATAATTGAAATATCACAGGTTGTGCATAGTTCAATCAATTAGATTATCACAGGTTGTGCATACCGTTCAAGTTGTTTCTCATAATAATCAGGCTCGCAGATTTCTATCTGTTTGATTTGTTGATTACATTGAGAAACAAAGATATAACTCTTGGATGTATTTTCCTTGATTGAGTCTTACTGTCTAGTTGATTCTCGTGGAAATATATTGTAGTTAGTCCATACAGATTGCCTAAAGGAAATCTTGGGTGTGGTTTTTAGACCCCTGCTTTTTCAGATCCAACTAGAATCGGATTTATTCGATTGATTAGTTGCGTTAGATCGACATCGCTTTATAGTTTCTCGTTGAGATCTATACTGATTGATTGCGAATCTAAACTTGACTACTTTGGTCGTTATTGGATAGATTGATATAACCAGGCAAAGGAGTTTAGTAGATTAAACGGAAGAACCTTTGCGTATGACTTGAGATATCTTTATCTAGAAAGAATCGAAAGAGTTGTTACCAAACAGATTTCTTTTTCCTTTACTGTTTGGAATACGATCCAAAGGAATTACACATGGATACTGAGGAAACTAAATGAACTAGGAGTAGTTGCTTGGTCTCAACTATACGAAGTTGGTTTAGATTTTGTATAGCGGCTTAATTCTGAGAGTATTCAATTCTGTACTAGGTCCTGGAGTTTTTCTGCATTGCAGTTTCCTCGTTAACAAAATCTTGCTATGTCTTTTACTTTTCTATTTCCGCAATTGTAATTGTTTATTATAATTAAAAGTAAAATACACAAACGTTAACTATGATATACTTAATAGTGTATCTATAAAGTTTGGTTAAGTATGAACCTATTATCAAGTATCACACTTTGGTAGTCGTATTGTCTCGATCTCGTATCCATAGACAATCACACAAAGTGTGAATACCGATTTGTTGCATTGTCTGGACTTTGTCCATAGACGATCACTTTCGGTAAGAGGACTTATAGGTGGATAATTAAAATATTATGGTGTATTTGGGTACCCTCGTCTTTTGAATTTGGGATTCATGAAGACAGATCCAACTATTTTCTCTATAGTTGCGTATTCCGATCTTACTTGTTATATCATATTGAGTTTTATCCTCTCTAAGATTTACTCGAGATTTATCTTCGATAGGTAAGATATAAAAAGTAATCACAAGAGTTCTTCATTTCAGACTCTTGCGATTCCGCAATAACTTCTTCTGTTAACCAGTTAGGTTATTGTGAGGTGACTAATATTTCTAGGCTGCTCTTCGGGAGTATAAGACCGGATTATTAGTTGGTTCCTGTTTACCTTGATCTTTGTATCAAAAGACAGAACAAACAGACGATAGACATATCTATGGGAGACAGATTTGTTTATAAGTATTCGACTTTGGGTCGTAGCAACTCTTAGTTATGGGTGAGATCATCTAAGGGAATCAAGTGCACAGAATCCGACGTGGTTTTAGAGGCGTAAGGAGTGCGACTATACCTTAATCGGTGTGATACTTAGTTAGGTCTTAGCTATATTCCAGTTCGAATTTAACTTGTAGTATGCTAGAGTCTGTAGCGGCTTAATACAGTGTGGTGTTAAAATCTGGACTAGGTCCCGAGGTCTTTTTGTATTTGTATTTTCCTCGTTAACACAATTTCTGGTGGCTGTCTTGTTTCTTTTCCGCATTATATTTGATTATATATTGAATTATCACAGGTTGTGTGTAGTTCAATCAGTTGATAAATCCAACCTTGATTGTTGGATAGAACTTGATTGACACTTGGGCATTGGTCTTTGGTACTGTCCAAGTTATTGTCATATCAATCAGTCTCACTGATTTCTATCTAGTTGATTTATTGATTGTATTGAGAAAGAGATAAATCTCTCTGATATATTTATTGATTGAGTCTCACTTTTAAGTTGGTGCTCTCGGAATTATACTGGATTTTAGTCCATACATATGACCGAACGAAATATTGGGTGTGGTTGTTATACCCCCGCTTTTTCAAGTGGTATCAGAGTGGGCAAACACGATAAAACTAATAAGTTTGTGTTTGTTTGATCCTAAAGTTTGTCCTAATGGGAAATAACTTTGAGAAACTTGTTCTGTGCATTTGTGATGCACGCCAGAAATCCTTAAAGGTTGTTCAGAGTTTATTCTCTACAAGACCTCTAGTCTCTCAAGATAATCTCGAGTCATCTAAGATATTAAAAGTCTTAGCTGATGGAAGACAATCTAAAGGAAAATAAAAAGATTCCTCTAAGAAAATTCGTTTAAGGAAACATGTGGATAAAAGCTCAACGGTATGGAACCTCACTAGACTGCTACTCATTCTATTTGAGGAATACTATCATGATAGATCTATTGAAAAAGATCAATTTACGGCTTTTGAAGATGTTTTTAAATTCTTAGAACGACTTAATTCGATTAAGGGAAAATTTTGTTCTGGTGTTAGCTCCGATTCTGTCAAGTTATGTATTTATAATGTGCAGTCTGACCGTGTGAACAACTCATGTAAAATTGATAGAAATATTTCTACTGAGTTTGTTGCAAGTTCCAAATATCGAAAAATTTCACCTCTTAATCGTAAGAAAGATGAGTCAAGAAAAACAATTAACCCTATGTATCATCATTACTATGATTATACCTCTGCTACATATCACAAATATCAACCTGAGATGGCGCGTGAGCAGTCTTCTGCTGATAGACGCGTTTATATGTCTATTTTGATCTCGATTTTCTATATTGTTAGTACCCATTTTTTGTATTGATTTGATTATTTTATATTTTTGTAGGTGTTTTTGGAGAAATACACTTGTGCGGAGAAATTAGCCTGAAAAGTGGTATTTAGACCCCCAGAGAAAATTACTAAAGGCACCCAGAATTTGTACTACAGGCCTCCCAGAAGTGTGTTGGACGTGCACCAGGAAATTTATATTTACACCCCATGTCATGTGTTAAAGGCACCCATATCTTGGATAAGTGGCATCTCATTTGATAAGGGGTACACTAGTTGTTATGGGTAATCGACAGTTGGACAAGGGCTGCCCTTTCTTCACCGTTTGAAAGCAAGCTTTGGCGGAAGAATATCAGTTCACATGCATGTTTTTTCTGAAATTACTTCCACGAGATTTTCACGGAGTTTTGGGCAAAGTTTAGTTGGTTTGGGTATGTTATGCCAAAACAGGAGTGAGAATCGATTTGGATTGGAGAGGCAACAAGATCCCGATATAACAGGGAGTGAGAGAAATCGGGTATTATTTTGTTTTTGAAAATACGTGGGAACATGCTAGCGATATCTTCTTTTTATATTTGATTCTATCAATAGAAAAGGAAGATCAGAATGTATAAGGAAACTCAGGGAGCGCCGTTTGAGATAAAACAAAGAACGGAAACTTCCGGATAAAACAGGGAAAGAAATAAAATCAGCTGCAAAGATTTCTGGCGAGATTTTGTGTGTGATTTTCTCAAATTTCTTCGTCCATTTGAATTAATATCTAACGTGTCACGAGTAAACAGGTTCGGAAGGTGTTTACAAATGGACAAAAATGGAAGTTTAGATATTTTTCTCAACTAAAACGGCGTAAGCAGATGCTGATGGTGCTTTTTAGTTCAAGGCTAAAATTGTGAAACCCTGTGTTTTAATGTGCTTTCATTCTGCAAAGAAACAGAGCCATTTAAAAGTTATGAGTGCTCAGTCCTCTTTACTTACATGTGTATTGAGAAATTCAGTATATTTATATGAAATTTATCCAGAATGGTGCATGTAGCAACAATCCCAAATATTCTATAAATTTCTGAGTATTTATTCTATGCCATGTTCCCTAGTTGAACTCTTAATACTGACATGACATGCGACTAATGCTCGCTCCCATCCGAGTAGCATGAATCTCCCGAAGTGTCAGGATTAAGATGTGTGTGGAAGTACTCAATCAGAGGCACGCAAAGTTATGCTACCCTTTGATATTAAATTAGTGATTTTTTGTATCAGTATGAAAAATTCATCAAAAATTGATTGGTTTTGTGGAAACCCATAAAATTCATTTCTTTAGCCTAATTATATCAATTTGCAAAAATTAGATTTTTTGCACCCTGCGCGATAGTTCGAACCCTATTGGTCAAAACTAAACCTAGGAAAACTAGGAAATTGATCCATCGGGTAGGAGCAAGATCCTACCAAAAATCAGAAAACAAGAAATAAAGAGGAACTGCGGCAAGTAAGAGCAGCTGCAAAAGGAGGCGTGGCCGCGCCACTTGGCCGACCGATTGGCTTCAGCAGGGGCCACCTGTGGCCTCCTGGCCACGCTCCATGTTGCTGCTTGTCGGACCCCTTTCCCATCGACCAATCATATTACTTTAAAAGCGCCACATGCACTTGTTTTTGGGTGAAAACTATTTATGCTGGTTTTGGTAAATTGGGTGTGTGTGGATGAGAAATGAATCTAAACCCTAAAAAAATGCACTGCACGGGAGTACTTTAGATTCGAGAGATCAATCTGTACAATTCTGGCCTAAACCAAGAAATGGCCGTTCCAAACTTGCTTCGGTCACAAAGTGAAGGAGATGGGGTTGATCTTAGGGAGGGAAGCGAAGAAGGTGTTGAGATTGTGAAGGTGTTGGTTGTTTATGACTTGTATCATAATGTTGAACTGGCTTGCGTAATGTGAGCTATCAGTTCTCGTGTTTTCCGGATACGGTGTTAACAACAACTTGGTTTCTTGTGTGTTGTTTTGAAAATAGGTTGAAGAACCTATTTATACAAGTCATTTGAGCGCAATCCTCATCTCGTAGGAAGTGGAGGAAGTTGAGTGATGGAGTAGTGGGTTCGTGCAGGTGATTGTCACACGATCACGCCTTTTCCCACTGATGAGCATGCAAGTGTGACGTATTTTCACCCATAACTACATTCGTTATGACTAATTCAATCACTAATAATCTTGTTTTAAGTCTTTTCAAGGAAATAAGCTCTTTTGGAAAAATAACTCGAAAAAGTGTTAAAGGCAACATGAGGAACTGATAAAGGCACCCATCATTTCAGATACGGGAACCCAACAAATGGATAGAGGCACCCTCTTCTTCTTCATTTGAAACAGATTCACATAATATGGGAGATCTCAAAGATTTAAGAAAAGATATCTTCTTGCCTATTATACAGGACGTTTTCATATCTTGAAGTTAAAAGAGATAATGTATTGATGAGTTTGTTTTTATTGAAAAGGAGAAAGAAAATCTATGGTTTTATTTATAAATAAAAAAAAAAGATAATATCCCCAGGATTTTATTCTAACAAATAGAGGAAGATGTGTGATAAATGGAGAAATAAATTATTCCTGAGATATCTTTCATTAAAGAGAAGATCTGGTGGAGTTATGGAAGAATATTTTGAAAAGATGTTTGAGTAATGGGTTGTTATGTATAAATAAGGTGCTAATAGGACCAAACAGGCATCCAGAGAGGGGGGAGTTTTGGAAGAGCAAAATAGTTGCGTTTAATTTTTCTTCATTTTCACCATTGTAAACACTTTTCGAGCAATAAAATAATATTTTAAGAGTGTCTACAACATGATGAGCTAGACCCCTACACTGGGTCGACGGAGGAATCCGAATTTCATACATGGGTAAATTTATTTTATTTTTATATTTGACTTATTTTGTAACTAAAATAGAATTACGATTTGAATTAATTAGTTATCATTTTATTTGATGGGTCATGCTTTCTTAGATGTTTAATTTCCCATGCTTACAATTTATAACTAACATTTTGAGAATCTACTTTGGCAAAAATAAGAGTCCATGTTATTTATTTATTAAGCGATAATTGTTGAGAATAAATAATTGAGCCTTATCATATGAATTCGGTGGAATCCTCGTCCCAGTAAATCTTTAAATTTAATCTTCACAAGTCTTAGAGTTCAAATCTTTATTTACAACAACGATTAAAAATCGTATCAATTTTTGGCCTGTGCCCGGCCTGCATGCGACCCTGCTTCCTATTCTTTTTTCTTTGTTGAATGGATGTGGGACCCACTATGCATGCTCGTCTCGTGGGCAAGAGAACGTCCAAGCACGGGTAATCATGCATGCAACGACTTTACTGGGTGTGTGAACGTATATTCCATGGCAATTTTTTTATTATACTTCTTCATCTATCGGCTCTGACCGTTAACACCCATATTGTATCGTATGCGTGATTTCTCCCTTAGTAACAAGTAATGACTCTCTTCCATTGCGCTTCGTTGTAGTTTTTTGAAAGTGAACAAAGAAGCTCTCATTAAGATGTCACTTGGAGATAATGCTGCTGCCAAATCGGGAGGTGTTAACAACTCCAAAGACATGCCGAATATAGATGATGATCTATTTACCGTGCCTTTTCCAAACGTTAGAACTCATCCTGGACATAAGTGGGTCCTGCTCACAGGCTCAGAAAACGAAGAGACTGCTCCGTCCGCTCCTCCAACATATGTGATGAGGTTCTGTCTTCGGAAAAATGAATATCCGGCTTCTCCTATCGATTTCTTTGTCACACTCCACTAAACTATTAAGAAGGATGGATGAGGCATACGTTGAGTAATGAGCGCATCAGAGATAACTTGGACAAGGCGCAGATCATTGACGCTATCATGGCGTCTGCAACACTTCACATCAGGAAAGACGTTGCTGGTTTGATTACTTTCATTTATCGATGGCGCCCTTCCACGCACACGGCTATATGTGGATGGGGAGAAAGGACTATTACTCTGGAAAGCGTATCCATGTTGCTGAATCTCCTTGTTGCAGGAAGTTTCCACTATAAACTATCCGCCGAAGAAAATTACACCCTCGATGCTATAGTTCAGAAGGCATAAGAGTATGATCAACATGAAAAGGGCAAGAAATGCTTTTACACTTGGTGGGTGTTTCAATGGTTTCCTACAAGACCAAGGTCGGGCCAGGTACTGGATGATGAACTCAGCGTAGTCGCATTTCTGTTTTTGTGGTTGTCTAGGGACATCTTTGACGACGGCTCTGGGAAGAAGACTATAAGACACGATCTTGCCATGTTTTCCATAAAGCTAGCGAAAGGCGTGGTTCTCCCCTTAGGCAGTTTATTCTTTGGATCGCTGTACTATCATCTGGATGCTTTGGCAGCATACATGCACGCTTCCAACGGGTACAAGAAAGTGGAGTCACATGTTCACATAGCTTTCCTCCAAGCATGCTTATGGGAACATTTCAAATATTATGCTCCTGTCCCTGCAACTTGGTTTTCTAGTTTGTATGGTGGTTCGAGAATACTCCGTTGGAAAAAAAGACGACCAAAACCTGGGTTAAGGCTTATTGATTTTCTCGATAATGTGTACGCCATAGATTTCCGTCCATGGGGACCGGTTCATTCTTCTGTGGTTCAACCAAAAACCTTTGCCACCGCTTCCGACACTGTGTTGCACACCAATGGAAAGGATATGGTCTCTAGAGAGATTATATTTCTGCGAAGCTGTATACCGGGATATGTTCCATCTTATTTTGATGAATTCCTTACTATGGTTCCTTATAATATTGACAAAGCCGCCCGTCAGATGGGATTTGATTAAGGCATTCCGTTCGATCGTTCGCCAATGCCTTCAAAGGATATTGTGTCGTCTGTTCTTGATGCTAGCCTCTTTTCAACGAAACGGAGCCTTCCATTCCTGCCTTTTCGAAGAAGACCAGCCCCGACTGGTATGTATAGAAGTTTTTGGCGGAAAGAGCTGCTAGCTTTTCAAAGATTCTCGGAAGAATTCGTGACAGTTCGTCGTGGTGAGCCCACCCCCGAAATTTTGGATAAGCATAAACGATTGAAGCCACTTCCTAGCAAGCGAACCAGGGCTGGAGCTCCTAATGACTGTAGTCCCTAGGATAAAGGAGCAAGGTCTAAGAGGCAGGAAAATGTACCGGTGGTTTTCAATTCTTCCCATATGCAGGTACTTTAAACTTCTAGTTTGATCTGCCGATTTTATCTGTCTTGAGCCATCTCCACTAAAGATGATCATTATTCAAAACCAGGGCCCCATGAAAGAAAATTCTTTTACGAGGTTGGCACGTAGTCATGACGCGACTTTAGAGAAATACGGTGAGGCTGAAACTCTTAAAGGTGATGACAAGGATGACGAAAACTCGGTCGTCGACGATGGAAGCTCTTCCAAGTGTGGCAGGAAGTCTGACCGATTCAGTGAGCTCGTGGACGAGACCATGGTAGAAATCAATATTGAGGGTGAAGTGAACACTGCAAGATATACTAGAGATGCTACATCTATGATTGCAGAGGTGCTTCCCTCTAAAGAGTCTTCTACGGCTGTCGAAGCATTGGTTGCGCCTCCTGCTGCTGTCGAAGCCATTTTTGATCCTCCTTTCGATGCCCCTTTCAAAGATCATGTGCTGGTTGAAGGATTCAGTGTGTCATCTAAGTATGAGGAGTTATACACCAAAATATAAGAAGCATGGTCACGTCGCCATTTTCAAAAGCTAAAAAGTCGTTTTGCATTAGTAACATGCGTCGAAGAAGCTTTATCCTCCATTTATGGTAGGAGCATCGTAACTGGGCGTATCGTTCCGAAGAGATAGTTTCAAACTGGGAGTTCCACTGGGATGTGTTTGTGAAGTATGAGTTCAATGCCTCTTGGTTCTTTGAAGGATTTTCCGAAGTCCAAAGGATGCAAGGCGAAATAGATAAGGTTCCCTCCGCGGAATGCATCGCTCAACAAGAGGAAGAGATCGAGAGATTGTCTAAAGAGTTGAAGTTGAAGCAGGCCGCCCTCCAGAACATGAAATATGCTCTTTCCAAGAAGAATGAGTTGTTGCTGAAAGACTTCCCTTGAATGCTTTACGTCTTCTTACTTATGCCTTTCCATTCTTAGGTGCTTTGAGTGATGTGAGGAAATCTTTTCACACTTTGATTTTAGGTTTTTAACTAATAGGCGATTGAATTTTGAATTGGTTTATTCTGGGTAATTTTGTGAGTGACTTTTGGAAAAGGATTGTTTTAAAAAGAAATTTGCATTCTGGTTTTGAACATAACACGAATATTCTAATAACATGGTACATGCCATACGAAATCATAAACATCGTGTGAGAAGGAAATCATAAAAGAGGAAAATAAACATGGTGTTTAAGGTGATTTGCATAATTGGCTCTCTTTCTCGATGTGGGACATCAGGTCCCAAGTAGGCTTCAAATCTAACTTTCACGTAAAATTATTTAATGGAACTTACTTGTTCTTTGAAATTCCATTTGAACGAAACTGGATCTTCCAAGCACTCGCTTCAGGAGAATTGCGCACACTAATTTTCAGAGAAAGGAAGCAACTCTTCTGAATTGAGCTTTTTCTGGACAATGCGCTTCAGGGTGTTGCATTCAGTGGTAGGGTGGTGAAGGAACCTGTGTCAATGAAAATATCTCGGATCCATCATCTCTTGATCAGTTGGTTGTCGCCACACAGTAGGAAACTGAAATTCTTCGTCTCGCACCCATACTTCCAACAACTCCAAGATTTTCTTCATCGAGAATGGGAAATGCGGGTATCTTGGTTGTTCCTGCGTTAGAGGATGCTGTCGTGAGATCATCTGTGGGTTTTGATGTGAAGCTCGTTTTGAAGACGGAGTTGAGGCATTAACGTGTGTTAACATATACGCGGCTCCCTTAGCTGGGCGGTTTTGTCGAAACACAGCTTCTCTTGAGGGATTTGCGTTGTTGGTTTTATCACTATTGGGAGACTGAGTTGGGTATTCCCAGACCCTGTACTCATGTGATCCCTCGCTAATTTCTCCTTCTTCAGACAGTTCTTGATTTGGCTGAAAAGTCGCTGCAGACTGGACAACTTTCTGAACTTCGACAAGGGTTTTGAAATACGAATCCTCTAACAAGGCTTCATAAGGCGCCGACTCCTTTTATTTATCCGGACAATGTTGCGGCATCCATGACAAGTCTTTTCCTCTGTGGAATTGTTTTGATCCTCCCTCGTTGGCCAGATCTTGCTGCTCATCTCTCCTTAGTCCCTGGTGCGGCCATGTTCTGCATCTTCGCCGGTAAATACACGGATTTCAGATAAGAATTCAAAAAATTTTGTGTCCACATTTGTGGTACTCTCCGGGTAGACACATGCGAGTTTTCTTGTAATCGAACTGCTATATCATTTAAAATACAAAATATCTCGCTCTGTCTTCTAGCAATACCAGCTTCGTTTGCTAGGATATCTTCTAGCATTATGGACACACTTTCCATGAGGTTTGGATTATTTATGGCTTCTAGAGAATTTGGTTGGCGAGGATATCTCATGGGATGAAGGATTGGTGATTAAAAATGAATAGGTTAACGATTGAATTGGATCTAAGATCTAACCCTTTGAAATTCAGGAAACTGGAATGAATATTGAGAAATTGATCCTGCAACCTAAAGATCAACCTCCCACTGTGGTAGCCAGTTGTTTATGGGTGAAAACTATTTCTCCTGGTTTTGGTAAATTTGGGTGTGTGTGGATGAGAAATGAATCTAAACCTTATACAAATGCACTGCACGGGAGTAATTTAGATTCGCGAGATCAATCTGTACAATTCTGGCCTAAACCAAGAAATGGTCGTTCCAGACTTGGTTCGGTCACAAAGTGAAGGAGATGGGGTTAATCTTAGGGAGGGAAGCGAAGAAGGTGTTGAGATTGTGAAGGTGTTGGCTGTTTATGACTTGTATCAGAATGTTGAACTGGCTTGCATAATATAAGCTATCAATTCTGGTGTTTTCCGGATACGGTGTTAACAACAACCAAATTTCTTGTGTGTTGTTTTGAAAATAGGTTGAATAACCTATTTATACATGTCATTTGAGAGCAATCCCCATCTCGTAGGAAGTGGAGGAAGTTGAGTGATGGAGTAGTGGGGTCATGTAGGTGATTGTCACACGATCACAACTTTGTCCATTTCCCTCATCACCGTTAACCGTCCACCTTCCCTGACACGTTCTCGTAATGGGCGCGTTGCACGTTGTACGCTATAAACCGCCAGACCAATACCCCAGTAAGTATCCCCCAGTTTGTGACATGTTCGATGTCTCGAATGAGTGGGTCAAGTCGTGGGACCTTCCGCAAGAAATAGCATACGGTGCTATTAGGTTAAATAACTAAGTTATTTATGGAATTGATATTCATGAAATATCATGCATATTATGCATCGTTTTTTAAGAAAGCAGCTCAAAACAATTGATATGGATAAAGCATCGTTGTTTTAAAGCTTGATTGAGTAAGTCACAGATTAAGCGTCTTAAAATAGCAGCACGTCCAACCATCTTCGAGTGATCGTTTGGAGGCCGCATGGGCGGCCTATCATCTTATCGATCACTCCCTGTGACAGAGTGGCGGACGGTTATCGTTGAGATACTTCATTGATCGACTAATATTTAATCTAAGCCGTCCGACCGAACTGGAAAAATTGGACGGACGAGATGGCTTGCGGGTACATGTTTGCCGCCGTTGATGAAAATTAGGGTTTAGGGGAGTGGGAACGTCCCCCCTTTGTCGAATTGAATTCCAAGTGCCAAGTGTTAATCCACGCGGACCGATCGAGCATGCATGGAGATGGCCCGTCGGCGTGCATGCCTACACCTCATGGTTCATCAGAAATTGGATCTAGGCCACTCAATTCGACCGGTGAAGATGAGTGGTCACGATCAATTTGTGACATAAATACATTGCCGCAAAGCACGAATTAGGGTTTGAAGGACGTATGACCCAACACCTTCCGGGTGTGTGTTTCGAGGCATCTGGCCATTGTTTGCACATGCCGGTCGGTCTTATGTAAAGGTGGGCCAATGGTGGTCATGTTAACACCTTTGGAACCTCTTAAGTCTATATCTACACCGTCCGTTTAGGCTGGTGAAGATGGATGGTCGTGATCAATTTACGACAGATACATGTTGTCGTAAACCCTAATTAGGGTTTTGAAACAGCCACGACCACGCGACTTTGACCAAGCGGTTTGGCATGTCGTTGGCTTCCCTTGGGGAAATCGATCACGTGGGAACAATGTTGGGCTGACGGTGAAATTATGTGCACCTTCCTGATGGTCTAAAATACGATTTAAGCCATCCAAATAGGCTGGCTAAGTTGGATGGTCGTGATTGATTCAAGAGACAATGTACTTCTGCAACCCAATTTAGAGCTTAGAAGCATCACGCCTGCCATGGTTTGGGCGAGCGTTCCACTGCTCAATGGCCCCACCATGGGAAAGTCGTTCAAGCGTGGGGGAAGTGGGGCCGCGGTGTACATGTCAGCGCTCCTATAATCACTCATGTGATTATCTAATCCGTCCAACCAAGCTGGAGAAGTTGGACGGTTGTGACAATTTTAAGACTGTCTTGGATAGTTCAAACTCGTTCGATCTTTTCCCAAACAGCGCGACCACCCTACTTAGGGATGGCGTTCGACGGCGCTAGGAGACGTATGTTGATGTTTGGTCGGTTAGGGCATCAGTGGGCTCGCCGGTGGTCATCACGATGATTGCCTTTTCTTGTTAAGGTTTTGCTAGGCTTGTTAAATCGCGCGGCCAACTTGTGTGGCCGTGATCGTTTCTGAAACTGATATGGACGGTCTAGATTTCCCTTAAAGAAATTAAGCATGCTTGATCGAGCTAACCTTAACCAAAAAGTGCGTCGATACAAGATTCTCTTTTAGAGAGTGATGTTGCCTATGTAGGTATTTCATGCACACCTCAATATTGGCACTTCGAGAGATTCATGCTTCTCTGTTGAGAGTGAACACTTAATCGTCATGTCATGTCAATGATGAGAGTTCGTCTGAGGACACAACACGGAAAATACCAGGCGAATCATGCATTAATTGATAATGCTAATAAAATTCACAGAATATTTGGGATTGCTGTTGCACGCAGCATTCTGACTGAATTTCATGTATATATTGAATTGCTTCATATAAATAAAGCGAAGAGGTTTTCTGCACTCATCACTTATTAAACAGCTTTACCCTTTGCAACATGTTAGCGCATTAAATTTGGTTTTACAATTTTAGCCCTGAACTAAAATCCACCATCAACATTAAGTCAGCTACCTAGCACGTAATGGTTTCACTATTGCGGGGTAGGCATTAGATGGCGACGTACAAGAGTAAAAGATGAAATAGAAGAGACTTACTCAAGGAACTTGATCGACTAGTACATGCGGCGGTATTGGCGCGTCTACGAAGCGTCAGCGAACCTGGTTACCTTGGTGCGGCCATGAGGTGCTGGAGGGACCAGTTACCCTTCTTTGTGCTCGAAACAAAAAGGAATTGTTCTCCCATCGGGATTCCGCAAGCTCACCTCTATAAAATAGGTCGAACCCCTCCATCTTTTCGTTTTTTGTTCGTTCAAAGGTCTCGTGAAAACTGCGTTCTTCCATCATCATCGTTTCCAGTCTTTGCTTCCGCCATTAATCGTCCCGCCATCGCACGTTCGTCAACAAGGTAGGTGCTTCGTCCTTTCTTCCTTGGCTTCATGTTGTTTTGCCCCCACCCCCCTTTTGTTTTGTGTATGCAAATCCTAATTCTTAGGTAAACCTCCTTGGACTTGAGAAAATCATCCCGTTGTAGACAAACTTCTTTGCGAGACATATCATGATTAACTCCACCAGTAAAACTAATGGCAAAGTGGTCGACATTGCTAGGATCTTTAGCAAAACGAGAAATGAATCCTTCATGGACATAATTTTTTTGCTCCTTTTTCCTCGTTGCATGCAAAACCTAGCCTTAGGTTGTGATTTGATGCAAAACCCTGGCTTAGGTTTCGGTAGACACAATTTCTACGGCCAACCTGTTTGTCCATCCATTCACCCAGCCGGCCGTGGCCATTCTCCCTGTTCCCGGCCTGCATGCGACCCTGCTTCCTCTCTTTTTTTTTGAATGGATGTGGACCCCACTGTGCATGCTCGTCTCGTGGCCAAGAGAACGTCCAAGCACGGGTAATCGTGCATGCAACGACTTTACTGGCTGTGTGGGCGTATGTTCCGTGGCAAAAAAATTTTTTATACTTCTTCATCCATCGGCTCTGACCATTAACACACATATTGTATCGTATGCGTGATTTCTCCCTTAGTACGAAGTAATGACCCTCATCCATTGCACTTCGTTGTAGTTTTTTGGAAGTGAACAAAGAAACTCTCATTAAGATGTCACTTGGGGATAATGCTGCTGCCAAATCGGGAGGTGTTAACAACTCCAAATACATGCCGAATATAGATAATGAGTTGTTTACCGTGCCTTTTCCAAACTTTAGAACTCATACTGCTCACAGGCTCAGAAAATGAAGAGACTGCTCCGTCCACTCCTCCAACATATGTGATGAGGTTTTGTCTTCGGAAAAATGAATATCCGGCTTCTCCTATCGATTTCAAGGTTTGCCACACTCCACTGAACTCTTATGAAGGATGGATGAGGCATACGTTGAGTAATGAGCGCATCAGAGATAACTTGGCCAAGACGCAGATTGTTGAAGATATCATGGCATCTGCAATACTTCACATCAGAAAAGACGCTGCAGGTTTGATTACTTTCATTTAACGATGGCACCCTTCCACGCACACGGATATATGTAGATAGGGAGAAATGACAATTACTATGGAAAGCGTAGCCATGTTGCTGAATATCTCTGTTGCGGGAAGTTTCCACTATAAACTATCCGCCGAAGAAAATTCCACCCTCGATGCTACACTTCAGAAGGCAGAAGAGTATGATCAACAAAAAAAGGGCGATAAATGCTTTTACACTTGGTGGGTGTCTCAATGGTTTCGTACAATACCAAGGCCGGTCCAGGCACTGGATGATGAACTCAGCGTGGTCGTATTTTTATCTTTGTGGCTGTCTAGGGACATCTTTGACGACGGCTCTGGGAAGAAGACTATAAGACACGATCTTGTCATATTTTCCATAAAGCTAGCGAAAGGCGTGGTTCTCCCCTTAGACAGTTTATTCCTTGGATAGCTGTACTCTCATCTGGATGCTTTGGCAGCAGACATGAACGCTTCCAACGGGTACAAGAAAGTGGAGTCACATGTTCACATAGCTTTCCTCCAAGCATGCTTATGGGAACATTTCAAAGATTATGCTTCCGTCCCTGCAACTTTGTTTTATAGTTTGTATGGTGGTTCGAGAATACTCCGTTGGCAAAACAGACGACCAAAACCTGGGTTAAGGCTTATTGATTTTCTCGATAACGTGTACGCCATAGATTTCCGTCCATGGGGACCGGTTCATTCTTCTGTGGTTCAACCAAAAACCTTTGCCACCGCTTCCGACACTGTGTTGCACACCAATGGAAAGGATATGGTCTCTGGAGAGATTATATTTCTGCGAAGCTGTATCCCGGGATATGTTCCATCTTATTTTGATGAATTCCTTATTACGGTTCCTTATAATATTGACAAAGCCGCCCGTCAGATGGGATTTGATTAAGGCATTCCGTTCGATCGTTCGCCAATGCCTTCAAAGGATATTGTGTCGTCTGTTCTTGATGCTAGCCTCTTTTCAATGAAACGGAGCCTTCCATTCCTGCCTTTTCGAAAAAGACCAGCCCCGACTGGTATGTATAGAAGTTTTTGGCGGAAAGAGCTGCTAGCTTTTCAAAGATTCTCGGAAGAATTCGTGACAGTTCGTCGTGGTGAGCCCACCCCCGAAATTTTGGAGAAGCATAAACGATTGAAGCCACTTCCTAGCAAGCGAACCAGGGCTGGAGCTCCTGATGAATGTAGTCCCTAGGATAAAGGAGCAAGGTCTAAGAGGCAGGCAAATGGACCGGTGGTTTTCAATTCTTCCCATATGCAGGTACTTTAAACTTCTCTTTTGATCTGCCGATTTTATCTGTCTTGAGCCATCTCCACTAAAGATGATCATTATTCAAAACCAGGGCCCCATGAAAGAAAATTCTTTTACGAGGTTGGCACGTAGTCATGACGCGACTTTAGAGAAATACGGTGAGGCTGAAACTCTTAAAGGTGATGACAAGGATGACGAAAACTCGGTCGTCGACGATGGAAGCTCTTCCAAGTGTGGCAGGAAGTCTGACCGATTCAGTGAGCTCGTGGACGAGACCGTGGTAGAAATCAATCTTGAGGGTGAAGTGAACACTGCAAGATATACTAGAGATGCTACATCCATGATTGCAGAGGTGCTTCCCTCTAAAGAGTCTTCTACGGCTGTCGAAGCATTGGTTGCGCCTCTTGCTGCTGTCGGAGCCATTTTTGATCCTCCTTTCGATGCCCCTTTCAAAGATCATGTGCTGGTTGAAGGATTCAGTGTGTCATCTAAGTATGAGGAGTCATACACCAAAATATGGAAGAAACATGGTCACGTCGCCATTTTTAAAAGCTAAAAAGTCACTTTGCATTAGTAACACGCGTCGAATAAGCTTTATCCTCCATTTATGGCATGAGCATCGTAACTGGGGGTACCGTTTCCGAAGAGATAGTTTCAAACTGGGAGTTCCACCGGGATGTGTTTATGCAGTATGAGTTCAATGCCTCTTGGTTTTGTGAAGGATTTTCCGAAGTCCAAAGGCTGCAATGCGAAATAGATAAGGTTCCCTCCGCGGAATGCATCGCTCAACAAGAGGAAGAGATCGAGAGATTGTCTAAAGAGTTGAAGCTGAAGCAGGCCGCTCTCCAGAACATGAAAGCTGCTCTTTCCCAGAAGAACGAGTTGTTGCTGAAAGACTTCCCTTGAATGCTTTACGTCTTCTTACTTATGCCTTTCCCTTCTTAGGTGCTTTGAGTGATGTGAGGAAATCTTTTTACACTTTGATTTTAGGTTTTGAACTAATAGGCGATTGAATTTTGAATTGGTTTATTCTGGGTAATTTTGTGAGTGACTTTTGGAAAAGGATTGTTTTAAAAAGAAATTTGCATTCTGGTTTTGAACATAACACGAATATTCTAATGACATGGTACATGCCATACGAAATCATAAACATCGTGGGACAAGGAAATCATGAAAGAGGAAAATAAACATGGTGTTTAAGGTGATTTGCATCATTGTCTCTCTTTATCGATGTGGGACATCAAGTCCCCAGTGGGCTTCAAATCTAACTTTCATGTAAAATTATTTAATCGAACTTACTTGTTCTTTGAAATTCCATTTGAACGAAACTGGATCTTCCAAGCACTCGCTTCAGGAGAATTCCGCACACTAATTTTCAGAGAAAGGAATCAACTCTTCTGAATTGAGCTTCTTCTGGACAATGCGCTTCAGGGCGTTGCATTCACTGGTAGGGTGGTGAAGGAACCTGTGATAAAGACAATATCTTGGATCCATCATCTCTTGATCTGTTGGTTGTCGCCACACAGGAGGCAACTGAACTTATTCGTCTCGCACCCATACTTCCAACAACTCCATGATTTTTTCATCGAGAATGGGAAATGCGGGTATCTTGGTTTTTTCTTGAATTAGAGGATGTTGTCGTGAGATCTCCTGTGGGTTTTGATGTGAAGCTGGTTTCGAAGACGGAGTTGAGGCATGAGAGTGTGTTATCATATACGCGGCTCGCTTAGCTGGGCGGTTTTTTCGAAACACAGCTTCTCTTGAGGGCTTTGCGTTGTTGATTTTATCACTATTGGGCGAATGAGTTGGGTAATCCCAGCCCCTGTACTCATGTGATCCCTCGCTGATTTCTCCTTCTTCAGACAGTTCTTCATTTGGCTGAAAAGTTGCTGCAGACTGGACAGCTTTCTGAACTTCGGCAAGGTTTTTGAAATACGAATCCTCCAACAAGGCTTCATAAGGCGCTGGATCCTTTCCTTTATCCGGCGAATGTTGCGGCATCCCTGACAAGTATTCTCCTCTGTGGAATCGTTTTGAGCCTCCCTCGTCGGCCAGATCTTGCTGCTCATCTCTCCTTAGTCCCTGGTACGGCCCTGTTCTGCATCTTTGCTGGTAAATACACGACTTTCAGATAAGAATTCAAAAATTTTGGTGTACACATTTGTGGTACTCTCTGGGTAGACACATGCCGAGTTTTCTTGTAATCGAACTGCTATATCATTTAAAATACGAAACGTCTCGCTCTGCCTTCTAGCAATACCAGCTTCGTTTGCCAGGATACATGGCTTCCAGATAATTTGGTTGGCGAGGATATCTCATGGGATGAAGGATTGGTGATTAAAAATGAATAGGTTAACGATTGAATTGGATATAAGATCTACCCCTTTGAAATTGAGGAAACTGGAATGAATATTGAGAAATTTATCCTGCAACCGAAAGATCAACCTCCCACTGTGGTCGCCAGTTGTTTATGAGTGAAAACTATTTCTGGGAGACGTATGGTGATGTTCGGTCGG
Source organism: Papaver somniferum (assembly GCF_003573695.1). Taxonomy (NCBI): domain Eukaryota; kingdom Viridiplantae; phylum Streptophyta; class Magnoliopsida; order Ranunculales; family Papaveraceae; genus Papaver; species Papaver somniferum. The sequence continues at coordinate 51,719,403 of NC_039365.1, forward strand.
TTAGGGCATTAGTGGGTCTGCCGGTGGTCATCACGATGATTCCTGTCAGGGTTTGGCTAGGCTTGTTAAATCGTGCGGCCAACTTGTGTGGCCGTGATCGTTTCTGAGACTGGTATGGTCAGTCTAGATTTCCCTGAAGGAAATTAAGCATGCTTGATCGAGTTAACCTTAACCAAAAATTGCGTCGATACAAGATTCTCTTTTAGAGAGTGATGTAGACTGTGTGGGTATTTCATGCACACCTCAATATTGGAATTTCGGGAGATTCATGCTACTCTGTTGAGAGTGAACACTTAATCGTCATGACATGTCAATGATGAGAGTTCGGCTGAGAACACAACACGGAAAATACCAGGCGAATCATGCATTAATTGATAATGCTAATAAAATTCACAGAATATTTGGGATTGCTGTTGCACGCACCATTCTGAGTGAATTTCATGTATATATTGAATTGCTTCAAATAAATAAAGCGAAGAGGTTTTCTGCACTCATCACTTATTAAACTGCTTTACCCTTTGCAATATGTTAGCGCTTTAAATTTGGTTTTACAATTTTAGCCCTGAACTAAAATCCACCATCAACAGCACTTTCAATTAAAAGTGGAAGTTGTTTGGTCGACACCCTTATTTCCTTAAGGAATTGGACATAAGCTGCCCATGTCAGTCTCAAAACGATCACAACCGCACGTTTTGGCCGGCTGATTTATCAAGCTTGGCCTCTCCATAACGCGACCGGACAAGCGTCATCAGGCACACCGGTGGGCCCACTAATACTCCGGCTAATCGGATCCCTTCTAACTCGCCAACAGATTCACTAAATGATTGCCCAAAGTTAGTTGGCCGCGCGACTTACAAAACCCTAATTTCTATTAAGCAACATTACATTTTTGCCGCAAAACGATCTCGGGCGTCCAGTTTTGCCAGCCGAATTGGATGGCATAGATTCAATTCTGATCGACGGACAAGGCGCGGATATACTCACTAGTGGCCCACTATAGCGCTGGCTGGTCGAATGGTCCACAACATGCCGCCAACATCAAAAATCATTGGCCCAAAATGGGTTGGCCACACGGATTTTAAAACCTAATTTGAATCAACGACAGCCATTAACTGCCGCAAATCATCTCGGCCGCCCAACTTTGCCAGTCGAATCGACCGGCCTATATCCTATTTTAGGCGGCCAACAAGATGTGTTCATGATCATCGGACACTCCCCTTCCATAAGTTGCAATTCGCTAACCCGCGCCTTGCCTATATGGCCCCTAAACGGTCTCTCGAAAGTGGCTAGTCGCGTTGTATTTAGGAATTTTAATAAATTAAACATCAGCCATTAACTTCCGCAAATCATCTCGTCTGTCTAACTTCTCTAGCCGAATTGACCGGCCTAGATCTAATTTTAGGTGATCAATAAGATGTCGCCGTGATCGCCAGTCGTCACTCTCCTATAAGGACCGATCGGCCTGCCTTTGGCGCACGTGAGTGGCTCCTGGTAGCTTCCCGAAAATGGTCGGTGACGCTCCTTTTAAGACATTAGGCTCCGCGACTAACTTAAACAAGCATTACGCAACGATGCTTCACGAGCATCGATTATTTCGAGCTGCTTGTTTAAAAGCGATGTTTTATACGCATTAGTTACAAACGATGTTTTATAAATGTCGTTTCACAAATAATTTAATTATTTGACTTAAAAGAATTACATGTTATTTCTTGTGACAAGTCTCATGATTTGACTTGTAACATATGACCGCCTGCCGCCTTGCTTGCGCGCAATTGGTCAAAATAACTAGGTCTTGCGAACAAGACCCACTCAGCAACCTGCTGCATATTTTCCACGAAAATACTCGAGACATCAAACATGTCACAAACTGGGGTATGTTCATCAGGGTATTGGTCTGGCGATTTACAGCGTGCAGCGTGCAACACGCCCATTATGAGAAAGTGTCAGGAAAGGCGGACAGTTAGTGGTAGCAGACAAGTAGTGGGTGTAAACTTACCCGTCTTCCCTCATAGTAAGACGTGGTTTTCACACTATCCCACTTCTCCATCACTCAACTACTCCCACTTCCTATGAGATCAGGGCGCGTGCAACTATGACTGATATAAATAGGTTTTCAACCTATTTTATCATTACAGTATCCAGAAAAAACATAAAAGAACTCATAGCTTTCATCCCACGGGCGATTTCCACATTCTGATACAAGTCTTAAAACAACCACACCTTTAGAGTTAACCATTCTGATCTCAACACCTTCTTCGCTTCCCTCCCTAAGATCAACCCTTCTCCTTCATTTTGTGAGCGAAGCAAGACTGGAACGGTCATTTATTGGTTTAGGCCAGAATTGTACAGATTGATATCTCGAATCTAAAGTACTCCCGTGCAGTGCATGGTATTACAATAGACATTACAATGAATATCCGTTTGAGTTTCGAAATGGACATTACTACTTTGACCATAATGTGAATAGTGGTTGGGAACATCAACTTTTTGAAGGTTTATGGCTCATACCATGGTGAGCCTAATTATTATTCACACACGCACCTGTCATACGAGCAAGAAAATAAGGAATATTATAGTGCTAGTTCGTCGTCTTTGGAGGATACAATCAAACTATTGAAAAATAGTCATTTTTATGATCCTTCGGTACATATTCCTTCTCTAGAAGAGTCCCTCAGGAAATTAGAGGAGTTGACACGTAAGATAGCTGAGATGAATAAATTAGTTATTGACGAAAGAAAACCTTCTATAGAGGAATACCTCAAGCTGATGGCTGAGACGAACGAAAGAATAGCTCGAAATAATCTTAATTTCCAATATAGTGTTTCCAATAATACCCTTGAAAATGAGGATAGTTATTTTCATAATCAAGATGACGAGGTTGGAATTAGTAACACTACATGTTTAGATGAGGTTCAACCATTTTTCATGTTATTATAATGATGATTATGATGAGGATAGTGTTGATGAAGAATCTGAAATATTTAGGCTTAGTGTTCAGAAATTTGTTACTCCAATTGAGCTTTATAATGATAATGTTATTTCTAGTTCAAATCTGAATAATTTTAATAATTATTCACCTATTCAAAAAGACGAGGATTTGACTAGAGATACCACCGCTTTAGACGATGTAGTATTTCTTTTTGATTACGAAGCCAATAATGGTTTAGAGGAACGGGTTATTCCAAGAAGATTGTTTTAGAGTCTAGCGATTTAGAAACAATAGTCTTAGACGAAGAAGATGAACCCGTGAAGCTTTTAAATATGTGTGAAGATGTATCACCAGTGTATAACCTAGAAGAAGCAATTGACTATTTTTCAGGATTCTGATGATCTAGAAATTAGGGAAATCATAGCTAGTCTATCTAGAGACACCCAAAACTCTAAGTTTGGGGGTGATTATCATCCTCCCCATGCCTTAACTTTAGCTCTTACAAAGCTCACTCACATGGGACTTGATATATGTGCCTCAACCATAATACAAGATTATCGTCATCTTAGCTCTCTTGAAGCTAATGGTGTCCAGGAAGAAGTTCAGTTGTTGGAAACCCATAAACTATGGTTGATGTGGTTTACCTAGGCTATGTTATCATATTGACTTTCTTTTCCTTCCAAAAAATTTCCTTCCAATTGTGGAATGTATGAATTTCTAATGTGTCAGTTAGTAAGTTTTGAGATTAAGCCTAAGTACTTTAGAAGACTAGAATCGACATATTTTCTTTAGAATGACCACCACTCTTATTGTGGTCAACTGTGTGAGTCAAACCTGATTGACTTTCAGGATCCTCAATTATTCAGGTTATTATTATGTGCTTCTAAGTTTTTATTTGAGTTTTTCCAGACTATACAACCTGATAATTCAGAACTTATCTATGAGGAACACAAGCCCAACGAAATTTATTTAGACCCTTTTATAGAACCTGAACCTGAACCACAACTAGATGTAGTTGTCTTAAACAGGAAACTAAACAAGAGTGTGCTATGTTTATTCAATTTCTTGGTTTTTGCAGTTTCCTTTTATCTGTGGTAATACTTTTTGATGCAGACAACCCATAGTTATTCTGGCTATTTCTATATGATGCGAGGTGATTAATTCTTACTTATGTCTGGCTGAAGACGTTAAAATTAACACTTCTTGGGAGGTAACCCATACTCATGCAACACGGTAATATCTTTCCTTAACTATTTTGCTTCAAATGGTAACAGTTTCTCCTTGTTCATGCTTTTAATTTTATCTTTAGAACATTAAGGACAATGTTAGATTTAAGTTTGGGGGTATGGGAGAAAATTTTTAGTTGCATTATTAAACTCCAGAGCCTAGAAATTTGTGCAAATTAAGGACATCACTAACCAATATAAATGGATGGAAGCATCTTAGTTGTAGGAGTTGAGGAACCCAACAATAGAGTCTATTTAAAAGCACATAGTTCAGGTGTTAGAAATAACATGGTAGTTTCACCGTATCTCGGAGTCGTCACTATATCACTTTTTGTTTTTATTTTATTTTTCTGAAAATTTATATGTTTCTCTAAGTGATTTGATGGGCCACACGCATCAAATTGTTACCACCGCTGAGATGAAGTAAAGTGATTAAGTTACTAAAAATAATAATAATAAAAAGAGGCCAGACCAATCGGAATAATGAGAAAACTGTATGATAAAAAAGAAAAAAAAAGAGATATATTTACACTTGGATAGCAACATGTGTGTGTTCTCCCTGTCTTCGTCGCCTAAACAAGCGTGGAATGCAGGATCGACGGGAATTACCATGTAATCTGCTGACAAGAAGCATGCGCTTAGATCCGAAAGATCTAATCATGTTGTTAATTCTTAAAAAAAATGTTTGTTGATGTTCAATTAATAAATCGGCCAACTGTATCGATATTAGTCCGGACCAGTATCTCAATCTATTAGGATAAGTTCATTCTGGAAGTGGCCTTCAAACAGATATGGGAAACACTGTTCACCTTAGTCAACATCATTGCAAACCATTTATTATCTTCATATCCATCTTCTTAATTTATTCCCATGTGATTGTGGTTTTTGACTCCAGATATTGATGTCCATAGTGCGACTACCTGAGTAGAGATCTGTCACTCGCATCAGGGTACTTCCTCCTATTGTCAATGAGGGTATGCCAACCGAGGAGATTTTTTTACTGCTGATTGAGGTTCTGTATGGATAGAAAGAGTTTGGAGTAAAGGTTTGGTGGGTACACCTCTTGTAAACCCTCCCGAGACTATAACTCGGCCACTAGGACCACCTAGGGGTTTAAAGGCTTATTACACACGCTAAGTGCAATCGCGATGCCTGCGACAGTGAGTTAGGATTTTATTTTGTAGATTTGATTTTTTCGGGACTAGCAAATAATAAGTTTGGGGTATTTGATAAACGCATTTATGTGTCTATTTTGATCTCAATTTTCTATATTGTTAGTACCCATTTTTTGTATTTATTTAATTATTTTATATTTTTGTAGGTGTTTTTGGAGAAATACACTTGTGCAGAGAAATTAGCTCGAAAAGTGGTATTTGGATCCCCGGGAGAAAATTACTAAAGGCACTCAGAAGATGTACTACATGCACCCCGGAAGTGTGTTGGAGACATTCTAGGAAGGTTATATTTACATCTAGGTCATGTGTTAAAGGCACCCTCATCCTGGATAAGGGGCATCTCATTTGATAAGGGGTGCACTAGTTGTTATGGGCAGACGACAGTTGGATAAAGGATGTCCCTTCTTCACCTTTTGAAAACAAGCTTTGGCGGGAGAATGTCAGTTCACCTGCATGTTTTTTCTGAAATTACTTCCACGAGATTTTCACGGAGTTTTGGGCAGAGTTTAGTTGGATTGGGCCTGTTATGCCAAAACAGGAGTGTTAATCGATTTGGATTGGAGAGGCAACAAGATCTCGATATAACAAGGAGTGAGAGAAATCATGTATTATTTTGTTTTTGGAAATACGTGGGAACTGGTTGTTGGAAAATTGACACTAAACAGGGTGAAGAAAAAGAATGTTGTCTCAAGGTTCAAGGCTCTAATAATTAGATTCTTTTCGACAATTATTCGACCCTTCCCAATAAGATTGGCGAGTACAAATAGGTCAATGAATATTGCCGTAAGGATACTTGAAGCCTCACAACAATGTTGGATTTAAATCTTGTACAACCTTGTCCCAACCAAGAACACACTAGAGAAGTTTCTGATGATGCTTGTTAGAGAGAAAAACAGAGAAACTTGAGATGTTCTCCATACTTGCAAATGAAACCAAACGTCACTACTTATAGGGGAACCATATTTTTTGGAGATGCCTCTTCATTTCCAAAAAACATATAAGGTGTCTATTGGGAATAGTTGTGTCTTTTATGAACCATTATACCCATTAGAGGTGCCTCTTCATCTCCAACTAACATCCATTGTATCTATTCGACACAGACTCTCCCCCGGTGGTAGTGACAAACTAAAAAGGAAAATGATTTTATTCTAAGATATTGAAAATATCCAACAATCTCCCCTTATTTTCAATAACCAAAAAACATGAAAATAAAATAAAATAAAACTTACAAAACAGGAGTGGATGCATCACTCAGGTGACTGCCTACGTAGCCGAATGGGATCAAGCCAGCGTAGTTCAATCCCAAAAGGTACCACAGGTGACGCTACTCTTATTAAGGAATTCCAACCATCTCTAAGATTATGCAGAATCACTACACTAGAAGGACAATGGGAAGTTTTAGTTTAGTGCACCATAATCACTTCAATAACTTGTTGGTACCACATTGAACTTAGTTTATCCTTTTCCAAACATAAGTTGGGTTTTCGTTGTCAGTGATCGAACTTCTTTCACAGACATGAGTCCCATCTCCTTATACATCGTTGAAATTATTTCCTATGGGAGACTCTTCATAAGTGGGTCTACCAAGTTTTTCTCCGTTTCAATGGTTAACAACAATTACTCCTTTCTTGAGTAATTGTCTTATCGTTCAGTGTCTAAGACTTTCAAGTCTTTCCTTTTCATTATAAGTCTTGTTAGAGACGTTATAGATCATATCCCGATTCACAATTAATCAAGACCGCTTGAGATGACTTCATCCAAAATGGGGTCTCTACATTAGGTGTCAAGGCATTCTTCCTCGTCATTGCATATATTTTTGCAATTAATTTTGGCAACATTATTTTATTAAAAATGTTCTTATTTAATTTTACAATTGTACCTTCTCTAAGAATCATAATTAACATTCACAGTTAATTCACAAGAAATCATTATAGACTTTGCATTCACTAGAGGCATAAGGAATTTGTAGGAAATTTATACACTTGCTATCTCAACAAGTATAATACTATGATGAGTAATTTCTCTACTCATGCACAAACATCTACAAATTCTTACATAAAAGCATAGACAATGTCTATTTAACATTTTACACTATGTAATACAAATGTTCATAATTTATCCGTCGGTAATATCGTAACACCTCGTCGTTGGATATTTGGTTGGCTGCTCAATCTTCCAATACGTTACATATTAACCGGAATTTTTCTTTCCTTTCAATGTCATTTAAGACATGCTAATTTCCAGATTTTGGAATCAACAAATTCTTACCACGAGAATTGTAAATCTTATAACATTGTCATATGAATTTCTCCCCCATTTCATGACATACTGCTCAATGCCACAAAGGAGTACCGATTGGAGAATCATATTACAACTTCTTACAGACGGCACGGATTTCACATCTGATTTTCCTTAAAGGACGCATCCAGATACAAAATTCCTAGTAGCCAAAACATGTGAATTGATCATATAATTCCGATCCATTCGTACCAAGTTTTGCATAAGCAACTTTCTGGTAAAACATGGCATTCATATTTTACCATTCATAATTCCTAAATAGAAATCTTCAAATCCAGTCTTTTGGATTTTGGCTCTGTTTTGTCGGTACATTTTGATTCACAAAAATAATATGATAACCCATCAGCCATATTGAGAAATATACTTTTGTATATTCACGGCTGGAAAGCAAAATGTAGTCTCATGTACCCAAAAAAAACCATCGGCCATCAAATAAATAATCACAAGATAATCAATGTTCTGCAGGACATGACAGTCTTCGATCTAGATAGACACCTTTCAATTATTATACATAACTGAATAATGTACTTTAGCAAAACAAAATATAATCCATTAGCGCATGCCCACATAATTTCCAGAATAGGAATCTTCAAATCCAAGAACACAGACAAAGCTTTTACAATTTTACCACTGGATTTGGCTCACACTGAAAACACATGGACCACTGTATACATAGATACATGATAATAAGGTCAAGTAACTTCCATGTAAAAAGCAAAATACTAATAATTAATAGTAATCATGGGATGCAGAGAGACCATTCATAATGACCGATCCTTTACTAGAATGAAAAGAAAATCATGTAACCATACTTATTTCGTTTCAGTCGCAATTCTAAAAAAGAGACACGACCAGTCACCGAAAGGGAACCATCATATGAATCCCACTGATCCATGTTCGTACTTAATTCCTAAAATAAGGAAATCTTCAAATCCGACATAGTAATATAATTACTTCTCTAAGGATTTGGCTTTCAGCCATTAATGGTGGCTACAGAATGCATTGTTTACCATCATCGATTGCAAACTTCAACAGTGACATGAATCAACATGAAAATTATAAGACAGAAATTAGTTACTTATCTCGAAAAAACGATGGTTCCGGAATCAATATGATTCCTCCGTATAGTCCGACCTATCTTGTTTTTCCTTCATGTAAATAACAATTCAGATGTTTGCTCCTGGCATGTGCACGTCCCAGCCATGGATTTGCTAATCATTGATTGATTTTGTTTGCATCTATCAAACAAAATATCCATTTCAGACTTCTTTGGGTTGATGGAACCAATTGCGATGTCTATCTGTAGACGGAATAAACCCCAACTTGCGAAACCTTCAAAACCCAAAAAATCCATTTCACTTGACCACGAACGAAAAGATACTTGATTAAGAATTCCGGAAATCAGACCCCAAATAACAACACTTCTTGCAGCTGTTTATGGCCCCCGTAGGGAGGAGTTTCAGTCGAATGGAAAACAAAACCCGGTAGCCCCTCTTAGTAACAAGGATATATGGGGACGAATATTATATTCAGTTTTGTCTTAATCCAAACTCTGTCGTCGTATCCCCTCGGACTAAATCTTTTTAAAACGATTACATCGACCTCAAACGTTCCCAAAATTCACCCATCGTTCCACCTTCCGCTGCCGAAGAATAATTGTCGAAAGCTGTTGGAAAATTGATACTAAACAGGGTGAAGAAAAAGAATGTTGTCTCAAGGTTCAAGTCTCTAATGATTAGACTTTTTTTTGACAATTATTCGACCTTTCCCAATAAGATTGGCGAGTACAAATAGGTCAATGAATATTGCCGTCAGGATACTTGGAGCCTCACAACAATGTTGGATTTAAATCTTGTACAACCTTGGCCCAACCAAGAACACACTAGAGAAGTTTCGGATGATGCTTGTTAGAGAGAAAACCTGAGAAAGTTAAGATGTTCTTCATACTTGCAAATGAAACCAATCATCACTACTTATAGGGGAATCATATCTTTTGGAGATGCCTCTTCATTTCCAAAATACACATAAGGTGTTTATTGAGAATGGTCGTGTCTTTTGTGAACAATCATACCCATTAGAGGTGCCTCTTCATCTCCAACTAACATCCATTGTGTCTATTCGACACAGACTCTTCCCTGGTCACAGCGGCAAACTAAAAAGGAAAATGATTTTAGTCTAAGATATTGAAAAAATCCAACACAGGCTAGCGATATCTTCTTTTCAGATTATTCAGAATGTATAAGAAAACTCAAGGAGCGTCGTTTGAGATAAAACAGAGAATGGAAAATTCCGAATAAAACAAGGAAAGAAATACAGTCAGCTGCGAAGATTTCTGGCGAAGATTTCTGGCGAGATTTTCTCAAATTTCTTTATCCATTTGAATTAATATCTAACATGTCACGAGTAAACAAGGTCGGAAGTTGTTTACAAACGAAAAAAAGGGAAGTTTGGATATTTTTCTCAACTGAAACATCATAAGCTGAATATCACTGGAAGTTGGTTATTTTTGGTATTTACGTGGAGAAAGTGAGTAGAATATATTATTTGAGATTGTATTATGTCTTTCAGGAGAAATTGAATGATTCAGTTTACGCGTGAAGAAATTTAAAGAAGGAAATATCCATAACTTGGAAGAGAAGAAAAGGAAGGATTGTATCGAGATTTCTGGGAAGCCTGCGTGTATAAATAGCTTGGAGGAGTTAAAATAGAGGTGATCGAGAGTTTTGGGGGTTAGACAGAGGTGATAGGAGGCTGCATATGGAGTTGCAGAGAAGTCCCCTGTTGTCGGAGAAGAAGCTGAACAGTCGCAGAATCAGTAGCTGTTCAACATTGGTCGCAATAGACTTTCAGCGACTGGAATCATCTTTACCAACTAATACTTTGTAACAATCAATCTGCAACGATTATAAACGTTGCAGTTCTCATATATCTTCAATAAAAACACCGTTTGAGCCATGAATAATTATTTTGAGCGTGTATTGAGAATGATGAGTTAAACCCCATCACTGGGACAATGGAGGAAGCCCTTTTTCATCAATGTGGTTATTCTATTAATTCTTTATATGACTTTTTGCATTAAAATTGAATTGATTTATGATTTATATTGAATGGTTGTGATTTCAATTGATGGGTCATGCTTAGCTTAAATGTTTTGATGTCCCATGCTTTAGATTTACATTCATTACTTTGAATCAACCTTGGCAAAGAATTAGAGTCAATGAATCTTTATCATATGAGGTATAATTGTCTAGAATTGATTTTTGAACCACATGAGTATGAAAATTGGTGAAATCCCGAGTCTTAGTACCCCTCGATATTGTGACAATCCTTTGTATATATTATCTTTATTTTTAGTGTTTTCTATTTTAAATTCTGAAATCGAATCTCATCAAGTCCGAGAGAACGATACTTTATTTACCACTTGAAGAACTACATCACCTGCCCATCTAGCCTATTGGTAACAAGATTTGGCTCCACCCCTTCTGTATATAGCTTGACATGGGGTAATTAATGGTTTGATTAGCTTTGCGATTTTTTTATTCTTTTGGGTTAGTTTTTTTTTAAGTGTAAACTATTTTTTTGCTTATAAGAAAAGCTTCTTTTTCAGAATGTTTCTGGCATTTTAATGTATTCAACGTGTTGAGGAAACTCCAATTGTTTCACACCTTCTATTTCAGAGTATTTCTTCCCACCTGAGGATAAATAATTGTTATGTAGTTTTCTACTATCGTATTTACCACACCGTGATGTGATGAAAATATCAATTATTCATGTGCTCTGATTGTCCTTGAACTGTTCATTGAGCTAAGAATAAAAGTGATTATCTCATCACACTGATATAAAATTCTCTAAGTTCGGGATTCCGTTTTGATTTGTTTTGAAGCATATAGGAATCCTGTTTTTCATGGTCCACGATACATGCACGGGTCCAAGCCTTCGAAAGGGGATATAAAGGTTAAGGTAGCGTACCTTTTTGCTTCCTCATTTCGTCAGTGCACGTGAACAAGGGTTATTCTAGGGTTCGCGTACCAGCTTCATTAAAGCCTAATTACAAGGAAGTTCATCAAGTAAGTCTCTTATCTTGTTTTTCCTTCAATTTTCTTTTGTTGATGTAATGGGAAGGTCTAATTATGATGATAAGAAATCAAGGAAAATTTCTAAAGGTATTGTTACATCCATTCTCTCAAGTAAAATTGTTCCAATTGACCAAGACTTTATTAGAATTGTATTTGTCAATAATTCTTGTGGTATGAACTTTGAGAAAATTTCTACTAGGAATTTCATCCTAGAGAAGAAATCGGTAAAGGAAAGTGGTCATAAAGAAAATTAAGTTTGTTTTGAAAAATACAATCTTGGGAACATCTTCAATGGTCTTGGTGAAGGTTTTGACACTCTTACAAGGATCTTTTATGCTAACATCCATGATGTTAATCTTGATAAGTTTACCTTCAAGACTATGTGTTTAATAAGGAAAAGATTTTAATTGATAGAGAGTTGATTTCAAAAATTACCAAAATCCCCATCGGTAATTTTGTGTTCCTAGACCAAAGGAAGAAAATCCATCTTGTGAAACCATTTCCTATGGTCTTTGTCACAAGAATTTTTATTGGATGAAAAGAAAGTTTCTTACCAATGATCTTAGCATATCACTACGGATTTTTGGGAACTTAGCATTTCTAATCTTTGTCTCTCCACAATCGATAACTCTCGGTGGAGTCGTGAATTTGCGGAGTTGGTCTATTTCCTTGAAATGGGTGCTCAAGGTCTTGATATTTGTGGATTTATTATTCTTCAAATGGTCTCAATGACGTCATTCAACAAGAAGCTCGGCTTTCCATGATTTGTAGATACCAAAAATCTATTGTGCCGCGCTGCACAATACTAAAGGTGGAGAAACTTATTATGTTACAACAACATATACCACATCTCTCCTTAGGATGCTAAGTTATGATGTTATCTCCATCAACGTGCGGCGAAATGTTAAAGGTGGCAATAGTAAAGTACGCTACAACGAAGTCCACCAAATCACTAACAATATTGCTTAGTTGTTAAGCAATAGGTTATAGTATAGGCACGTGGGTGTTTTTCTGTCAAAGGTAGCTGAGCAGTCTGCACAACTTTTAGTACGAAGGCGAAGTCGTCAATCACGACTGGGAAGGTACGCGACCAACGAAGGTACAACTTTTACGGAGGTTTCACAGTTCACGATGGCACGTGGGAGGAGATAAGGTGGTATTGACCAAGGACCATCAGAACTCTATGGAACATAAGACATCAAAGATATCCATGATGCATGTGGAGCTATAAATACCCATCCTAATCTCAAGAGAAGGGAATAATTGGGGGTTAGGAATTAGGGAAAAGGATCTCTCTCTACTCTTACTTTTATATCTTTATACTTTCTTCAATGGAGCTCTTCCACTCAAATGTAACAAGATCACTAATAAACTTATCATCTTTACCCGTGGACGTAGGTTAAAATTAACCGAACCACGTACTCTCTTGTGTGTTGATAACTTAGATGCACTTACATTATATTCTCTCTTAGAGATTTCTTACTGAGTTATCTCTGTTTTCTGAGATATGTCTTTGATTAGATTTTTTGCTTACTTATCTCTATTTTACACAGATACCTTTGTTTTCTTAGCATCTTCTCTTGCGAAGTATTTTTACTTACTTAGTATATGATCTTCTAAGTAGATCTTATTTCGAACATACCTTTTATTTACTCAACAGTATCAGTTCAACTGAGGTATCCATACTACTTAGTATCAGATTCTCTGAGTTGTTCATATTACGTAGACTATGGGAAAAATAGTGGTAACAGTTTGGCGCTAGAAACGAGTTGGACCGAAAAGCTCTTGATTTTCGTTATTTTGGCTATTTCATCATCTTTTTTCTTTAGATCTTCGTTAGAAGATCGGATCTAAGAATAAGAGAGTTGGATATTACTTTCTAGTAAAGATTTATCATCTTTGACAAGTTTTCGAGTATTAAACCTTGAAAAAAGTTTGAAATCTTACGGATCTACAAAAAGTGGTTATGAAACATCATTAAAAACACTTTTCAAAGCTTAAAAAGCTATTATTTTATTGTTATTTGCTTGCTCATGAGAAAGCCTTCTCTGGATTTGAATACCTTTGTCTTCGAGGGAATCTCAGTAAAAGTTTTGGAGTAAAATCCCTAAGGTTATATTTGAACTGAGGGTCGTTTTCTTTAACAGGCGCCTTCTTTTACTCAGCTTGCAATATTCTCTGTCGTTTTTGAATATCTGAGGAACCTTCTTTACCTCGGCTTGCAATACTCTATGTCGTTTTTGAATATGAGGTTCATTTAGGAACTAAATCCCAAACATTGGACAGTTCTATTAAATACAAACTCAACAAACATATCTCTGTTAAGTTCTATACTAAACTTTTTTTTTCCTTAATGGGACTACTAGGAACGTACCGTACCCCCTTTTTCTTTACTCTCACGAAACGAAAATACGAAGGTCAAAACTACGAAGTCTTGGAGCAAAAACGAAGTTTATCTTTGGCTCGAGTGTATTCATATACACTTTCAACAACCGAAGACAAAAAAGAAGAATGTCCTTGGTTTGTACGTACATAAGTACGAACTGCTAGGGGCAAAGACGAAGGATATTTTTGGCTCGAACGTGTCCATATACGTTCTCAACATCCAAAGAAAAATGTGAAGGCTGTCCTTGACTAGAACGTTTTCATATACTTTCTCAATAGTCAAGGACAATGATAAAGTCGAAGGTTATCTTTGGCTATGAACGCGTAGGGTTACAGGAAAACTATTTCCCACGTATGAGCCCTCGCCACCACGGTACCTTCTGGCCAAAGGATACTTAGGTAGGATGATGAATGTTCCACCCAAGGTTAAATATACCTTAGCACCTTGTGATGACCTGAATGTGCAACCAACTAGACACAATACGTCTACAAACAAAATATTCATGCAATAATAAAGGTACGATAATAATGTTACCAAAATATGACTAACACATCTTAAAAATTGCAGAAAAAAAAGGTTCAAACCACCACGAAGTATTGTTTCAAGGAAAGGAGACGATACAAAGGCCCCTCAGCTAGGGGCATAATACAACAAAGAGTTCAGTTAAGATAGACTGGACACGGCACGATCACGGGTAAGGAAGACGAGGAAAGACAACTCCTTCAGCCTGACGTTCAGCTTCCGAAAAGGCGTCATTGATATAATCAATAGCAGACTTCTCGAACTGAACCTTCATTTCGGAGGCCTGAGTCGCCAAATCAGAGGCCAATTTTTGATTAAGTTCACTCACCTGAGCGCTAAGATGATCATTAGCTTGCTGGGTGGGATATCTCCAACGAATATATTTGACCCTCAAGACGGTTAATCTTGGCATTTGCACCCACCAGCTGCTCCTGGAGACCTGCGAGTACCAAGGGTGTAAGCAATAAGAAGAAGCAGTAAAAGACATAAAGGATGCTGCTGGAAAATAAGGACCCTAATCTACCTCCTTCGTGGCTAAAGGATTCTTCTAAACTATGATGGGATTCCACAAGGTCCACCTCAGCTGCTTCGAGATCTTCCACAAGGGTATCACGTTTAGTCCGGAGGTCATCCACATCTATCCAGAGCGAAGTATTCTCGGAGGATAAAACTTGGTAAACATTCTCTAATTATTACAACTTCTTAACTAAGGAAGCATGGGACATGGAAGACGATGCGGAATTTGCCTCAACAAGTTTGCTCTTAAGAGAACATACCTCAGAAGAAAAAACATTACGCTCCGCAATAACTTTGGCTAATGAAGCACAAGCATCTTCGAAATCTGCATGATATTTCTTGCGGATGATTTCTTGGGCGGATAGGCGCCTCTCAACTAGGAAAATATCCTCCTTTTGCTTTGAAATAATACACTCTTTTCATTTGAGGGCTTCATCATGCTATTTACGGAGCAAGGCCATCTGCTTTACAAGATCCGCGTTGTAAGCAGATTCAAGGGAAAACTGAGCTTCGTTATGAACAGTCACGTTCATTAACCTATTGGATTTTTTCTGATAATACCAAACATCAGACGTCAACTTGCTTACCTGCTCCCGAAGGTTTCTAAGCTCACTAAAGACACCAGTTGGCAGGCGTAGGTTGTCTCAGGACTATGCAACCAAGAAAGAACAAAAACAAAGTTAAAGGAAAAAAGAAACGAACTTATGGTTTTAGAGGACTCAGCATCTAAGGCAGAATCAACAGCCTTACGTCCATCCTCAACAACTTTGGCAGTATTGTTAGTTCTCTCAAGATCCAACAGACAAGCTTCCAAGGATCTCTGAGTCTTCCTCAGGTCGTCCTCCAACAAAGATATCTTAGAAGAAGAAGAAGCATCAATAGACGAAGGTTGTTGTGTGCTAACAAGGGAATATTCTTGACGAGCACGCTCCAACAGAGCACTCAAGTGAGTACACTTATCTCTATAAAACTTGAACAAGGTACAACCAACATCTATCTGTTTGCAAAGCTGCAAACAACGGAGTATAAGAACAGATGAAGAACCAAAACAAAAGGAAAAACGGTAAGTAAGAATCACTTAATAAGAACGCGGAGAGACGGGGAAGGAAATCAGCATAGGTGTCAATGAAAGCCTTCATCTCTTGGATACTACCCCTGCGGATTTCACTAAAGCTCTGGATGGAGCGAAGGCAATCTGGGTCAAAGAATAGATCCTTAACCGCACGATATTGAGCAGACAACACATCCAACTGCGAAGCTACTTCAAAAGAGCTATCCAGATGATGACGATCAAACCCAGCAGAAAAAGGACCCTTCGAGTCCCGTAGAATAGCTTCAAGGATGGCATCGTCAGAACTACCAAGGCTCAAGTTCTCAGGCAGCTTACCCTTGCTAGACTCAGTAACAACTTCATCTTGAGAGCGAACATGGGGCACGATTACTGAGCCCTCACCACGACGAAGATACGGCATGGTGGACGAGCTGGGAACCGAAGAAAAATCTTGAGCACCACATAAGTCCATATCACCAGCAGAAGGAAGATTTCCCAGTACGGTCCAATCTGGTGACGAAGGTGGAGGTCCGGCAGCTTTACTAACAGGGGCAGCAGAAACAGACTGAGTGCTCCCTAACGAGGTCGGCATAGCATTGCAGGAGAAACTGGCCAGTGAAATCACAACCTTCTTCTTCGGCTGAGAGTCTGAACTGCTAACCCTCACCATTGGGGTAACAACCTTAGCAAACGAACCACTTGATTGAAGCGAAGTAGCAGGAGACGAAGGAAGACTCTTGGAAGCTACAACAGCAGCCTTAGTAGCAGCCGAGACGACAGGCAATGCTCCACCAGGGAAAGAAAACGAAGGCACCTTTGGAGACAAAGTAGGAGCATGAGCTTGGACAGTAACAGGGTTGATCAACGGAACATCACCACCAGCTAGGAGATTCTCACCCTCCACTGAGCCAGCACGGATAAGATTGGGGTTATCCTTGGAAAATCTTCCTCAATATCATCTAAATGAGGGTTGAGGCCAGTATCCTCAACGTCCTCCATATATTCATCATACGGCACCTCCTCACCAACCTTGAGATCCTCATCCGATGCCTCAAGATCAATAACAGCCTTCAACTTGCTCTTTCTCTTGGAGGACTGTGGAAAAACACATGCATCAGCTAAGTATCAGGGGAAAGATACTAAGGAACCTACAAACACAAAGGTATGGCAATGATCCTTACCTCCGTAGGTGTTCACGCAACTACTTCAGCCGAAGCCTTTATCTTCGTAGTCCTAGTAGCTACGAAATTACCAGCAGAGCCCAGAGCAGTCCTAGCAGCATAACCTGTAGCAGTTCCAGCAGAAGAAGTAGGGGCAGACTGCAGACCAAAGATATCAGAACATCAAACAAAGATATAAAAGAAAAAGCCTTCAAGGAAAAACGAAGGTTACCTCATGAAAAGCAGCAGGGTTGAAAACCCAAGGCTGATATCCATCATACTTCTCAGGCAAAGAAAAAGTTGTACAGGGAACATGGGGATCAGTGGTAGTAAAACCGAAGGCCCAATGACCCACCACACGAAGAGGAGTACGAAACCAACGATCATCATGATCAAGACGGGGGCGGTCAGACTTAGGCAAAGATAGCCTAACAGAATAAGGGATAACAATCAAACCAGTCTTGTCAATCTCCTCCAGCAGACGAAGGTTGTTACCCTCCCTGATTTGCTTGGCAGTAACATGGATACGACGAGGGCCAACACTCCAAGGAAAAATATTCTGAATAGCATCAGCGTACGTAGCATTGAAGTTGGCAGGGGTATAATCCTCTTGCTTAGACCTCCCTTAAGCAAAGGGGTCATAAGACTCCAGAGTTGTCTTACCCTTGCTACGATATCAACACTCGCGAAGGACGAGCCAGAAATTACCAGTATACTGCATGACTCCTCGGACCTGAGTTTTATTCACCGGGTCATCCATGGTAGACAAAGCGTCATAGTAGAAAGAATCCTTTCTACTAAACAAATGGAGGAGCATACCTGCGGCCAACTGACCAACACTAATCAAGAGGGTATTCTCATCATAAGTAAAACCCAGGATCATGGATTCGGTGAGAACATCGGGACCATCGACAAAGGAGATATCAAACTTATGGAGGTGAAAAGACTTGGAAATCTCAGCTAAGGACAAGTGAGCGTAGCTATCCTTGACGTGAAGTTGAAGCCTTTGAAGCTCAAAGTGATAAGAAGGAGGTGGAAGATCCTCAACAACAACTTACTCTACCTCAGGGTCCGCAGAAGCCTCAAGGATCACAACCATCTCAATATCGGCAGGTACCTCAGTGTCCTCAGGAGGCGGAGATGGCGTAGCATCAGGATGATCCATCCGCGGAGGTGGATCAGTAGACGAAGAGTGACTTCGTTCCTTCTTCGTAGGCTTCTTCGGGAGTCTCATTATCCCTAACACCAGCAGGAAGAACATTCCATCGACAATGGCGGACAGAAATCACAGTCAACTCCAAAAGCAAATTAGGGGCAAAAAACAAGCATACTATGGTCATGGGTTTAACTAAACCAACAAAGGAATGCGAATTAAACTCTTCATAAGAATAAATCATAGATTATCCACCACCATGGATAAAGTTGCAGACAAAGAACGAGCATGGCAGAATCAACATCAAAATACGAAACGATGACGGACCCAAACTCTCATACAACATGGGGAACACAGCGAAAGCTTCAAATAATGCATACAGTCACCCAACAAAATCAATGGCGATCAAAGGCAGTTAACCAAAGCCTAAGAAAAAACGATCCCAGAAACAAAAATCCAAAAGAGAAGAGAAGAAGCAGAGTATCACTTACTTGTAAATGATAATCGAATGATTGAACTAGAGCCTTGGAGAACCAAAAAGAAGAGTAGCAGTTGACAACAGGAGAAAATCTCTGAAAGAGAAAGAGAGCGACGGTTCGAGAGGAAGAAAAGTAGTTAATGAAAATTCCTCCTCTTTATTCTCTTCTTTTAGGCGGCAGGAGAATCCAAAATTTGGATGTCCCGAAATTCAAGGGGAAGTTGTTGCATGAAAAGGGATTTAGGGACCACCCAATCGGTACGTGCAAAAATGGCAGCGTAACGGAAGTTTTCTTCCAATCCTACCAAACTGTAGAATATGAAAGAAAATGGGGAAACTGTGAATACCAATATTCTGTGGAGCACGTATCACGATCTTAGTGGCTGCATACAAGATAATTGTGTATCCCTCTCCATACAGAGCAATCTAAGTAACAGAGGATACCTTCGTAGATCTGCTTTATCTTGTCCCAAGAAGGGATACCTCGACGGCTAAGATGAAAAGAGTAAAAGCCTGGTCTACGAGGAGGCAGCTGGCGAAGGGACAGAGGTAGATGACATATCTAATCACCATTAAATGCACAAACTCTTATCTACACGCATAATGAAAGCACGTTGAGAGAGATGATATGGCGGTACCATATTGGCAGAAGTTGGCGGTGAACGAAGGTACAATCTGTACTAAGGTTTGGAAGTTCCCGAAGGAACGTGGGTCAGCCGAGGTGGCAAAGTTCGACTGGAGAAAGTACGCGGCGAACGAATGTACCATTGGTACGGAAAGTATATCAGGAAAGGATGTACCCAAAGACAGCGAAGATACATCTGGATCAGAGGGGGGTATAAATACCAAGCATCACCAACAAACTAATGACATTCAATACCTAGGAGAGAAGATCTAGTCTTAAGCTTATTGATAGGCACATTTTTGTGTCTTATATAATCTCAATTGTATATATTATTAGTGCTCGATTTTATATTTATTATGGCTTTTTATGTCCCTGTAGGTATTTTTGGAGAAATAAACTTTTGCGGCGAAATTGGCTAAAAAAGTGGTTTTTGCGCTCGTGGGAGAAAATTACTATACGGGCTCTCACTTTGGATAAGGGGTAACCTAATTACTAAGGGGTGACATATTTCCAGGCATCTGCTAAAGGGAGACCGGGACTGGATAGGGGAAGGTCACATTTCGTCACGTTTTCAAAAATGCATTTTTGGCGGGAAAGCATGTTACAGAACTGGCAGATTTGGAGATCGGATTCTGACGTGATTCTAGGGATATTCAATCGTTAACTTTGGTTGGATTGGGTGTGATATGACTAAACAGGCCTGTTACAAGCAATTTAACCCAACCAATTGGGCTGGATAAGCCGGAATGAGAGATCAAAGCTCAAACATGACACGTAAGTTCTGTTTAGCTTCAAATATTTTGTGAGAGATTTTTGGGAGACTTTCACGCTGGAAATACACACACTTGGTCATGTTAAAGTCCTAAGAATAGTTTGGTTGCTATTTCATAGCTAACAGCATGCGTAGAGAGTCACATGAGAGATTTTCTCTCAACTGCATGCGGAGAAGAATAAAAAGAATGGTCGCTGTTAGTAGAGATTTTTGGGGGATTTGAGGACTATATAAGAGTGGGTTTACGTCATAGAAAGTTTATCAAGTAGTTAGGGGTCGAGCAGAGCGAATAGGAGGCCACAGGAACGAAAGGAAGGAATTTGTACCTGCTGCTGCTGCTATCATTGGAGGACCTTCAAGAATACGAAGAACAGACGCTTTTGAAACGTCGTTCTTCAACAGTTCCAACAGCAGCAGCCTGTGTCGCTGTTTACGGCAGTAAGCTTTTATCGTTGATTTCTGACGCTTCTGTGGGTCGTAGATTCACTGCTTTGTATTCTTTTCACTCTTTTAATCATATTTTGAGCATCAACTATGTATTTTGAGAACATGATTAATATGAGTAGATAAATCCCAATACTGGGATGATGGAGGAAGCCATTTTTCAAGCATGTGATAATTCTAATAATTCTTTATGACTATTTGCATGGATTTTTAATTGATTTATGATTTTTATTGAATGGGTGTAATTTCGTTTGATGATGTATGCTTGGTCTATGTATTTTTGATACATCATGCTTGTGGTTTACAGTCATTGCTTTTCAAAAATCTATATTTGGCAAAGAATAAGAGTTCGTATTTCTAATATTTGAGCTATAATTGATTGGAATTATAATTTGAATCACATGGAATTTGGTGGAATCCTGAGTCTCGGTCTCTTGATCTTGTGACATATATTTTGTATATATTTTTGTTTTTAAATCTTTACAAGTCCGAGCAACGAACTCTTATTTACCGCACGAAAAATACTCCAACAAAATGGCGCCGCCGACGCGGACTTGTATATAAATTTGTTTTTAGGTTTAATTTTTTTTTATTTATTATTATTTGTTCCTTTTTACGTTTCTTTTTGTGTCTTTGATTTACAGGTTCGAAGTGGAATACTAAGGACTTGGGAACAAAAAGCTTAAAGCTAAAAGCTAAAAGCTAAAAGAGAAGAAGAAAAAAAAAGACATAATTTTTTTTTTAGGATTTAATTTTTGTTATTATTTTTTTGTATATAGCTTTTATTTATTTATTTTTTAGAATTTGTAAATAGGCTTTATTTGTCATAATTTTTGTAATTTTTGGACTTTTTATTTGGACTTTATTCTGGACTTTGGACAATTTATTTTAATTTTAAACCCTACGGAAGGGTTATATAAAAAAATATAAACTGTTTGCAGGGAAGGACGACGATTACAATATCGTCTCGGCCCCTCGGGTTCGTACATGACATAGGAGTCGTGGCCCGATACGACTTCAACGGTTCATCCCCCGTCTGGTACGGGAGGTAAGTCCATCGAAACACTCGCGAATCTCCTGTAAGCGAGTTACTGTATTCCTTAAGGTGATTCATTGATTGAGGACGAATTTAGACTGTTTTTAAATTCCTAGTAAAGCACAAGGACTGGCCATACAAGATAAGGGTTCGGATTTCATCATCGTTCTCTTCTTGCCCGCCTTAGGAAAACGAAACCAAACGCGAACCTAAGCCTAAAATTTTGAATAGAACGAGACCTATAGGGTAACGAGCTTAATAGGACAGTCGTTCGAAAAATATTGGTTGCTCTTTAAGCACACTTCAAAGTTCATGATGGTTTCTGTGAGTTGAATGCGTGACTGCGCCGCCTTGTGATAGCGGTGAGGCCTTGGGTATCAAAGCTCCACTGAGCTTCCCTCGCCTCAATTCAACTTACTTTGACTCGGATTGATTCCAGAGGGGTTTGCTTAAATTAACGAATTCCCTTTCGAAGGATTAGAAGCTGGTCTAGAAACAATCTAAGTGGAGCCATCATGCTTGTTGTTTGCTAGATTTTATAGGTTTGATTTGGTCGAGTCAGCCTTGTTTGTGATTGTGTAGAATTCCCTTGCAATTAAGAATGTCGAACTGGTATGATAGAAGCCAATAAAATGAGTATCGATCTGAATTTGAATATGGACATCATCATTTTTATGACCATGGTTGGAATAGTAGTTGGGAACGCCAACCTTTTCAAGGTTATGGTTCATACCATGGTGAGCCCAATTACTATCCACACGCGAATTGGTCTTACAAGCAAGAAAATCAGGAACACTGTAGTACTGGTTACTCGTTTTTGGAAACTAGTCCTGATTATGATATTTCTGAACATGTTCCATCTCTAGAAGAGACCCAAAAACGGATTGAAAGGACGTATAAACATTTAGTTGCAATGAATAGTTCAAAAGAAGAGTGTACATGATATTCTGAGATGATAAACGAGAGTGGTGAACGTATAAGTGTTATGCTCAGTGAAATTCAGGCACGTCTAGAGGCAGAAAATGAACAGTTAGCTAATGATGCTCGAAATAATCTAAATTTCCAAAATAGGGTTTCTAATTCTATCCTTGGTATCAATAGTGAATATTTGCCTAATTTAGAGGACGAGGCTAGAATAAAAGACACTACTTATTTAGATAAGGTCCAATCATCTTTGTACTATTATGATGATGAGGATAGTAGTAATGAAGAATCTGAAATATGTAGGCATAGTGATCAGGAATCTATTAACCCAATTGAGCTTTATAATGATTATATTATTTCTAGTTCAAATCCAAATAATTTTTATGATTATTCACCTATTCAAAAGGATGAGGATTTGATTAGGGATACCACCGTTTTAGACGATGTAGTTTTTCCTTTTGATTACGAAGCCGATAGTGGTTTAGAGGAACGGGTTTATTCCGAAAATGCTGTTTTAGAGTCTAGCGACTTAGAAATAATAGTATTAGATGAAGAAGATATACCCGTAGAGATGAGTAAAGATGCACTACCTGATAATCTATTAGAAGAATCAATTGACCATTTTCAAGAATCTAATGATCCAGAAATTAGGGAGATTGTAACTAGTCTATCTAGAGACACTGAAAACTCTAAGTTTGGGGGTGATTATCACCTTCCTAGTGCCTTACCTTTAACTCTCATAAAGTCCCTTCACTTAGGACTTGATATCTCTGCCTCGACAATTTTACAAGATTACCTTCATACTCGTTTTCCCGAACCTAATGATGTCCAGGAAGAAGTTCAGTCGTTAGAAACCCATCCGCTGGTTGATGTGGTTTGCCCAGGCTATGATCCCCAGATTGACTTTGTTTTCCCACCAAATAGTTTTCTTCCAACTGTGGGAACTTTTATATTCCAAATGTGTCGAATTTTAAGTTGTGAGACTAAACCTAAATGCTTTAGGAAATTAGAATCGACACATTTGCTTAAGAATGACCACTACTCTCATTTTGGTCAATTATGTAAGTCAAACCTGATTGACTTAGAGGATCCTCAATTATTTAGGTTATTATTATGTGCTTCTAAATTCTTATTTGAGTATTTACAGACTCTAGGACCTAATAATTCGGATCTCAATTTTGAGGAGTTGCAGCCTAAAGAAATATATTTAGACCCTTTTATAGAACCTGAACCTAAACCACAATTAGATATAGATATCTTAATCAGGAAACTAGGTAAGGGGTTGCTAGTCTTGTTCATTTTCTTGGTTTATTGCAGTTTCCTTTGGTCATCTCTATTTGGTTTTGAAGACTCACAGTTATTTCGACTGTTACTATATGATTCGAGGTGACTAATATTTCCTAAGTCTGGCTGAAGACATTAAACTTAGCACTTCTTGGGAGGTAACCCAATCTCATGCAACACGGTAATATATTTCCTTATCTCTTTTGCTTCAAATGGTAACAGTTTCTCCTTGTTCATGCTTTTAATTTCATCTTTAGAACATTGAGGACAATGTTAGATTTTAGTTTGGGGGTATGGGAGAAACTTTTTAGTTGAAGTATGAATAAATAAACTCCAGAGCATAGAAATTTATGCCTATTAAGGATGGCACTAACCAATCTAAGTGGATGGAATCATTTTGATTGTAGGAGTTGAGGAACCAATCTGATTAGATGGCAACATCTAAAGAGTGTATTCATAAAAGCACAGAGCTCAGGTGTTAGAAATAACATGATAGTTTCACCATATCTCGTTGAGTCCTTTTCACTTCTATTTTTATTTTATTTTGTTTTTAAACTATGTTACTCTAAGTGATTAGGTGGGGCTCACGATTCAAGTTGTTACCAATGCTAGGGTGAATTAGAGTGATTGAGATACCAAAAAAAAAAATTGAAAAAAAAAAAGATGAAAAAAAAAGAAAAAAAAAAGAGAAAATTTTTTGAGACCAAACCATTTGACCAAAAGGAATAAATTCAATAAAGTCGACCACTGGTACCCTTGTATATGCCAGCTGTGTTGACCTAGAGTTAGGATTATCAATCATTGGTTCCCTTGTATATGCCAGTTGTGTTGATATTAGTCAGACTAGTATCTCAATCCATTAGGATAGGTTCATTTTGGCGGAGGCCTTCAGACAGATATGGGAAACGCCGTTTACTTAGTAAACATCAAAACCATCTATGTTTTTCTATATCCATCTCTTAATCTTTCCATGTGATTAGTTTGACTCTGAATATGATGTCCATAGTGCAACTATCTGAGTAGAGCTCTGTCACTTATATATGAATTTTAGTATGCTTGAGTGCAAACTCGTGTACATCAATTGGAATTTCGCATCATGGTACTTCCTCTTGTAGTCAATAAGTATGCCAACCAAGGAGATTCTTTAGTGCCTTCCAAGGTTCGTTGTAGATAGCTAGGGTCTGGAGTATTAAGGTTTTGAGGGTATATCTCTTGTAAGCCCTCCCGAGACTATAACTCGGCCACTAGGGCCACCTAGGGGTTTAAAGGCTTGTTGCATACGCTAAATGCAATCGACGATGCCTGCGACAGTGAGTTAGGATTTTATTTTCTATTTGATTTCCTCGAGGACTAGCAAATAATAAGTTTGGGGGTATTTGATAGGCACATTTTTGTGTCTTATATAATCTCAATTGTATATATTATTAGTGCTCGATTTTATATTTATTATGCCTTTTTATGTCCCTGTAGGTATTTTTGGAGAAATAAGCTTTTGCGGCGAAATTGGCTTAAAAAGTGGTTTTTGCGCTCGTGGGAGAAAATTACTATACGGACTCTCACTTTGGATAAGGGGTAACCTAATTACTAAGGGGTGACCCATTTCCAGGCATCTGCTAAAGGGAGACCGGGACTGGATAGGGGAAGGTCACATTTCTTCACGTTTTCAAAAATGCATTTTTGGCGGGAAAGCATGTTACAGAACTGGCAGATTTGGAGATCGGAATCTGACGTGATTCTAGGTATATTCAATCGTTAACTTTGGTTGGATTGGGTGTGATATGACTAAACAGGCCTGTTACAAGCAATTTAACCCAACCAATTGGACTGGATAAGCCGGCAGAAGAGATCAAAGCTCAAACAGGACACGTAAGTTCTGTTTAGCTTCAAATATTTTGTGAGAGATTTTTGGGAGACTTTCACGCTGGAAATACACACACTTGGTCATGTTAAAGTCCTAAGAATAGTTTGGTTGCTATTTCATAGCTAACAGCACGCGTAGAGAGTCACAGGAGATATTTTCTCTCAACTGCATGCGGAGAAGAATAAAAAGAATGGTCGTTGTTAGTAGAGATTTTTGGGGGATTTGAGGACTATATAAGAGTGGGTTTACGTCATAGAAAGTTTATCAAGTAGTTAGGGGTCGAGCAGAGCGAATAGGAGGCCACAAGAACGAAAGGAAGGAATTTGTACCTGCTGCTGTTGCTGCCATTGGAGGACCTTCAAGAATACGAAGAACAGACGCTTTTGAAACGTCGTTCTTCAACAGTTCCAACAGCAGCAGCCCGTGTCGCTGTTTACGGCAGTAAGCTTTTATCGTTGATTTCTGACGCTTCCGTGGGTCGTAGATTCACTGCTTTGCATTCTTTTCACTCTTTTAATCATATTTTGAGCATCAACTATGTATTTTGAGAACATGATTAATATGAGTAGCTAAATCCCAATACTGGGATGATGGAGGAAGCCATTTTTCAAGCATGTGATAATTCTAATAATTCTTTATGACTATTTGCATGGATTTTTAATTGATTTATGATTTTTATTGAATGGGTGTAATTTCGTTTGATGATGTATGCTTGGTCTATGTATTTTTGATACATCATGCTTGTGGTTTACAGTCATTGCTTTTCAAAAATCTATATTTGGCAAAGAATAAGAGTTCGTATTTCTAGTATTTGAGCTATAATTGATTGGAATTATAATTTGAATCACATGGAATTTGGTGGAATCCTGAGTCTCAGTCTCTTGATCTTGTGACATATCTTTTGTATATATTTTTGTTTTTAAATCTTTACAAGTCCGAGCAACGAACTCTTATTTACCGCACGAAAAATACTCCAACACTTATACCTATTTAATGTTTAGAACTTAAGTATTTACTTCAACTTGAGTTCTCTCTATTACGTTTGGAAGCATTTAAGATCTTTGTAACCATCATAACATAATACAAAACAATCACTCATTACCCCGTGGACGTAGACTAAAGTCGAACCACGTAATCTTTTGTGTCTCATGATAACTTTGTTCCTTTTACATTATATTTGTGTTCATTGTTATTATTGCGATCTTGAGTATATTATACTACTTAGCATTATCAGTTCAACAGAGGCATCAATACTACTTAGTATCCGATTCTCTGAGCTGTATACATTACGTAGACTATGGGAAAACGAGTAGTCACAGTTCTTGAATATGAGGTTCATTTAGGAACTAAATCCCAAACATTGGACAGTTCTATTAAATACGAAGTCAGCAAACATATCTCTGTTAATTTATATACTAAACTTTTCTTTCCCATAATGTACTAGGAATGTACCGTACCCCTTTTTCTATTTACTCTCACGAAATGGAAATACGAAGGTCAAAATTACGAAGTCTTGGAGCGAAAACGAAGCTTATCTTTGGCTCGAGTGTATTCATATACACTTTCAACAGCCGAAGACAAAAAATAAGAATGTCCTTGGTTTGTACGTACCTAAGTACGAACTGCTAGGGGCAAAGACGAATGATATTTTTGGCTCGAACGTGTCCATTCTTTTTTTGCTTAACAAAGACTTATATTAATAACCAAAGATATTACAAAAGTTATTACAAAAGAGGGGTATAAACAAAAATCAACTAAAGAAACTAAACAAAGGAAACAAAAATCATTTTTCAATGCCAACATGACTTTTAGTAAAATTTATAGTAAGGTTGATTTGGTATCTCCAGTGACACTAAGAATTCAGGTTTTGACTCATACATTTTTCTTTCACCTCTTTCTAGATTAGCTCCTTTCTTTGCTAGGCCATCTGCAGAGAAATTCACCTCCCTGTAGATATGTATGAAGCACCATGAAGTCAGACTTGTACAAAGTTTCTACCATTTTTTTATGGAAAACCATGGAATTTTTTTGCTCTGAAAAGCATAAATTGCAGCTGTTGAATCTGTTATGAACCAAACCTCTTTGTGTCCCTTGCTTACTGCCCATTCTTCTGCATTTAAGACTGGTAGAATCTCTGCATAATAATTAGTTGAAATACCTAAACCACCTAAGACAGCAATCAAGTATTCTCCTGAGCTTGTTCTACCAATGAATCCATATCCTGAAATGCCAGGATTTCCTTTTGATGCACCATCACAACACATCAATATCTTATTTGAAGTAGAGAGTTGAAAGAAGATTTCCTTAACTCTAGTACCTTTTGTTTTTCTGCATTTCAGACCAAGAGATTTCAAAACTTACAAATCATAAGAACAATTCCACATTGGTGCTTTCATCCTCACATCACATTCCAGTATAAACTTCAGAATCTTCTTCTTTATTTGATCCAGGGAGGAGCTCTCTTCTTCATACAAGCATTTATTTCTTGTAAACCATAATTCTCTCATTGTAATGAAAGATGTCACTCTCCAAATTTCCTTAATGGCATGACTTTTGTTCTTTTCCCTTATCAGTATCCCCTCAAATGAATAAGGATTGATGAAATTGAACATGCTTCCTAACCATTTCCAAATAAGTTCACTGAAGTTGCAAAACCATGGGATGTGTTCCTTATTTTTATTTTTATTTTTTTTACAAAAGCAGCATCTTGAAGCCAATTGGACTTTTCTTTTTTTGAGCTTTTCATCTGTGGCACAAATACCCCTAGATAACTTCCATATGTTACTTAAAAAATTAGGGTGAATAGATGGGTGCCATACCTGAGATGTCCATTGCAACTTTGGATATTTCTCTCTTATTTCTTCAACAACAGATGCCACAGAAAAATCACTTGATATTGTATATGTCCAAATTCTTCTGTCTTCCTCTCCACTTAAAACCGGCAATTCATTTATGGCAATCATCACCATCATTTCACTTGGTATTACCCATTCTCCTTCTAGTATGAGATATGCTACCTTCATATTTGAGAATTGTTGAATATAAGAATGATTCTGAAACATTTCTTCCAATGCTTTTGTCTTGTACCCATTTATCTTTCCATACAAATATAATTTCACCATTCCAACTAGGCATCTAGTACCTTCATGTACATCAACTATCACCCACTTTATTCCTTGCCAAATAGATGATTTCTTATCGTATGAAATCCATTCTCCATTTTTATTCTGAAACTTAGCTTGAAAGAATTTAGCCATTTCCTCTGTCCCCTGTTGAATCTTCCAAAAAAGTTTCATAATGAGAGATTTATTAACCACTTATGGTCTTCTTATTCCGAGTCCACCCTCACTTAAAGGGGAGCACACTTTATTCCATTTTAATGTTACTTGTTTCCTTTTAGAAGGATCACCAGTCCATAAAAAATTCATAATAATCCTCTCACATTCTTTTATTACTCTCTTTGGCCATCTATACACAGACATACTGTAAATGGGCAGGCTGCTTAAGACAAATTTCACCAGAATAAGTCTCTCCTGAAATGAAAGTAATTTACCCTTCCACCCTGCAAGTATGTCTTGTATCATCTCAACACCGTTCCATACATGAAATGAGTTCACTCCACTAGGGAATAGTTGAACTCCCAAATACCTATCTGAAAATTCTGCTAATAGGATACCACAGTCTTCTGAAATTTGTTTTTTCCTACTGTCACTTTACCACCAATAAAACATCTACTTTTTTCCATACTGATTATTTGTCCTGATGCATTTTGGTAGACTTTAGGGATCTCCATAAGTTTTTTTATATTCCTTCTATCCCCATTACTAAACAGAAAAACATCATCTGCAAAAAGTATATGAGATGGTTTAATGCCATTTCTATTGACCATTTCTTTCAGTATTCCTTCTTGTATCACATTTGTTATATTTCTATTGAGAGCATCTTCTGAAATAAGTGGAGATAGGGGATCACCCTGTGTCAAACCTCTCCCGACTTTAAAGTATCTTCTGGACCACCATTTACTAATACTGAGATTCTTGCTGATTTTAGTAGGACTTGCAGCCAGTGAATTGCAGTATCTGACACACCAAATTTTCTCATGACTTGGAAAAGAAAATTCCAGCTAAGTGAATCATATGCCTGAGTAATGTCTATCTTTAATCCAAAATTACCTCCCCTTCTTTTGATATCTAACTCATTAACCATTTCAGAAGCTAATGCAATTTGTTCTTGTATTTTCCTGCCTTTTATAAAAGCTCCTTGTTGTGGTGAAACCATCTTATGAATTATGCTCCCCAGTCTTGTAGCCCATGTCTTTGTAAAAATTTTGAAGTTAAAATTCATTAAGCCAATTGGCCTAAATTGCTTTGCTTTCTTTGCATTATTGATTTTTGGAATCAGCTTAATAAAATTTGCATTAAGGCCCTCAGGAATAAAGCTTCTCCTCCAACAGTATTATATTGCATCTGTGAGGTCTTTACCAATAATTTCCCAAACAAATTTATAAATCCACTCTGCAAAACCATCTGGTCCTGGTGCACTCTCTGGATTGAGATCATAAACAACTTTTTTAATTTATTCATCAGAAGGAGTTGATTCTAGCATTTTATTATCTCATATATCTACAACTTTTAGAATTACATCCAAGAATTGTTGATTCATTTCCACCTCCTGAAATTTGAATTTTTATTCAAAATGTGCAACAAGATTTGTAGCTATATCTCTCTGTGAAGTAATAATAT
The DNA here is from genome assembly GCF_003573695.1 of Papaver somniferum. NCBI lineage: Eukaryota > Viridiplantae > Streptophyta > Magnoliopsida > Ranunculales > Papaveraceae > Papaver > Papaver somniferum. The sequence goes on from NC_039365.1 coordinate 51,750,061, forward strand.
TACCATCATCATCTTCTAACTCCCCAATCATATTCTGAGCTTATCTTACTTTCATATTTACATGAAAGAATTTAGTATTTGAAGATCCATCTTTTAACCACATTACTCTGGATTTTTGTTGAATGATGTCCTTTTGATGTTGAGATAGTACTTTCAACTTAACCCTAGCTGTAACAAGCTTATTCAAGAGAACATTATTATCTGGTTCTTGATCTGAAGCAATAGAAGAATTCAGTACCTCTATTTCATCTACTTTCAGATTTTTATTGACATCTCCAAAAACAGACTAATTCCACTCCTTAATGTCATTTTTCAACCTCTTAACTTTCAACATGAAAGTATATATTGGATTACCTTTTACTGTCTTATTCCATGAATCTTTAATAAGTTGTAAAAATCCAGAGTGATTCTTCCACACCTTAAGAGCTCTGCAAGGAATATTACTTGGTTTAGGAATGTCAGCATTTCCTCCATACAGTGTACTATGATCTGACACCCATCTTGGTCCAACTTTATAAGCCCAATTTGGATACACATCCAGCCATTTTGAATTATAAACTGCTCTATCTAAGTTGCACACTATCCTTTTTTTCTAGCTCTGTTGTTGCACCAAGAAAAATCCAACCCAGAATGAGGAGCTTGTATTAAACCACATCCATGTAGACAGTTATTAAATTCCATCATTGAAATCCTCAATGGTCTTAATCCTCCCTTTTTTTCTTCCTCTCTAAAAACTGAATTAAATTCCCCAATTGTAACCCAAGGTTTATTTAAAGAATTGATATCTTTCATCTCACACCATAACTCTCTTCTATTAACTGTTAAAGAATTATCATGAACTCAAGTAACCATTGCACCACCCACCTCAATTGTAATTGATTGATCTGTGATAGAAATAATTGTAGGCATTTGAATAGATGAACTCCATAAAATCCATATATTACCTTTCCTTGATTCACTTGAGTTGTGAATAGCTTCATAATGCATACCACTTAATCTCAATTTCTTACAAAAATCAGCAGAATATTGAATTTTTGGCTCTGCTATAATCACTAAAGAAGGACAAAAACTGTGTACTAAACTCCTCATTTTATCTTTGGCCTTAGCTCTCCTAATACCTCTGATATTCCAATAGAGTAACTTCATTGATTTGAATGAGGTTGAGAAGAATTACTTCCTCTCTGCTTCCCAATTTGAACACCATTACTCACTAAGCCTGAAACTTGATTCCTTGTTTTAATAACACTAATATGTTTTGAAGCTTTCTGTTTACCTTTGGGAATTTCAACATGAACCACTTCTTTTTCAACTGAAGGAATAATATGGATCACTTCATTTATAAAAGGAACATTAGTAGCTGACTTTAAAGTTTGTTCCACATTCAAAAGTGGAAAATCTAAATGTGAATTTAAAATCTCCTCATTCATATCTTGCAGCACTTGAAATTTACCTGAATGTATAGTCCTTGTAGTTGCTATAATAGCATCAACTTCTTCATCATTATCTAATAAGTTTTCATCAATTTTTTCCATCACATTAATCTGTGGAGGAGTACTAAAACATATGTCAAAACCAGATTTAAATGGAGTCTGTTTTTCCTTTGGCTCCACCTTTTTCCAGATCTGCTTAGCTATCTTTGTTGTAGAGACTCTGCAGGTTGATCTTGTTCTTTTCTCTTATTTCTAATGTTAGAGAATTGGTAGGTCGAACTCGCATGCGTTGCTATCTCAAGAATGTTTGTAAATGTTAGTGATCAAAACTATAAGTCTTGATTTCTATTCTACTATAGCTAAGTCTCGGACTAGGATAGAAAGTGTAGTTGAGCTCAAGAACTCCATGGAGAATCATTATACAAGACGACGAACTACTCAAGGAACTGGTGGAACTTCATCGACAAAAAGGTATGTGGAGACTTGAACTTATCTATCACTCAAAAGTCTATTTACTCTATCTCATATCTTGAGACAAAAGTCGTTTTTCTATACAAACTTTGATTATACACATTTGATATTTCGAGCCGAGCTTATCGCCTTTCTATTTCTCGAAATATGTGTTGGTAGCTTTCGTTTTGACCAAGTTCATCTTTACCTAGTGACGAAAGTCATGTTATGTTTCAATCACTTTGAAAATTGCTCTGACGAAAAATGATTTGTGAATAACAACTATATAACGTCCTCTGAGAATGTTTCAATGATTGAAATGAGAGTTTAGATTATATAACCATTGATGGATATAAGTATTGTTGTAGAAACACATATATGTATAAGTCCTTATTCCTTGAACCGAAGTTTGCGAACTTTGTTGATCAAGAGAACCGGAATAGTGGCGTGAGCTAAGTCCGCGAACTGGCGGAAGTTCTCGACCCGAGAAAATCTGCTGGAGTTTGTGAACTCCTTTCGGGAACTTAAGTCCGCGAACCCAGTCCGCGAACTTGAGTTGGTTATATCTAAAAACGATTTTTTGTGAACTTATTCATATTGACTAAGGAATGCTAATTGCAAACCGTGGCTATATAGTTCATGAACCGATTCGAGTGAATCAAATCGTTTTTGCTTCAATTGCGTCTTGTGTAATACATAAGATTTCCTTACAATTGAACAACTCTCTAACTATTTTATTTGGGTCATTTTGACTAGTTATGGTGAAGAAGAAGATGGTTGATATGAAAGTGATCATATGGCTAACCATTTGGTTAACTATTGTTGAACCAACAAATGTTCATGTTTGGGTATGGTTACATAAACCCAAAATAGTACATTTCATTTGTGTGTAACAAGATAAGTTTTCGATCCAACGGTTGAAAGATATTAACTTGAATATAATCAGGTTTTTCATCTAGCGGTGAATATTGAATGCTTTGTTACTAAGCTAACATTGATTGCAAACCCTGTTTGAAAGACTATATAAGGGAGAACTCTAGCAACTGGGAAAACTAATCCCCACACCTTACGTGTGATACTAGATGTGTAAGCTAGAGTCGATTCTCCTTTAACCTATGGTTTTCTTTTCTCAAACCGGTTAATGAATTAAAGACTTTATTGGGATTGCGAAGCCAGACCGATACTACTTTCTCGTAGTTGTGTGATCTGATCTTGTTGTTTCTATCGTACGAGTACAATCGCAAAGATTGGCTTGAGATTGATATCTCCGATAGGAAAGATATAAAAGTAATCACAAACATCTTAGTCGTATCGTTTGTGATTCCACAATATCTTCTTTCGCCGCATCGATTAAGATTATTGTGAAGTGATTGATAATACTAGGATGTTCTTCGGGAATATAAGTTCGGGTTATCGATTGGTTCCTGTTCACCTTGATTTATCAAAAGAAGGAACAAAAACTCTTGGGTATTTCTGTGGGAGATAGATTCAGTCAATCCTATAGACTTTTCTGTGTGATACAAATTTGTTTATCAAGTCTTCGACTTTGTGTCATAGAAACTCCTAGTTGTGGGTGAGATCAGCTAAGGGAATCAAGTGCGTAGTATCCTGCGGGGATCAGATATGTAGGAGCATAAATGTACCTTGGATCAGTGTGAGATTGATTGGGGTTCAACTACAGTCCAGACCAAAGTTAGTTTGTAGTGGGCTAGTGTCTGTAGCGGCTTAATACAGTGTGTGTTCAATTTGGACTAGGTCCCGGGGTTTTTCTGCATTTGCGGTTTCCTCGTTAACAAAATTCTGGTGTCTGTGTTATTTCTATTCCGCATTATATTTTGTTATATAATTGAAATATCATAGGTTGTGCATTGTTCAATCAATTAGAATATCTGACCTTTTGGTTGTTGATTTAAATTGATTGACACTTGGATATTGGTCTTTGGTACCATCCAAGTTATCTCTCTAGTATTTGATAAAGACTCGCAGATTTCTATTTGCTTGAGTATAGCTCAAATCGAGAGATTGAGATATTAACTCCTTTGATATACTTTTATCTAGATTGAGTCTGACTGTCTAGTTGATTCTCTAGAAAGTATATTGGAGATAGTCCATACATATTGCTAATCGAAATATTGGGTGTGGTTGTTATACCCCCGGTTTTTCAATTGGTATCATAGCAGGCAAACACGTTCAAGACCTTACTGTGTTTGTAGCGATCTGACTCTATGGACATAGGTGCTATCTCAATAAACGTACCACCAGTCTTCGATGGCTCAAACTACCTAGGGTAGAAAGTTGCTATGAGTGATTTTCTTTAAGCTCGTGATTTTCAAACCTGGGTACGTGTCGTTAATGGCTATGATCCTCCGATTAATACAGAAGGCGATGTATCTATACCTAAGGATGTCGGTAGTTATAGTCCTGAAGAATCTCTTGCTGCATTGCAAAACTCTGACGGATTAAATGCTATCATACAGGACATTACCCCAGACCTTCAACACTATGTGTCTACTTGCACTAAGTCTAAAGATGCCTGGGATATCTTAGAAACTATATTCGAAGACAATAGATACGTTTCTAAGAAGCATGTCATCGATGGAGGAAATAATCTCAACACCCTCTCCAAAAATACCTCTCTTGGAAAGGTAAAAATTCTTGATCAAAATTCTGTTCAAACCTTCGCATTCAATGTTGTTTCCGACACAAGTGATATCTCTAACTTGTCTTGGACTGATGAATGTTGCTCAAATGGTGTTTGGTTCAATAAACCATTGATAACAGAAAGGATCAAAGAATTTGTAAAAAGAAGCATTAGATGTGATAAACATCTTCTGTCAGCTTTTGCTGCTAATGATTCTGTGAAAGAAAAATCTTTAAGTGTCAGCGATTTGAATACGTATGATGGATGTGATGAACCCTCCTCTTATGCGACAGAAACATCCACATACTCAAATTCTGATTCAGAATTTGAGTCTGACACAGAGATTCGAATTTTTGAATAGATAGGTTCTTCAAGAAAATCTTCAATTAAAAGCTTCATTGAAGAAACTAGAATCATTAATCCAGGTGAAAGATCTTGAGATAGACTGTCTCAATGGTAAACTCACCAGAACCATTGCTCTAAAGGAAAAATAGACTAATACTCTCAAGGATGATCTACAAAGATTATCCGGAAGTTCTAACAAAATTTCAGCAATGTTATTTGGTCAGAAATCCTTTGTAAATACAAATGGTTTAGGATTTAAAAGCAAGACTGCATGCATTGTCAACCATATTTTTTCTATTAATCATGGAAAAATAAAGGATGACAGTTGTGATAAAGAGAAGGCATTTCAACAAGACAAAGGATCCTTGATTTGTTCGTTTTGTGGAAATGCAAATCATGTTCAAAGCACGTGTTGGAGACTCAAGAGGAACAACAAGAGAATTTTCAGATTGCAAAAGAACATGCAAAAGATGAATCTGGATAATCAACAAGGGCCTCATCGGACCAGTACTTCCAGAATCATAAGAGGTAGGATTATGTTTATAAAATAAACCTTGGTAAATCACTATGTGATAAACAAGGGGAGTGTTTGGCTCACTCGTCATTGTCTAGTTTCAGAGACGTTCGCATCCTCATCTTTAACTTGAGAAAATGAGGTTTTGCGCCTTTTTGGCTCAAGTATTGTTTTGTTTGTTTTTGTTAAAAAATATTCTCCTAAAAATATAGATAATGGATCATTAAACTACAGAAGACTTGTTCTTCTAGGGTTTAGACGTTCATAAGTCTATTTTTTTAATCATTTGTAGACTTCCTCATTTCCAATAAAAAAAAGAGGGGATACAGTTTCATGGCTCCTGTAACTAGAGGCTCCACAAGCAGGGATGCAATCGAGACAACTAACATGTATCTGTGTAAAGGAATTTCTTCCTCAAGGGTGAAGAAAGTGAAGGTTACAAATAATGGAGAAGGTTCTTCCTCTAACTGTCTCTTACCTGGTTGTCATTTTGATAATAATTTTAGAGGCATGGTAAAATATTTCATCAACAAGAGAAATGATATAAAATCTCAAATTGTTTCCTCTTTGGAAAAGATAACTCACTATGAAGAGATGTTGTCTCTAACTAAGAACACCTTGCGTGATCTAAAAAGAGAACTCACTGAGTTAACTGATATTTCCGAAGATTTAGAGGAATTGAATGATATCATAATCAATGGGTTTTTCAATAATGAGAAGGAATTCTCAGTAGATGCTCTGAGAAAGATCTACATTGCCTAGTAAATCTTCTATTTTCTTGTTTTGTTTAGAAAAATAACTAGAGTTTGGAATAGCCATGATTGTGATTACACATAGCTATGTCCAACGTCTTCATCTTCATGTTTTTAGATTTATTTGTTTAAATTCTAAGAAATTGTTTGAAAGATGAGTTTTGCAGTATTAATATTTATGGTTTTATATATTGTAATTTTTTATGGGATATGTGTGTTTGCGTCCGTGAACTGTGATTATCCCATACCTCGTCAAAAGTAAAGTCTTTCGTAAGTCGATATGCATGTATTGATAAAAGAATGAATGGACTTTTGACAAATACAAAATTTAAGCCTATTATGTCAATTATTGATGGAAGATAGGTTAAAATCTTTTGTTTACAAGGATTATGTCTATTATATGTCGTCATGCAAAGAGCGGTGGAAAAAAGAATGAGTCCTTGATTATTCCACGGTATTAGGTCGATCTCCGATCCACAATTTTTGTGTATATACTGTGTTGTTCCATAAAGTGTCTTATGTTGAGCTATATCGACTGAGTTATTGTTTTAGCTTAGTTGTTGTTCCCTGAGGTACTTTATGTCGAGCAGTTTCAACTAATTTAATCATCTTGTTTGGTTATTTAGTTGTTGCTCTGTAAGTTTTCTTATGTTGAGCACTATTAACTGAGTTGATTATTTCTTATGATTAACTTAGTAATCGCTCCATAGATCTCTTATGTCGAGCATTACAATTAAATTGATTAATTTTTGTGGTTAATTTGGTTGTGTATTCCGATTAGATTAATTATGGGTTCTCTTGTGAATAATCTAATTGAGTATTTTTTAGTCTCCATAAGTTTACTTATGTTGAGCATTTCCGATTAAATTAATCATGGGTTCTCTTGTGGTTAATTTAATTGAGTACTTTTGGATTCAAATTCATATTCGTATGTAATTTGTTATATCCAAAGAAATCCTTCTTTTCTTTCGAAATTAAGGTGGCTCTTGTTGTTCTTTCGGGAATGACATTAAATGGGGGAGAGTTCTTTTGAACTTGTGCTTAATTGCCATATCTTTGTGGAGAGTGCGGATGTGGAATATTATAGGGGTTATCTTGTATCTTTAAACTCCTTGATGAATGCATTTAGCTTCGGCTTTATGATTGCATCTAAAGAACAAGTTGATATATGCTTTCTTTTAATCGTGAAATGTCTCTTTCGGAAATTTCATTAGGATCCCGTTCTTGTACCTTTGCCAATTTTATTGACAAAAACGGGGAGAATTAATATGTAGTTCACACTAAAAATACATATGGTTTTAGGATCATTATGTAAGGGAGAGTGATTTCCATGTGAGATGGAGTATTGACTAAGGGGGAGCGATACATATCACCATAGTATTGTTGTCAAAGTTGTGATACAATTGAACTTTGATACTGTGTAATGATACTATGTCACTGTATAACAATAATCGAGAATTCTGTTTTTTCATTGTTATAGCTACGGATTTTAAACAAAGATGATGCTAAACGTACAACCTTTGGGATCATTGGACTACTTGGAAGTGACGAAGATTTCGAGTAATGTTGAAGATTAGACATGTGGAATAAGAGCTTCAAAAATGTATTTATCTTTTTTGTATTCCATATGTATTAATAGTTTTGTCACTAAAATTGACAAAGGGGGAGATTGTTAGAGCATTGCTCGGTCGAACTCGCGTGCGTTGCTATCTCAAGCATGTTTGTCAATGTTAGTGATCAAAACTATAAGTCTTGATTTCTAGTCTACTATAGCTAGGTCTCGGACTAGCATAGAAAGTGTAGTTGAGCTCAAGAACTCCATGGTGAATCATCATACAAGACGAAGGACTACTCAAGGAATTGGTGGAACTTCATCGACAAAAAGGTATGTGGAGACTTGAACTTATCTATCACTCAAAAGTCTATCTACTCTATCTCCTATCTTGAGACAAAAGTCGTTTTGCTATATAGACTTTGATTATACACATTTGCTATTTCGATCCGAGCTTATCTCGCCTATATATTTCTCGAAATATGTGTTGGCAGCTTTCGTTTTGACCAAGTTCATCTTTACCTAGTGACGAAAGTCATGTTATGTTTCAATCACTTTGAAAATTACCCTGACGAAAAATGGTTTTTGAATAACAACGATATAACGTCCTCTGAGAATGTTTCAATGATTGAAATGAGAGTTTATATTATATAACCATTGATGGATATAAGCATTGTTGTGGAAACACATATATGTATAAGTCCTTATTCCTTGAACCGAAGTTTGCGAACTTTGTTGATCAAGAGAGCCGGAATAGTGGCGTGAGCTAAGTCCGCGAACTCAGTACGCGAACCCAGTCCGCGAACTGGCAGAAGTTCTTAACCCGAGAAAATCTGTTGGAGTTTGTGAACTCCTTACGGGAACTTAAGTCCGCGAACTTGAGTTAGTTATATCTAAAAACGATTGTTTGTGAACTTATTCATATTGACTAAGGAATGTTAATTTCAAACCGCGGATATATAGTTCATCAACCGATTCGAGTGAATCAAATCGTTTTTGCTTCAATCGTGTCTTGTGTAGTACATAAGATTTCCTTGCAATTGAACAACTCTCTAACTAGTTCATTTGAGTCATCTAGACTAGTTATGGTGAAGAAAAAGATGGTTGATATGAAAGTGATCATATGGATAACCATTTGGTTAACTATTGTTGAACCAACAAATTTTCATGTTTGGGTACGGTTACATAAACCCAAAATAGTACATTTCATTTGTGTGTAACAAGAAAAGTTTTTGATCCGAAGGTTGAAAGATATTAGCTTGAATCTAATCAGGTTTTTCATCTAACGGTGAATATTGAATGCTTTGTTACTAAGCTAACATTGATTGCAAACCCTGATTTGAAAGATTGTATAAGGGAGCACTCTAGAAACTGGGAAAATTAATCCCCACACCTTACGTGTGATACTAGTTGTGTAAGCTAGAGTCGATTCTCCTTTAACCTCTGTTTTTCTTTTCTCAAAACGGGTTAACGACTTAAAGACTTCATTGGGATTGTGAAGCCAGACCGATACTACTTGTTGATGGTGGATTTTCAACAAAGGTCAAAACCGTAAAATCATGATACTGGATGTTTCTGACACGACTTCAGGGATCCATGTGATGATTCGTGTTTTACGAAGTATGATGCATATGTCGCTCGAAAGGCCTCTCCGGAGCGTTCAATACCGGGCATTTCATCATAGCCTCTATGTAGAATAACGTAATTGGGCGGTTCTCCATAAGATTGAGAGCTTAACGCCTTCAGGATGCCGGTGGCACTCACTGTTCCCTGACTACATAGAGGAATTCGCCTCTACATAGAAGAACAACTGGTCGGTTCTCCGTAAGATTGAGAGCAATAACGTATTCAGGACGGTGATACTCACTTTTCCTGACTATATAGAGAGACCCGTGTATAGACTCAGGCGGTCCTCCATACATGAAATGTTGAGAGGGCAAGACGTATTCGGGACATTAGCAACACTCGTTGATTTACTGACTATATGCAAGAGATTAAATTCTAGGTCATATTCACCACTGAATTCCTAGAAGATAATCTATCTTATATCATTACTCATATTTCATGATCGAAATGGTAATAGATAAATGTATTACTCTGATTCATGATCGAATCCACGGCTGATCTCATGAAATGGTAATAGATGTTACTCCGATTTCATGGTCGAATCTAGGGCTGATCTCATCAAATGGTAATATCACCACTTATTTTATTACTCCGATTTCATGATCGAATCCACGGCTGATCTCATGAAATGGTAATAGATATTACTCCGATTTCATGGTCGAATCACCACGATCCCATGGAATGGTAATATCACCGCTCATTTCATTACTCTAATTATATGGTCAAATCTGCGATTCCATGAGATGGTGATGAAATTATCATTTTATTATTCCGAATCCATAGTCCAATCCGCTGCTGATTTTATGGATTGATAATAAATAACTACTCATCTTATTACTCAGTTTCTTGAATCATTCTCCACTAAATTTCATAAATCATTAATAAATACCCAACAACCGGGAATCTGGACCATCACTGAGTAAGCCCTATAAAATGGTGCAAGTGTACTCGACAATGATGCACGACTAAGCACCCGGATGCACAAACGAGCATCAAAAAACATGAAAAGATGAGGAATCCTATGCAAAACTGGAGAAAAACAACAAATAATAATAAAATAATAAGGGGCGTCCAGGGGCCGGGCCCGCCGGATGGCCTGCCATGCCGTAGCCGTGGCCGGTCCCATGCCTCTTTTATTATTTTGCCATATTTTGTTATTTTCATGAACTCATGAAAACTCCTTGATTTTAGCAACTTTCCTTGTTTCTGGGAAAAACTCATGAATTTCCCATAACTTCATGGAATCATGAAATAATATTATGAAATAGAGAAAGGTTGCGGGACCGGGCAACCTAGCTGGCCGGCCGGCCATGCCTTAGCCGTGGCCGGTCCCACACCTCACAATCCCTAGCCTTTTATAATTATTACTCCCCAAACTCATGAAACTCCTCCGTTTCAACAAAATTCATGGATCCTCCATATATCCTAGTTTCATGAAAATAATAATATAAAATTAGAAAAAGGTGTGCGGGACCGGGAAACATAGCCGGCCGTCCATGCCCTAACCGTGGCCGGTCCCACACCTTACAATCCCTAATCTTTTATAATTATTATTTTCCTCAATTCATGAAACTCCTGGGTTTGAGCAAAAATCATGATTTTGTCATAACTTCTCAAATTTTGCTCGAATCATGAAAAACCAAAAGCCAACATGGTCACACGAACGACTAGCCTCCCATGACAATTTTATATATATATATATATATATATATATATATATATATATATATATATATATATATATATATATATATATATATATATATTAAAATACACTTATTTTATTTACAAAATATTGATGAATTGAGCATACATGCTCATTCCAAAAAAAATCAAGAATTTCAGTCAAGATGAAACTCTTCTGAAAATTCACAACATTGCTCGAACTCACATCAGGAAATACAGAAACTCTCAGTATGGAGACACGGACACCACGACAACGTGTGCATGCCTTCATGACTGACCAGGGTCATGTCTAGGGCTTGCACAAAGCCGGTCCCACACGTTTTCATAATTCCGACCTAATTTGCTTAATTGCTCGTATTGGGCCCAAGCTTTCTTCAACCAACCTGGGGATTGCTCAAACGGCCAACGACTGGTCACGTGCCCACCAAGAGCTGGTCCCATGCTCTCTTGGTTGGTCCCCACCTTTCATATCTAGGTTTTATCACCTAATGCTGAACCCATCAATATTTCAGTAAATGATGAAACCGACATTTAATCATCATTCTTTCACCAACTCTCGAACTGAGAACCTGGTGCATGCTCATTCGAGCACTGGGCACCAAATAGACGCCCATCATCCCATGTGGTCGGTCCCTCTATCACTCATAACCTATTTTCAGCGATTCATCAACTATGATATGAAATTAGGGTTTCAAATAAATGTTCTACGAATCATTGTTCTGAGCAAGATTCATGAACTAATGAATTTATATTGATTCAACAACCAACATCTGAATTAACCATATAATATTTGGTAATCTACCAATATTTTAATATTTTATTGAGTCATGTCACCAGTAAATATTTCGTCGAATTGAGCATACTTGCTCAATTGCTCAAATATTGATCAGCTATCAATATTTTAGTAATTTTTCAATAATTTGTCGAATTGAGCAGTACTTTCTCAATTGCACGACAAATTATCAACATTTAGTAATTTATCGAATTGAGCAATACTCGCTCAATTGCACGTCAAATCATCAATAATCATTAATTTGTCGAATTGAGCAATACTTGCTCAGTTGCACGTCAAATCCTCAATATTCAATAATTCCTCGAATCTAGCAATACTTGCTCAGTCGCTCAAATATTGGTCAGTAATTCATCACTGAATCTACAATATTGACACCATTTACATGTTCGATCCATGAATCGCTGAGCATTTATCATTTATGCTCGATCCAACATAACCTAGACTCACCGTCTAATCAGTCAACAACTGACTAACTAATACACGTCTGCCACTCAGACTCCACGATTCGTGAGACATCAATCACGTCAAATTGGGGGATAACAACTAGGGTTTTGGTCTGGCGGCGTACAGCGCGTGGGTTCATCCACGATGAGAAATGTGAGTAAGTCGTGTCAACGGTTGAAGGAGTTAGCAAAGTAGTGGGTGAATGATCGACCAAGTCTCCGCACAACCTGGAACTGGTTTCACCGCGATCTCCCACTTACCCACTCTTTCACTCAAGAAACCGTCACACTTACAGGGATCAAGGTGTTCACGACTCTGACAATATAAATAAGTCTATGAATCCATGATTAAAAACAACAGACAACGAACGATCACTAGCTATCAACAATTGTCTAGAATTTCTCGAGTAACTACTCTCAAGAATTCATCAATCCATCAGAACTTATTCGAACTCATCATTTCATCAAAATTGCAGAAACCTTCAACACACCCACAATCCTTGATCATCACTGATCCCACACAATTCTCAGCTTCCCTCCTACAAATCAACCCATCTCCCTCTTTGCGACCGAAATGACTTTGGAACGGCCATTGACTTGGTTTAGGCCGGAGTCATACAAATTGATCTCTCGAATCTAAGCACCCCCTTTGCAGCGTTGCATCTGTGTGAGGATTAACATTTTTCCCGGCTGAGGAGTCTCGATAGCACGCTCGTCTATTCGCTTCCCAAAAAACCAGCGACCCGTTTTTCCCCATCCACACTTCTCCTTCCAATATTCAATACTAAGTCCAGGGAAATTTACCCAAACAAAAACTGAAGTGGATTTCTGTGCTGTAGGGTTAAAATTTGGTTCCCAACTCCTAAGAGTAAGATTTTGTTTTCCAACAATCCAATTCCCAGCCCAGATATAAAGCTTATCCTCTTCATTGTCTAATTTGATTATGAAATATCCTTTACCCAAAGGAATTAACTGAACATAACCCTTTAATTTTCATTTCCTTCTAAGTGTTGATTCTGCAATCTTAAATTTTACAGTCACAAGATCCAATCTACCAATCAAACTAAATTTTCATTCATCAATGTAATCATCAATTATATCATCTGGAATGAACAGAGAAGGAGAAGTTCCATGTGTACCACACTCTGGAAGATCAGAAAAGCTTTTTGAAGATTCACTAAAAGATTTCTCAGAATTTTTTTCTTTCGACCCAGAAACAGAATTCGGATCCGTCATCTTATTCAAGATTAAATATTATATAATAGTAATTTTTTCAACACCAATCATTGAAACTAACTGAAGAAACACCTGAAATCACCTGAGATTTATTGAAATCTTACCAGAATCGATAAAGATTGAGAAATAAATGAACGAGTCGAAGACCGATTTTTGTCGCTCTTTTCGCTGAGTCACGGACACTCTCTCTCTGATTCTGTCTAATTTTAAGAAGAAAAAGAACATCGAACGTGTCCATATACGTTCTCAACATCCAAATAAAAATGCGAAGGCTGTCCTTGACTAGAACGTATCCATATACTTTCTCAATATCAAGGACAATGATAAAGTCGAAGGTTATCTTTGGATCTTCTCAACAGTCAAAGATAAAAACGAAGGTTGTCCTTGGATCGTACGTATCTAAGTACGAGCATCCATGGGAAAAGATGGAGCTTATCTTTGGCTCGAATGTGTTTATATACATTCTCAACAGCCAAAGACAATTAAGAAGACTTCATTTGGCTCGTACGTATCTGAGTACGAGCATCTAGGGGCAAAGACGGATCTTATCTTTGGCGTGAATGTATTTATACACATTCTCAACAACCAAACATAATTACGAAGGTTGTCCTTGGATCGTATGTATTTGAGTACGAGCATCCAGGGGCGAAGATGGAGCTTATTTTTGGCTCGAATGTATTTATATACATTCTCAACAGCCAAATACTATTACGAAGATTGTCCTTGGTTCGTACATACCTAAGTACGAACTCCAAGGGGCAAAGACAAAGGTTATCTTTGGCTAAAACGCATATACGTTCTCAACGGCCAAAGAAATATACGAAGGCTGCCTTTGGCTCGTATGTATCTAAGTATGGGAATCCAGGGGAAAAAATGGAGCTTATCTTTGGCTCGAATGTATTTACAACCAAAGATAATTACGAAGGCTTTCCTTGGATCGTATGTATCTAAGTACGAGCATCCAGGGGCAAAGATAGAGCTTATCTTTGGCTCGAATGTATTTATATACATTCTTAACAGACAAAGACTATTACAAAGACTTTCTTTGGTTTGTACATACCTAAGTACGAACTCCTAGGGGCAAAGACGAAGGTTATCTTTGGCTAAAACATGTCCATATACGTTCTTAACGGCCAAAGAAATATACGAAGGCTTCCTTTGGCTCGTAAGTATCTAAGTACGGGCATCCAGGGGCAAAAATGGAGCTTATATTTGGCTCGAATGTATTCATATACATTCTCAATAGCCAAAGACAATTACGAAGGCTGTCCGTGGATAATACGTATCTAAGTACGTGCATCCAGGGGCAAAGATGGAGCTTATCTTTGGCTCGAGTGTATTTATACACATTCTCAATAGCCAAAGACAATTACGAAGGCTGTCATTGGATCATACGTATCTAAGTACGAGCATCCAGGGGGGAAATGGAGCTTATCTTTGGATTGAATGTATTTATACACATTCTCAATAGCCAAAGACAATTAAGAAGGCCGTCCTTTGATCATACGTATCTAAGTACGAGCATCCAAAGGCAAATATGGAGCTTATCTTTGGCTCGAATGTATTTATACATATTCTCAACAGCCAAAGACAATTACGACGTTGTGTTTGGATCGTACGTATCTAAGTACGAGCATCCAGAGGCAAAAATGGAGCTTATCTTTGGCTCGAGTATATTCATAGACATTCTCAACAACCAAAGACAATTACGAAGACTGTCCTTGGCTCGTACGTATCTAAGTATGAGAAATTAGGGACGAAGATGAAGCGTAAGGAAACAAGTCCAGAATACAACTCGTATGGAAGAACAAAGCTTTGTTCCTTTAAAATTCTTAAGCTTATCGCTTTGCGAAATTCCGTTGGCAAAGGAAGGTCATCGGAAGATATTACCTGCTCAAAGTATATAGCTTTGTATATACCCCATACGGCAGAGTTTATCGTGCAATGGCTCTGTGAATTATTATAGCTACGTAGAAGCAACATCATCAACGAAGGTCGATCCTCGCAACCAGATCCATAGACGAAGGTGGAGGTCACGATAATCCAAAGACATCAGCAATGATTGTATTTTACAACTTATGTCTGAATCCGAAGGTATGCATAGGAGCGAAGCCTGTTAAAGGCAGACATTCCACTGTCAACCATACGTGTGAGCGAAGCCTGTTAAAGGCAGACTCACCATTGCAAAGAATGGTTTATTCAATCCAAAGCTACAAGTCAACAAAACTCGTATGCGTATGTATATGCATACTTAAAGAGGCTACAACTCATACTCAGCTACGAGAAGTCACATGGCAACACATAAGCAGACGCAATCTCTCAACCACCACTAATGCGATGCTCCCAGCCTAAAATGCACGAAGCCTGTATACATTTGTATACCCACAAGTGCACTACTCAAACGCAACGATGAACGAAGTATGTATACATACGTATACCCCAAGCCTCAGCAATACCCCGACTCTCCCATCTGAGGAACCTATGAAGTGCCAAAGACTAATGCAAAGGGAAGTTCGTCGAAGGAAGAAATCATTCAAGGATAAGAAGAAGTAAAAATTCAATCCTAGAGGGTACCCTTCGAATATACATGGTGCCAAAGGAATTTGTATTTTTATGCAGGAACGAAGCCTGCAAGAGCAACTCACTTCAACCATAACGAAGCCTACAAGGGGCATCTCACTACAAACGAAGTATCCTGTGGCACCCAAGACGAACATGTAGCTGACAAAAACGAGGAGGAAATCTTAAATCACGGACGAAGGCTCCATAGATGCAAATACTTTTCCTTTCAAAAGCTGCAAGAACCAGCTTTCAAAAGCAAAAGGAGGCAAACATACACCAATCATGGCGCCTATACACGTTAGTTAAAAACAACAAATACATGCTGAAGGTAATATAATTTTAAGATATGCTATCTTTATAGGATATAATTATATACGTAATAGTGTTTTATCCCTAGAATGAGGTATTATAAGCCTCAACAATCAATATAAAGCTTGGATTTCGAATATAGCTTTTAATGTTTGTGAAATGAAACAAATATGAAAAAACAAAGGGTTAAAACTGACACCCACCGTCAAAATTGACGGAAAAAACGAAGGGTTAGAAATGACACCCACCGTCAGAGTTGACGATGAGGCAGGACACGCATAACTGCGCATATGTCAGTCCCGGATCCTCGGGGCAAACGAATCCCACCAAGAGGAAAATAATAAGCAATATATCCCACAAATAGAGATACCCTATCGAAGTATAGTAGCCTTCGCGCTGAACGAGTAGGGTTACAGGAAAATTATTTCCCAAATAGGGACCCTCGCCACTACGGTACCTTCTGGCCAAAGGATATCTTGGTAGGACGTCGAATGTTCCACCAAGCTTAATCATACCTTAGCACCGAGACATGGCTTGATTGTGCGACAATCTGCGCACAATATGTCATAAATATTGTGCAGCAAAGCAAGCAAAATGCTATAACACACATTACCAAAAGGTAAAAATACGTAGTGGTATATATACGTAACATATTTACGCAGGTACAAAAAAATACGGCGAAAAGCATAACCAAAGATAAAGGTTCCAAAAGGTATACTTTCATTGCAAAGGAGCGAAGCTACAACAACGAAGGTACACCAGGAGACAACTCCATACCAGGAAAGTAAAGAGATATCTTAGAGTCACCTTATCCGAAAGAAAAACTAAAAGGTAAATAATATACGCCTAAGCAATAAGCTCAAACTCAGCTAAAACTTAAATCCATGCTATGTGGGGGTACCATCTAGCCTCATGATATCTTGCTCAGGTGACGGCTGGTCCAAAAGGTAGCAAAAATACCTAAGCAGCGAGCGAAGGCTCCACTTTAAAAAAGAGTGAAAACCACCATCCCAGACTAAGCTGTCATTTACGAAGGCATGGACCTTGTAAACAAATATATACGTACATGCATGCATACTTACATATATATATATATATACATGCACACTTGCATGCATACATGCATACATATATACATACATACACGTATTTGTGTGATAATATTAGCATCTGAATCTTGTACTTCGATACTTTGAGGGTACCTCAGTAAATTACTTCGATACTTCTATACTTCGAAGGTACCTCAGTAAAATACTATACTTCCCTACATCGGCAAACTACTTAAGTACTTCAATGGTACCACAACGAGTTTACTTCGATGGTACCTAAGCGAATTATTTTGATACTTCATGGGTACCTCAACAAGTTACTCCGAAGGTATCTCAGCAAACCAAGTCGATACTTCAATGATATCTCAACGAAATAAACAAAGGAGGATAAGGATTTTTTCTTAAGGATCATTCCTCGAACAACCCTCAAGAAAAGGGGAAAACTGTAGATACCAAAAATCTAATGTGCCACCCGGCACAATACTAAAGGTGGAGCAACTTATTATGTTACAACAACATATACCACGTCTCTCCTTAGGATGCTAAGTTATGAAGTTATATCATCAACGTGTGGCACAATGTTAAAGGTGGGAGTAGAAAAGTACGCTACAACGGAGTACACCAAATCACTAACAAGATTGCTTAGTTGTTAAAAAATAGGTTGTAGTATAGGCACGTGGGTGTGTCTGTCTGTCAGAGGTATCTAAGCAGTCTGCACAGCTTATACTACGAAGGCGCAGTCGTTAATCACTTGGGCACAGAGTACGTGGCATCCTATGACTGGGAAGGTACACGGCCAACGAAAGTATAAATTGTACGGAGGTTTCACAGTTCAAGATGGAACGTGGGGAGATCTAAGGTGGTATTGTTTGATTGGAGATGGTGGGCAGCCAACGAAGGTACTAGATTGACCAAGAACCATCAGATCTTGATGGAACATAAGACATCAAAGATATCCATGATGCATGTGGAGCTATAAATACCCATCATAATCTCAAGAGAAGAGAATAATTGGGTTGGTTAGGAATTAGGTAAAAGGCTCTCTCTCTCTACTCTTACTTCTAGAGTTTCATACTTTCTTCAATGGAGTTTTTCCACTCAAATATAACAAGATCAATAATAAACTTATCATCTTTACTCGTGGACGTAGGTTAAGATTAACCGAACCACGTAATATATTGTGTGTTGATAACTTAGATGCACTTACATTATCTTCTCTCTTAGAGATTTCCTTACTAAGTTATCTCTGTTTTCTGAGATATCTCTTTGATTAGCTTATTTGCTTACTTATCTCTGTTTTACAGAGATACCTTTGTTTTCTTAGCATATTCTCTTGCGAAGTATCTTTACTTACTTAGTATATGATCTTATGAGTAGATTTATTTCGAACATACCTTTTATTTACTCAACAGTATCAGTTCAACTGAGGTATCCATACTACTTAGTATTGGATTCTCTGAGTTGTTCATATTACGTAGACTATGGGAAAATTAGCAGTCACATGATTAATTGGGAAAATATGTCGTGAATACTCCATAACTCCCATTGGCAACACTATTGGAACTTCGAAACCGGTTCGTCCAAGTATTATCAAACGTATGAAGATGAATCACTACAAGAGACAAATATGTGATACTCTTGACGGTTCTTGTGAACCACCTTGGATCTTCTTCAACAAATTCACAAGCGTTTTTTTTAAGGTCAATTCCAAGGTAAAATGTGTGCAAGAATAACTATTTGTGATTGTTACAAAATTTCTCAAAATCAAGGAATAAATGGATAAAGTTCAAGCTTCTTGGATGGATTCCGATGACAATGAAGATGATGCTTAGTTCTTTATTTCATATCATCTTAAATAATGACTAGGAAATTTCTTATGAGAATTTATTCTTATGTTTAAGAAGGAGAGCTATGGTTTGGAATAAAAATTATTGTAATTACACATAGCTATTTCAACGATTTTCACCTTGCAATGTTTTTAGATTTATTTATTTAAATTCTAAAGTTATTTGGAAGATGATTTTTGCAGTATTTAATATTTTTGATTTCATATATTACAATTGCTTATAAGATGTATGCATTTACGTTCGTGAACTGTGCTAATATCTCATAAATGCTCAAAAGTTGAGTTTATTATGTCTTTATGCAAATATTGATAGAAGATAGAATGGAATTTTTGAGAAAATTCCGCAGTATTGATCTTTTCCTGATCCACTTTTAAGTGAAAGTACTGTATGGATCCGTAAGTTTTCTTATGTTGAGTGTTTCCGATTAAATTAATCAATAAGGTCTCTTTGTGGTTAACTTATTCAAGTTTACTGAATACAAATCCATGTGATTTGTTAATGTCCAAAGAAATCTTTCTTTTCTTGTAAAAGTAAGGTCGCTCATGTTGTTCTCTTGGGAATGACATCAAATATGGGAGAGTTCTTAAATGAACTTGTGCTTAATTGCCATATCTTTGTGGGGAGTGAGGATGTGGAACATTGTAGGAGTTATCTTGTATCTTTATAAACTCCTTGATGAGTACACTAAGTTTCGACTATGTGAAATCATCGAAACAAAGTTGATATGTTCTCTTTTAGTCATGAATTATCTTTCTGAAAATTTCATTATGACCCCGTAGTTTTCGTACCTTTGCCAATTTATATTGAGAAAATGTGGAGAATTATTTGGTAGTTTACACTACATCTATATGGTTTACGAATCATTATGTAGGGGGGGGGGGGGTTTCATTGTAAGATGGAAGTATCGACTAAGGGGGACTGATATATATCACCATAGTATTATTTCAAAGTTGTGATACAATTGGACTCTAATTCTCTATAATAATACTATGACATTTATAATAATGATTGAGAACATATGTTTTATTATTGTTATGGATACAGATCTTCAACAACAATGATGCTGAGTTGAAGACGTTCAGAATCGCTGGAGTACCTGGAGTAATGAAGTATTCAAGGAAATTTGAAGAGCCAAGGAAATCAAGCATGATGGATGAGAAGCTACAAAGTTTATTTATTTTGTAATCCATATGTATTGATAATTTTGTCACTAAAATTGGCAAAGGGAGAGATTGTTAGAGCACTGCTCGGTCGAACTCGCAAACGTTGCTATCTCAAGCTTGTTTGTCAAGTTTAGTTGATCAAAATTACATACTTGATTTATAGTCTACTTATATCTATGTCTCGGATTAGGATAGAATGTGTAGTTGAGCTTTAGACTTCACGGCGTTCACCAATTGAAAAAGAAGATTTACTGAAGAGCTTGGAGGAACTTCATCAACAAAAGGTATGTGGAGATTAAAACTTATCTATCACTCGGAAGTCTATTATATTCTATCTTCTAATGATATTAAGTCATATATATATATAGACTTTTACATTATACACCTTTGATATTTCGAGCCGAGTTTATCTCACGTATCTATTTCTCGAAATACTTGTTGGAAGCTTTTTGCTTTAGCTGTGTTCATCGTATTCTTGACAAGTTTAGTTGGAAACAATTTATTTGTTGGAAACTAAATATTAAGTCAAAATATGATCATGTGAAAATTACCTTGAACATCTTATATGATTTGTGTGAGACCGTCATTTGATGTTAGCTTGGGAAGTTTCGTATTGATCATTCGATCACTTGAAAATTACTTGAAGATAATGGTGCATGTAACATTACCATTTTCGTCTTCTAAGGATGTTTCAGTGATTGAAATAAGAGTTTAGAACGATTACCTATGTCTGGATACAACACTGAATGCATGCCCAGTATGTGAATTGTATTGTGATGATTCAGGTCCGAAACTCTTGTTTGCATACCTAGTATGCAAACGGGTTTACCTGATTGGGTCCAGAACAGTTGTTCGCAAATCGGGTTTGCGAACGGCTTGACTAGGCCAAGGTCCGGAGCTGCTGTTCGCGTTCCCAGTTTGCGAACAGAATGGTTAAGTTCTAAAATCTGTAATGTATGATTCTCATACTCAAAAACTAAAGCATTTACGATTTAAGGAATGCAAATTAACTTTGCAAACCGTGGATTAATGTTCATGAATTGATTCTTGTATAAGTACTTTGTATAGTCACGAATCAAAACGATTTCGTTTCAATTTATTCACAAATATTTCTATGAGATAGTGAACAATTGAACAACTCTATTCGAAACAAAATTCATTTGATTATCTATCATGATTGATTGATCATCATATTTTATCTAAAAGTGTTAGATGAATATGGCTAAGTCAAAAGTGTTCATACGGCTAACTTCGGTTAACTGTTATTGAGCCAACCCAATATACACGTTTATGCATGGTTACTCATATCTAAATATAAGTATTTTTCATTTGTGTATAACAAGCTAAGACCATCTAACGGTGGAGATTAATTGCTTAATTTCTAAGCAGACTTAGCTTGAATTTTAAATCAGGAGTTCATCTAACGGTGAATATTGAATGCTTTGTTACTAAGCTATCTTAACTGCGATCGTAAGCAACCCTGATTTGAAAGGCTATACAAGGGAGAATTATAGAAACTGAAAAACCTAATCCTGAAACTTCTGTGTGTCCTAGTTGCAAACTAGAGTCGATTCTCCTTTAACTTAGGTTTTCCAAAACCATTATCAGGTTAACGACTTGAAGACTTATTTGGGATTCGTGAAGTCAAATCCTAGTATTTTCTCTATAGTTGCGTATTCTGATCTTATTTATTCTATCGTATTGAGTTTTATCTTCTCTAAGATTTACTCGAGATTTATCTTCGATAGGTAAAATATAAAAAGTAATCACAACAGTTCTTCGTCTCAGAATCTTGTGATTCCGCAATAACTTCTTCTGTTAATCAGTTAGATTATTGGGAAGTGACTAATATTTCTAGGATGCTCTTCGGGAGTATAAGACCGGATTATTAGTTGGTTCCTGTTCACCTTGATCTTTGTATCAAAAGACGCAACAAACAGAATATATGATAGACATATATGTGGGAGACAGATTTTTTTATAAGTGTTCGACTTTGGGTCGTAACAACTCTTAGTTATGGGTGAGATCATCTAAAGGAATCAAGTACGCAGAATCCGGTGTGGTTCTAGAGGCGTAATGAACGCGACTGTACCTTAATTGGTGTGAGACTTGGTTATGGATCAACTACATTCCAGTTCGAAGTTAACTTGTAGTAGTCTAAAGTCTATAGCGGCTTAATACAGTGTGGTGTTCAAATCTGGACTAGGTCCCGGGGTTTTTATGCATTTGCGGTTTCCTCGTTAACAAAATTTCTGGTGTTTGTGTTATTTCTTTTCCTCATTATACTTATTTATATAATTGAAATATCACAGGTTGTGCGTAGTTCAATCAGTTGATAAATCCAACCTTGATTGTTGGATAGAACTTGATTTACACTTGGTCATTGGTCTTTGGTACCATCCAATTTATTCTCGTATAAATCAGTCCCACGGAATTCTATCTAGTTGATTTACTGATTGTATTGAGAAAGAGATAAAGCTCTTTGATATATTTCTTGATTGAGTCTCACTTTTAAGTTGGTGTTCTCTGGATTATATTGGAGTTTAGTCCATACATATTGTCGAACGAAATATTGGGTGTGGTTGCTATACCCACGTTTTTTCAGTTGCTGTTATTGGACAGTGAAGGAGAATGTGGTCAGCTGATTCTGGATCAGTATTCCAGCGGGGACAGAGGTTGGAATTGGTGAGGTTGATGCGGTGAAGTATAGAGAAGGTCGGTAGACCCTCATTGATAGATTTCCACACAAAAAAAAAAACTGAATTTTCGGTAGGAACGCAAGATCTATAAGAACTTGGTGGTTGGAAGGGGGTTGAGGTGCGAGTGGTTATCTGGTTATAAAAGACATTTGTATCCGATGGCGGTAGTGTGTTTTCCGGACTTTGAATGTGGCCATATGATTTTGTCTGGGGTGTTGATGTTTATGATGTGTTGGACTGCAGCATGAGGGAGGTTATTTAGCTGGTCGTGTCTTCAGTTATGAGAGATAAGGTCAATGATATCAGTGACTAAGGTTTTTAAATTGTGAATCGAAGTTTCATGGTTGATTATTAAATCGTAACATGTATGTCTAAAGTAATATTGAATCAAACAAGGTGGTCTTTTTTTTTTTATCTTTGATGTAAGACTAGCATAAATATAAAATACGTTGAAAGTTAACAACAACAACTGAGCTGGTACAGCGGTAGAGGGTTCACCCAACGACTTGCACCACCCAGGTTCAAGTCTCACAGCCTTTACAATTTTTCAAAACATCAAATTAATTTTCCTAGTATTTTTCAAAACATTTAATTAACTTTTTTAGTTTGACTTGGTCAAACTCGTAGTCAAAATTTTAAATATCTATTGTTAGTTTGACTTGGTCAAAAAAGTCAAACTCGCAATCAAATAGCTGATTTTGGAGAGAACCGATTCACATGAACGATTTAAAGCGAATTCAAAATTTTCGAACCGAATCGTACAGGAACGATTTAAAGCGAATTCAAAATTTTGAACCGAATCGTACGAGTCAATGACTCGTACAATTTAAAAAACCATGATAGTGACTATGTGGATAAGGTCGTAAAGAGAAGAATCAAGATTGTCAAATCGTGGTATCCAGTTAGCTACAATTTGACGAAAAAACAAGTTGTTAGAAGGAGGGTATAAGGGAAGCCAGTTGTTGCCATTGCGGACCGGAGGTGGATGGGATGGGAGTGGTTCCGTAGAGGATCGGTTGATGGTGGAGATATTTCTCATTATAAAGGCTGGAACATATGGATTAAGGTTGATCATGTAGATTCCAAATTCTTTTCATGAATAAGGCTTTATTGTGATTAGTACTTTTCTTTATTCCAAGCCCCCCTCTACGATCGGCTTGGTCAGTTTGTCACATTTTATAGGATGAAGTTTTTTAACAGCTGAATCGTGGCCCCATAAAAATTCCTTGTGGTTCGATCTGTTTGTTTTTGCACATGGATGATGAGAACTTATGTTTGCATAAAACAAATGTAGAAACAAGACGAGTTTTAATAAGTACTAACCTCCATGCTGGAATAAGACATTTTGCCATCTATCCTTTTACTTTACTTTCCAGTCTTTGGAGCAAAGGTGCAAATATATAGTCAGATGATTTCCTTTTATCTTTAATTTTAGCCAAATTTGCCCATTCTTGGTCAATATTTTTTTCAAAAGCTTCGAAAGTTATTATCATCGAGGTTTTCATTATTTTTTCTCTTTCTTCTTCCTTTTCTCCTCCCTTCTCAAAAAAAAACCTAAGAGTTGTTTCATCTTTCTTGCTCAGATTTGGTCTTTTTAGGAACGCGCAATTGGGGGATATGGAAACTAATTGGGGGATATAGCTACATGACAAAATAAGGATCCAAATATCAAATTTGGGTCACCCCTTATGTAATTATTTTTTTAATTCCTAATCTAGCCCTCACTAATCAGGTTTAGTGGTTAATAATAATTAGTAAAATCTTAAGTATTTGGGGGATAGATTAGTGTGTATTTTTATTTGAATTTGTGTGAGGGAGGTGAGAGTAGAAGGAGGGAAAAATATTTTTGGGTGGAATTTTTTTTGTGAAATGGAAGATGATTGTGAGGAGAGAATTGCAGCTGCTGAATCTTTAGCTCAACTACAACAACAATCATATCTTCAATCTTCGGTTAATGATAATAACTCACAATTGGAATTATATGATGAACCAACACCCTTGAATAATGATTTTCGTGAGCATGAAATGTTTTTTGAAGAACCAACCCAAGAAAGTAAACATGTTAAACATACAAGCAACCCCAACACACAGGTAATGCTTCAAAGAGGTCGAAAATTTGATTATTGTTTTTTTGAAACCACCATTTTTTCTCTGAAAAAGCTTGGTGTCGGCATACCCGTAATATGAATACCACGTCTGCACCACCAGAATCGTCACGGTATTCATACTATTTCCATGCCGGCAATAGATTTCCCCCATTCTGAAACAATTTCCGGCGTGATCTTCAACCAAAAAAACCATGCCGGCACGCAGTTAACTTTTTACCTACCACCGAATATTCCATGAAATATCCAAATCGGCATGGTTCCCTCCTAACTTTCCATGCCGGTACCACCGATAAAACATCCAGGAGTTAGAGAGTTTTGAACTTAAATACCGGAATCTTATATAAATTATCGAGCACGCCGGAACCTAGTACCGGCGTGGTAAAAAAACTACGAACCAAGCCGGCACGAGATACCGGCTTGGAATCTTTCATATCTAGCATGCCGGTAACACTAGAAAAACATCCAAAAGTTAGTCACTTTGGTACCGGTGTTGTTTTAAAAGTATCAGGCATGTCGGCTTCGGTTTCCGGCGTCGGACCTTGTGTAAAGAGAATGCCGGTATTACCAATTCCGGCATCGATGTTCAAGAAAATATAATGCATGTACTGCTTAAAATTAGGTGTTATTTTTCAAGTGAATTTCTGGAAAGCCGGAATATTTTTCGAGAATGCCGGCACTTATTTCGGCTTAGGTAGTTTTGGCCGAACTGCCGTTGAGCATGCCAGAAATAGTACCCGACATAGTACTTTAAATTTTTTTTGAACTAATTCAATTTTCTTTTCATTCATTCCATAGATTGTGACATACATTGATCCAACAAATTCCAAACCGCTTGGTCCGGATACGTCCGAATACTATAAAATGCCTCTGGTATGTTACCAAACAATACTTTTCACCTAGTTTTTAGAACTTTATGTGGGGATTGCTTGTAATGAACCTTATAATATTCCATTGTTGTCCTTATGTAGGGAATAAAATCTCCACAGGAAGCGATTGATTGGGCAAAAGAGACGGCTCTTAAGAACATGGGTGTGTTGGTGAGGAATACTCAACGTTCAGATATTCGTTTTGAGATGGTTTGCGAGAGAAGTGGGAAATACAAGGAGAAGAATAGCCATAAGAGAAAGGGTTATGTATATCCAAAGAAGACTAATAGGGTATACAAGACTCATATGAGGAAGGATAATTGCCCCTTCAAGCTTGTATTCTATTTAAGAGACAAAGAAAAGGAATGGGATTGTGCGGTGTGGTTTTGCCGTCATAACCACCGGGATCCGAAAGATTTTGTTGGTCACTCCCTAGTTGCTAAGCTAAAACCTCATGAATGCGAGGATGTAAAGATAATGACCAAAGCATGTATCAAACCAAGAGTGATTCTCATAGGCTTCAAGGAAAAGGGTGATCAGAACGTTTCTTCTCTAAGTGCAATCTATAGCGCACAAGCAACCATTAGAAGGGTGGAATGGGAAGGGAGGACCGTTATGCAAGAATTTGAGAAAATAGTTTGGGATCACAACTACATGCATATCATTAAAAGAGGACCGGACAACAAAACCTTTCAAATATTCATTGCGCATCCTTTGCTTTCACAATTGGCTCATACATGTGGTTGTGTTCTTATGATGGATTGCACCTACAAGACAAACAAATACAACATGTCGTTGTTCAACATCGAGGGGCAAACATCGGACAAGGTGTCATTTACATTGGCTTGGTGTTTAATGGAAAACGAGAGGGATTACAATTATCATTGGGCATTACGGAAATTGAAATTATTGTTCCCGGAAAATCAATTTCCGAGGGTCATCATAACCGATCAAGATGACACACTAATGAGTGTTATATCCGACGCATTTTCGGATGCACAAAATTTCCTATGTACGTATCATATACGTCAAAATATGACAAAACATTGTCATGCTTTGTTTGAACCCTCTAAGGCGGATATTAAGAAGATAATGGTTGCTTAACTAGAGGAAGATGTTCGCAAGAAGAAACTATCACCTGAAGAAGAAGAAGAAGATGAAAGAGGAAAGATTAAAGAGCGAGTGGACAAAGAATACGATGAAAATCATAAAAAGTGGTTGGAATTTCTAAAGGATTGGGAGAAAGTTTATTGGTCTCTTACCGAGGATATATATGAAAATAGATTGAACATGTTTATTGCAAAATATGACGAAGTGTATCCAAGTGCCGTCTCATATTGTCGGGATAAATTGTTGGATAAGTTCAAGAAAAAATTTGTGCGTGCATGGACAAATCGGTATAGATACCACGGGAATGAAGCAACTAGTATAGCGGAGTCCGCTCATGGGAGATTTAAAGATATCATCCAGTCCGGTCAAGGAAACGTGGTTACGGTCACCGAGGCATTTGAATAGTACTTTAAGGCTGATATCGATAGGATCAAGAAGGCTTTTGAGAAAAGCTCAATGGAAAGGATGACATCACATTTTCAATATGGTAAATTTCTCCAAGGAATAGAATTCAACATCTCGCACTGGGAAATAAAACATATGATTAAACAAATGGAAAAAGAGATAAACTACGGCAAACCTGGTGATGTGTGTATTTGTCCCGACATATCTTCGTTGGGGCTTCTGTGTCGTCATATTCTTGTGAAGTATGAAGAAGTGATACATATTGAGGTTATAGATCCGTTTTGGAAGTAACTATCTTTCGACCCTCCCCCTACGGAAGCTCCCGGACAATCACCATGGGATACAAATGAAGCAAAGGAATTCTATGAAGCTTACTCACGTGGAAACTCGGCTATCCGACAAGTATTGTTGAGCCAACTAAGGCTAATTACACGCCCATGGATAGCACAAAGTGAAGAGCCAACAAAGGGAGATCCGCCCGGTAGACCACAAACTAAAATTACAAGGAGAAAACAAAGGAGGGAATTGAAATCAATGAGTCAACGTGAATGTGAAGACGAGGCGAGTAAGAAACGAGACCCAACCAGATGTGAGCTTTCGGAAGCAAGGCTCGCGGAAGCGCCGGTTCCAAAGAAAAGGGGTAGGCCGAGGAAGGAACCGCCATCAAGTCAATGTAGCGGGGGTTACAAAGAAAAGGGGTAGGCCTAGGAAGGTACCAACAATGATTAAACAAGGAGAGTATTCCTAAGTCACACCCATAGTTGAAGGGGCGGCTTTGCATATCAAAAATGAAAGGCCGAATAAGGAACCTACATCAAGTCAAGTACATCAAGCTGAAAATCCCGCAGTCACGCCAAAGATAAGTGATAGCAAAGGTAAGCGACCAATGCCTAGTCATCAACAACACGATGGTAAAGTAGTCTCTTTTAAAAAGCGAAGGTGTAGGCCAAGGAAGTACGGTCTCCCAACATATACCGAAGACATTGGAAGTGTAGAGATTGCAGAGGATGGATTGGATATAATTTAGCTGAAAATTGGTAATATGAAGATGTTTAAGGATTCCAAAACAGGTACGACTTATAGACATTACCATAACAAAATAGAGGGTTATGTAGACCAACTTCCCGAGTATATTGTATATACGGATGATGTCGATGGAGATAGAAATTGTGGCTATCATGTCGTGACCGAACAATTAGGAATCTTTGGGACGGTGGTTAGTAAAGGGATGACACCATGCCGATACGCTAGAAAGAGGATGGCCGAAAAACTTATGAAAAAGAAGAGCTGCTATGAACAATTGGTAGATGATGACGAAGGGTTTGGTAGTTTGCATGCTCGGGTGTTAGGGCCATATCACGAGATAAAGTTCCTTCCTACTGAATATTGGATGAGAATGCCGGTTTGTGGTAATCTTATGGAGGATACATTTAACTGTGTTGTTCATTATTTTTCACCCACCGAACAAACAACTTATATGCCAAAGTGGCAAAAGTGCGAAGGATCTCTTAAGAAGAGAATAGTTGTCTTGGCGTTCGTGAACGGGAATCATTTCATTATTCTGAAGCTCAAGGAAAATTGTCCATTACCACCGGTTTGTCCGTTGACTAAAAACAAGGGTATAATCCCCAATCACTCGGAGGAATGGATGAAATTGTATGAGGAGAACCACCAATTGTGGGATGCGTTGAATCTATCAATTAACCCGGAGATGGGAGAAATTCCTATTCATAAATTAGAAAGTGATGAAGAGTAATTTGGAAATGTGGGGTTCACTGCTACGCAACCTTTTGTTTTTCTGGAAGTTTGAATTGTAATCATTAAACCATATGCTATGGACATGCCAGCATGATTTAGTTCAAACTTTACAATGCCGGGAATTGATCCCGGCTTAGAAAGTCTTTCTTCTTTTATGCCGGAAAAGCACCATAAGTACACAAAGATTTCAGGTTTAGTGCCGGCGTTGAAATTAACTTCCTAGTAATGCCGGAATTCTACACAGATCACGTATGTGTGAGGAAAAGAAAGAGTACCGGCATTGTCGAGATAAACATATCCATGCCGAAATTCTAAATTCCTTTGGTCCGCAAAAGAAATCAGTATACCGGCATTGTTCTTACAATTTCGACCATGTCGGTTCTAAAAAAAATAATCAAAATTGACATAGATTTACCAATATAATATGTTCTAAGGCAAAAACAAATAAAATCAACATCTCCAAAGTTTAGCAAGACACACAAAATAACATAAGCAAAGACTAGATTTTTTAACAAATCATACGTAAAGTTAAGATGTTCCAAACCGAAAACAAATGAAACAAAGATGTTCAAAGTTTAGCAAGACGCACAAAAAACATAAACCGATAATAGATTGTTCGAAGACATAACTAATACGATAAAAATAAACATTAACAAACATCTTAGATCACTCGGTTCTTGGCTTCTTCTGAACCCTCTTATTCGTTTCCTTCCACAAGTCCTTTGCACTTGGATCTTCAATTTTGTCTATTTTTTCCTCGACTGTGTTCATTTCTGCGGGGGTCAGCACCTCTCCTTCCTTGTTCTTGCAGTTAAACCAGTTTCCCAATTTTCTTAGCCGCGAACGTTGTTGTCATATTATTCCATTAGTATGTTAACTTTTATAAGTTTATAGATACACATTCTAATAACAGGAAGTGAACAAGAATTACGTACCACCAACGTGAGGGTCTTTTGAAGTACGGGTACAGTAAGTTTTTCAGCAGTTGTGGATGGAGGTTCTGCTTGTGCAGGCACTGTTTCGGTGGCCGGGCTTACAACATAAGGATGGGAGTACCTCAAATGACCTCTGAGGAAGCTTGGTTCCAACTCGTAACCGTTTTCCGCCAATTCCCAACCAACCCTATCCAGCACTAGTTGTTGTTCTTCCCTTTCATTCCAATGTACAAGTAGAGGAGTTGGTTTGTAAACTACCAGCGTATGTTGTTTATCTGATAGACATTGAGGAAAGTCATGAGAGAATTTGGCATCAGATTTACCCGTAAGTTTTTTCTGTTTGTACCCAAGTTGGCGCATCACACGGTGAGGGTTATGCATAACAAATCCTTTTGGATGAAACAATGGTCCGTTGTAAAATGCTACATTGTCATTCCTTGTAAAGTGAACTCCTCTTTCGTTCTTATATGGGTCAAACACTACTTCTTCGACATCGATAGAGTCCAAAGCCTCTCTCATGGCGAGTAACCGAGTTTTATATTGGGCTTCGGTCTATTGTCGAAAAAGTATTTCTTATCTATAGGAATGTGTGGTGCCAAACCATACGTTGACGACTCCAAATATTTGTAGTCCTTGAACAATGTTGGGAAGTGTTCATAAGCCCACACCTACGCAAATGAAAGATCGTTCCAATGAAATGTATAATAAAAGAACTAATTGGAAAACAAAATAACTAGTTCACATTACCTGTAATACAGTGAAATTCCCATTAAATTGACAAGCAGTCGCCTTAGAAGATCTACGCATCTCCGCCAATAAATGTGCCAAGAAAGCAGTGCCCCATGAATACTCATGAACCTACTCCAAGGGATCCAAGTATTGTAAGTTGTTCATATGCACCCTGTTACCATTAGCGTCAGGGAATATTGCGATGCCCAAGAGGAACAACTGATAAGCAGCGATAGTTTGCTGAATTTCTTCGGCATTCAATTCCTTGCCCATCGTATTCCCAAACAACTCTCTGAACTTGACGAATTTAATAGTCTTTGTCATGGTTTTCTTTGACACGTACATATTTTCTTTTGTCGTTGCCTCGTCCCGACCAAACAACTTTTTAGTCAGCTCATAGATCTTGGACTATTCTAGGGTCTTACCGTTATCTTCTTTCTTAACGGCTTTTCCAAGGATCTCTAGACCTAATATTCTTTGGACATCTTCAAGTATAATGGTCATCTCGCCAAAAGGAAAATGCATGGTATCAGTTGAAGCAAAAAAACTCTCTAAGAAGCAATTTGTCGTCACTTGATCAGTGTCCACATAATTTTCTACTGCGGGATACAACCCAGATGCTATTACTGCCGCTTGAACATCCCCACACTCCCCTTCCAAATCCTATGTATCCATTTGTTGATGGCGGCAAACACGGAAGGCTTTCTTGTGGTCCTATAAAAACACACCAAACAAACATCAATTCACCTGATGTCATATATAAACAATATAATAACAAGATGCAAACGTCTTACATAAGTTGAATAGATCTAACGAGCCCAAGAGTCCTTGTAGTCAAATAAGAGTTTCGGATCTCTCGGCTGACCCTAGTATTTGCCATCATTGCGTTCTGGAATCATGTCATATGTTTTTGGGAGGTGCTTTGGTGGGTTCTTTTCCTTTTTCTCACCGGCTTCAACTTCAGGTTGTCCTAACCCATGTGAGGATGAGCCACCTGCTGGATCAGGAGGTACAAATTTCTCCCACTCAGAATCATCATCGCTGCTTGTGTCTCCCCCCAGGGGAATCTCCCGAATCATGACCTTACCACGTTCCGTATCATCTCGACTACGTAGAGGCCGAGAAGACTTAGGTTTTCCTTCATCAACAACTTTTCCCTTTCCTTTCTTCTTTTTGGCAGCTATGGACCTACGTACAAAATGAGATTTAACAAAATAAGAAAATCAGAACCGGCATGGCCGGTGAACATAACGATACTACCGGCATAACTTCCAGCATTGTAATATAAAAATAAGATATGCCGGTTTTTCAGTACCGGCATTGTATGTAAATATAATAACATGCCGGTAATATGGGAATTGTCTACAGAGATTTAACAAAATAAGGTGATCAAAACCGGCATGGATATTGAACATTACAATACTGCCGGCATAGGTGCCGACGTTGAAATTTATAGGGGTTCTATGCCGGTATTCTAATAAATTTCATGCAACAAAAGGGGGATACATGACATATAAACTGGCATTCTATTCAAATTTAATGGTAGGCCGAAACTAAATTGGAATTTCAATTCACTAAATTCAGTTTCAAATTCACTAATTCAAATTTTCTTTTACCTAGTAGAAACAATACAACATGCAATTTTCAATTTGTGTTTTTTATATTATGAAATAAACCCTAAAAATGCTTCAATAAACATAGACATCATTTACCTCATCATCTCTGTTATTTCCTCCTCATCATCTTGTTCAATAGATGCTTCTAATTTCGATTTACCACCAGGATTAGGTATGGGTTTTTCAGGAGGATTGCGAGGACCCATTCTTCTTTGGGTTTGAAGAATTGAATGAATTTGGTTCAGAGGATGAAACCAAATAATGGAGTTTAGTTGTTTTGGAAGTTCTTTTGGAATTATCGAAGTGAAAGCAAAGAAATAGAAAGACGGGACTGTTTCCATTATATAACCGTCAATTTTATGTAATAATGGAGTTTGTAACCGTCACATAAATGTAATGAGGGAGTTTGTAACGGTTACAATGGGGGATAATTGGTGGGACAGTTACAATGGAGAAGAATAAGGAGTTAGAATGAGTTGTCGAACTTTCATAAGTGGAATTAAGGGGTTTGTAACTGCCACATAAATTGAGTTTGTAACAGTCATAATTCCGGCATTTATATATGGTATAATTCCATGCCGGCATTCTGACAATAAGTTTAAATTGGGTGTACGATACCGGTATAGTATTTGGTTCTTTTTGAATGCCGGCACTGGAAAAAACTTAAGGAAAAAAACAACATTAACCACATAATCTTAAGGAAACAAATAACATTAACCCAAACAGGCCCTCATACTAATCTTAAGGAAATAAAACTAGAAACATTAACCGCATAAACAACATTACACATGAAATGAAATCTTAAGCTAATTGCAACTAACATCATTTCTTGGGACGAGATTCAAGAAACAAGGCAGCTTCGAAATGCCTAAAAGGCTCTTTTCTCCACTTGAAATATGCGTCCTGAGCTTGATACCTATTCCCTCTGAATTTTGCGAGAAACTCGTTGTATTTGCGACATAATTTTATGAGGGCAATCGTGCGATTCGCTACAAACACATCCCCGTAATCCATTTTGCGTTTCTTGCACTGACCGTCCACAAACTTCGGCATATAAGGACCATCCTCAACAAGACCCCAAAAAAGGTTTTAATGGCGGTGATCTTCCAGGAGATCCGATACTATGTAATAATTTTTAATCCATTGGGTTTCTTCCTCAACATCCGCTTCTATCTTCGCTTATTTTACACGTTCGTATATCTCTTTAGTTTCTTTGCGATATTTTGCTTCTATTGCTGCCTCTTCTTCTACTCTTTTCCTTCTAAGTATCTCTTCTTCCATTGCGTCAAGTGACTTGGTGGTTTGCTCCTTCCTTCTAAGTTTTTCTAGTATCATGGGAATTGAGTTAGTGGTGGTTGATGATTGATTCCCTATCGGAGTGGATAATTTTTTTTCATATAAAAATTCTCTGAAATCGGTAGTTGGTGATTGATTTGCCATCAGAGAAATGTGTTGGAGCTCACCTTTTTTTTTTGAGGTATCAACTGCAATAGGTGTATCCACTTTAAATAGATGAGGACACAACGGCTCTTCTCCACTCTATCATTCCGGCATTGTCAGTAACTTAGATCCCACATCGGAAATGGTCTTTACTGGTTTATGGTTTAAAAAAAAATAGTCGTTATGCATTCAATGTTTAATTCCGGTAGTAAACGTAAGATGTTATACCATGCTGGTAGGATGTACCGGCACTGTAATTTATATAACTTCAAAGCCGGAACTTGGTTTATTGCAGACAGAATTTTGACACTAAATTACGGCATAAAATAATATATAGTTTCTATGCCGGAGGTATAACAGTATTGAACTATGTTAACAATGTAAGACGGAACTAAAATTTATTTCAAATGTAATCCTTGTCGCAGGAAGAACGAATGCACTTAGCACGTGCATCAAGCCTTTAAACCACAAAACCTTACCAAAAACTACCCTAAAAACCTAACCAAATACCACTAAACCTATCAATCTTCTTAGGAAGAATCCGTCTCCGATTCACCCAGCTGGTGGTACTCCGTGACTTTGCTTATAATGTGGTTCACGTTGGCATCAAACATGAATGCTTCCCCCTTTTCCTGTAAGTAACGCGTTTTCACGGCTTCATGCTACAAAAACAACACAAAAACTTAGTTTGTTATATAAAATTTGAAAAAGAGTGGATTGTGTCGAATTAATCATAAAGATACTTACAAGTTGTGAGGGGACAATATATTGCGGGTAGCGTGCTCGATCCGGTGTTTCATTTTTAGATACTCAACCACCGCATTTAAGATGATGTCGTGTCGTTGCTCGATTTGTTGAGCAGTTCTTCCTTTCGGGTTACCGTAATCGTGAATAAATTTGTTAAGAATATTCAACCACATGGAATCCCGCGTGCTGTTATCTATAGTTGAAGGACGAGTTCCGGCGTACCATGCTTGGGTGATTGCTAAATCTTCCTCGGAGTCGAACGATGCCATTTGTTGTATGTGGTATTAGCTACTATATATACTAAGCTATTTATAGATGATTATTCTAGGGTTTAGGGTTTCTAAGTTAAGAGGCTCAAGGAGATATATAAGAACACACGAGTTTTGGCCTTTTGGGTCCAGGTATTATCTTTCCTTATATAGAGAAAAACCTCAACTACTATTTTTTTTGAAATCACCCAAACTCCGGCATAGAAGTAAATATGACATAGGATGCCGGCACCAAGTACCGGTATAGTTTACCATTGAATGTTCATGCCGGTACAAGTGAATTTCTTCACAGAGAAGTATGCAACCTTTACCAGCATTAAATATGTAATTCGACTATGCCGGTATTTGTGAATTTCAAAAAAAAAGGCTAGTTTTTTGAAAAATAAGACCGTTGGAGATTCATTTCTATATAGTACCCCCCCCCCCACCCCCCCCCACCCCCCCACCCCCATTCCTTTGGAAAAATCAACACAAAGCACCCACCAAATAACAAAAATCCTTCTCTCAAGAAACCAAGCACCAAAAAATAGATCAATCAAGCACGGTTAAATTTCACAAGCGATGGGAGATTCATCATCAAGCTCTATTTGCAAAATAAGTAGATTGAACATTACTAACAATATATGGACAATTAAAATCTTCACTACAGTGGCGCATAACTAATATAATTTTCTCTTACAGAATCATCATTGCAGGTGTCAAATTTGCAAGTCACCTTCTCATCTAGCCATGGATTGTCCTTTTATTTATTCAAAGTGTAGAAGCTGTGATGGGACACGCCGGTTTTGGATTGCAAAACTGATGATGCTGAAAATGGAAGAATGTTTCCAAGGTGTTTGAATTACCCAAAGTGCGATGAGTTTCAATGGTTTGACAAAGCTGTTGCACTAGCAGAATCAAGAGAAAACCACAAGGGCCAATGCAAGCCTATTCATGGGTGTGATGGGTGTTATATGAAGGGAAAGGAATATGTTGAAAGAGAATATGAACCAATAAAGATTGTCCTTGACACTCCCATTCCAGACGATGTCTTCGAAGATATTTGCGAAAGGCTCAAAGGATCCGCAATTTTTGAAAAGGGATGGAAATAGATTATGAGATCTTCTTTAACCAAAGTTACTCCATTACCATGTTTTATTATGTTTTAATTTAAAGTTTGAAATCTAATGTAATAGATTATCTAGGAATGAAATAAATGGAGAATTCGTAACCTATTTATAAACAATACTGGCACTGTATATTTAACAAAATCCAATGCCGGAATTATGCAAAACTATGCAATACTAAGAAAATCAGAATTCCGGCGTAGATTCAATAATTTTTTTAATGCCGGAACTACCCATAATCTACACAAAAACTTGGCCATTTTCATCTATTGTGCCCGGCATGGTTTTGGATTAAATTCTTCCGTGCCGGTACAAATTAATTGCTTCTCGTGTAAAGAAAACTTACAGAGATAACATTTTACTAGAAATCTAAACATGTTCAACATAAACCAAATAACTAAATCATGCTTAAATGTTCTTCATTAAAGTATCATAAACAAAAGTAAACCAAACAAATAAAGAGTTCAACCACAAACACAACTATAAAGTTCAACAAAGTTAGAAATTGTTCAAAACATAATGACCACCATCCAAATAACGAAACACAACTATATAGTCATCACTTGGTCTTTTGCTTCTTGGAAACGGGCACCTTCCTTGTTTCCCCAAACAAAGTTCTTTCACTTGGGTCTTCAATTTTATCAAGATTTTCCACGACTTGCTTCATTTCTTCGAAGGATAACACCTCTCCTTCCTCGTACTTGCAACCTAACATCTTCTTCAACTTGCCAAGCCGACGCCGCTAGTTTCATACATACAACACAAAATTAGTATATATATGCTAATATAAAATTATGTGTATATTAAACGAGTAAGCGATTAACAATACTTACTAGCAAACCATTATTGAGTTGGGTCATCGTAGGTGGTGCCTCTATAGGAGTTGTAACGGGAGGTTTTTTCTGGGGTGGAACTTCGACGTCTTCCGGGCGCACGACAAAAGGATGTGACCATTCCAAGTAATCATCAATGTAGGTTGGGTCGGCTTCATCACCGTTGATCGCAAGCTCCCAATTAGTAGCATCTACCAAACTACGTGGTTCTCTATCCCTCCAATGTGTTGGTTCAGGAGTCGGATCATACTCTACCCTCAACTTTGTGAAACTTGTCATGCACTGAGAAAAATCAAGATTGTCCCTTTCATGAGAGGCTGTCATGCATCTAGGTAATTGTTGTATCCAAGTTGTCGCATCACACGTCGAGGATAAGCCATAATGTATCCCTTTGGGTGGAACAAAGGCCCGTTGTAAAATGCAACGTTATGAGACCTCAAATATTGGCGGTTTTCTCTAGCCTCCTTGTAAGGGTCGAACACAACATCTTTGGTAGTCATTGCGTCCAGAGCCAATCTCATATATGTCAGTCGATGATCGTTATCGGGCTTCGCATGGCTGTTGAACTGGTATCTCTTGGCTCTAGGCTCCTCGGGGTCATCAACGGGAATAATCTTCAAGAAGGGGTTTTCCTTGAACAATGTTGGGAAATGTTCATAAGCCCACATCTATACCAATGTGAAATGATACATATAAAAATTAGTAAATTTTGTGAAAAGGGTACATGTGAACAATATAATTAAGAACATAAGTTTAAAAACAAAACTACCTGGAGTAGAGTGAAATTCCCGACAAATTGGTTTATAACCGCCAAAGAGGCCCTTCTCATCTCCGTCATTAAATGTGTCATTACCACGGTGCCCCAAGAATAGCTAAAGACATCTTCCAACGGATCCAAGTATTGAAGGTAGTTTGCACCGACCCTGTTGCCACTAGTGTCAGGGAATACCCTAGTGCCCAAGATGAATAACAGGTAAGCAGCAGATGTATAACGAATCTGTGCGAGGTCCCATTCATCCTTCAAACTTCTTTCCTTTGAGTTTTGAAACTTCTCCTTAAACATGGTCAGCTTGATGGTCTTTGTCATACTAATCTTAGATACATAGAAGCTTTCCACTGAAGTTTTGTAGTCCCAACCAAGCAACTTTTTAGTAAGCTCGTGCAACTTCATCCATTCTAGATCAAAAGAATGATTATCTCCTTCTGCAATTGATTTGCCGATAACACTCAAGCCTAGGATGTTCTGAGCATCATCAGGGATCAAGGTCATCTCACCAAACGGGAAGTGCATGGTATCTGATTCACCATGATACCTTTCGACGAAGCAATTGAATGTCACAATATCTGGCTTCACATAATTTTCAACCAAAGGATATAGACCAGAATCCTTAACTATTGCTTGAACATATTCATGCTCCTTAGACAAATCCCAATGAGCCGCGGCCTGGTTTCGGCAAACACGCACAGCCTTCGTATGATCCTACAATTACGAGATAATATGATTAAGAGATTATGCATAAATACAAACACAATACATATGCACGAGATAGAAATTCTTACAGGTTTGATATATAGTACGAGCACACAAATGCTTGTAGACAAATAGATACCCCGGATCATAAGAAGATGCGCCCCAAATTCTACCACAATCAAGGTCGGGTATCATGTCATCAACATGAGGAAGGTGCGAACCTTTAACTTTTCCTTTGCCTTTGCCTTTACCCTTGCCTTGTGTGGGTTGTTGACTTGTACCACCTTGTTCCACTACTCCTTGGCTTTGGATTGCTAATTGAGTTGGATCGATCTTATTATCTTCCTCCTCACTTTCCTCTTCATCTTGCTCATCTTGCTCATCTTCCTCCTCAACAGCTCCGGTTTTACTACAATGACGACCACTCTCCAAAATTTCCCCTCTTGTGTTAGCACCCAAACACTTTTTGTTATTCTCCCGAGGAGGCAGAGACTGAGGAGTATCACGACCATCCTTCCTTCTTTTCTTAGTGACAACATCTCTAGCTTTTCCTTTGTTAGACTCCTTTTCTTCAGCTTCCTTTGCTTTAGATCTATTTCAAAAGAAGCACGAAATAAATATAAGACAACTAACTTTCATTTCTACCGTCATACTGAAAAAAAGTATTGAACATGCCGGGAGCTAAAACCGGCATAGCAATTTCAAAGAATTACATACCGGGAGTCACTATCGGCATTGACAAATAAATTTGTAGGATGCCGTTACACAATAGGAAATTCCTGGATAATAAAACACCAGTACCGGTAGTTACGTAAAATAAAAACAAATGTCGGAACATAGTACCGACATTGAAAGAAAATTGTTGAGGATGCCGGTAGTAGTTCTAAAGTTTCTGGATACAAAAACTCTAGTACCGGCATGGAATCTAACCTAAAATGTAAGCCGGTACAAATAACAGAATCCTAGGGTTTTCTGTTTATTAGAAGCTTACTACCGGCGTACTCGTAAAAGTTCAAATCAATGCCGGTACTAGGTTCAGAAGTGGTGTTCATCCCAAATTCAATGCTAAAACTAAGTTCTGGTGCGGTCTTCAACCTAGATTGGATGCCAGAGCTAACTACCGGTGTGGTCTTCATCCTAGATTGAATGCCGGTACTTGTTTCCGGTGTGGTATTCATACTAAATTGAATGTCGGAATTACTGAAACTCAACTGTTTCAGTTAGGGTTTCGCGATTTTGACCTAAACCCATAGCTACAGATCCATTGAAACACTAATTAAACAGTTTTAAATAACTTACCTTCTCACAGAAGCCATATTTCTGAGTATTTAATCGTCCAATAACTCTTGTTCTTCGTGTTCTTTCTCTTGAGCAATCAAAGCAAGCCTTTTCTCTAATTTCTGTTGAGCAATCGATTTCGATTTCGATTGGGCATCTGATTTCTTTCGTGGAGGCATTCTTATGGGTTGGTTTTAATCGACGAAGAAATTTTTGATTAAACGATTAATCGTAGAGTATGAAGAACGATGAAGAAGAGGAGAGGAAGATGAAAGATTATTTTTTTTCAAAACCTAACCCTAGAGTGTGCCGGAACTGATAGTTAGAATGGGGGATATTTGATTTGGTTTTTGATTTTAAGTTTTAGTACAAAGGGTATAATAGTCTTTTCATAATATTTTTTAATTAATCTAAGGGTGTTTTAGTATTTTTGCCTCAAAAAACACCCCTTAGCAGACACCTTTGGTTGGAGGAAGTAATTCATATCCCCCAATTAGTTTCCATATCCCCCAATTGCGCGTTCCTTTTTAGACCAGATCTAAGCAAAGATTTCTTTTTCTTTTCTAGTTTTAAGTAATAGTTATCGAATAAGATGTATCTACATCTTTTTGTGTCTTTCGACATGTTTCTTCGCTGTTTTGGGGCGATTTTTCTTCTTCGTTGTGGGGCGAGTTCTTCGATCTTTGATGGCTGGTTCGTGGCTTGTTTCTCTCGATTCAAAAACATCAACGGTTCAACACTCCTTCCTTTCAGGAGCATCTCTTATCATAAAAGAATACAATCAAATCAAATGGTCGGAATAATTTCCGGATTATACCATCATCTTTCCCTTTTACATAATCAAAAAATGGGTATCTCTGCGGTTTATCGCTCTTTCTCTTTGCGACCTACTTGTAATTGATATTCTTATTTGCATGAGGATTTTGGTTTTGATTATCTTGATGTTTTTGTTAATCTTGTAAGCCAACATGTAATCACTATTTTGATTTGAATGAATTGAAATTTGTTAATTGGCAAAACAAAACAAAAAAAATAAAAAAAAACAACAACGAGGTTTAGCAAAGCTTTGTTGGGGGATCCCCCACCGCTCGTCTTCTTTATTTGAAAAATCCTGCGACTATCTAGCAAAACCCTAATTTAAATCCTTCGTTCCTTAGCGTCAAAACCCTTTGTTACAAATAGTTCTGAGGATTGTATCGTGTCGTACAATACAATGATTCGTAGATCATCGACCAAGAAAACTGGGACAACAAATCCTTCAGCTTCTGCTGATCTCTCCCGAACGGGTAATCAGTCGCTCTATTTTCCTAGACTAGTTTTATTCACATCAATTCTGTAACGAAAATTCCAGTTTGGCGGCTCTTTGATACATTGTACTTGTTAGTAAGTTTCTCTCTGATGTATATCCGCTTTTGGGCTGTGACTGATCGTGACAGTGAATCATTTAGGATTTTAGGTTTTCGTTACATGCCTCTTTTAGTATGGTCAGGGTTAGGTTGATATGACACTGTCTCATCCCAATTCTTTCAAATTTGGAGATGTTTAATCATGTGCTTAGAATTGGTTTATTGGTCCTTTTTGTAGAACAGAAAGATCTCCATAAAATTTTAAACGTACAGGTAGTTTTTAGAGTTGCAAATGCTAAGGAGGCAAATGGCACAATTAGCCATGTGCCAGTATATGTGTATCTTTACCCTCTACAATGACACTTCGAGTAAGCAGTATAATATAAGCCATCTCGGGCGTTTCTGTAGACACCTTTCAAAATTTATAATCCCGGCTCACTATGTTGATAAATACTATTTCTTATACTCTGTACAATTTTATGATATGACATGTACATGCAAACAATTGAACAACTGATGTATTTGGAGAGTGATCTCTTCGTTATGATCAATATCAAATAGAAATCTTCTATCATCACATGGTAAATAAACCAAGCACATTAAATTCATGCACAGGGCACTGGCACAGTCTCTTGTATATTGCGTGCATTATAAGTTGGAAGTTGGTAATACTTTAAGCGGCTTCGTGTTGATTACACTGATGTATGTTTTCAGCTTCAGGCAAAGCGGTTACCAAGGAGTTGGAACGAATTGGCCAATTATTTAACTCATATGCAAATAGGGCCACAAACATGATCGAGTAAGTGGTTTCTGCCTTTAATCTGATGTTATTAATGGCTTCATGATTGAATTTTTTGAGGTTTGATACTTATTGATCTTCATCAGATCTCTCTTATTCACGAATTCAGGAAATATATTTTAGTTCCTCTCTTACCCTGACAATAAAAGCTACTTTGCTAAGTTACAATATTTGTGTTGGTATGTTGGATATGCATAGATTTTTTTATTATTTTTTTTGACGAAAAAGATTATTATATAAAGTGGAACTATAAAAGCTTCCAGATTGAAAAGAAGGATATGCATGGGAGTTGCTGTATAAGGATTCGTTAAATGAGTGTCATGCAATCAAGTTGGTTTCGTGCTTCTTTTATCAGTCAAGATTGTATGTACTACTAAGGTTTTCTTAGAGCAAAAAATATGGAATTGCTATGTGAGGAAAATGAATTACTAAGCGTTGTACCTTATTTGATGACTAAATATCTATGTGTAGTAAGATAGTAGAATCTGGAATTCAAAATCAGGACCTCAGTACCGCCTCTCTATCTTTTGGTGTAGCCAGTTGGTTATCCTACCACGAGAATAATAGATTTTGGCCTAGTATCACGTACTGTATCTGAAGCACATAATTGCCTGTCACCCGCAGAGGAAGTTACATTGGATATGACCTTTAGAGGACGGATACTTGTTGTGCGGGTGGGTAATTGTCATTTGTCATGCATGATGGGTTAAACTTTAGAGTACCTCCTCCGAGGATGACCCCATTCGGGATCTGTAGGCAGATATAGAGGATGCAGATTCTAAAAGCCTACTCAAGTGTAACCAAATAGGATTGGGTTCTATGATGCTGACTCTTGTATCATTCGGGACCTCCGGGTCACTACCAGGTGTTCTCGGAGGCCTTGGTGTAAAGTAATCATCGTTTGTAGAAGTTGCCGTGTATCCCCTTCTAATCACCCAATTGGAGTGTTGACTGTCAATACCCCTCTATATGAAGTAGAAAATTCCTAAATATTTTTTGCTAACTATGTGAAGTGACTCCAATGTTTGATAGGGATAACGAGGCTTTGCTCCCTT
Source organism: Papaver somniferum (assembly GCF_003573695.1). Classification (NCBI taxonomy): domain Eukaryota; kingdom Viridiplantae; phylum Streptophyta; class Magnoliopsida; order Ranunculales; family Papaveraceae; genus Papaver; species Papaver somniferum. The sequence continues at coordinate 51,793,029 of NC_039365.1, forward strand.
TGGCAATATTAACTAGGGTCACATGTCAAATTACATTTTATTGACATTATGCAATTAGTTAAGTGTTCCTAAGTCTGCTAAAAGGCATTTCAATATATTTTGCAATTTTTAGGAACACAAATTTCTTACCTATAGAGGCTCACATTGTAATTGCACTGATGGAATACTTATCATAACCTTTACCCCGACACATACATCTTTCCGAAACCCTTTTACTTCAGGTAGTTCATCTCATGAAGTTTTATTCTATTGATTCTTAAATCCAGGTTATGATCTGAATGACACCTTGTGACGAAGGTTTTTCTTCTTGTAGTGGATGAGATGTAGAAACCAAAGAGCTCTAAGCAACAGTAATTTAATTGAGAGTTCTTGAAAGAAGTTTTGCCATCAAAGACACAAACCTGTTAGCCAATGGTGTTGAACCACTATGAATGTCGTTATAGTTGTCAAAACTGCTAAATTTCTCACTATACGCGTCGCGGTGGATAAGGGAATGTCGCAGGAAGCAATTCACAAAAATGACATTCTTTTTTTTTTCTTTTTCATTTTCTCTTCCATGGCACATCAGTTATAAAACTAGTGGATGCTTATTGGTTAACAAAATAGTAAGAAGAAGTTCGGGGTATGTAGAGGAAATGGTTTCGCAAACTGTAGAAAATAAAATTCCATTAACTTTCTTCATGATTATGATAGGTGAACTAGGGGTAAGTGAACATCCTCTAACAATACGACACTAATCAAATACCGATAACTATAGGCTAGGGTATAAATAAATTGTTATATGTTTTTGACGTTATGAATCCATAAAATTTCTCTTGGTTTTGTTTGATGTTACAGATCTTAACAAGTTTTATTTTCTTATTGTGGAAGTAATATGTTTAGAGTCCATGGATCTGTTGTTTGCATGTGTCCTGTACTTGGTTTCCTTCAATTTCGATGCCCTTCAACTTGGTGCTTTATCTTGATTTACGTTAATATATTAGATATTTAGGGGTCTTCCGTAATGAAGCCATGATAAAAACATCCATAAATTTCCTGTTCGTGGAAATGAAACTTCACACTGATTTCTTTTGGTTGACCAGGCCAGAAGGAATTGAGGCGCTTTGTTCAGATTTGGGAGTGGATCATACTGATGTTAGGATACTGATGCTTGCGTGGTAAACTGAAGAAACATTATCTAAAATAAGTTCAGTCATTTATAATTCTTAACTTGGAGTTCGATCTGATCGGCTGTTTTTGCCAGGAAGATGAAATCTGAAAAGCAGGGATATTTCACTCTGGTATGAACATCTCAATACTATCATGTCTAAACTTAATTTTATAATTACATGCGTAGAATTAATTATTTTACTTCAGGAAGTAAGTTTAGTCTTACATATTTTCTAAAAATTTGTTTCTTGCCCGTAGATGTACGATCATATACGCTAGCAGGAAATGTAGTTTGCTTAAAGGTGTTTTTTGGTTTTTATGTCATTTTGCATGACTGGGTTATGGTTCAAGTAATATTCTTTCGCTAATATCTAGTTGTTTAGGCATTCGGTTGAGTTGGTGTTTACTGGCATGTGAGAACTGCAATCGACTGTACTCTGAAGTGAGGGGCTTTCAGTTTCCATTCATGCATGAACTTCTACTAATCCTATTTTTTACAGGATGAATGGCAGGTTGGCCTCAAATCATTACATGCGGATACTATAGCCAAACTAAAAAAAGCACTCGCGGGTCTGGTGAACGAGGTTACCATTTAATTTCAACTTTAATATGACATGGTGTAAAAGACTGGATTCCTCGTGACAACATTATCTGGTGCTGACTCTTTTCTTTTTCTTTAAAGGTCAGGAAACCATCCAATTTTTTGGATTTCTATTCGTATGCCTTTCGATACTGCTTAACAGGTATGTATGGTTCCAGATGTCCCTTAACACTCTTTAGTCTCGACCTCTCCCATACTTATGCCATTGCTGTCGCCCTTTTCAATTTTTCTATTAATGGTTGCAGAGGAGAAGCAAAAGAGTATCGATACAGAAAGCATCTGTGAATTGTTGGATCTCGTCTTAGGTTCTCAATTTTCTCCCCAAGTTAGTTCACTTGTTGAGTACCTTAAGGTAATTAGCATTTTCTTTAATTAGAAATCTGAGATTTCAAACTGACATCTCTTTTATTTCTTACCCATATAAACCTGGGTCTTCTTTAGTCAGACCAATTACATTTTGAGTTTTTATGCACAATACTATTTTGACTCCGCTTTCCATGAGTTTTGGCAGTGTCAAAATGATTATAAGGTTATAAACATGGACCAGTGGATGGGCTTTTTTCGATTTTGCAACGAGGTATGGCTGTTTTTGCTTTTTCTGATGTATTTCTTGCTTTGCCTAGAAGAAACAACAGAGTGAAGGAAAATGCTTTTTCCTCGTATAAGTTGTGGTACAATGATGTAAAAGAAGCAACTTTTACATACAAACTGGTTTCACTATCAAGTCATTGCATGCTTTCAATGCATGAGTCCCCCAAGAATTATATGGGACCAAGTCATCAAAACTCTTTAATGTAGCAGATAACCAGTTTTTAATTCCGCTAGAAAGGCCTACCTGCTTTTAACAGATAAAGAGTACTCGTCGATGAGATTTTATTTAGAAATGTGTTACACATGCTGACCTCAGTTGGGGACTCCCACCTAGATATTCTCTCGGGTACTAGGGATCCCTGTAGAAGATAACACAGGGATCTTTAACACAGCCCCTTCCTACCTCTATGCTGTATGATTGAACCCACGGCCCAAAGAAATTTAATTTTGTTAGTGTGGTGAAAACCACAAATTGGCCTGCGCAATGACCACGCACATAGTTGGCACATAGCCATATAACATTTATAAGATGCATGTCAATAAAGTAAATGGAAGCACGGCTGCAGCCTGCATGCCTCCTGGTTCAGTAGCGGTTACGTCTCCACAAATTATGTTTTGTTATTTTTTCTTTATTTTTTTTCCTCATCTGGGTTATAGCTGTAGAATATGTTGCATATTTTAACTTTTGTATTATTTAACAGATAAGCTTTCCAGACCTGAAGAACTATGACCCAGACCTTGCTTGGCCCTTGATCCTGGATAATTTTGTTGACCGGATGAAAGTGCAGAAAAGGTAGCTGGTTTTCAACTTCTTTGGTGTGGCTATGCGTTACCAAATATGATTGGTCTGGTAATTCGAAAGGTATTTTTCTGATGTCTTTATTATATAGACTTGTAACGGTACTCTCTCTCTCAAAATGCCCTTACTTCCATTTTGTTTTCATGTTTGATCTATGTGCAGCTGGGCTAGTGGAACTTCATTCCTGCATTGATTTATATGCTTGCAGCTTTCCGTTCCTAGGAACTGTCTTCTCAGGCATTTAGCAGTTTTCTGTAAGGCCAGGCACTGTGTTACTATTTTGTACTAGAATACTGATAATAGTTAAAACTGTTAACCTTTTAAGATCACGTTCCAAAAAATAGTCATGCTTCCAACCCTCTACAATCACCGAGCAAACAGGGAAGTCAGTAATCAAAAAATAATATTTGGAAGTTTGGTGTTGGATGCAAAAGTCAAGCTTTGAAATTTGGAATCTGACAGTCTGCAGAATTTGCATGTAGTTTCAAGCTTTGGATATTGGTTGCACAATTTGCATGTAGTCAGCTCCACATAGTGTTGACCAATGGTATCTGAAAGTCGAACTGCCTTTCTGCTATTTTTAGCAATTCAGGCAAGATATAAGAAAGTTCATGGAATACTGTCCCAATCATGTGGGGCAGATGATAGAGCACCACCAATGATGGGAAAGTTAAAGTTTGATCCAAATTAGAAAATCCGGATAAATTAAACAAAATGATCCTCCATTGGAACATGACAAAGATTAGATGAAGATGGTTACAAGAAACGAAAGGAAGTTGATTTAAAAGATGAACAAATGGACAGCAAAGCCGAGCATGTAAGAAACCCTGAAAGAGAGAGAAGCAAAGGTAATTAGTTCAAAATAGCAGTCAGTGTCCAGGCTCCAACAGTTGCCATATTATTATATAATGAGATGTCATAGTAATACATAAAAAATGAAATGAGGAAAACTACTAACCTCTCCTCAAAACCTTTTGCGCTTAGGTGCCGATTTCAATTGCTTCAATATATACGCAATTACCTCCTTTAACGTGGCTTTCCTCCCTTCTTTAAAATTCCAAAGCTCCGGTACAATGTACCGCCCACTGGGGTTGTATTCCATAAGTTCCTTCAAGGCTGTTGTGACGGCCTCATAAACCTCGTTCCCATATTCTTTCCGAAGATCTTTCAACCTTTCATCGTTTTCATCTATTACTTCCTACATCATGTATACCTTTGTATTTATAAATGTCTCCTAGAGTGATTTATAGGGAGAAACTACTGCTATTTTCTCTAAATGAAATACTATTAGAGGATCGCATGAATGAATTTAGATAGCTCGAGTAATATTTCATTTCGTAATGTGTGGGTGTATCTTTGAAGCCTTATATCCATGAAGCCCCACAGGGGTGATAAATAAGTAGGCATAACCATAAGATCGAGGAAGAAAACAAAGATAACTTACTCGGGACTCTCCATCTTCAACAATGACTTTAAATGGATGCCAATCTGGTTTCTTAACATACTCTTGCCATATGATGCTTAATTGAGCAGCTCTGAGAGATGCTTCTACATTTGAAAATCTTTCCTTGCACGCATTTAAAAATGGCTTGTCAGTAATTTCTCCCATTCTCTTGATACCAATCGTGGTACGACTACTCAACATGTCCGTTAAACCCTGGTGAGAAAACAGAAATCTCTGATCACTTAATCTGAATTCTTGAAGTTTGAACCTAATTGCACGATACTAGTGTAAACTAAATGATGAGTACTAAGTGTTGAAGTTAAGTATCTTTAGGATAAGAAAGTACTTACACATATTAATTCTTTGCGAGCTTCTTGTAGCTCATCATTACTCTGCCGCTCTTTGACAATAAGGGTTTGGTTTAATGATTGCACATCGTTCATTTCATCCATTTTGTCATCCAATTCTCTCGCCATCTCTAGTATCTTCTGCTTAACAGCTACATCATCTTCTCCACCCATGTGCTTTAACACCTGTATCTTCCCTTTCAGCTCCTCGATTTCCATCTCTACCTTCTGCTTTGCATCCAGTTGCTTCTCTAGTTGAAGAATTTTATTCAAGGCTTCCTCCTTTTCTCTCTGTTTATTCACTCACAGTTCCAACCAAAATCATAAATTAGAAAAAAAAAACTTTAGTTCATGAAAGCAATGTTAATTTTGCTAAGGAAGGTACGCTAGGAGCAACTATGCCAACAAATACGGAGAAAAAGTAGCAGACCTTTTGATCTTCTATCAGCCGCAACACATTTTCATCAGCTTTCTGCTGCTCCAGAGATGCCATATGAAGCGAATTATTTTTCACGTCATTCTGAGAGTCACAAAAAAAAAAAAAATTAATATCCAGACCTGGAAATAATGATATATCCATTACTGCTGTAAAAATCAAGGCTCTCCTCAAAACATTAGAAGTGGCTACACCTACACGGTCATGATTTCCATGACCTTGCTTAACAGTTTCTGCTGATTGAAACGCAGGAGACCAAACACTAGGGTTGAGGCATGAATAGCAGGGTTCTAACTTGCATTCATATAGATTGTTCAAGGATTTCTGAGGTTAGGATGGCAAGGGAACTAAGCATATTTCTTCACAAAAAATTATTGCCTATACTATACTCATCCAAATCAAGCCGCATGGAACTCAAGCTACTGAATCATAAAGAAACTGAACCCCTTTTTTAATGAAATTGAGACATTCGGAGTTTTCGGCTTTTTTAATCATCAGAGAAATCAAAATCCTTCTCCAATGAAATTGAAACATATTCAGAGAGCTCTGTGTTTCAGTTAAGTGAACTGAAGTCTGACTCATAAAAAACTGATTCCAAATGAATATTGCTCAGCCAAACAACTGAGTCTAAGATGACTGTTCAGCTCGAAGGATCTTCCAGATGAGTCAGATTCAGAAGCCTCAGACAAGAACACACATTTCAGTTGATAAAGTGTATTACCTTACTCATCTCCTCATCAAGCTTTCTTCTCTCAAGCTCAGTTAAAGCTTCTTGTTTGTTCAGTTCTTTTGAACGTAGCTCAAGCTGTTTTCTCTGGGAGTCCAGATCATCTTTCAGCTTGTCATTCTCCCAGAGAACCCTTCTAGTATGTTCTCTTGCTGTCCGCTGAAGTTTTCTCATTTCTGGTGAAGAAACAAGGTCCACGTGTCACAAATCAAATCATGCATATAGATAATAATATAAGGGTGAAAATCGTTCACTATCACTGGTAGAGATCAACTTCAACGACAGTCAGCTTGTTTCACTGTTCAAACATCAAAATTCTAGCCCAAAGAGATATTAGCTAAAACTAAACAGTGCCTGAAGCGGCCTGGAAATGTAACCCCCGTCAGTGGTAGACATTATAGATTCAGACTGTGGGTAAGGATGTTCCCCATAATTTAGGAAGGAACATATATGGAAATGATTTTATGGCCTGCCAGTAAATTTTGCGCACCTGGTCTTGTAAGACATCTATGAAAATGTCGTCTGACTTGTGGTCAAGAGCATCCCCATAATAACAGCCAGTCTAATACATCTAACCTGACTGGAAACAGGTATTACAACCTAGTAGAAGATCATGGAACTACAGAAGGGCTGAATTATACACGAAGATATATGTAGAAAAGGACAAGATTGCAAACCTTCAATGTAAGCATGCTGGAGTCTGTCCTTATCTTCCATCATCCTAGTGAGTGATCTACTTGACTCATTGTATTTAGCTTCCATGTTGTTCAGATCTTCATTTTTGACATCAATTTGGTCGGTTAGGTCCGCTACAATGTTATCTTTTTCTTGTCTAGCTTCTTCCACGATATCAGAGATAGTTTTCAAGGCTCCGTTCCTACGGAGATGATCCCCAATTGGTCCTTTGGACTCATAATCATCTGCACGAGCACACCAACCATAAACACTTGTAACAGGATGTGTCCCACATTCCTTCCAGCCTCTTTTACCATGCCGACTAGCTTCAAAAGCTTTCTCAAATGCCATGGCATCCTTGAAGCCTGTCCAGTCTTTTTTGAAATCTATTATGGCATATCCATTATTGTCTCCTTGATTCCGCATAATGTGAACTTTTAAAGGCTTATACTTAGAGAAGTCCTTAAATAGTGATGCATTTTCATCTTCTTGTTTGGCAGAAAGATTAACAAGTATGCCAGTCCAGGGCCAAACAAACAGATCATCTTGCTCAGGAGGGTTACAAACAGTTTCTGGCTGCACTGCAGGTTTCATAGGTTCTGAGGACGCATCAGCCAGATCTGATTCCAAATATTTTGCCAAGGCTAGGTGGTTTACCTTTTGCATTGCGCTTCTATTGGCTGAACCTTTACCAACTCCGGAGGCATGTTGTAGTAAGTCCTTGTAGCGGTAATCTTGTTTCTTTTTACCCTTACAAAAAGGGCATCTGAACATGTCATTAGGGTAACATACTCTGTGTTTTCCTGCTTTTATTTCTTGATATGGTTTCTCTACGTAGTCATTGATCTCAGAATCACTTATATCTGATTCTTCCTCAGAACTATGATCCATTTGTGACCTGGACAAATAAACAAATAAGCCCTTAAACTCTGTTCTTCCAAGGAAATACTAAATAAATGAAAAGTTAAAAACTAAGAGCACAAGGGTATAACCTAATTTAGAAGAGTAATATTGCATTTACTGCTAAAACGAGAGTGGTAAATTAAGATTATACTAATAAATCAATCTGTAACTAAACAAGAAAAAAAATTATATTTATTTTTGAATTATTTTCAATTGGTAATTACTGTTTAAATAGGCATCCTAAACCCTAAAGTTCCACCATTTCATTCCTGAATTTTACATGCACCAATGGATCAAGCCACAAAAAAATAATTAGAAAAAAAAGAGGCAATCATCAGTTCAAAAGCTCCCAAACAACAATAGAAGATCCAAGCATATATATATATATATATAAATTTAAAATCAAAAGGGTTAGCCCAAAATTACAGATACTAATCCATCAAAAGAGAAAGGATCAGAGAGCAACCTTAATGAGGCTTCTTCTTCTTCTTCTTCAGCAGTGTTTATGAGAGAGGAAGAGAGAGAGAGAGGGCTCAGTTATGGGGTTTCTTCAAAGATTTTTAAAACCAAAGCCGTACGTTGGCTGACATAAGGGAGTAGTCTGGTAAGAGAAGGAGGAAGGAGAGGGTAGTACATGAATTAATTGATTGTCACAGTAAAATCCCCTTTTCCTTTCCAAGTGAATTAATTGCTTTGTTATAGGGGGTACATCAATAATTAATGTCACGAAATCTTTACAACACCAACAACAGTCTACTGTCCTGCTTTTGAGATCCACAAGACTTCCTTTACAAAACAACTTTTGATGTTTTACTTTGTTTCTATTCTATGTGGAGTTGTATCATACCAACCTCTCTGCATACCTATATTTGACTTTTTCCTCGAGGTAAGTGTTGTAGTAGTTCACGAGCTGAGCACGGGGTCAGATTTTTTACGTCCAAGACAAAGACATTTGACTTGTAGTGAGTGATAAAAATTATTATCAAAAATGAAGAGGCCCTTACCTCACTCTTTCTTACACTTTGGTCCCGGGTCGGAGGCTTAAAAGATTTCGAGCTTTCTTTTCGTTTAACAACCAGACAGGAGGCACATAAAGACATTGTTTTTTTTTTTGGGTCCATTGAGCAAGCTCATGAGCCACATAATTACAATTACGCGGTTGAAAATTTAAAATAAAGACTACTAATTTAGAAGAAAAAAACTGAATGTCTTTAAAGATAGCATCCGTACGAGAGTCTCCATCAAACGATCCAGCTGAAAATTGATCAATAAGAGTCTTTGCATCACTTTCAACGATGATACGAGTTAACTTCTGATCCAAGGCTTTCTTCAGGACTGCCCAAATAGCTCTGGCTTCAGCTTCTTCAGCAGACTTTACTTCAAAAACCAAGGAGGCACAAAAAGAAGCTTTGCTTGAGAAATCCCTCATCACATATCCTGCACCATTATCTCCGATAATATCATCATAAGCATCATCACTGTTACACTTTATCCAGTCAAAGGAGGGGGCATCCAATTATCACATAGATTAACAGGAGTGGAGGGAGAAACAGTAAAGGAGGGTTTCCTAGTGAAAAGCATGGCTCTATCTCTTTCTAAGACTGATACATGAGTTTCTTTCAGGTTTTGGAAAATGAAGTTATTCCTACTAGTCCAGAGACACCACAGGATAATAACAAAGAGACACTGCACCTCATCAAGAAGTCTAGACACAGAGGTCAGTTAGCAAAAACATTAACCAGTAGATGAAAGATTTATTTTGAAAACAATGAGTGTTGATACAAAAATCAGAGAGAAACTAGACACCGCTAGCAAAGGGACAAAGGACCAAAGCACGCACTATGGATTCTTAAGGATCATTATGCCTAGCACAATCAACATTATGCATAGGCATTCTTGTATGTAAAACAGTTCTAGCAGGAAGAGCATTTCTAGCAGATTTCCATGTAAAGACTTGGATTCTGTAGGGAACCCTAATTTTCCAAATACGCATTCAAAGATTTTTACAAGGGGAGGGCCTAAGTCCTCTAAGTCCCATGTAGGGAGATTTTAAAGAAAACTTTCCATTATTTGAAAGATCTCAAGCCCTCCTGCCAGGAGTGTATAACTGGCTTAAGGGAATAGTGATAATCTTCTTAAAAGAAGCATTATCAAAATGTGTGTTAATCTAGACAAATCCCAAGTTCTGATAGAAGGATCAATGAAATAAGAGACTTTAATATTATGGTCAAGTGGGACTAAAGGGTTGGGTGTGGCAGTACCCAAAGTAGGGATCCATTTGTCACACCTGGGTCAATGAAATGACCATCCCCAACAATCCAGGAAATGAAAGGCTTAATGAGTTCTTTGATAGCATGCAAACACTTCCATGTCCAAGAGCATTACTAGTGCACTTGGCATTCAAGAAATCAGTTCTAGAAAAGTATTTGGCTTTAAGAACAGTGGCTAGCACACAATTTGGATTTTCTAGAATTCTCCAAGCATTTCTAGCCAGCATAGTTAGGTTATTTAACTCAGCCTTTCTAAATCCCAAACCACCTTCATCCTTGGGGGAGCATAGAATGTCACACCCTAGCAGATGCAGTTTCCTATCTTTAGGGTCTAAAGTCCCTCCCCACCAGAATTTACAAAGATGAGAATATATTTGTTTACAGAGATGTTTTGGGATGAGGAAAGCTCCCATTTGAAAAAGGGGGATGTCTTGACCAATTTTTTTGATCAAAGTAGTTCTAGCAGCTTGGGACAAGAGCTTGTGTAGCCAGATAGAGATTCTAGCATCCACAGCTTGGAGAATACCCATATGAGTTTGAATTTTTGAAGCTTGAAACGCAGTAGGAGTGCCAAGATATTTTTCTCTTAAATCCCTGTTCTTAATCTCTAGAATATTAACCAGTTGAGCTTTCCTGTGTTCAGGAATTCTTCTACTAAATAAAATACCAGACTTATCAAAATTGAATTCTTGGCCAGAGGCCAAGCAATATTTTTGGAGATAGTCTTTGATTATTTGAAAGTTCTGAACAGTAGCTTTAGAAAACAAAAGGGAATCATCAGCAAACAACAAACGTGTCATCTCTAGAGCATCTTTACACACTTTGATACCTTCCAAAATTCCTTTCTTTAGAAGGCTGTCAATGTAAGAAGAGAGAGCTTCAGAACATATGATATAAAGATAGGGGGATAGTGGATCCCCCTGTCTCAAGCCTCTTTCAGGTTGAAAAAACCCAGTAGGGATACCATTGAGGAGGACACAATAGGAAACTATAGAAACACACTGGTTTATAAGTTTAATCCAGTGGTTAGAGAAACCCATTCTAGTCAAGACACTTTCAAGAAAAGACCATTCTAATTTATCATAGGCTTCGGACATATCAAGTTTAATGGCAGCAATGCCTTCAACTTTGTCATTATGATTGACAATAAATATAGCCTCATTAGCTAGCTGAATATTATCATAAATACTCCTCTTAGGAATGAAGACACTTTGATTTTGGGAAATTATGTTATTCATGAAAAGTTTGAGTCTATTAGCAAGAGTTTTTGAAAGAATTTTGTAAATGAAATTGCAGAGCCCTATAGGTCTGTATTGGGACAAAATTTCAGCAAGAGGAACTTTAGGTATAAGAGCAATATTGTATGACTAAAGACTTACGCAATATGCCTTGTTCTAAAGTAGGTTTGAGTCATGTCAATGATAGCCTCCCCTACAATATCCTAGTGTTTCTGGTAGAACAGGCATGTAAAACCATCAGGGTCAGGAGCCTTTTCCCCCCACATTTGAAAAACTACATTATTGATTTCCTCAGAAGTAAGAGGCAAATTTAAAAGGGAATTATCCTCAGCAGAAAATTTAATAGGGAGATCAATAAGAATCTCATCCTTAAATTGCTGAGGGTGAGAGGAGTACATGTTTTTGAAATAATTAATAAAGGAAGTTCCAATACTATCTCTATCAGTTAGAATAGTGTTTGAGGAATCCTTAATCCAACTACTGGCATTTCTTTTCCTCCGAAAAAGGGCTACTGTATGGAAATAGGGTGAATTTTTGTCACCTTCCATGAGCCAAACCTCTCTAGATTTATCCTTCCAATAAAGTTCCTCTAAGTTATAAAGATATTCCAATATAGCTTTGAGTCTAGAAGTAGTGCTACAATCTGTTGGGTTAGAAATTTGCACCTCAGCCAAATTTTTCCTAATGGTAGATATATTAGTTTGAATATTACCAAAAGAAGATTTATTCCAATCCCTAAGACCTCTCTTGGTACTTAAAAGCTTAGATTTTAGTTTATAGGCAGAAGATCCTACAACACTAACAGTCCAAGAGTTGGCAATGATATCTCTACAGGTAGGATCTTCAATCCACATAGCCATGAAGTGGAAAGGTCTAGGCATACAAACATCCTCATAACTGAAACCTATATGCATAGGGCAGTTGTCAGAAAAGTCTCCAGGTAGATTGTTTACACAAAGATTAGGGAATAAATCCTCAACATACTGGTTTATAAGGCATCTATCTAATCTTTCAAGAATAAGGTCAGGACCCTGTTGCATATTAGACCAAGTAAATCTGGGACCAGAAAAACCAGGATCATGTAAATTAAAAACGAAACAAAAGTTTATAAGATTTGAGAAATCAGAATCATCAACCTCTAGATCACCATTCTTATCCTCAGTTCCTAAAAGAGCATTAAAATCACCTAAAAAGAAAACTGGTTCATCTAAAGGATCATTGGACAATTGACATTGTTGTTCCCAACAGATATGCCACAAACTACTATTAGGTTCACCATACATAAAATGGACGTGACAAGTTTTGGAATGAATAATGTCTATAGATGTGACATAGATGCCCCTCATGCATGAGGATATAATATTGAGTTGAATTTCCTTCTTTCAGGACAAGACTAGATCAACAATTCTTCCAATACTAGAAACATTAAAGGTACAAGGGAAACCCATGTTTTTTTAGTTTCCTAGCCGCCATATCTTTGTTCATTTTGGTTTCCGATAGGAAAGTGATATCAGGATTCACATTTCTACATAGCAAACTAAGCTCCTTAGTAGATGTTTTCTTACCCAAACCTATAATGTTCCAAGATAGCATATTGACATTATTGACAGGAAAATGATTTGTAGGGATAGCAGAATTAATGGAAGCATTTAAAGGGGGTGAAGGGGTTGATTTTACCTGAATGGTGGAATCAGACCCACCACCAAGAGGAGCACTGGTAGAATCACCACTTTGAGAAGTATCTTGGGAAGAATTGAGATTATAAGTATCAACATTGTGATGAGAATTATTATGGACACCATTGTTGTTTGGGAAGTATCAGCAGGTACATTATAGCTTCATTAGGAATCAATCAAAGGCCAGGTGTTGAGAGAGAAATTGGAGAGATTGATGGCAGGTAAATCCCCCAATTTGGTGATTGGGGGGTAAAGTTGAGCATAGTCAGGTTCAGTATTATCCCGATCTTCAGGGATAACAACAATGCTAGATACAGTAGAAGAATTTGCCCTTATACGTTTTCTTATATCAGCTCTGGGGTTAATCTTCCTTTTGAGATTTGATAGAGCATCAAGCTCAGCAGAGATGAGAGTTCTTCTTGTGATAATTGGTTTGGGACAGCAGCAGTTTTGAATCTTCTTGAAGAGTTAGAAGTTCGAATTGGACCATTTAAAATCGATTCAGAGCCAAGAATAGAAGCTTCAACAGTAACATTCTGAGTGGTGACCTATTTGAAGATAATAGGTAACCCATTGTTCTGCTGAGTCGAGTTTTGCTGAATCGGACCAACATCGAAAATCTTCAATGTTGTGGATCTGTTGATAAAAGGAGCCATCCGAAGCATATTTGATAAACCCTTTTGAGCAGTTTTTTCAATATTCTGGACAGTATCTTTAGCTTTTCCTTTGTTGCATATGGGTGAAATGGTAGAATCGACTTGAGTATCTGGTACAATCTCAGTTTATTACATAATAATATCAGTAACTGCATTAGAAGTAGGAACAGGTTTTTTGTTTACTGGTGATGGTGGCATCATGAGCCTTGAGACCGCAGGAAGAGTATATTTGCTGTTAGAAGAAGAAGCTTCCTAGATTTCTGTTTCAATTTCCAGGCAGGAAAGTTACAATCTTTATGATCAAGAACATGACATGAAGAGCAGAAGTATTTTGTAACTTTTATGTAACTGCATTCTATAAGAAAATATTTGAGTTCTTCCACTAGTAAACAGCGGGATGCCTATTGGTAAAGCTTTCTGAACAGGAATTCTGACACAAACTTTAACTTTCTTCTTTAAAGTATGATTTCCATAAGGGTCTTGAGCTTCAATGAGTTCTCCCATCTTGAATGTAAGTTTCTGAAGATCCTTAAATTCAGTACATTCCTTTGGAATATTGCATAGGATAAACCACATGAGTTCTTCAGTGAATGAGAGTCGATAATTTGCTGGCCAACCTTCCGGTGGAACAACCTTTAGTACCATTAGATACCCATAGACAAACCAAGACCTCTGTGAGTTAATTCTGTTAAAATCATCTTCAACTAAGAACCGAATGAGAACTTTGTTGCATAATCCAGTAAAAGTTGTAACAATAGGTGATTGAGTGAGAGGCCATTGATTACAGATGCAGTAGCGAATTGAAGAAGTAGGAACAAGGGTTTCGTAACATAAATAACCCACCATACACCATTTCCAGTTGTTATCAGACTCAGATAAAATGACAGTTTTATCAATAAAAATTGGTTCAGAAAGTATAGATGGTAGAGTTAGTTTCCCAGCCATTTGAACAGAAAGGTTTTTAATTTCTTGACTTATCGTTTGAGAGTTATCAGGAAAATTTGAGAGATCCATTTGATATATAGACTGGATGTGTATGAAGAGAGATTGGTTGGTGTGGTAAGCACAAATAAAGAATATAATATGAAGGTGTATACAAAAGAACTTATTCTTGGTACTGTCCTGATAAAGTTCACAAACTATAAGGATGAAGAGATGACAATAGGTTTTTATTTTTTATGGTTTTGAACCTGAAAAAGCGGGGTCTAACAACCTCACCTAATATTTCGATTAGCAATCTGTATGGACTAACTCCAATATACTTTCTAGAGAATCAACTAGACAGGCAGACTCAATCCAGATAAAAGTATATCAAAGAGTTAATATCTCAATCTCTCGATTTGATTTATACTCAAGCAAATGGAAATCTACGAGTCTTTATCAAATACTAGAGACATAAACTTGGATGGTACCAAAGACCAATATCCAAGTGTCAATCAATTTAAATCAACAATCAAAGGTTGGATATTCTAATTGATTTAAATCAACAATCGAAGATGTCTGTGACTACTTTTATATCTTTCCTATCAGAGATATTAATCTCAAGCCAATCGTTACAATCGTACTCAAAACGATAGAATATGCAATATCAGATCACACAACTAACTACGAGAAAGTAATATCGGTCTTTCTTCACAATCACAATGAAGTCTTTAAGTCGTTAACCTGTTTTACAAGAAGAAACCTAAGGTTAAAGGAGAATCGACTCTAGATAATACAACTAGTATCACACGTAAGGTGTGGGGATTTGGTTTCCCAGTTTCTAGAGTTCTCCCTTATATAGTCTTTCAAATAAGGGTTTGCAATCAATGTTATCTTGGTAACAAAGCATTCAATATTCACCGTTGGATGAAAACCTGATTAGATTCAAGCTAATATCTTTCAACCGTTAGATCGAAAACTTAGCTTGTTACACACACTTGAAATGGACGATTTTAGGTTTGTGTAACCATACCCAAACATGTACATTTGTTGGTTCAACAGTAGTTAACCAAATGGTTAGCCATATGTGCACTTTCATATCAACCATATTCTTCTTCACCATAACTAGTTCAAATGAACTAGTTAGAGAGTTGTTCAATTGCAAGGAAATCTTATGTTACCACACAAGACACAATCGAAGCAAAAACGATTTGATTCACTCGAATCGATTCATGAATTTTGTAGCCACGGTTTGCAATTTGCATTCCTTAGTTTATATAAATATAAGTTCACAAAAAAGATCGTTTTTAGATATAACCAACTCAGGTTCGCGGACTAGGTTCGTTGACTTAAGTTCCCGGAAGGAGGTCTCAAACTACAACAGATTTTCTCGGGTCGAGAACTTCCGCCAGTTCGCGGACTGAGTTCACGGCTCTTGTTCCGGTTCTCTTGATCAACTAAGTTCGCAAACTTCGGTTCAAGGAATAAGGACTTGTACATATATGTATTTCCACAACAATGCTTATATCCATTATTGGTTATGTAATCTAAACTCTCATTTCAATTATTGAAACATTCTTAGAGGATGTTATATAGTTGTTATTCACAAACCATTTTTCTTCAAAGCCATTTTCAAAGCAACTGAAACATAACATGACTTTCGTCACTAGGTAAAGATGAAATTGGCCAAAGCGAAAGCTTACCAATACATATTTCGAGAAATAGATAGGCGAGATAAACTCGGGTCGAAATAGCAAATGTGTATAATCAAAGTCTATATAGAAAAACGACTTTTGTCTCGAGATAGTAGATAAAGTAGATAGACTTTTGAGTGATAGATAAGTTCAAGTCTCCACATAACTTTTAGTCGATGAAGTTCCACCAGTTCCTTGAGTAGTTCTTCGTATTGTATGATGATCGCCATGGAGTTCTTGAGCTCAACTACATTCTATCCTAGTCTGAGACTTAGCTATAGTAGACTAGAAATCAAGACTTATAGTTTTGATCACTAACATTGACAAACATGCTTGAGATAGAAACGCATGCGAGTTTGACCGAGCAATGCTCTAACAATCTCCCCCTTTGTCAATTTTAGTGAGAAAACTATCAATACATATGGAATACAAAAATAAATAAATAAACTTTTGTAGCTCCTATTCCGCATGCCTAATCTTCAACATTACTCGAAATATTCGTCACTTCCAAGTACTCTAATGATCCCAAAGGTTGTAAGTTCAGCATCATCGTTGTTGAAAATCCGTAGCTATAACAATGAGAAAACATAATTCTCAATCATTGTTACACAATGTCATAGTATCATTATGTAGCATCAAAGTTCAATTGTATCACAACTTCGACAACAATACTATGGTGATATGTATCACTTCCCCTTAATCAATACTCTATCTCACAAAGAAACCACTCCCCCTTACATAATGATTTGAAAACGATATGTATTTTTAGTGTGAACTACATATTAATTCTCCCCCTTTTTGTCAATAAAATTGGCAAAGGTACGAAAACGGGATCCTAATGAAAATTCCAAAAGAGACATTTCATGACAAAAAGAAAGCATATATCAACTTGTTTAGGTGCAATCATAAATCCGAAGATAAATGCATTCATCAAGGAGTTTATAAATATACAAGATAACCCCTATAATATTCCACATTCGCACTCCGCACGAAGATTTGGCAATTAAGCATAAGTTCACTTAAGAACTCTCCCCTATAAAATGTAATTCCCGAAAGAACAACAAGAGTAACCTTAATTTCAAAAGAAAATAAGGATTTATTTGGACATAACAAATCACATAGGAATATGAATTTGAATCCAAAAGTACTCAATTAGATTAATCACAAGAGAACCCATAATTAATCTAATCAGAAATATACAACCAAATTAACCACAAAAAGTGATGAATTTAATTGATCATGCTCAATATAAGAGAACTTACGAAGCAATAACTAAGTTAATCACGAAAAGATAATCAACTCATTCGATAGTGCTCAACATAAGGAAACTTACGGAGCCTCACAGTAATTCATAAAGGATTATGGATCAGGGAAGATCAATACTGCGGAATAACAAGGATTCATTCTATTTTCCATCACTATTCGCATAACGACATACAATAGACATAATCCTTGCAAACAAAATATTTTAACCTATCTTCCATCAATAATTGACATAATAGGCTTAACTTTTGTATTTGTCAAAAGTCCATTCATTCTTTTATCAATACATGCATATCAACATACGAAAGACTTAACTTTTGACAAGGTATGGGACAATCATAGTTCACGGACGCAAACACACATATCCCATAACAAATCGAAATAAATAAAACCATAAAGATTAATACTGCAAAAATCATCTTCCAAACAATTTTTTAGAATTTAAACAAATAAACCTAAAAACATGAAGATGAAAGCGTTGGACATAGCTATGTGTAATCACAATAATGGATATTACAAACTCTAGTTATTCTTCTAAATAAAACAAGAAAATAAAATTCTCATTCGAAGACTTACTAGTCATTGTAGATCTTTCTCAGAGCATCTAACGAAAATTCCTTCTCATTATTGAAAAACCCATTGATTATGGGATCGTTCAATTCCTCCAAATCTTCAGAAATGTCTGTCAACTCACTAAGTTCTCGTTTTAGTTCATGCACGGTGTTTGTTGTTAGAGAAAACATTGGTTCATAGTGAATTAACTCTTTTAAAGACGAAACAATTTGAGATTTTAAATTTTTTCTTTTGTTGATGAATTCTTTCACCAATCCCCTGAAGTTATCATCAAGCTGATAAGAAGACATGAACCAATTAGAGGAAGAACCTTCTCCATTATCTGTAGCTTTCACTTTCTTCACCTTTGAGGAAGAAATTCCTTTAAACAGATACACGTTAGCTGCTTCGACTGCATCCCTATTTGTGGTGCCTCTAGTTGCAGGAGCCATGAAACTGTATCTTTTTAGGAAAGAGGAAGTCTACAAACGAATTTAACAATAGACTTATGAACGTCTAAACCCTAGAAGAACAAGTCTTCTATTAGTTTAATGATCCATTATCTATATTGTTAGGAGAATATTTTCTTAACAAAAATAAGCACAAGACTTGAGCCACATAGACGCAAAAACCTCATTTTCTCAAGTTAAAGATGAGGATGCGAACATCTCTTGTGTTAGACAGAGACGTTGTGAGCCAAATGCTCCCCTCGTTTACCACATAGTGGTTTACCAAGGTTTGTTGTATAAACAGATTTCCTGCCTCTTCTGACTATGGAAACATTAGTTTTAGGGGAACAATGTTGAATATCCAGATTCATCTTTTGCATGTTTTTCTGCAGTTTGGAAACTCTTATGAATTCCCGGCACGTGCTTTGAACACGATTTGTATTTCCACAAAATGAACAAATCAAGGATTATGTGTTTTGTAGAATTGCCTTTTGTTTATCACAACTATCAACCTTCACTTTTCTATGATCAATAGAAACAAGAGGGTTGATTATGTCAGCAGTTTTGCTTTTAAATCCTAAACCATTTGTGTTTCCAAAGGACCTCTGACCAAATAGCATTGCTGAGATTTGTCAGAACTTCCAGATAATCTTTGTAGATCATCCTTAAGAGTATTAATCTCTTTCTCATTTAGAGCAATGGTTTTGGTGAGGTTATCATTAAGATTGTCTATCTCATGATTTTTCACCTGGATTGATGATTCTAATTTCTTCAATGAAGCTTTTAATTGAAGATTTTCTTGAAGAACTTCTTTATTCAAGAATTCGAAAAATTCTGCGTCGGACTCAAACTCTAAATCAAGACTTGAGTATGTGGATGTTTCTGATGCAAGAGCTGAGAGTTTATCACATCCATCAGGCGAATTTAAACCGTTGACACTTAAGGATTTTTCTTCTACAGAATCATCAGTAGTAAATGCTGACAAAAGACGTTTATCACATCTAATGCTTCTTTTTAAAAATTCTTTGATCCTTTCTGTTATTAATGGTTTATCAAACCAATCATCATTTGAACAACATTCATCATCCCAAGACAAGTTAGAGGCTTCACTTGTATCTGACACAACATTGAACGCAAATGTTTGAACATAACATTGATCAAGAATTTTTACCTTTCCAAAAAGAGTATTTTTGGAGAGAGTGTTGTGGTTATTTCCTTCATCGATGGTATGCTTCTTAGAAACGTATTTATTATCTTCAAATATAGTTTCTAAGACATCCCAGACATCTTTAGACTTATTGCATGTAGACACATAGTGATGAAGATCTAGGTTAATGGCATGTTTGATGGCATTCAAACCGGCGGAATTTTACTTTGCAGCAAGTATCTCGGCAGGACTGTATTTACCAATGTTCTTGGGAACGTTTACATCTCCAACTTCCACAATGGGAGCATCATAACCTTGAACAACATATGCCCATGATTGAAAATCACGTGCTTGAAGAAAAGCTCGCATAACAATTTTCCACCATAAGTAATTAGATCCATCGAAGACTGGTGGTACGTTAATAGAGATAACACCTATGTCCATAGAGTCAGATCGCTACAAACATAGACTTGTAAGGTCTTTAACGTGTTTGCCAGCTCTGATACCAATTGAAAAAGCGGGGGTACAAGAACCACACCCAATATTCCGCTTAACAATCTGTATGGACAAACTCCAATATACTTTTAAGAGAATCAACAAGACTCAATCTATAAAAAGTATATCAAAGAGTTATATCTCTCTTTCTCGATTCAATTCTTACTCAAGCAAATAGAAATCCGCGAGTCTAATTGAATACAAGATAAATCACTTGAACGTTACGAAAGACCAATGTTCAAGTATCAATAATTTTGAATCTACAACCAAAGATCAGATTTCCAATTGATTTATTCTAACGCACAACCTATGATATTTCAATTATAAAGATAAACAATATAATGCGGAAATAGAAATAACACAGACACCAGAATTTTGTTAACGAGGAAACCGCAAATGCATAATAACCCCGGGACCTAGTCCAGATTGAACAAACACTGTATTAAGCCGCTACAGACACTAGCCTACTACAAACCAACTTCGGTCTGGACTGTAGTTGAACCCCAATCAATCTCACACTGATCCAAGGTACAGTTATGATCCTACGTCTTTGATCCCAGTAGTATACTACGTACTTGATTCCCTTAGCTGATCTCACCCACAACTAAGAGTTGCTACGACCCAAAGTCGAAAACTTGATAAAAAAATCTATCTCACACAGAAAAGTCTATAGGATTGAATAAATCTCTCTCCCACATAAATACCCAAGAGTTTTTGTTCCGTCTTTTGATAAATCAAGGTGAACAGGAACCAATTTACAACCCGGACTTATATTCCCGAAGAAAAACCTAGTATTATCAATCACCTCACAGTAATCTTAATCGACAGGGCGAAAGAAGATATTGTGAAATCACAAACGATGAGACGAAGATGTTTGTGACTACTTTTACATCTTGACTATCAGAGATATTAATCTCAATACAATCGTTACGATCGTACTCAAAACTATAGAGTATGAAAGATCAGATCACACAACTACGAGAAAGTAGTATCGGTATGGCTTCACAATCCCATTGAAGTCTTTAAGTCGTTAACCTGGTTTACAAGAATAAACCTAAGGTTAAAGGAGAATCGAATCCAGCTAATACAACTAGTATCACACGTAAGGTGTGGGAATTTGGTTTCCCAGTTTATAGAGTTCTCCCTTATATAGTCTTTCAAATCAGGGTTTGCAATCAATGTTAGCTTGGTAATAAAGCATTCAATATTCAATGTTAGATGAAAACCTGATTAGATTCAAGCTAATATCTTTCAACCGTTAGATCGAAAACTTAGCTTGTTACACACACTTGAAATGCACGATTTTAGGTTTGTGTAACCGTACCCAAACATGTACATTTGTTGGTTCAACAGTAGTTAACCAAATGGTTAGCCATATGAGCACTTTCATATCAACCATATTCTTCTTCACCATAACTAGTTCAAATGACTCAAATGAACTAGTTAGAGAGTTGTTCAATTGCAAGGAAATCTTATGTAACTACACAAGACACAATTGAAGCAAAAACGATTTGATTCACTCGAATCGATTCATGAATTTTATAGCCACGGTTTGCAATTTGCATTCCTTAGTTTATATAAATATAATTTCACAAAGAAGATCATTTTTAGATATAACCAACTCAGGTTCGCGGACTGGGTTCGTTGACTTAAGTTCCCGGAAGGAGTTCTCAAACTCCAGCAGATTTTCTCGGTCGAGAACTTTCGCCAGTTCGCGGACTGAGTTCACGGCTCTTGTTCCGGTTCACTTGATCAACTAAGTTCGCAAACTTCAGTTCAAGGAATAAGGACTTGTACATATATGTATTTCCACAACAATGCTTATATCCATTATTGGTTATGTAATCTAAACTCTCATTTCAATCATTGAAACATTCTTAGAGGACGTTATATAGTTGTTATTCACAAACCATTTTTCGCCAAATCCATTTTCAAAGCGATTGAAACATGACATGACTTTCGTCACTAGGTAAATATGAACTTGGCCAAAGCGAAATCTTACCAATACATATTTCGAGAAATAGATAGGCGAGATAAACTCGGCTCGAAATAGAAAATGTGTATAATCAAAGTCTATATAGCAAAACGACTTTTGTCTCAAGATAGTAGATAGAGTAGATATACTTTTGAGTGATATATAAGTTCAAGTCTCCACATACCTTTTAGTCGATGAAGTTCCACCAGTTCCTTGAGTAGTTCTTCGTCTTGTATGATGATCGCCATGGAGTTCTTGAGCTCAACTACACTTTCTATCCTAGTCCGAGACTTAGCTATAGTAGACTAGAAATCAAGACTTATAGTTTTGATCATTAACATTAACAAACATGCTTGAGATAGAAACACATGCGAGTTCGACCGATCAATGCTCTAACAATCTCCCCCATTGTCAATTTTAGTGAGAAAACTATCAATACATATGGAATACAAAAATAAATAAATAAACTTTTGTAGCTCCTATTCCACATGCCTAATCTTCAACATTACTCGAAATTTCGTCACTTCCAAGTACTCCAATGATCCCAAAGGTTCTAAGTTCAGCATCATCGTTGTTGAAAATCCGTAGCTATAACAATGAGAAAACATAATTCTCAATCATTGTTATACAATGTCATGGTATCATTATGCAATATCAAATTTCAATTGTATCACAACTTCGACAACAATACTATGGTGATATGTGTCACTGCCCCTTAGTGAATACTCTATCTCACATGGAAACCACTCCCCCTTACATAATGATCCGAAAACCATATGTATTTGTAGTGTGAACTACATATTAATTCTCCCCCTTTTTGTCAATAAAATTGGCAAAGGTACGAAAACGGGATCCTAAGGAAATTTCCAAAGAAAGCATATATCAACTTGTTTAGATGCAATCATAAAGCCGAAGCTAAATGCATTCATCAAGGAGTTTATAAAGATACAAGATAACCCCTATAATATTCCACAACCGCACTCCCCACAAAGATTTGGCAATTAAGCACAAGTTCACTTAAGAACTCTCCCCCATAAAATGTCATTCTCGAAAAATAACAAGAGTGACCTTAATTTCAAAAGAAAATAAGGATTTATTTGGACATAACAAATCACATAGGAATATGAATTTGAATCCAAACATACTCAATTAGATTAATCACAAGAGAGCCCATAATTAATCTAATCGGAAATATACAACCAAATTAACCACAAAAAGTGATGAATTTAATTGATCATGCTCAACATAAGTGATAGACACATTTTTTTGTCTAATTCGTCCTCAATGTTTCGTATTATTAGTACTTGTTTTTGTCCTTATTATGGTGTTTTGTGTGTTTTTAGGTATTTTTTGGAAATAAACAATTTTGGAAAAATCAGCTCGAAAAGTTGCCCGGGGCAACCTTGAAGGACAATTGTTATTCGGACTCTCACTATTGGTTAAGGGGCACCTCAGTTGGACACCTGCTATTTGCACCCCAGTTCAGGATAGGGGGACACCCTTCCTTCTTCTCAAATTCAAATAAACTTTTTGGAGGGAAAATATTTTTACTTTCTGGTAGATTTTCAATCAACAAAATGAAGGTGTTATAGGGAGATTAAATCGCTGAAAATTTGTGGTATTGTTCCTGGGACATTTAGAAATCTATTGTGAGTGTTGTGGTCGATTAAATTTGGCTAGAATTGGCTAGGGAAGCCACGAACTGGAAACAGGGGAGAACGTGCAGAGAAGAATTATTCACGGGATTTCTTGTGTTTGCGTATGGCTGAGATGACCTGGGATAGTTATAACTATTGTTTGATGCGTATAAATTCTAAAAAAGGGAAGAATCAGAGCTGGAAACGCGTGGAGAAAGAAAATATCTCAAAATATTCTCTCTTCACTGCCCGAGTAAAGAAGAATTATTTGGAGTTATTGTGAGGGATTTCAGCGTGCATGTGAGTATATAAAGGCTCCTTGGGTCGACTACCAGGGGTGTCGAGAGTTGGGAGAAGATAGGAGAGCGCGGGAAGCAGAAATCACGAGTTGAGTTTCTGCTGCTGCTGCCACTGATGAAGGCCGAGACACGAAGAACGGACTTGCATAGACAGTCTTTCTCCAACAGTGTTTACGACGCAGAGCAGTGGGTCGTAGTGTGGGTCGTAGTTTGGGTATTGCAACAGCATAACATTTGTATCGTTCTTCTTGTAACAGTTGAACAGCGCCTTTGCAACAGTTATTTCTGTTGCAATTTTTCTGTTCAATTGTTTTACTCCCTTTAATCAACTTTTGAGCTTTATACATGTATTTTGAGATTATGATTAATATGAGGAGCTAAACCCCAACACTGGGGCGACGGAGGAAGCCTTAATTCATCCATGTGGTAATTTTATTTAATTCTTTATTTACTTTTTGCACCAATTTTAATTGAATTAAGATTTTAATTAATTATTTGTGATTTTATTTGATGGTTTATGCTTAGTCCTAGGGATTTTTGATATGCCATGCTTAAGAAATACAAGTAATATTTTATAAAATCTACTTTGGCAAAGAATAGAGTTAATATTCATTTTGTTTTGAATTATAATTGCCTAGAATTAATTTCTGAACCATTTAAGAAATGAATTTGGCCGAATCCTAAGCCCCAGTTTCTCGCACCAGTGTTAATATTTTTTGTATATATTTTTATTTTTAAATCTTTACAAGTCCGAGCAACGAACTTTTACTACCACTTTCAAAATTATAACAAAATGGCGCCGCCGACGCGGACTTGTATATAGATTTATTTTTAATTTTTTTTAGGTTTATTTTTTTTATTATTTGTTCCTTTTTACTTTGTCTTTTTTTCTTTGATTTACAGGTTCGAAGTGGAGCACTGATAGACGCATTTATGTGTCTAATATAGCTCATTTGTATATATTGTTAGTACTCGATATTGTACTTATTTGGTTATTTTATGTATTTGTAGGTGTTTTTGGAAAATAATCTCTTGCGGCGAATTTGGCTAAAAATGTGGCATTTGGACCTCCGTTGATAACGTACCGGAAGCGCCTCAGAAGTGTACCGGAAGTATCCCAGAAATACCCCGGAGGAACCCCGAAAAAAAATGCGGAAAATGCCCCAGAGGACACTTGCTATACGGACCCTTGATTTTGGATAAGGGGTAACCTAATTACTAAGGGGTGACCCATTTCCAGGAATCTGCTAAAGGGAGACCAGCCACAGATAAGGGGAGGTCAACTTCTCAAATTCAAAAGAAAATTTTGGCGGGAAAAAAGGCAGCAGCGTCAACAGTTTTGGATCAAGGATTTGAGCGACCTAGCAGGCGATTCAATGGGCAAATTTGGTACCCACGGACTCTACAAGACATAAGGGACCTGTTAGAAGCGATTAGACCCATCTAATTGGGCTGGATAAGTCAGAAAATCCACACAAAGTCAAGACAGTGCACACGGTCCCTGTTTAGGGTTTTGAATTGGTTTGAAAGATTTGGGAGAGATTCTTGCGTGGGATATACTTCAAAACAGTTGAGTTCAAGTCAGAGAAGATTTTGGGAGCAATAGAATAGCTCACAGACGCATACAAAGATCGACAGATGGAATTATTGTTCAAACTGCACGTGAAGAATAAGAGATTTATTCTCGAATTTGATCGAGTTTCTAGGGAATCTGAAGGCTATATAAGTGTTGGTTTACATCAAAGAAAGGTTAGAAACCTTTAGGAGAGAGTTTAGAGTCGATGAGAGCCTAGGAGAAGCAATTATAGAGGAGACAACGCTGCTGCTGCTGCTGCCATTAAAGCTTCTGAAGAACACGAAGAACAGACTCGCAGAGTCAGTCGTTCTTCAGCAGACTTATTTTCATACCACTGTCGTTGTTTCACAGCAGTAGATAGTTATCGTTTACAGCAGTCTTAAATTAACCATACTCTTTTGTAACAGTGGGCGTGTAACACCACTACAGCGTTGCTAATTCCTATTTCATCATATAATCATCAATAAAAACATCTATTTTAGCCATGAATTTATCTTTGAGTGTGTTTTTGGGATGAGGAGCTAAACCCATTAGCCGAGACGACGGAGGAAGCCATTGGTAATTTATTGGTATAATTCTAATTTTTTATTTATTTGCAATATTATTATTTGATTATTTGCACGAATTAAAATTGAATTAATAGTTTTTATTGAGTAATTGTGAATTGACTTGATGAAGCATGCTGGGTTTTAGTAACTTTTGATGTTTTATACTTTTTAATTACAATTATTACTTCAAAAACTTATTTGAGGCAAATATTAGAATTGATTTTAAAGATAAAATTGCATAAGAATATTTAGAGTTTACTATTAAAATGGTCATTGGTGGAATCCTAGTCTTGGTGTTTTCTCCAAACTTTGAATTATTTTATTTTTTGCCTGTTTAATTTAAATCTAAAAATTGTTTTCTTCACAAGTCTGAAAAGACCCAGTTTTTACCACTACTACAATCACTTTTGATAAACCATCAAATTTTTGGCGCCGCCGACGCGGACTTGTGTTTAGTTAGCATTTTTTTTAGATTTTTTTTTATTATTATTTTGTTCTTCTTTACGTTTTGGTTTTTTTTTTTGTTTCCTTGCAGATTTTTGAAGTTGGAGCGAGAGAGACAATTTGCCAAAGCTTGTGGTGATTTACTTAAAGTTTGGGAGCGAAAAGCAAAGCTAAAGGAGCGAAAGAAGAAGATTTTCTTTATTTTGTAAAAGAGAGAAAAAAAAAGAGAGACATTTTTTTTTGTAATTTTTTTTTTTAGACTTTCTTTTCTTTTTTTTTTTATGGACTTTGGACATTAATTTTGGGACATTTTTATTTTTATTTTTAAACCCTACGGAAGGGTACCCTTAAATAAACTGTTTGCAGGGAAGGACGACGATTACGATATCGTCTCGGCCCCTCGGGTTCGCACACGGCATAGGAGTCGTGGCCCGAGTCGACTTCAGCGGTTCTTCGCCCGTCTGGTACGGGAGGTAAAATTCTAAACACCCGCGAATCTCCTGCAAGCGGGTTACTGGACTCCTTAAGGTGAATATATGCTGAGGACTTGAATATGGACTGTTTTTAAATTCCTAGTAAAGGGCAAGGACTGGACCATATAAGATAAGGGTTCGGATTTCATCACCGCTCCCTTCTTGCCCGCCTTAGGAAAACGAAACCTAAAGCGAACCTAAGCCTAAAATTTGGACTAGAAAGAGACCTATAGGGTATCGAGCTTAACAGGACAATCATTCGAAAAATATTGGTTACTCTTTTAAGCACACCTCGAAGTTCTTGAGGTTTCTGCGAGTTGAATGCGTGACTGCGCCGCATTGGATCGGTGAGGTTTTGGGTATCAAAGCTCCACTGAGCTTCCCTCGCCTCGATTCAACTTGCTTAACTCGGATTGATTCCAGAGGGGTTTGCTCAAATTGTAACGAATTCCCTTTCGAAGGATTAGAAGCTGGTCTAGAAACAATCTAAGTGGAGCCATCATGCTTGTTGTTTGCTAGAAATCTTTAGGTTTGCTGTGGTAAAGTCGAGTCAGCCTGCTGTGTGTGATTGCTAGAACCTTCCTGTTAGGATTTTTATTTCTTTTTGAATTCTTTTTAGTGTATGCCCGATTTTGTTAGGGCTTGGAAAAGAGATACTCTAGGTCGATTGATTAGCGAAAAACCTAGTAGTTCTTCTGATTTAAGCAGGGAGCTCGAAGATTCTTCTTTTGAGAGCCCTGTTTTTGGAAACTTCTGTTTTGAGAATCTGTCTCTTTGTGAGGAAAGTACCCCTAGTACTTCTGTTGTGCCAGCGATGGCAACTTTGAAAGATTACATGTTCCCAACTAGGACCAACCGAGCTTCATGCATTAAATTGCCAGCCACTACGGCTGTTTTGAGATAAAACCTAGTATTCTTCAATGATCCCTATATTCTTAGGAAAAGATGATGAGAACCCTTATTTTCATATTAGGGACTTTGAGGAAATCTGTGGGACAATTAGATAAAGACCTTACTGATGAAGTCTTGAAACTTAATGTTTCCCTTTTCCTTGAGAGATAAAGCCAAGACCTGGCTAACAACCTACCGTCTGAATCCATGAAACATGGCAGGAACTTATCGCTGCCTTCTATATGAAATTCTACCCTAAGCATAAAACTGCAGCTGTTAGGCAGAAAATTAGTGCTAGTGTGCAACAAGAGGGAGAGTCTCTTTATAGGTTTTTAGAGCGATTCAATGATCTCCTATCTCAGTGTCCTCACCATGGATTTGATAATATGAAACTTGTACAGATTATTTATGATGGTTTAGACTATTCGACCAAAGCCATGGTTGAGTCTATGTGCGCTGGTGAGTTCACTAGTAAAAATGCTGATGATGCTTTTACCTTCTTAGGAGCTATCGCTGAAAAATCCCAACAGTGGGAATCTTGTGTTGAACCCCCTAAAAGACTCTTGGTCAATAGAAGTAGCACCAATATGGTAGATACGAGTTTTGCGTCAGATGCTAAGTTTGCTGCTTTGTCCAGAAGGTTAGAAGCTTTAGAAATGGGTCAGTCTAAAAATAGGCCCCTTGTTGAACCTAATAGAGCCTCTCAAGTCTCTAGTTGTGGAATAGAGCCCGATAATTCATTTTGGGAAGGTCAGTTAGTGAAGAACAAGCCCATGCTGTCTATAACAACTCTAGGTTTGAGAACCGTCAGAAGTTTGACCCATACTCAGAAACCTACAACCCTGGTTGGAGAAACCATCCTAATTTCTCTTGGTCTAAGGGCCAGATCAAGGCCAGTCTAGCAATTCTCAGCCTCCCCCAGGTTTTGGTTTTAAGAACTCTTCAGGTCAAACCCAGTTTCAGAACACTTCCGAGAAAAAGATCTCTACCTTAGAGGAAGCTATCACTATGTTAGTAAGTAACCATGACATGCTATCAAAGAACCACATGAGCTTTCAACAAGAAACTAGGCAGAATTGAAGAATATTCCCAGAGTCTTGCCAATTAGAACTTCAAGTAGGACAAATAGCTAAGTTATAAGTGAGAGAGAGGATGGAAGGTTCCCTAGTCATACTGATCCTAACCCTAGAGGAGAGAAATCGTACAATCATGTGAATGCTGTCACAACCCTAAGAAGTGGAAAGAAAGTTGACAACAAGGTCGCCATGCCTGATAGTGAACATGCTGTAGTTCACCCTGCTGAGCCAGAAAATGAGGAGACTGATAGAGTCTCCAAAGAGACCAATGAGGGTCCTGTTGAGCCTCACTTTGTTCCCAGAGCCCCGTTTCCCCAGCTGCTAGTTCCGACTAAGAGGGAGTCCAACTTTAATGATATATTGGAGGTTTTTAAGCAGGTTAATATCAACCTTCCATTATTAGATGCAATTAGGCAGATTCCCTCTTATGCCAAGTTCCTTAAGGACTTGTGTACGCGAAAGCGTAAGCTCAGTGTCCAGAAGAAAGCCTTCATAGCTAGTCATGTGAGTTCTATTATTCAGAATACCACTACTCCTAAGTATAAAGACCCAGGGTCCCCTACCATTTCTTGTACAATAGGTAAGTACCGTGTTGAGAAAGCGTTGCTTGACTTAGGAGCCAGTGTGAACTTACTGCCATACCATGTGTACCTTAAGCTAGGACTTGGTGAGATGAAACCTACCCAGATAACACTCCAGTTAGCTGATAGGTCCGTTAAAATCCCTCGTGGTGTGATCGAGGATGTTCTTATTGAGGTCGACAAGTTTATTTATCCAGTGGATTTCGTGGTCCTAGATACCCAACCTGTCCCCGACCCAGAGAACCAAATACCTGTGATTTTAGGTCGCCCATTCTTAGCTACGTCTAATGCGATCATAAACTGTCGAAATGGTATTATGAATCTATCTTTTGGTAATATACTATTGAGCTGAATATTTTTGTCAATGTAAACAAGCTTCTGAGCTAGATCGCACATGTTTGAGAGGTGAACATGATCGGAACCTTAGTTCAGGAGTCATTACCACCCATCGTACCGGAAAATACATTGGAGAGTTTTTATTTGTTTATCCCATTTTAGCCTGGATTTCGACGATGATAGTAACATTGAACAAGTAAATGCTCTGTTGGATTCTGTTCCTATGTTAGATATTGATATATGGAAAGATAGGTTCGAACCATTACTAGCTTCTGAGTCTATCTTAATACCTTATTTAAAAGAGCCTCCTGAGTTGGAGTCTAATTATACATTTTTAGGCCCACCCGAGTCTTTCCCTGTGATTATAGCCTCCGATTTGGATAGTGATCAGGAAAGTAGTCCAGAGACCGTGCTTCAAGAAAATAAGGAAGCCTTAGAGTGGACCATAGAAGATGAAGCAAGCTGAGGATGAACCACCTGATTATGACTTAGAGAAAGCAATTGACCTTTTTCAAGAACCCGATGGTCTAGAAATTAGGAACATTGTGACTAGTCATTGTAGAGGCACCCAAAATTCTAAGTTTGGGGGTAGAGATTGTCAATTATCCCCAATAGAAGTCCCTAACTTGGGACTCAAGCCTAGTGCATCTGAGGTATCGCTTGAGTGTATTCAGACTCCACAACCTGATCCGCCTGATAATGTCCAGGAGAAAATCCAAATGTTAGAGACCCGTTTTTCGGATGAATCTGTTTGCCGAGACACTCATATGAAGCCCAAGTGGGCACCTCAGATAAATCCAGTTGTCTTGCGAGAAACTTTAGATCAGGTTGTGCTCTATCTGCTCATTTTTGATCTTGAGCATTTGTCTCCTATTTGTGGCAGTTCTATTTGGTCTTATGGACCCACAATTATTTCGACTATTGGTATACGACTTTGGAAGGTGAAAATTCTTTTTGAGGTATTTGATGTCTAGCTAATGACTATAAATTTAGCATTTACTGGGAGGCTCCCGCGTTCATGTGATACGGTAATATCCTTCCTTATTTCTTTTCCCTCCAGTGGTAATAGTTTCCCTTGTTCATGCTTTATTTTCATCCTTAGAACATTGAGGACAATGTAAGATTTAAGTTTGGGGGTGGGGAAGAAACACTTTTTGTTAGCTTTTAGTTGCAATAAATAAACTCCAGAGCCTAGAAATTTATGCCTATTGAGGATTGCACTAACTAATCTAAGTGGATGGAAGCATTTTGATTGTAGGAGTTTGAGGAACCAATCTGATTAGATGGAAACATCTAAAGAGTCTATTCATAAAAGCACAGAGCTCAGATGTTAGAAATAACATGATAGTTTCACCATATCTCGTTGAGTCCTTTTCACTTCTATTTTTATTTTATTTTGTTTTTAAACTATGTTTCTCTAAGTGATAGGTGGGGCCCACGATTCAAGTTGTTACCAATGCTAGGGTGAATTAGAGTGATTGAGATACCATGAAAAAAAAAAAAAAAAAAAAGTTGAAAAGAAAAAAGATGAAAAAAAAAAAAAGATGAAAAAAAAAAAAGATGAAAAAAAAAAAAAAAAAAAAAGAAGAAAGAAAGAAATTGAGACCAGACCATTTGACCAAAAGGAATAAATTCAATAAAGTCGACCACTGGTACCCTTGTATATGCCAGTTGTGTTGACCTAGAGTTAGGTTATCGACCACTGGTACCCTTGTATATGCCAGTGTATTGATATTAGTCAGACTAGTATCTCAATCCATTAGGATAGGTTCATTTTGGCGGAGGCCTTCAGACAGATATGGGAAACGCCGTTCACTTAGTAAACATCAAAACCATCTATGTTTTTCTATATCCATCTCTTAATCTTTCCATGTGATTAGTTTGACTCCGAATATGATGTCCATAGTGCAACTATCTGAGTAGAGCTCTGTCACTTTATATGAATTTTAGTATGCTTGAGTGCAAACTCGTGTACAGCAATTGGAATTTCGCATCAGGGTACTTCTTCATGTAGTCAATAAGTATGCCAACCAAGGAGATTCTTTAGTGCCTTCCAAGGTTCTGCGTAGATAGCTAAGGTCTGGAGTACAGGTTTTGTGGGTATATCTCTGGTAAGCCCTCCCGAGACTATAACTCGGCCACTAGGGCCACCTAGGGGTTTAAAGGCTTATTGCATACGCTAAATGCAATCGACGATGCCTGCGACAGTGAGTTAGGATTTTATTTTTTAGTTTTGATTTGCTCGGGACTAGCAAATAATAAGTTTGGGGGTATTTGATAGACGCATTTATGTGTCTAATATAGCTCATTTGTATATATTGTTAGTACTCGATATTGTACTTATTTGGTTATTTTATGTATTTGTAGGTGTTTTTGGAATAATCTCTTGCGGCGAATTTGGCTAAAAATGTGGCATTTGGACCTCCGTTGATAACGTACCGGAAGCGCCGCTCAGAAGTGTACCGGAAGTATCCCAGAGTAATCATACCCCAGGAGGAACCCCGAAAAAAAATGCGGAAAATGCCCCAGAGGACACTTGCTATACGGACCCTTGATTTTGGATTAGGGGTAACCTAATTACTAAGGGGTGACCCATTTCCAGGCATCTGCTAAAGGGAGACCAGCCACAGATAAGGGGAGGTCAACTTCTCAAATTCAAAAGAAAATTTTGGCGGGAAAAAAGGCAGCAGCGTCAACAGTTTTGGATCAAGGATTTGAGCGACCTAGCAGGCGATTCAATGGGAAAATTTGGTACCCACGGACTCTACAAGACATAAGGGACCTGTTAGAAGCGATTAGATCCATCTAATTGGGCTGGATAAGTCAGAAAATCCACACAAAGTCAAGACAGTGCACACGGTCCCTGTTTAGGGTTTTGAATTGGTTTGAAAGATTTGGGAGAGATTCTTGCGTGGGATATACTTCAAAACATTTGAGTTCAAGTCAGAGAAGATTTGGGAGCAATAGAATAGCTCACAGACGCATACAAAGATCGACAGATGGAATTATTGTTCAAACTGCACGTGAAGAATAGAGATTTATTCTCGAATTTGATCGAGTTTCTAGGGAATCTGAAGGCTATATAAGTGTTGGTTTACATCAAAGAAAGGTTAGAAACCTTTAGGAGAGAGTTTAGAGTCGATGAGAGCCTAGGAGAAGCAATTATAGAGGAGACAACGCTGCTGCTGCTGCTGCTGCCATTAAAGCTTCTGAAGAACACGAAAACAGACTCGCAGAGTCAGTCGTTCTTCAGCAGACTTATTTTCATACCACTGTCGTTGTTTCACAGCAGTAGATAGTTATCGTTTACAGCAGTCTTAAATTACCATACTCTTTTGTAACAGTGGTGCTGTAACACCACTACAACACAGCGTTGCTAATTCCTATTTCATCATATAATCATCAATAAAAACATCTATTTTAGCCATGAATTTATCTTGTGAGTGTGTTTTTGGGATGAGAGCTAAACCCATTAGCCGAGACGACGGAGGAAGCCATTGGTAATTTATTGGTATAATTCTAATTTTTATATTTATTTGCAATATTATTATTTGATTATTTGCACGAATTAAAATTGAATTAATAGTTTTTATTGAGTAATGTGAATTGACTTGATGAAGCATGCTGGGTTTTAGTAACTTTTGATGTTTTATACTTTTTAATTACAATTATTACTTCAAAAACTTATTTGAGGCAAATATTAGAATGATTTTAAAGATAAAATTGCATAAGAACTATTTAGAGTTTACTATTAAAATGGTCATTGGTGGAATCCTAGTCTTGGTGTTTTTCTCCAAAAATTTGAATTATTTATTTTTGCCTGTTTAATTTAAATCTATAAAAATTGTTTTCTTCACAAGTCTGAAAAGACCCAGTTTTTACCACTACTACAATCACTTTTGATAAACCATCAAGCACTAAGGACTTGGAGAGGAAAAAGCTTAAAGCGAAAAGAGAAGAAAAAAGGACAATTTTAGGATTTAATTTTTAATTTTTAATTTTTTTAGAGTGTTGAGGAAAACTGCAATTTTTATTTATTTATTTTGGACTTTGGACTTTAAACAATTGGACTTTTTTTTTTAACCCTACGGAAGGGTATTATTAAAAAAAAAAAATTATATAAACTGTGTGCAGGGAAGGACGACGATTACTATATCGTCTCGGCCCCTCGGGTTCGTACACGACATAGGAGTCGTGGCCCGAGTCGACTTCAACGGTTCATCCCCCGTCTGGTACGGGAGGTAAGTCCATCGAAACACTCGCGAATCTCCTGTAAGCGAGTTACTGTCTGCCTTAAGGTGATAATTGTTTGAGGACGAATTTGGACTGTTTTTAAATTCCTAGTAAAGGGCAAGGCCTGGCCAATACAAGATAAGGGTTTGGATTTCATCACCGCTCCCTTCTTGCCCGCCTTAGGAAAACGAAACCTAACGCGAACCCAAGCTTAAAATTTGGAATAGAACGAGACCGATAGGGTAACGAGCTTAATAGGAAACTCGTTCGAAAAATATTGGTTGCTCTTTAAGCACACTCCAAAGTTCATGATGGTTTCTGTGAGTTGAATGCGTGACTGCCGCCTTGTGATAGCGGTGAGGCCTTGGGTATCAAAGCTCCACTGAGCTTCCCTCGCCTCAATTCAACTTACTTTGACTCGGATTGATTCCAGAGGGGTTTGCTCAAATTGCAACGAATTCCCTTTCGAAAGATAGAAGCTGGTCTAGAAACAATCTAAGTGGAGCCATCATGCTTTTTTTTGCTAGAAATCTTTAGGTTTGTTTTGGTGGAGTCGAGTCGGCCTTGTTTGTGATTGTGTAGAATTCCCTTGCAATTAAGAATGTCGAGCTGGTATGATAGAAGCCAATACAATGAATATCGACCTGAATTTGAATATGGACATCATCAGTTTTATTACCATGGTGGGAATAGTGGTTGGGAACGCCAAACTTTTCAAGGTTATGGTTCATACCATGGTGAGCCCAATCACTATCCTCACAACCATCAGTCATACGAGAAAAATTCTGCTAATTCCTCTTTACTTGAGTACGACACGTAAGTTAGCTGAGACACACGTAAGTTCGCCGAAATGAATAACTTAGTTATGGACGAAAATAATGCAATGAGTGAACTTTCTTTACCTGATTTCCTAGATTACGTCAGGAATTCATGTGAGTCAGCCCAAAAGCTTTTGTTAGAGACCCAGAATAGAACTTCTCTAAAAGATCTAAATTTCCAAAATAGTGTTTCCAATTTTACCTTGATGTAAATAGTGAATATTTGCCTAATTTAGAGGACGAGGTTAGAATAAAAGACACTACTTATTTAGATAAGGTTCAATCATCTCTCGTACTATGATGATGAGGATAGCAGTAATGAAGAATCTGAAATATGTAGGCATAGTGATCAGGAGTCTAGTAATCCAATTGAGTTGTATAGTGATTATATTATTTCTAGTTCAAATCCAAATAATTTTTATGATTATTCACCTATTCAAAAGGACGAGGATTTGATTAGGGATACCACCGTTTTAGACGATGTAGTTTTTCCTTTTGATTACGAAGCCGATAGTGGTTTAGAGGAACGGGTTCATTTCGAAAATACTGTTTTAGAGTCTAGCGACTTAGAAACAATAGTCTTGGAAGAAGAAGATAGACCCGTAGAGATGAGTAAAGATGCACTACCTGATAATAACTTAGAAGAATCTCTTGAATATTTTAAGGACTCTGAAGATACGGAAATTCAAGAAATAATTAGAGGTCTATCTAGAGACACTGAAAACTCTAAGTTTGGGGGTGATTATCACTTCCCTAGTGCCTTACCTTTAACTCTCAGAAAGTCCCCACACTTAGGACTTGATATCTGTGCCTCGACCATTTTACAAGATTACCTTCATACTCGTTTTCCCGGAGCCTAATGATGTCCATGAAGGATTTCAGTTATTAGAAACCCATCCTCTGGTTGATGTGGTTTGCCCAGGCTATGATACCCAGATTGACTTTGTTTTCCCACCAAATAGTTTTCTTCCAACTGTGGGAACGTTTCAAATGAGTCGAATATTAAGTTCTGAGACTAATCCTAAGTACTTTAGGTTAATAGAATCGACACATTTTCCTAAGAATGACCACTACTCTCACTGTGGTCAACTATGTAAGTCATATCTGATTGACTTAGAGGATCCGCAATTATTTAGGTTATTACTTCGTGATTCTAAGTTCGTATTTGAGTTTTTACAGACTCTAAGACCTAGTGATTCGGATCCCATCTATGAAGAAACGCAGCCAATGAAAATATTCTATTTAGACCCTTTCATAGAACCTGAACCGCAATTAGCGATAGTTTTCAGGAAACTAGGTAAGGGCATGCTATTCTTGTCCATTTTCTTGGTTCACTGCAGTTTCCTATGGTCATCTCTATTTGGTTTTCAAGACCCACAGTTATTCCGACTACTTTCTATGAGGTGACTAATTCCTTCCGATGTCTGGCTGAAGACTTTAAACTTAGCACTTCTTGGGAGGTAACCCAATCTCACGCAACCCGGTAATATCCTTCATTAACTCTTTTTCTTCAAATGGTAACAGTTTCTCCTTGTTCATGTTTTTAATTTTATCTTTAGAACATTGAGGACAATGTTAGATTTAAGTTTGGGGGTATTGGGAGAAACTTTTTTGTTGCAATAAATAAACTCTAAAGCCTAGAAATTTACGCATATTAAGGATAGCACTAACCAATCTAAGTGGATGCAAGCATTTTGATTATAGGAGTTGAGGAACCAATCTGGGTATATGGAAACATCTATAGAGTCTATTCATAAAAGCACAGAGCTCAGGTGTTAGAAATAACATGATAGTTTCGCCATATCTTGTTTGAGTCCTTTTCACTTTCTATTTTTACTTTTCTTTTTCAAGTGATTCGGTGGGGCACACGATTCAAGTTGTTACCTCTACTAGGGTAAAATAGAGTGACTGAGTATTGAAAAAAAAAAGTTATGAAAAAGAAGAAAAAAAATAAAAAAATTTGATTAAAAAAAATAAATAAATAAATAAAAAAGTTTTAGACCAGACCATTTGACCAAACGGAATAAAATTCAATAAAGTCGACCACTGGAACCCTTGTATATGCCAGTTGTGTTGACCTAGAGTTAGGATTATTAACCACTGGTTCCCTTGTATATGCCAGTGTGTTAATATTAGTCAGACCGGTATCTCAGTCATTTAGGTTAGGTTCATCTTGGCAGAGGCCTTCAGACAGATATGAGAACACCGTTCGCTTTTCAACCATCTACATTTTTATTTTTCCATCTTCTTAATCTTTTCATGTGATTAGTCTGACTCCGAGTATGATGTCCATCGTGAAACTATCTTAGTAGAGCTCTGTCACTTATATGAATTTTAGTATGCTTGAGTGCAAACTCGTGTACAGTAATTGGAATTTTGCATCAGGGTTCTTCCTCTTAGAGTCAATAATTGTATGCCAACCAAGGAGGTTCTTTAGTGCTTTCCAAGGTTTTGCGTAGATAGATAGGGTCTGGAGTAATGGTTTTGTGGGCACACCTCTGGTAAACCCTCCGGAGACAACACTCCGCCACTAGGGCCACCTAGGGGTTCAAATGATTTTCCTTTCTAGAATAAATTTGCTCGAGGACTAGAAAATAATAAGTTTGGGGGTATTTGATAGACGCATTTTTATGTCTAATTCGTCCTTAATGTTTCGTATTATTAGTACTTGTTTTTGTCCTTATTATGTTGTTTTGTGTGTTTTTAGGTATTTTTTGGAAATAAACAATTTTGGAAAAATCAGCTCGAAAAGTTGCCCGGGCAACCTTGAAGGACAATTGTTATTCGGACTCTCACTATTGGTTAAGGGGCACCTCAGTTGGACACCTGCTATTCGCACCCCAGTTCAGGATAGGGGGACACCCTTCCTTCTTCTCAAATTCAAATAAACTTTTTGGCGGGAAAATATTTTTACTCTCTGGAAGATTTTCAATCAACAAAATGAAGGTGTTATAGGGAGATTAAATCGCTGAAAATTTGTGGTATTGTTCCTGGGACATTTAGAAATCTATTGCGAGTGTTGTGGTCGATTAAATTTGGCTAGAATTGGCTAGGGAGCCACGAACTGGAAACAGGGGAGAACGTGCAGAGAAGAATTATTCACGGGATTTCTTGTGTTTGCGTATGGCTGAGATGACCTGAGAGAGTTATAACTATTGTTTGATGCGTATAAAGTCTAAAAGAGGGAAGAATCAGAGCTGGAAACGCGTGGAGAAAGAAAATATCTCAAAATATTCTCTCTTCACTGCCCGAGTAATGAAGAATTATTTGGAGTTATTGTGAGGGATTTCAGCGTGCATGTGAGTATATAAAGGCTCCTTGGGTCGACTACCAGGGGTGTCGATAGTTGGGAGAAGATAGGAGAGCGCAGGAAGCAGAAATCACGAGTTGAGTTTCTGCTGCTGCTGCCACTGATGAAGGCCAAGAACACGAAGAACGGACTTGCATAGACAGTCTTTCTCCAACAGTGTTTACGACGCAGAGCAGTGGGTCGTAGTGTGGGTCGTAGTTTGGGTATTGCAACAACATAACATTTGTATCGTTCTTCTTGTAACAGTTGAACAACGCCTTTGCAACAGTTATTTCTGTTGCAATTTTTCTGTTCAATTGTTTTACTCCCTTTAATCAACTTTTGAGCTTTATACATGTATTTTGAGATTATGATTAATATGAGGAGCTAAACCCCAACACTGGGGCGACGGAGGAAGCCTTAATTCATCCATGTGGTAATTTTATTTAATTCTTTATTTACTTTTTGCACCAATTTTAATTGAATTAAGATTTTAATTAATTATTTGTGATTTTATTTGATGGTTTATGCTTAGTCCTAGGGATTTTTGATATGCCATGCTTAAGAAATACAAGTAATATTTTATAAAATCTACTTTGGCAAAGAATAGAGTTAATATTCATTTTGTTTTTAATTATAATTGCCTAGAATTAATTTCTGAACCATTTAAGAAATGAATTTGGCCGAATCCTAAGCCCCAGTTTCTCGTACCAGTGTTAATATTTTTTGTATATATTTTTATTTTTAATTCTTTACAAGTCCGAGCAACGAACTTTTACTACCACTTTCAAAATTATAACAATAAGAGAACTTACAGAGCAATAACTAAGTTAATCACAAAAAGATAATCAACTCAGTCGATAGTGCTTAACATAAGGAAACTTACGGAGCCTCACAATAATACATAAAGGATTATGGATCAGGGAAGATCAATACTGCGTAATACACAAGGATTCATTCTATTTTCCATCACTATTCGCATAATGACATACAATAGACATAATCCTTGCAAACAAAAGATTTTAACATATCTTCCATCAATAATTGACATAATTGGCTTAAATTTTGTATTTGTCAAAAGTCCATTCATTCTTTTATCAATACATGCATATCGACATACGAAAGACTTAACTTTTGACAAGGTATGGGACAATCATAGTTCACGGACGCAAACACACATATCCCATAACAAATTGCAATATATAAAACCATAAAGATTAATACTGCAAAAATAATCTTTTAAACGATTTTTTAGAATTCAAACAAATAAACCTAAAAACATGAAGATGAAAGCGTTGGACATAGCTATGTGTAATCACAATAATGGCTATTCCAAACTCTAGTTATTCTTCTAAATAAAACAAGAAAATAAAATTCCCATTCGAAGACTTACTAGTCATTGTAGATCATTCTCAGAGCATCTACCGAGAATTCCTTCTCATTATTGAAAAACCCATTGATTATGGGATCGTTCAATTCCTCCAAAAATCTTCAGAAATGTTTGTCAACTCACTAAGTTATCGTTTTAGTTCACGCACGGTGTTTGTTGTTAGAGACAACATTCGTTCATAGTGAATTAACTCTTTTAAAGACGAAACAATTTGAGATTTTAAATTGTTTCTTTTGTTGATGAATTCTTTCACCAATCCCCTGAAGTTATCATCAAGCTGATAAGAAGACATGAACCAATTAGAGGAAGAACCTTCTCCATTATTTGTAGATTTCACTTTCTTCACCTTTGAGGAAGAAATTCCTTTAAACAGATACACGTTAGCTGCTTCGACTGCATCCCTGTTTGTGGTGCCTCTAGTTGCAGGAGCCATGAAACTGTATCTTTTTAGGAAAGAGGAAGTCTACAAATGAATTTAACAATAGACTTATGAACGTCTAAACCCTAGAAGAACAAGTCTTCTATTAGTTTAATGATCCATTATCTATATTATTAGGAGAATATTTTCTTAACAAAAATAAGTACAAGACTTGAGTCACATAGACGCAAAAACCCCATTTTCTCAAGTTAAAGATGAGGATGCGAACATCTCTTGTGTTAGACAGAGACGTTGTGAGCCAAATGCTCCCCTCGTTTACCACATAGTGGTTTACCAAGGCTTATTGTATAAACAGATTTCCTGCCTATTCTGACTATGGAAACATTAGTTTTAGGGGAACAATGTTGAATATCCAGATTTATCTTTTGCATGTTCTTCTGCAGTTTGGCAACTCTTTTGATTTCCCAGCACGTGCTTTGAACACGATTTGCATTTCCACAATGAACAAATCAAGGATTCTGTGTTTTGTAGAATTGCCTTTTGTTTATTGTAACTATCAAACTTCACTTTTATATGATCAATAGAAACAAGAGGGTTGATTATGTCAGCAATTTCGCTTTTAAATCGTAAACCATTTGTGTTTATAAAGGACCTCTGACCAAATAGCATTGCTGAGATTTTTCCAGAACTTCCAGATAATATTTGTAGATCATCCTTAAGAGTATTAATCTCTTTTTACTTTAGAGCAATGGTCTTGGTGAGGTTATCATTAAGATAGTCTATATCAAGATTTTTCACCTGGATTGATGATTCTAATTTCTTCAATGAAGCTTTTAATTGAAGATTTTCTTGAAGAACTTCTCTATTCAAGAATTCGAAATATTCTGTGTCGGACTCAAATTCTGAATCAGGACTTGAGTATGTGGATGTTTCTGCTGCAAGAGCTGAGAGTTCATCACATCCATCAGGCGAATTTAAACCGTTGACACTTAAGGATTTTTCTTCTATAGAATCATCAGCAGTAAATGCTGACAAAAGACGTTTATCACATCTAATGCTTCTTTTTACAAATTCTTTGATCCTTTCTGTTATTAATGGTTTATCAAACCAATCATCATTTGAACAACATTCATCAGCCAAAGACAAGTTAGAGGCTTCACTTGTATCGGACACAGCATTGAACGCAAATGTTTGAACGGAACTTTGATCAAGAATTTTTACCTTTCCAAAAAGAGTATTTTTGGAGAGAGTGTTGAGGTTATTTCCTTCATCGATGGTATGCTTCTTAGAAACATATCTATTATCTTCAAATATAGTTTCTAAGATATCACAGGCATCTTTAGACTTATTGCATGTAGACACATAGTGCTGAAGATATGGGTTAATGGCATGTTTGATGGGATTCAAACCGTCGGAATTTTGCTTTGCAGCAAGTATCTCGGCAGGACTGTATTCACCAATGTTCTTGGGAACATTTACATCTCCTACTTACACAACGGGAGCATCATAACCATGAAAAATATTTACCCATGATTTAAAATCACGTGCTTGAAGAAAAGATCGCATAAAAATTTCCCACCATAAGCAATTAGAGCTATCGAAGACTGGTGGTACGTTAATAGAGATAGCACCTCTGTCCATAGAGTCAGATCGCTACAAACAAAGACTTGTAAGGTCTTTAACTTGTTTGCCTGCTCTGATACCAATTGAAAAAGCGGGGGTACAACAACCACACCCAATATTTTGCTTAGCAATCTGTATGGATAAAATCCAATATACTTTTAAGAGAATCAACAAGACTCGATCTATAAAAATTATATCAAAGAGTTATATCTCTCTTTCTCGATTCAATTCTTACTCAAGCAAATAGAAATCCGCAAGCCTAATTGAATACAAGAGAAATCACTTGAACGTTACCAAAGACCAATGTTCAAGTATCAATCAATTTGAATCTACAACCAAAGGTCGGATTTCCAATTGATTGATTCTAACGCACAACCTGTGATATTTCAATTGTAAAGATAAACAATATAATGCGAAAATATATATAACACAGACACCAGAATTTTGTTAATGAGGAAACCGCAAATGCAGAAAAACCCCGGGACCTAGTACAGATTGAACAAACACTGTATTAAGCCGCTACAGACACTAGCCTACAACAAACTAACTTCGGTCTGGACTGTAGTTGAACCCCAATCAATCTCACACTGATCCAAGGTACATTTATGCTCCTACGTCTCTGATCCCAGCAGGATACTACGTACTTGATTTCCTTAGCTGATCTCACCCACAACTAAGAGTTGCTACAACCCAAAGTCGAAGACTTGATAAACAAATCTGTCTCACACAGAAAAGTCTATAGGATTGAATAAATCTGTCTCCCACAGATATACCCAAGAGTTTTTTTTCCGTCTTTTGATAAATAAAGGTGAACATGAACCAATGGATAACCCTGACTTATATTCCCGAAGAACTACCTAGTATT
Source organism: Papaver somniferum (assembly GCF_003573695.1). Classification (NCBI taxonomy): domain Eukaryota; kingdom Viridiplantae; phylum Streptophyta; class Magnoliopsida; order Ranunculales; family Papaveraceae; genus Papaver; species Papaver somniferum. Next base: position 51,835,495 of record NC_039365.1, read on the forward strand.
ATCAATCACCTCACAATAATCTTAATCGACGGTGCGAAAGAATATATTGCGGAATCACAAATGATGAGACGAAGATGTTTGTGACTCTTTTTATATCTTGCCTATCAGAGATAAATCTCAATCCAATCGTTACGATCATACTCAAAACTATAGAGTATGCAAGATCAGATCACACAACTTCGAGAAAGTAGTATCGGTCTGGCTTCACAATCCCAATGAAGTCTTTAAGTTGTTAACCTGCTTTACAAGAATAAACCTAAGGTTAAAGGAGAATCGAATATAGATAATATAACTAGTATCACATGTAAGGTATGGGGATTTTGTTTCCCAGTTGCTAGAGTTCTCCCTTATATAGTCTTTCAAATCAGGGTTTGCAATCAATGTTAACTTGGTAACAAAGCATTCAATATTCACCGTTAGATGAAAACCTGATTAGATTCAAGCTAATATCTTTCAACCGTTAGATCGAAAACTTAGCTTGTTACACACACTTGAAATGCACGATTTTAGGTTTGTGTAACCGTACCCAAACATGTACGTTTGTTGGTTCAACAGTAGTTAACCAAATGGTTAGCCATATGAGCACTTTTATATCAACCATATTCTTCTTCACCAAAACTAGTTCAAATGACTCAAATGAACTAGTTAGAGAGTTGTTCAATTACAAGGAAATCTTATATAACTACAGAAGACACAATCGAAGCAAAGACGATTTGATTCACTCGAATCGATTCATGAATTTTATATCCACGGTTTGCAATTTGCATTCCTTAGTTTATATAAATATAAGTTCACAAAGAAAATCGTTTTTAGATATAACCAACTCAGGTTCGTGGACTGGGTTTGTTGACTTAAGTTCCCGGAAGGAGTTTCCAAACTCCAGTAGATTTTCTCGGGTCGAGAACTTCCGCAAGTTCGCGGACTGAGTTCACGGATCTTGTTCCGGTCTCTTGATCAAAAGAGTTCGCAAACTTCGGTTCAAGGAATAAGGACTTATACATATATGTGTTTCCACAACAATGCTTAAATCCATCATTGGTTATGTAATCTAAACTCTCATTTCAATCATTGAAACATTCTTAGAGGACATTATAAAAATTGTTATTCACAAACCATTTTTCGTCAAAGCTATTTTCAAAGTGATTGAAACATAACATGACTTTCACACTAGGTAAACATGAAATTGGCCAAAGCGAAAGCTTACCAATACATATTTCGAGAAATAGATAGGCAAGATAAACTTGGCTCGAAATAACAAATGTGTATGATCAAAGTCTATATAGCAAAACGACTTTTGTCTTAATATAGAAGATAGAGTAGATAGACTTTTGAGTGATAGGTAAGTTCAAGTCTCCATATACCTTTTAGTCGATGAAGTTCCACCAGTTCCTTGAGTAGTTCTTCATCTTGTATGGTGATCGTCATGGAGTTCTTGAGCTCAACTACACTTTCTATCCTAGTCCGAGACTTATCTATAGTAGACTAGAAATCAAGACTTATAGTTTTGATCACTAACATTGATAAACATGCTTGAGATAGTAACGCATGCGAGTTCGACCGAGCAATGCTCTAACAATTTTAATTAGAGCCCGAAATATTTCATCCAAATTGGATGACCTACCCATACCTCTCTTAATAACAGTTCTAAAGGGAGTAATGGTTACAGAGAATTTTAGGTGTTGAAATAGGTTTTTATAGGGTAATGATCATGAAGATGAAAATAATACACATGGTTTTGAATGGGCGTGGGAAACAAAGCAACATGACGCTTAACCAAGCGCCATAAATGGGAGTTAGTTGACACAATAGGGTCTTTAAAAGGATGTTTAACCAAGGGATTAATGCAGCCAAAGTAGTTTTTGTGGGTTTATAATCAGAAAGGGAAAGAATTAAAAGAGGGAGAGTAGGTTTAGGAAATGGCAGGTCAAGATTATTAGAATCTTCCAGATACCCGTGAGGAGAGAATTCCGATTGTACCACCATCTTCAGCAGAATATGAACAAGCTAGGGTTCTCGCTCTTTCCTTGAACATTGCAGAGCTTTAGAAATTATGGGATGATATTTAGGAAGAAATTGACAGACATGCACATGAATTGATCCATCAAAGAGAAGAGCAAGAGGGGATTCGTCAAAGGGAGGAAGAGAGACTTGATAATCTGTATACTGCGTATGAGCCGAAATATTTAGCAAGGAGAGAAATAAAGGATGAAAAGTGGGCTGATAAGCACTCCAAGTGTAAAAGATATGATAGTGCAACAGAAAGTGAATCAGATGCGTCAGTTGAAGGTTTTGAGTATGAAATAGAGGAGGTTGATACCAGTGACCTTGATTCAAATGTTGTAGAGGATAAGAAGAGGATGGAGAAATATCATGAGCGGAAATTGAGGAGCAAGTTTGATTATAAGCGTGCAAATCCGAAGATATTTGCAAGGACCATGCAAGTGGGTGAGGATGAGGAGATGCTAGAGGAAGAGTGAGAAGGCGAGGGTATCCAAATATACCTCAAGCTAAAACTTTTTCTACCTATAAGTCCTTTCTCCGAAAGTGATTGTCTATGGACCGAGTCGAGACAATGCAACTAATCGGTTCACACTTCGTGTGATCGTCCATGGATACGAGATCGAGACAATACAACAACGAACTATGTTTACTTAGTAAAAAGGTTCGGACTTAACCAAACACAATAGGATTGCTTATCAAGTAAATATGAATTAACGTTTGTGTAATTTACTTTAATTATAATAAAACAATTATAATGCGGAAATATAAAGTAACTGACACATCAAGATTTTGTTAACGAGGAAACCGCAAATGCAGAAAAACCCCGGGTGCTTGTCCAGAATTGAATACTCTCAGGATTAAGCCGCTACACAAAATTAAACCAACTTCGTATAGTTGAGACCAAGCAAATAAACCTATAGTTCACCTAGTTCCGTTTGTATTCCCACGCCTCCAACTTATGAATAAGTCATGTACTTGGAACAATTCCTTTGGTTCGTATTCCAAATAGTAAAGGAACAACAAATCTGTTTGGTATCAACTCTATTCAACCAAGTGATGTGAGTCGGACAAAGTCTCTTCTGTTTATCTTAACATAAACTCCTTCTTCATGTTCTTAGATCTATCTTACGTTCAATCAACGAAGTAATTGTTAAGATTTTGCAATCAATACTTTTAATCATAAAGAATTGTATTGATACCGATATACACAACTAATCAATCTAATCTACCACAAGGATAAACCGATTATAGTTGGATCCTCTTATACCGAAACAAGTATTGTGCACACCAAAAATTATGAACCCCAAATCAGAAATCTTCAATATCTTCTTTGTCTTAAAATATTATTAGATATTCAATAAACACCTGCGCACAACAACTTAAATCTCTTGTGATCAATCACGCACAGAACGGAGTCTGTTAACAACGGACTATCACAAGATCGTCTTTAGCACTAACAACAGTCTAAAGATCCCTGTCGAAACTTCGATCTAGTTTGAGTGAATCTTATATCAGAAGAGAAGATTCTCAAGCATAAACAAACTAGGTGCAATCAAAGTTCAACCACCGTTAGTCAATCAAATCAATCGAAAACACAAGATAAACCACAATTATCTAGTTTCCCACCAACACTAGTACAGAAATGGCCTTTAGCCAGGCCAGATATAAATTTCCCTGTTACACCTTTTTGGTTTTGGCGTGTCTATAGGGTATACTTATACTCTATAGACACGCCATGTTCAATGGGCGTGTTAATATAAGTGCTTTCAGCCACGCCAGAGCTAGTAGCGTGTCAAAATATCAACCGTTTGGTCACGTTAACTTTAAATTTTTGATTGGGCGTGTTTATAGACCAGTCTATGGACACATTAGGTAGTTGTGGCGTGTCCAAAAGGTTAATCACTCCATTTAATGTGTGGTTTTAAAGTTGTTTCATTAGACACGCTAGTATATGCGTTCCATAGTGTAGGATTGATTGACACGCCAGTATATGCGTGTCCATAGTGTACGATTTATAGACACGCCAATATATGTGTGTCCATAGTGTACCGATTTATAGACATGCCAGTATATGCGTGTCCCTAGTGTACGATTTATAGACACGCCAAATTCAAAGTGTGGCCAAAAAGTTCCTTTTTTGGACACGCTAGTATATGTGTGTCCGTAGTGTGCGTTCTATAGACACGCCGATTTTATGGCGTGGCTAAAAAGTTCGTTTTGAAAAAATTAATAAAAATATTTTGCCCATATTCGAACGCATGACCTCGAAGGAGTTAGGTAACGTATCAATCCACCAAGCTGCCCATTTTTAGATGTTTAAAATTAGTTTTTTAAAACAACTAAACTGGTTCAACTACTCAACATTTTAATAAACACCCAAAATTCAAAGTGTGGCCAAACAGTTCCTTTTTTGGACACGCTAGTATATGTGTGTCCATAGTGTGCGTTCTATAGACACGCCGGTTTTATAGCGTGGCTAAAAAGTTCGTTTTGAAAAAATTAATAAAAAGATTTTGCCCATGTTCGAACGCATGACTTAGAAGGAGTTAGGTAATGTATCAATCCACCAAGCTGCCCATCTTTAGATGTTTAAAATTACTGTTTTGAAAAAACTAAATTGCAAAATCATTGAAATTTAGACACGAAATCTTAATTCTTCTCTTCTCTTTGGTTCCAGCTCTGGCATCACTATCATTACAAGAATCACAAGAGTCACAAGCATCACTAGCATCACTTACAACACAAGAAACGAAAATTACACCCAAATCACTAGTTACTCTAACTTGGAAGCTGGTCACTCCCCTTCCATGGAAATCTCTCACCACAATTTCAGTATCAAAGTTCAATCTACTGAAGTTGCCTTATTTGATCTTAGAAACAGAATTTCTTTCAATTGCAAGGAACCAAAGAATTCCCCCCTGCAATTCAAGATCTGGAAAATCAAAACCCAATCTAATTATGATTATCCTATTCTCTACCCACCAATGCTGATCTTCTGAAGATACCCCGTCTAGACCGATGCTCTAACTTTGATCCTAAGGATGGATGGGGATTAAAGGCTGACTATAACTACTCTCTAAAGCAAATCCTTCGCTTCTCTCTGAGACTTTCCAGGCATCTGATCAAATGGGGGAAAGACTTGGAAAATTCCACTCTAATCTCTAGTATGAATCTCTCCATAACCATGTCTCAGCTCTTTGAAGGTAAGTCACTTCTCAACTCTAGTACTATATTGCATCCCCTAAATTATATTATAAGAATTCCCCCCTTCAGGAGAAGATATTATACTTATGTTACCTATCTCATTCATGCTAAGTTTAACATTTCTACCTACTGGTCTTATTTTAAATCCTTTATAATCTACTATGGAAAGCAGTGCAAAATTTTATCTATTAACCTTAACAGCATGTTCAATTGATTCAAGAAAAAAACCAGAAAACCAACTTTAACTTCACATACCACACTATTGTCTCATAATTTAGGTAATTACCATAATCAGTTTAACACATGCATTTATATAATTGTTGATTTAAGTCTTCATTATAATCCTCACTTCACTCATAGGCATGCCTTAAAACCTACCTGGATAGATATCTTTAGCATCTCCAGATGCACTTGCAGCTTTCTTCGCGGGTCTGGTTGCAGCAGCTCTAGGTACTCGGGAAAAAGCCCTAGAACTAACCCCAGCGGGCAAAGGATCACTTACTGGTACTTCATGGGGCTGAGTAATCTCTCCAAGGCCTGCTCTGGATATCCCTGCAACATCTGCAGCCATTTGTCGAATCTCAGGAGCAAGCATGAACAAATTAGAAAAGCTGACAGCACCAACAGGGAAAGGGAGGGAATCATTCTCATATATCCGCGCTTTGGCATCTTCAGAAATTGGTGTGGAGAAAAAACCCTGCCGTGCACCGCCGCAGACAACCCGCTGATCCCCCACTAGAACAATTCCTTCATTTGTAACAAACCTGCCTCGATCAGGATGCAGTGCAAACAAAACCCAGCCATCCTTCACACCAACGAGTTCCCCATTCTCTAGATGACCTCGCTCTCCATGGTGTTGCTGCACACCTTACCCTGCCACTGCATGTCGTTCAGCACCACTTACAAAACTCTCATTTGCAATATTTCCTCCAGAATAGCCATGCTTCCTACAATTACAAGTTCTGGGAGCAGATCCACTCACTTCTGCAGCCTCACTCTTGAATTTTTATACAACATCACACAAGTTTTATTCAAAATCAATACCCATATTCACAATCATCTATTTAAAAATACAATAAATACCAAATTCCTCTAGAATTGCAAAATAACTTACCTGTTGCTTGGACTGAATCAATTTGGCTCTCTTTGGTTCTCCTTGAACTCCTTCATTGGATCGGTTTTCTCCTTCCATATATTTCACTAGTAATCAAAGGCTGTTTTTTCCTTGGAATGCTACTCGACATAGAAAACTAAAAAGGTTGCTTGGTTCTTCTATGGTAAAACTGACTGAGAAACTGAAAGAACTGCTTATCTCTATAGTTTTATTCGGACTAGGAAGAGCAACAGTCTTCAAATCACAATCGTCAATCATTCTAGAGATTTGACTTGCATGATGACATAATTTGGCAAGCCTACTAGATACTCTCCTTGGCCTAGCAAAAGCAACTTCATCTCATTGGCTCATGCCCAGCGACAACAAACACTTGGTGCTCATAAATTGACCACATATGCGGGTCGGACCCTATATAAAAATCAATGGATATTACCCGTGAATCTTGACCCGCCTGAAGTCTGTAATCAGCATCGGGGGAATATTTTTAACCATCTGACTCAGAGGCCTCTTCACAACATACCCACTCAGATGAAAGTTGATTCTAAAAGACTATTTTAGGCCTAATTCTAAAAGAAAATATATGTGCAAGCCTAATACTATTACTACTAATCCTAACATGACAGGATATTAATTCAACAATCAGTATAGACAAATACAAACTCATCCAACATTGCTAAAACCCATCTGCATACAAACCCACCATGATTTAAGAATCAATTTTTTTCAACAATCCATATATTCATTCTCTAGTTAACAGGAAATTCCAAACTGCTGACTTAAATTTGTACCAAATTCAGTACCATGATGATCATCATTACCAAAATAGTATAACCCAAAACCAAAAACAAAGGCTAAGAGTATATAATTTACACTAACCAGTTCCTTGAACAAAAACCAAAAAATGTTCCAACCTAATCATTCATCTATTAGCAAACACAAACAACTACATTCTATCACCTGGCTCGCTTAGTCCTTGGAAATGGTTTCTCAGATACAGTCGTTTGAGAAGCAGGGACTGCTGCTGGTGCTGGTGCTTTCCTTGCAGTTCTACCCTTAATGTCGTCCCGATAGTAATCATCCCTGGATGTCTTTTGCAGGTCAAGTTTATCTACCTTCGGCAATTTATACTCATTCCAACAAATAACTGCCATACTGAATTCCTCGTCGACTTTATCACCAGCATATTTCCATCTTTGGGTAGGTGCACCTAACACAATAGACTTTTTTTTTATTTTCCTGGTCTGGCACATAAAATACCTACTTAGCTTGGGAGGCTACAATGAAAGGATCATCCTGGAGTCCCAACTTATCAAGCTCAACCAAAATGTAGCCAAGTTTGTCTTTTGAGACCCATGCTTTGGTAACCCATTTACACCTAAAAATTGGCATTTTCAGCGTATAATATGTCAACACCCATATCTCTTGTAAAACACTATAATAACCCGCCAGATTAAGGGTAATCCCCGCTTTTCTAATGTGCGTGTCAGTTACCTGTACGTAAATCCCGCTATTCTGGTTAACGGAACCATCATGAGATTTTGTGCGAAACAGGTATCCATTGATGTGATATGATTCATATGTCTCTACTTGTGCATTCAGTGGGATTGATAGCCACGTTAAGTCATGATTGAAGTTTTCCCTAGAGTCTGCCCACTCACTTTCAACCTGAAATACATTATAAGGATTAGCCTCCGTCTCAACGCAAAAGTTACATAGCAAGAGTGACATTTTCTGCAAACTCTTACCTCTTTTTGTAACCATTTGGCGAACTCTTCACGATGTTTTTGATCTAGCTGTTTATCATTCATACCAAGATATTTCTCCTTTAAAAAATTCTGGTGTCGGTTGGATAATGCAATGATTAATGTTATTATCTTTACAGAAATTCGGACACAGAATCAAAAACTAAATAAAAAAATGAGGTTATTTGGTTAGATCTAGTTATGCTTACTCAATGTAAGGATCAACTTCAGGCGAATTCAGCAACACATAGAAATGCGCTTTATCAAACAGATCCTTATCAACATGAGGAAACTTAGGATTTGACATTGGTTTTCCCCTGAAATAATAAGAATCTTCGCCAGTGTCAGATGCGTTGAGTTTGTCTGGTGGAATTCCGACTGTATCATTCATGCTTTGTTGGTGCTCATTGATAACCTCAACTGTCTCTTCCGCAAGGTTCCCTTCAGCAATGCTTCCTCCAGGTCTGTTTCTGTTTCGCACATGCCCTTTAATGATCTTCATGCACCTTTCAAACGGATAGATCCATCGAAAGAATACATGACCACAAATTTGCACTTCCCTGGTAAGATGCACAGTTAAATGAACCATGATGTCGAAAAAGGATGGAGGAAAGTATTTCTCGAGCAAGCACAACGAGATCCGACAACAATTTTTCTAGCTTTGCCACCTTGATTTCTTTGCTAGATATTGCCCTGAAAAAGAAACAAAACCTGATAATAGCATATCTTGTTGGCTGCGGCATAATTGATTTAATCGCAATGGGAAAAAATGTTGCATTAGCATGTGATAATCATGCGATTTTAGTCCCATAAGCTTTCAATCTTTTCGATTCACCAGGGTTGAAAAGTTTGAACAATACCTTTGTGGAACCTTTATATCGGATAATGTTGCACATAACTTGTCCTTTTCCTCCGGGCTTAATGAGTGACATGCTGCCTTTAGTATATATCCCCCTTTGCCATTTTCCCGAGGTTGCAACTCGTCTCTAAAACCCATATCCTTCAGGTACATTCGAGCATCAAGGTGGTCTTTCGACTTAAATTCATTGTTCAACAATGTTCCAACGATACTCTCGCATACATTCTTTTCGACGTGCATGAAATCTATGCAATGGTGGACAACATGATACCGCCAGTAGGGGAGGAGCAGGAACCATATATTGAACTTTTTCCAGTAGGGCCTGTCAGTCTCCTTCTCCTTCCCCTTCTCCTTCCCCTTTTTTGGGTCGATGGTCTTTTCGATTCTCTTTATCTTTCCACTGCTTCCAGGGTTATCCTGCACGAATTCCACCATAATGTTCTTCCGTCCCTTTCCACATTTATTCTTTATAGACTTTACCTCATTGTATATTTTTGACGGGGTCATAAGTTCCAGAGCCTTTTCATTTTCTTCTTTTCCGTTGAACCCCTTCTGACTTCTGAACGGATGATTGTATGGTAGGTATCTTCTATGCCTGGTATAAACCTCTTCTTTATAATGTTTTATCCTGACATAGTAAGTATTTCTGCCACACACCTTACAGGCGTCTTGTCCATGGTAGGGGAAACCACACAGTGTACCGAGAGCCGGGTAATCATTTATTGTCCATAAAACAACCGCACGTAGAGTAAACATCTCCTGTTTCAGCGCATCAAAACATTCGACTCAAACAATTCCTCGAGATCCTCGACAAACGGTTCTAACATAACATCAATGTCCTTACAAGGCCCCCCATCGATAATTAATGACAGCATGGTGAACTTTCTCTTCATACACAACTCTGGCGGAAGGTTGTAAATCACTGTCAGAATTGGCCACCCACTGTGTTGTTTTTGCATGCCTTTGTTTACGTCAACCCCGTCAGCCGAAATGCCTAGCCGTAGATTTCGAGGATCATCACGAATTATGGGATATCTTTCGTCTATATTTTTCCATGCTGGTGAGTCCGCCGGATGCTTTAAAACACCCTCTTCTTTGTTTCTGGATTCGTGCCACAATAAATATTCGACAATTCTCTTTGATTGAAACAACCGTTTCAGTCTTGGGATAATTGGGAAATACCACAAGACTTTTTCCGGAATTTTTTCTTGAACCTCTTTGGTGGTGTCGTCAACTTTCCATCTTGATTCCCCACAGGTGGGACACTTGATGTGATCCTTGTAATTCTTCCTATAGAGAATGTAGTCATTGATGCATACATGTATCTTTACGTAACCTGAACCCAAATCTCTCATCACCTTCTTAGCTTCATATGTACTTTTCATCATCTAATTTCCTGGAGGGAGCATGGATTGTAACAGTGGTAGAAGTTCATTAAATAACTTGTCGGATGCTCCGTGCTTGCTCTTCAAGTTAAACAGTTCACACATTGCAGATATCTTTGTAAAATCCGTACATCCTTCGTATAGGGGTTTCCCAGCATCATTGAGTATCCATTGCATCTTCTCAGATTCCTTTAAAAATTTATCTTCTAATAAAGCACTAACCATTTCTATAGTCTCTGCAGCATGTGCTGGTTCATCGGAGTGCGGACCGTCGCTACCATTACCATCCAGAAGTGTCCACCATGATGACTCATCTCCTTCTCCGTGCTTGGTCCATATGGCATAATTTTGAATGAATCCAGAAGAATATAAGTGAAAATTAACTGTACTTTCCTTGTGCACGTAGAGGTTGAGACATTTCACACATGGACATAGAAACCTAACTTTGCCCTTGTCGTATGGTTTCCGTTTCCCATTCGCAATATCCTGCTGGTATGTATGCGTAGAAAACTTTATAAATGCATCGACTCCGTCTTGATAACGCCATTGGGTTCTATCCGTATACATCCAATATTTATCCATTACTCTAGGATCCATTATGAATTCTCAGATACCTGGACGGAGAAAAAACTTGTCAACACCTTGTGAAAGTGTTATTGTGGTCCGAATAAAACTACGAAATAATAAAACTTGTCGCAAAGAGTAATCACAAATCACATGTGAGTTCAGTTATCATATATGAATCATACAAATAATCAGAGGTTATCTACCTACATACAGTTGCATGTGAAGACAATATTTACCCTACTATGACCATTAGAGTTACAATGTCAGTTAACAAAGCAGTACTGAAAAGAATTACTTACACGGTCGATCCGATTAATCCGTAAAGCAAAACTGACAGGGGAATATATGGTTTATCCAGGAGATGAATCAGATGATCAAAGTAAGCAACTTGTTTTGTTTTCAAGGGGGAGGTTAGAAGATTTAAGAGCAGAAACATGAAATGATTTAAGACGAGAGAGATGAACACGGAGGGTAAATAGAGATTTGGCAATATCTTTACTAATAAATAATTTGGAAAAATATTTAAGTGTATATCGTAAATAATTTGGTAAAAGAGGAAGGTAAAGATCCTTCAATTTGCATGCTGCACGTTCTATGTTTATAATTTTCTCAGTCAAATCTTGTTATCCTGCTGCATAATTTTCTACTTTGACGGCTCTAAAAGACCGGAGTTAGATGCGATGCAATTAATATTCATTCCATACTGAAGATTTTTTTTGTTCGTATCCGAATTCAGAAAATAAATCAAAATGAATCAAAAAAATAAATAAATCAAAATGATAGGTAAAAAGCGGAGTACGTGTTGCTGCAGTTGTTATAAGGGTACTAAAGTAAAAAAACTATCTTTGTATAAAGTGGAGTACGTGTTGGTGCAGTTGAAAAAAAAAGTCGTAAGAACTGGAAGAAGCTATGGCCCCAATTAGAATTAAGTGAACTAAAACACACTACTATATTTGTGTGTTCTGTCCAATTAGAATTAATATCTAAAAACCAAAGCTTGATTCATCCAATTAACATAATAGGTTTGATCATTGATGGATTTTATTAAAGTTTGACAATCTGATTCAAAGATAACATGATTAAAGTTTGTGCCATAGTAACAGGTGCCAGCATAGCCTTACATTCCAGCTCATCAGCTTCAACTCCTATCTTCATTCCTCCATTGAAGCATTGTCCTTGCACCCGAATGCAGCTACCTGCACAATTCCTCACTTTTATCCCTATTCCACCTTGTAATGAATCTGACTGAAAAGAAGCATCAAAATTTGTAAACATTATCAGGAGGTTTCCATCTTAGCTGCTGCACAACCCCATTAGTAGAAGAAACAATATTAGTTCCAGGATGCACAAGTTTATTAATGCCATCTATTGACATTGTCGTATTTGGAGTTATGTTCTGAAAAATCTTTGAACATCAAATAGTCCAAACTGATGCTTCAAAAAAGAAAATAGTCCAAACCGAAACCATTAGCAATTTATTAATCTCATGTCTAGTAATTCCTGCACCAAAGGTAATATTATTTCCTGCAAAAAACCAAGAGAGAATCTAGCTCCTAAATGAACAATGTTGTACCATAATATTACTAACATTGATATTTAAAACCAAATAAATAGATCTAGCATAACCACATTCAAGTAATAGGTGACTACTGGATTCCACAGGATGATTACACAAACTGCAATGCAACTCAATATCATCTCCATATCTAGCTAGTTTATCTCTTGTTGGGACTATATCTTTTAAGCACTTCCAAATAAATAATTTAACTTCCACAAAGCTTTCCATACCTGTGGAGAAACAGAATTAGTACCTGCAAAAGTATTAGATGCACTAGACAACACATTATAGACACTCTTAACAGAGAATTGGCCTTTGCTATCTGGAAACCAAATAAGAGTATGGAGTCCAATTCACCCACCATTGAGTTCTGGTGGTACTCCGTAGCTAGCGGTACTCCGAAAATATGAATACTATGAAGTAAACGATTTCATCAAATGTGAATGCTTCCCCCTTTTCCTCTGAGTAGCGCGCTTTAACGACTTCGTGCTACAAAAACAACACACAAACTTATTTGGTTACATATAAATTGAAAAAAGTATTATGCCGAATAAACCATAAAGATACGTACAAGTTGTAGAGGGGACAAGCTCAGGTGGCTTGCGTGCCAGATCCGGTGTTTGATTTTAAAAAACCCATCTACCGCATCTAGGATGATGTTGTGCCTATCCTTGATTTGTTGAACACTTCTTCTTTTCGGGTTCCCATAATATTGGCTAAATTTGTTATGTATCTTCGCCCAAAGGGTCTCGGTCGCGGAGCGATCTAGAACTCGAGTTTGACTGCCCATGATTTGGTGATTTCCAAATCTTCCGCGGAGTCAAACGATGCCATTTGTTGTATGTGGAGGTAGGGAATGAGTAAGTTCTCTAATAGGCTACAAGTGGAGTCCACGTGCGTTGCTTGTGGAACGCCGAGTTTCAAATACGACTTCTTCCCTGTTAAACCAATTGCTTAGCATGATAGAACACCGTTGCGAAGTGAAGAAAAACAAAATCGATAGAATACAATAACAGATTCTCCTTTCCAGCTATATAACAACGCCGACCTAATCTACAATGTAACTTTTACTCCTTACAGCAACAAAAGCTATTTCCTAAATCCATTAACATCCACTAGTAACAAAAATTAAATCAACCTAAACCAAATTCCATAATTTCCGTCACAAAATCACACAAAACATCAATTATTTCAACCAATTAATACTAAGATATGAAAGACCTAAATTGGTTTATGATCATAAAAATATGAAAGACCTGAACAAAACAAAAAAAACTCTTAAAAGTCTTACTAAGATATAGAATCACAGCCAAGATCATAAAAAACTCTTAAAATTGACAGAACCCTAGGTTTACATAATACAGTAGAAAACGATTTTAGTTTTGGGAAAGGTATATACCTGAAACTCTAGAAATAGTAATTTCAAATTAATAAAAACATCCCCCATTCATGAAATTAAACAAGTAAGTTTGAATTTAATCTGATAAGAGAAGGAAAGAATCCCTTACCTAGGGTTTCTCTATTTCGCCTCTTCCAGTCTTTCTGCCGCGCAAGTAAGAGAAGGAAATAATTTTTTTTTCTTTTTTCGTTAAAGCACTTTAATTAACCAAAATGCCATTTTACCTAGGTTTATCACGTCATTATGACATTGTGGGTCAGAATAGGTGCCAATTAGACTAGGGTACATGTTCGATTAAAGCTTTCTCTTGGGAATAGCCGTGACCCTACAAGAATATAGTTTATTCCTGAGAGAGAATAAACAGGGAAACCAAAGGGTCAGAGAGCAAAAAAATTCGGAGAGAGAATTTGTAGAGGGAGATTACTGTTTTCTGAGTTCTTCTCAATCAAATCAATCAAATCAAATCAATCAAAATAGATGGTGATGATGATCAGCACAGACGAAAGGGTAAAGCCCCCATGACTGAAGAGCAACTATTGAAAGAGTTAGAAGAGAAAGAAAAACGTGAAAGGCTATCAGCCACTATGCAGATGATTGGGCAGATGACCAAGGATGATATGGAGAAGGTACACAAGAGAGTGATATGATATTGAAGTCCCGCCACTCTGGGAAGAGATGCATGCTGCAGTGGATGTAATCAAAGCATAAGAGAAACCAGTTGAAAAACCGGTACAGATTTTGCAAAACAAGCGTCGTTTGATCTTTTCAAAGATGAAGAAGAGGAGGAGAAGTTCTGGGAAGTGCATGCTAAAAATATGAGGTTGGATAAAAGGGAAGTAATGAATAACGAAAATGAGAGTGATGCTTCCGAAGATGAAGAGCCTGCTGCTTTTTTTGGGTATCAAAGTGATACAGAATCTTCTCTAAGAGTGAAGATTGGAGATTTTCGCGAAGATGAGAGATTTGGGATTACTGATGCAGTGTTGGACCAAAAGACCGATTCCGAAGCGGATGATGAAGATGAAGACGAGGAGGAAGAGTGGTTTGATGAGGAGCAAGAGGGGTCTGGCGAGGAAGAAGAGGGGTCTGATGATGAGGAAGAGGGGTCTGATGAGGAGGAAGATGAATATGATGATTCTGATTCCGAGTGATGGGTATGACAATGAGTAAGCCTTATCAACATTTGAATTCTTCTGTAGAGAGATGGTGGATTTTTAGGTAAGTGCTCGAATGGCAATGATGACATAAATATCTATTACCAAAGTACAGAGAAGAATTCGAATGGACAGGGGTCTAATGCAAATGGCAAGTCACCGAATCATGTTTACTTTTTTGGTTCTGGCAATGGAGACTGAAAATGCAGGGGAATGTTATGTTTATTTTGCTTTTTTCTTTTTCTTTTTGATATTTGGATTTTTTGTGGGTAAGATGGTGAAACACTTGTAAATGGGTATGTTTAAGTTTATGAACATGTAAATGTTGCTCAACACTGAATGAACAGAACAGTTGTAACTTTTTTAAATGCAATATGATGAAGTCATCTTATTTATATTGTCCAATTATTATGCGTCGATAATGTTGGAGATGCAGGGTGTATTCTAGAAACTAAAACTACAATCAAAGAACTGGATCATGTACAAGACTAAGATGTATTGAAAACAAATGCATACTGACAACAAGTCACTTTTAGTGTTTTTCTATCCAGTCTAATTCACTTGATAGAGAGGCATATACAAACCTAGTCTTAATCTACAATCTAGCAAAGGGACAAATTACGAACATCCATATATGTTTGATCTTTATATCTTCTGTCAAATACATGACTAACAATAATTGGCTTGTGTTGGTTGCGTCGTATTCGACTTGCACATAATTGACACGAACACTACTTGGTGGAGCCTTATGCATACCTAATTTGATTCTACAATCTGACAGTGAATACAAATCACAGTGACTCCTGATATGCTGCTTCTCAAAACAGAATACAAGCTTTATTCACCAATGCTGACATCATACAACCAAATACTATGTCCGAGTTTAAGATCATCTGTCAACTGACATGTAAAACTACTTGGTGGAGTATTAAATCATGCAATTGAGATGTTCATAATCACCAATACATTCTCAAAACAGGATACAATTCACATCAACATAATAAACATAAAATCTGAAAGATAGAGATGTTCATAATCACTATCAGAAATTGTACCATTCAAAATCAGTAGTGTGTAACCTCCAATTTGTAAAATCATTAACCCCAAAATGAATGAATGAGAAATACCTTAGATGAAGATGACCAAGATTTGAATTTCCAAAATTATGAATCACTATCAATACTTCTATGAGAGATCGAGTAAACTTAAATCTAGGCCTGAATCGATCATTCACAGAAGAATCAATTGATTCATTGTTGTTGATGAAGTTTTCTGCAGATGAATCTCCAAGAAATCCCCATATGAATCTTACATGAAGATAACCCATATTTGCATTTCCAAGATTATAAATCAGTGTCGATACTTCTATGAGAGATCGATTGAACTTAAATCTATCCTTAAATCGATGTTTCACAGAAGAGTTGATCGATTCTTTCCTATGTATAAGCTAACTTCCTTATACAAAGCTACCCCATGACAACAGGTATCTGAAAATCACTGAGAAAAAAGAAAAAAAAATTTAACTAGGACTACAGGAGAATTATAGCAATGTAATCATGGGCCACCAAAAAAGCATTAGAAATCATCTAGTGTATCTTTACCTTGTAAGGTCCCCTTAATTGAAGTAGAAACCTATGATATCATGGAAGTTGGTTTCCTCCTTGTATGCCCATCATACTAAGCCTCACACTCTCGTACCCGATATCCAAATTTATGGAAGCCTTGGTTAATACTTTCACCTGCAAGGAATCCAGAACATGAAATAGATATAATGAAGACACTTCCATATTTGAATGTTATTCCAATTTCATAAGATAAACAAAGGGTGATACCAATTTCTGTTGAAGCATATTGTAACGAAGCAGAAATAGATAATGTGCAGGGTAACTAGGGCAGACAATTATAACTAAGAAGATTGGTCCATTAAATATGCTGATGCCAAGTTTGATATAACTAAGAAGACTGGTCCATTGAAACGAAGAAGTGACTCTAATATACATAGGACTACCCTTATTTAGTGCCACAAAGTGCTTCTATCCTAGATAAAGGTTGTCACTGAAGTGCATGATCCTGATACATTAACCTATATTTCTCATTTCATCTCATTCTTGTACCTTGCTAAGAGTTCAGATCACCTTTGGAGTTCTCTGTTTGAAAATGATTTCAAGAGAAAAACAAATGCACTAAGTAACAAATCGAGACCCGCCTTAATTCATAATCCTAATCAAATACCATCAATTCAACATGTTTAGACCAAACAATTGCAGCCATTTGTCTAAACCATCAACTTTCTTTGATGAAAAAGGGGAAAGAAAAATTAATGAGAAATCAATAATAATGGACCACAGTTCATATCATTATAGCAAAGAAGGTTTACTGGAATGGTGATCACTATCCGTTGGTATTAACTCATGAATCAGCACCAGCAGAACACGCGAAGTGCCTTTGTAGAGGAAGTGAACCTGCACATGTAAAAAGCATTCACCAAACAATTACTTATCGTTTTTAAAGGAAACCAATACAATTCAAAATTTTCAATAACAATCACTCAGTGAGATATGAGATCCTAATAACTATGCGGGAAATTAGTTGATGCCCCAGTTTTGGGTCATCCTTCCACAAAAACCTGAAAAACTGTAGGTTTACACATGAAAGTAGAAACCTGCAAAATGAAAATACAACCCCCAGAAAATGTAAAAGTTATACCAAATTATCATATGCGACCCATTAGTCTTACCTCAAATTGTTCTTCAATCAGAATTTTTTTACCCAAATCTGAAGTTTGCAATCTTCGATTAGAAAAAAATTAATTGGGATCTCCTGAAAAAATGGTTGATGATTCTATGCAAAGTAATCATCTTGGAATTAATTCAATGAATTCACCCAGTCTTCGATTAGAAAGCAGAGGATGAACTTGGTGATGGTGGTGGTGGTTCGTTCAATTCACCCAACTTTGAATTTAGGGTTACAGGTTGGAGAAGATTGAATATTCAATCAACCAAATCCAAACTCTGTACTCTAAGTCGAAATTGAGTGATGGAGATTTTAGGGTGTGAAATTGATGAAGATGAAACTGGATTTCGACGAAAAAGAAAGGATTCGAGAGAGATTTCTGCTGCTGTTCGTTTGGGAGAAAGAATAGATTATGTCTCAGGCATTGTTGACATAGTGTTGGTAGTTGCCCATGCTAACAGCAGTTCAAGATATGGCCCATCTGTTAAATAATTAAAATTAAATAAATATACACAATTGTGCAGGGACCTATTTGACCAGTTTTTGATTTTAATTGTTGGTCAGGGACTTGAGATATGGCATGATACATGAGCCAAACCATGCTGCAGTTCAAGATATGTCCCATATGTTCTGATTAATCAAATCAACATATTGCAGTACACCAGCGTCACATAATGCCTGTCAACAGGTGCTGGCTCTTACTGATCTGCAAACGCGTAAACCCTGGTAAACCTTGCATGAACAACAAGTGCTGGTGTCTATGAATTTTACAAAAAATCAATTATGATTGTAGTAATAATGTAGTAGGAAAAATTGCATCTTAGATTCAATAAGGAAGGACTATTTTGTTAAATAAGGAAGGAAAACTTTTAATTTTAACAAGTGTACTATCTCATTGACATGAATGCTTAACGTGTCAGGATATTTAGACATTTATTTAGGGTTTCAGCAAGATTATAGGCGTCTAATTAGAACTGACAATCAGTAGTCTAATCCTAGAATCCTAATGCAATATTTTTCTGCTAGGTCTCACAAAATCCGCAAAATCGCACTTTCCATATATCACCTTGATTTTCGTTTGTCATATTCATGGTAAACATAACCCACCCACTATATTTAGATTTGCATACTAGATATTTATAGAAAAAAATAATATATTTAGCTAGATTTAGATCCTAGAAATAAGAAATTAGATACCTCGTTCATAAGTAAACAAACGAAGGAATTGAGAGGATGAGTTCTAATGAGAAATGTGTTGTTCCTGCCAATGGTCTTGTTAATAATGATCCTCCTCTTCCGAAGGGCTTTGCTTCATGGGATGACTTTGTGGAAAGCATTGGTGATATACTAGAAGAGTATGTCGATGAAGAATGGGAATTAGTTCATATTAAGAAAATGATCCATGTTAAAGATGATCCTCCTCCTAAGGGTTTTGCTTCTTGGGATGCATTTGAGAAAATCTATGGTTAACATTTGGATAATGAATATAATGAATAAGAACATGGGAAGCAACCAAGACGAGAAAATTTATGGTTGAGCACTCGGCATAGACTAAATTCAAGTTTTTTACATTATTTTTAGAATGCTAATTTTTTTTTGTAAGAAAAATTATGTAGCATTCAAAGGCCTACTATTCAATTGTGCTCTCAATTCTGATTTTTTTTTTGGTTAAGTTTATCAGATTTGGCATTGTAATTTATGAAAAAATTGGCTATATTTTTCAACTTTCTGATACAAGACTCAGTACATATTCATGTATCTATCACTTTAATAGCAAAGCCACAACAAAATCATGGTTAACCCTAACTCTTCAGATCCAAATCTCTAAGCCAAACCCCCTTAAACACATTACTAGTTCATTCTGATTTATCAAAAGATTGATACTCCAACAGATGAAAAATGGACAGAAATTAAACAACATATGCACTTGGAATCTAAACAAAATATTGCATCCGTAAATATTAAACATTCACAAAAAGTAAACTTACAAGCAGCTTTACAAACAGACTAATTAAACATCCAAAAATAAATAAATATATATATAACTAAAAAAAGATGATGGATCAAGATGTGATTCAATACCATTCTTGCATAGCAGAACCATGAAAACAGAGGACTAGATCAGTTAGAATCCCCTTCTTCTTCACTGCTGCTGTCGATAATCGTAACCACATCTTTGTATGGCCAATCATCATCATCATCATCATCATCATCAACATCATCTTTATCTTCATCCTCAAGCGCTGGACCAAACCAAAAGAAGTTTTCTGGATCATCTAAATCATCATCATCCTCAGAATCATACTCATCATCCTCTTCATCCTCCTCCTCTTCTTCATCGTCAACAACATCATAATCATCATCCTCTTCATCTCCAAAACAAGGAACAACCTTGCAACCAAAATAACCAACAATCTCGTTGTCTTCATCATCAAGAAGAAGAAATCGGAAGGAAGTTACTACTATAGCAGTCATTTTCTCTGGTTTGATACTAAAACTTTCAGTTTTTGATACTGAAACCCTAGGTTCAGTTTAGAGAGAGACTTGGAAAAGAAAAAGCCGAGTAGTAGTACTCTCCTAGTCCCCCTTGCTCGTATTTTATACTATGACACACGTTTTCACTTTACAATTCAACCTCTAGCTTAGCCACGTACAAGCATGATAACTTGGCTAGTGAACAAGTATAGCTTTGGAAAATAAATAAATACATTTATAATATAAAACAAAAAAATTGGGTGGAAAATTAACATCAAGGAATTTAACTTGGAAAAAATATAAATTGGTTTACAAGCTACATCGAAATGCAACCTCTAGTGATTCTGAAGTTGTTTTTGAAATTTGAAGAATCGAACTTGGTCTTATTTTGGGTAATAATGGTTGGTGTTTTTATTTAATGGAGTTGATGCTTTTAAACATATTCCCGACGAGTTTAGAGGGGGACTTTCTTTTTATGGTGGTCAATTTGGTATATAGGGAGGCATTTCTCTATTTCAGTTGTATTTATGGTTATAAATTTTGCGAATCTACAAGGAGACGTAAAAGTTCTCTTTCCCATGATTCTTCCCTTTGAATGAGTGAATGATCATAACTACGATCCGGAGTCGGGTAAGAGAAAGTGTTGCAGAAATTGGTTCGTGCGACGTTCTCTCTATCACAGTCAAGTTGGTCTAGTCTTTGTTGCATATCTTGCAATACATTCATGATCTGCATACAACTCGAATGAAGCCAATTAGAAGTAGAATTATCCCACCCTGGTGCTTGACTTACATACCCACTACAAGGTTGTTGTTGGTATGTATGAAAATCACCATAAGGTTGTCTAGGATATGCATCATAGCCAATAAATTGGTTTGGATTATCTCCCATAGATGATGGGCAATTGTCATAGTGTTGGGGTTGTTGAAAACCGTATCCATTGCTCCAATATGCTCCGTCCATAATATGTACCTGAAACAAGAGTTCTCAAAACTATGTTAAGAACCAGAAAATAAGAAAAATAAAAATAAAACAAAAATAAGAAACCAAAAACAAGTGACAACCGCTACCTCCCCGACAACGGCGCCAAAATTTGATCGCTGTCGTACGCGTCAAAAATAAATTACTTTCCCACTATTCAAAATATAAAATATAGCAAGGGCAAGAAAGGATCGTTCCCATAGAGAGGACTAAGGTTTTCAAGTTGTTTCGGTTTCTTATAAAGGGAGGAGTTTTCTGATTTTTATAAAGTAATAATAAAATAAAAACTAACAAAACAATAAAGCACACAAATCAAGATATAAAGATATTGGTTAAGGATTTCGTTTTCTTTCACTAACATGCTTTCTAAAAATAACTAGAATTGATATTTAATCTCTCTTTTATCAAAGGCCCTAGAATACCTTTATCACAAGTATATCCCGCAAATCTCCTCTTGTCATCAACAAACACATTAAAAGATGCGAATATGAATTTTACCTAAGAGAACAACCTAACGTGTAAAAGCACTAATCAAGTTTAATTCCCTAGATGCACTAAGTTCTATGAAATCAGGCCAATCAAAGCAATCGAATGTGTAAAAGCACTATTTCGGTTTAACAAAGGTTATGACTCACTTGTGACTACTAGGATGCATCACTACAACCAATATTCACAATTATGCTACTCGTATTCAAGGATTATCACTTTTACGTATAATAAACCCTAAACTAGCATTAGATGTGATTACGAGTTCTATCAATTTGCAACTTGACAAAACTAACAATCAATCATACATGGCGATATTTCGAGTGAATCATAATCGATAAAATTGAGACAAAACTAATTCATTGCATAGAAACTCATATTTGGAAATCCAACTTATTATTTAAACCAATAATAAAACTAGATATTCATTGCATAGGAGTTCATCACAAGAATAAAGAGAAAACTCATCATGTTTCTAAACCCTAGGCAAAAGTAGAAGAAGAGATATCCCCCAAAAAAGAACCCCTTTTGTGTAGAGAAGGGTTTTCTTTTATACCCCCAAACTGAATTTTCCAAATCCGCACAACTACTACTCAGGCCTTACAAAGCCCATAAGCCCAGTAACTTGTTAAGCTTGTCAATCTTGCAGAACTGACAAGGAACTCCATCCATTCAATGCTCTCCATAACCACGGCGAACTGAAGCAAGGCTCCCAATAACTCTACTCAGCTCATATCAATTTCGCCATCTTCACAACACAACCTCAACTGCACATTCATCTATTTTCGCTCCCTTGTTCTGCATCTTCAACTCATTCCACCAGCAACAACACCAACCCCGATCACTCCGCAGCTCCATGAACCCATTAAATCCCTGGTAGCAACAAGTCCTCCTCTCTTGTCTCAGTTGCAACACACTATATTGATTCCACCAGGCCTGTAGTTCACATTATTCACATCCATTGTGCGGCTTTAATCACCAATACACCCATTAAAGCAGTCCCAACTCCAACCTGCAACCACCTGAATTCATTCCATACAAAACTGCAGCTGCAACTCTTGCAAGTTCAGCTCAACACCAGCTCACAGAACCATATCTGGCATCAAACATATATTCAATACAAAGTCAACCACCAACAAGAAAAACAACACCATCTGAGCTGCAGCTCAGTTCGCAACCAAACATTCTCAACTTGGCAGTTGCAACCCCTGCAACTCTTTACTTGGACCAACAACAACAATTTCATCCCCTTCATTCTTTACATGTATCTTCATTCCGACTAGCCACCAGTTAGCTTCATTGCTTGCTTCTGCAACATCAACACTTCCATAGCATATCCCAGCTCACATGCCTAACTGCAACTTCAGTTCACATCCACAATTGCAAATGCCACACACAATCCCTGGAATCTGTAATGCTTAGCACTTGGACCTACACCACTTTATCAGTTTCAGCTCAAAGCTAACCCATTACTTTCAGCTCCGTAAGCTCAACCACCAACATCTCAGTTGCAACCACCACTGCCAGACTCAACTTCAGTTCTCCAGTTCATAGCACCACCGTAATCCCTGCAGCTCCTGTAACATGAAACCAAGCACAAACCACCTGTTCATAATCCACAGTTTCATTACCATTCTCCATAGTCACCTGCAACAGCTTCAAGTTCCTGTAGCTTCCCATACACAACTCCAATCCAACAAACCTGCACAATCCACCTTGACAGCAGCACCTAAGCTTCGTTGTTAACTGGAGCTTCGATTCCACAATCAATATCCATCTCTTGTTCTTCTTTGTTCATAGCTCATCGCTCTCTAAACCCTTGTAGCATCATTTCAACATCTCAGCACTACCATCTTCTATTGCTTCACAAGCTCCACCAGACTCATCACCACAGACCCATTCTACACAACACCACTGATTGCAACAGCTGCAACCGCAGCTTCTGAGTCACAATTCCACCAAATCCATGTATACACTCAAACAATGAAATAGACCCATCTCTTCTTGTTACTCCTTGTAGCCTTAGCAACTAGCAGAACCAGCTTCAGACACTTCTAATTCTTCTTAACGGCACCAACACTGCCTCATTCTTCTTAACTACGAACAACATCAATTGCAGTTCGATTCCATTTCAAACACCACTGACCCATGAATTCTTAACCACCACCAATAGTTCCTCTGCACCCATCTGTATCTGTACCACCATCTTCACTGCCATACTTCCGATCTCAGTAAACTTGAATCACTGTACCAATTCAGTCCAACTCCAAAACCCATCTCCATCTCATCCTTGTACTGAAATTCTCATCTCTTGATTGAATCAACCAAACCCTTCTTAAAACAATTCTCAACCTAAATTACCAGCACAACCATCTTCCACCTTCTCAGATTTCTCAATGATAATCATCAATAAATCAACATATACATCTTTTTCATCTTGATTCTTCTCAGCAGCATCAACAATTCTCCTTCTATTTCAGAAACTACCTCAAACCCATCAAGAACTAATTAACAGAATCCACCATCTTCGAATTAACACCAGCAGCATCTGCTTCACTCATTTCTCAATTTCAATCTGATTTCTCTTGGTGGTAACAGCAGCAGCTGCTACTTTTATTCTCTCGTCTCTGAATTGTAGACGGAATTGATTGAGAAGAGAAAACACTTCTCTTGCTATTAGGGCTTGGTAATGATTGAAATTACTCAAGACACCCACTCTCCAGATAAGGGCTACCCATTTCTTACATAGCTTGTCGGTTCTAAAGAACCGACAGCCTATTTTGTTTTCTTGCTCAATTGTCGGTTGCGGAGAACTGACAGCTCATTCATCGCCTGTGACTTGACCTTTTTTCTCTTTAGGCTCCAAATGGACGTTTTCTCCTTCTTTTGATCCAAATGACTCCATTGCACCTAATAAACTCAAAAGCAAACATAAAATACATAATTTACAAGAAAAGTAGCAAAGAAAGCATAAATACTAGATATAAAATTAGGTGTTTTAAACACCTATCAATTTCATGATATTTCCCTAAAATCATGAAAATAATATAAAATTAGGAAAAGCGCCATGGGACCGGGCTTATTGGCCGGCCGGCCATGCCTTGGCCATAGCCGGTCCCACACTTCATGATTTCTTATTTTATTATTATTATTTCCATCATCTCATGGAAATTCCTTAACCTTATGAAACTCCTCAATTTCATGGTATTTCTTTCACATCAAGGAAACTACACAAAATTGGGAAAGGTGTCACGGGACTGGGCTCGCTAGCCAGCCGGCCGGCCATGCCCTAGCCGTATCCGGTCCCACACCTTGTAATCCCTTATTTTATTTATTATTTCCATCGTCTCATGGAAATTTCTCAGTTTCAGCAAAACCCTGAATTCTTCATATTTTCTCAAATGTTGCTCAAACGCGCGTCAGAAAAGATAAAAATTCTCAAGACTGAGACACGAACACTTTGGTGACATGAGCATATTACCTTGACCGACCAAGGTTGGCTCTTTGGCTTGCAAGAGGCCGGTCCCACATATTTTCATTGTTTGACCTAATTTGTTCACATTAGGTTCAAACTCTTCCAAACAATTTGGAATTTCATAAAACGATCGTCAGTCGGTCCCATGACCAACCAGGGACGGTTTCATGACCCCTTGGTAGGTCCTTCATCTCTTTATAATTTATTAGGTTTTACTACCTAAGGTTTTGACGAACATTATTTAATGAAGGATTAAACCAGCATTTAATCATCTTTTCACCAACTGGTCTTCAAGAGACTTTGGTATTTTTCTCACTTGAGCATCTGGGCATTACATGGTCGACTCATCATCCCATGTAGACAGTCCCTCCTTCACTCCGTGGTTGATTTTCAATAAATCATCAATTAATCAGCAATTGATCAAAAATTAGGGTTTCGAATCCAAAGCTTTACAAAACATAATTCTGATCAGATTCAAACACTAATAATTTTACGTTGATCCCGTGATAGACATTTTAATTATCATATTCGGTCCAGTTGCCAGTATTTTAAATTAATATTTTATTTGGTCCCGCTACCAATAATTCATCAAATGATCAACATTTGCTCAGGTGAGCAATATTTTCTCAGACTAAGAATATTGATTCAACTATCAATATTCAACAATTCAACAACATCTGCTCAGATGAGCAATATTTTCTCAGACTAAGGAATATTGGTTAACCTATCAATATTCAACAATTCATCAAGTGAACAATATTTTTCACCTTAACTATCAACATTTATTCGACAATTATACCTCTGTCTCAACAGACACGTTCAATTCATGAGTCCCATAACATTTTTTCAACTCAGAAATACAAAGACTCATCGTCTCATCAAGTCACAACTGACTAACTAAAATCATGAGACATCAATCGGGTCACATAGGGGATATCAACTAGGGTTTTGATCTGGCGGTCTACAGCACGTGTTCATACACGATGAGAATGTGAGCAAGTCGTGCAATCAGTTGGAGGAGTTAGCAAAGTAGTGGATGGAAAATCAACCAATTCTCCGCACGATGAGCAACTAGTTTTAAAACGATTTCCACTTCCCCACTCTTTGACTCCAGCAACTGTCACACTTCATGGGATCAAGGTGTTTACAATTCTATCAATATAAATAAGTCTCTGAATCATGATTGAAAAACAAGACAATCTCTCGTCAAACAGACAACAAGAGATTAAGAACTCAACATATGAGCAATTATCCTCAACAGAGCAAATTCAACCAATCAGAACTTATCTTATTTCGTCACATAGAATACACGACACACCTACAATCTTCGATCACCATTGATCTCACACATTTCTCAGCTTCCCTCCTATAGATCGACCCATCCTCTCTTGTGACCGAATTGACTCTGGAACGGCCATTGTCTTGGTTTAGGAAGGAGTCCTACATATTGATTTCTCGAACTTAAAACACTCCCTTCTTGCAGTGCATCTGTGTGAGGTTAAAAATTTCGCTCGTTTCAAGGAGTCTCCTCCACACGGTCGTCTCCTCAATTCCGTAAAAACCAGCAAATCGTTTTTCTCCATCTATAGATTGGTGACCACAGTGGGAGACCGTTCTCTCGGTTGAAATCTCAGTTCTCACAAAGATGGTCGATCTTAGGTCTGGTTCAGTTACCAACCCGGGCTCAACACCCAACCCTAACATTGCCAACTATAGTGGTACCTCTAATACCAATCTTCCGGCGCAACCTGCAAATACTACTCCTCCGAATACTGGTGCTCCAGTGATCACCCCTGCAAATGACGATACTGGAGCCATCAACAATCCTCTCTTCGGAGGGTCTCCTGTAGAAGTCAGAGAAAATCCGCCTACCATAGGTGATCTCATGAAGGTGCAAGAAACTCTTGCCAAGAATCAGGTTGACATGGCTGCCACTCAGAAGGAATTATGCAATTATCTCAATACTCTTACAGACAAAATGTCATAGAAAACTCAAGATAAAGGAAAAGCCAAAGAAACATCTTCGGCTACTGATCCTGAAGTCACTCAATTCCATGTAGTAGATGATGAGGAAGTTTCTAAGGCTGCTGAAAACCCACCAGCGAAAGAACCGTCCAGTTTCATCACTCGTGAAGACCTGGAGCGCCTCTTGGAGGATCGTGGAATAGGTAAGACGTCCTCTGTCCACCGTCACCAACCTCCATACCCTGCTGCTACACAAAGTATTCCTTTGCCAAAAGGTTATACCTCTCCAACGTTCACCCTTTATGATGGAACATGCAATGCTCAAGAGTATGTTTCTCGGTTTCTGGAATCACTGGGTGAACATGAGCACAACCATGTCGTCCGTTTGAAGGAATTTTCAAACTCTCTGATAGGCAGAGCATACACTTGGTACAACAACATCGTACCGGGAAGTATCAGCAGTTGGGGAGAGATGATTAATGATTTCTACAGAAAATACTTCTTCGTTTCAGAGCAAGTCACTCTCTCTGATCTAGGAAGGATGTATCAAAGGAGCAATGAATATCCCAATGACTATGTGAAAAGGTTCAGAGTTCAAGCCTTGGATTGCCACGACCCAGATGTCACAAAGCAACAACTTGTAGACTTATGTATCAACGGAACGATCCCGGTCTACAGAGCTTTACTGGAAAATCTCCGGTTCCAGACTTTTTCAGAACTTCATGAAGCAGCTAAGCGATCAGCAACTACCGCACCTGCTTTACTGGAAAGATCAAGCTACAAAAATTGAGAAACCACGAGAAACTCGAGGTAACATACGTTTGATCAACAAACAGTACAACCTTCAACCTTCCACAAATGTTGTTGCAGAAGGGAGCAAATGGAAAGCTGGGTCACAACGCAATCACACTTCTCCATATCCTATGAAAGCAACAAAGAAAGATAACCAATCTTGAAATGCACAAACCTTGACCCGGCATCAACGAACGGGGAAATGATCAGACATACTCAAACTTATCTCTTCTCATAAAGGAGTGATCGAGTTACTGGAAGTCTGGGTTCAATATGGTACAATCCAATTGTCGTTCATCAGGAGAGAGTCAACTAAAGAAGAAATGGAGAATCCCAGGTATTGTCACCTTCATAGATTCATCAATCATCCAACAAGCAACTGCAATATTTTGAAGCAGATTTTCAAAGAGAAGGTTAATCCACAATAGCTTCAACTGGGGACTGAAGGAGTACACAAGAATCCTCTCCCAATCAGAACCCTTACACTAACTGAACAACCTATCAAAGAGGCAGTTCAATCCTTGGTCGAACGTGAATTGCTCTATCTGTCGAACACACAAAGGAGAGACATGTTCACAACACTGAACCACATCATGTGAAGAAGTCCATTCCTGAAATATTTCTTGAGCCTCCATCCATAGACCAAGAGATGTACGACTGGGGACTTCTTACCAAAGTCAATCTCAGAAGAAACGAATTTGGAAGAACGTTGATCGATGCTGGCACCGCCATCAACAACATTCCATTGAAAACCATCGGATCTACAGGCATCACTCAACAAGAAGCTACTCATGATCCCATCTCAATCAGATACCTTGAAGGAACGCTCGGAAATACTTATGGCTACATCACTCTCAAAGTGAACATAAGTTCAACCTGGACAGAAACCAAGTTTCACATAATCAGGAAGATCCAGGATATGACATGTCCTTCAGACGAGCGTGGATCTACGCTGAAAAAATGGGTACTTACAAAGTGCCTTTGGTTACACATATCTCCAGCGAAGAAAGTTCTGATCCAGAAGATTTGGCGGACGTTCCATCATCAGAGCACTTGGAGGAATTTCGAACTTTGACGAGGTAGAACCAAGAACCTGCAAAAGATGCATAGACATTCATCAAAAGGACATGCACTCAGGAAAGTCCCATTCATCCCATGTCTATGTCATTTATTTCCTCACATGTTATTCTAGCATGGGGACTCAATTATGCTAGCATCTCTGCTATTGCAAGACGCTATAAATGAGTAATCTCACTTCAACAATATTTTACCATGTGGTTGAATTTGACATTTCTCCGAATCGAGCATCTCATTGAGACATTCATTACTGAGATGATGTTCAAGCACGATAAAAAAAAATTTGGGCCTTTCTCCATAGCCTTGCAGGAGTGTTCATGTGTGCCACAAAATCAGAAAGCTCCGATGTCTGCACAAGTGTTGAATCCCACTACCGCGACTAAAGGAATGCTGAATCAACAGAAGATAGTTGGGACCCTATCGATCAAACCTAATACATGATCAAGGGATATGACGCTTCAACGCTAAAGAAGCCTTTAAATTGTACTCCCAATCAAAGAGTACACCTCCTATAACAGCGTATCTAGCTTCAGCTCAAATATCTCGACGATGACACACTGATTCAACACCAGCGCAATAAAAAGTGTAACTAAATTACAATCGCAAATTCTTCATTATCCCATGATAAGACTTCTGAAGCAGATGCAACATCATTCATCCATGGACGACACAAACTCCTTCAACTGGGGACTTGATCTTATTGGAATTTTCAATCTGATGTGATTCCATGAAACTTCATCAACGGAACCTCTCTACATCACAAGCCTTGCACGACCAAGGAACTTTTTCTCCTCACATCCAGAATGGAGACTGCCGCTGTTATCTTCCATAACAACATCGATTCCCTGACGAAGCCATTTCACAGTAAAGTCATGTTCAGGAGAATTTGGGTTGAAATCCTAGAACATATTCATCTTAGGAATGCTCAACTCACCAACTAGTTTGTGAATGTAAAAGGCTCACTGGATGAAGCAGCAAAGGTTATATCGATAATCATGGTTCTAGCCTTTTTCGGTGTCTGGAGCAACTCCAACCATAGTATCGACATCAACAAGGATATGTGGAGGAACTCCGTTCATGGTCTCAGCATCAACAAGAATTTCTGGAGAAATTTCAATCATGATCTAGCATCAACAACAGTCTCAAGAGCAACATCCTCATGACAGGGCTTCATAAATTAACCATTCTCTGAAGTATTGCTCGACGAAGTGGACTTCTCCAAGAACTAATGATTCATATCAAGGTGTGTAGACATGAAGTATGTTCATTTTAAAGTTTTTCCGAAGCTTGCACGATGGGCGGGCGCAATCCCAAGTCTTCTACAAGATGTTCTCATCACCTCTACAAATGAGATACAACACACTTCAGTTCATGGGTTTAGAGAAACGTACCAATGGGTTAGGAATGGGACAATTCTTCCTGAATGAAAGATGTTTTTCTATGTATCTTATACAACATACCAAAAGGGCGCATCAATCGTACATACTAGATGAAAGATATGGCCTTTACGTCAGGTCTACGAAATCTGAAAAATTTATACGGGATTACAAATTAAAAATGTGCACGCTTCGTTGGATGACCTCTACAACTACAAATTGAGTGATTATTGTATCATGAGATAACTCAGTCTCTTAGCTTCAAAAGTTGGGGTCAAGCATCAAATTCCGACGTCGTATGAGGTTCCTGCAGCTTCCAGAGCATACAATATGCAAGCAACAATTCTTAGACGAGATTCATAAATTCCACAGTCGATCGGTGTCCACCAGGTTTTTCCACTAAGTACTTCATCAAAGTACCTTCAATTTCGACCACCTAGGTCTTTACATCAATTTTTCTACCTGGGTCCTCTATCCAAGTCTTGCCAGAAGAAGAGAAAACGAAAAGGAGCGATTTAACAAAATACTGGGGACTGACAGTCCACTGATCATGATGATCAGTTTCACAGTCCAAGACCCGTGACCCCAGACTCTCATGTTCTAATAATTCATCATAAGGAATGCTACCACCAGGACATGCAACCATGGTCATTACATCACCCCCTCTTGAGAGCAACCTCAGTTATGGTCCCGTGACCAGTGTTTCAGAAGTGATGTTTCTACGACTGATAGAAACAAGATGGCACTGCAAGCACCATGCTCAATCAAGGGGTCCTGATCTCAAATGAATCAATGACATTAAAATCCTTCACCAACCGTTCCAGACACAAGCGAATGGTCTAAATACACAACATGAGTGTTATATAAGCTCGCCTGAGATGATTTTACACTGTCACGGACAAAGCAGCGAGCTGGGAGAAATTGGTGAAGAATCTAGGGATGGGTCATATACCATTCTATTCGCATGGATGTCATATAAAAAGTATCCAAAATTCATAGCAATTGGAGAAACGAGCAAAAATATGTGGCCAAGACATTGGACTACATACCAGCTGAAAATTTCTGGAAGTATCCTGGAAGTTTAGTGTTTCGCCTATTTGGGCCCCTAAACATGCTCAAAACTCAAAAATCTCCTTTGATAAAGCTTTTAGATTTCCTGGGCATGAAAAAACATGGTAGATCGCGAAAATCCGACATCGGACGAAGATTCTACAACATTTTCAATGAAGACCTAACTTCTGAATTTTCTGATGACGAATTATGACGAAGTTCATCATTGATCCACGTCAGAAGCTACACCATCAATGCAAGGCCGCACTTCATATTCAGTTGATAGTCTCAATTGCTGAAGTCGACGGTGTTTCTGCTGATGAGATATGAGCTTTTCATCCTCAATTCTTTTCTTCTGTGACATTTCATTACGTCTCTGCTTTATCTCCGCATATGCTAATACCAAGAAAGCATATATGTTAGCACAGATGACTCCCAGATGATCAAGAGACATACAATGTACCACCTTTCCAGCGTCTCTGAAAGGTTGATTCACCTCGGCATGAACATCTGATCTTTGACTTGGTATTTCTGGAGCATTCCCCAGAAGAGCCAGAAGAGTGGATGTAACCAGAAGTCACCACTATCTAATGCGAAAGACATGGAGTCATGGATATACCAATAACAAACGCGTAACAAAAATGGTAACAATCCAACTCCCACCTATTTACAATTTCACTAGCTGTAGTGGTTATAACGTCAGAATTTCAAAAACTTGCTCGTTCCTTAAAACCTGCAAAGATGAGCAAAATTCATTATTCAAAATCATGACTTGATTTTCATAAAACCGTGAACAACCCACGTGAATTTTAACATCCACTGGTTTTTCAAAAATTGGACAGACATCCATTCTACAATTGTGAAAACTTACATACAGACATTATTTTCACCATGTATAATTGTCTACTTTCAACAGTTGTTCAAAATCAAAACATTGGTTTTACAAAAATATATATATTTAACGTGAAACTCACGTAAGTTTGAAAAATAACATATATATATATATATATATTTTTTTTGCTCCCTCGCGTGAGCATCTGTCTTTGAAGCGAGAGTATATTTTCAAAGATTTTTGAAAGCTCGAAGATAAAAAATTTCATGAAAGCTCATAATTTTTTTTTATTACTAACAGACGCACGTCTGGAGAGAGAGCGCTGAAGTGGATTCTTCTGGAGAGAGCGTGCATTGAAGCGGCTTCTGGAGAGAGAGCGTTGAAGCGGCTTCTTATGGAGAGAGAGTGCTTTGAAGCGGCTTCTGGAGAGAGAGCGTTGAAGCGGCTTTTTATGGAGAGAGCGAGCGTTGAAGCGGCTTCTTCTTCAGTTTGATTTTCCCTTGTAAATTACATGCTTCTTGATTGACCGTCTCTCTTGTGTTGAGGAAGTCCTTGACTGACGACGAAGGAATTTCATGTTGAGCCTCAGTCCCCAAGCGTGATTTACCTATGTCCGTAGTGGTTGTTGCTATGGTGAAGCTCTGGCTGGTATCAATCAACGAGCAACAACGTTTCTTGGCAGCAAATGTGATCAGAAAAGACTGGCAAGGAGAGGCGTGGTAGCTACTTGCACGATCTTGGCAGTCTTCATATAATGGTATAGATCGTCTCGTTATTAGAGGGAGAAGCTGATGATGTAACCGATAACTTCCTTGATGTTTCTTCATGGAAAGGAAAGGAGGGAGACAGTCCCTTGATCACGAGTATCTACTGAGATTTCAACTTCATAGATGTTGTCACGCTGGGTTCTGAAAAAATATTTTGGGAGAGAGTTGGAGTTGAACCCAATGTTGATGAGGGTAGTACGAGTTGCTGATCATGAGGCCGTCTTTGCGCCTACGTTACGTTTCATAGACATCCAGGCATTTCGCTGGTCTTTAAACAATACATCTGCTCCCTCGAATACGTCTACGTCTTTGGGCATCTTTGAATCATAATGACAGCGGGCTTGCGTCTCTCCAAATCAGCATCTTTTAGATGGGTAGTGCTAAGCAGTCTCCAGTGACGCTCCTTTGCCTTTATCATCTTTGGATCGTGTCTTTGAGGAGTAGGGAAGTCTCCTCATGCGCATGACTTAACTAATAGGTTCTGCAAATATGATGAAGCTCTTGACATGGAGAGTCTGTGTGTACCTCTTAAGTCTCAGGAGCAACCTCCTTTGGTGACGCAACTACTTCTTCTAAGGAGACGAAATTCTGAAAGTGTCCCTAATAGATGTTGTTTCCGCCGAGCCAGATATGGAATATCTTGGACGTTTTTTTATCATTGTGTCAGTCATGCATGTGGTACTGGAGTTGAAGTGGGCGATTTTGGACGCACATGATGTTGTATCTCGGTGGTTTTTCTCTTGCTTCTTCAGTGAAACCGCTTATAGAAGATTGAAGGTTGTATTGCATGTTGGTCCGACGTGTCGAAGAAGCTTTATCCTCAATTCATGTCATGAGCAGCGTGATTGGGTGCACTGAGGAGGTGGTTTCAAACTGGGAGTTCCACTGAGATGTGTTTATGAAGTTTGAATTCAATGCTTCCTGGTTCTATGAAGAGTTTTCTAAAATCCAGAAACTGCAAGATTAAATAAACGAAGTTCCCTCCGTGGACTTCATTGCTCGTCAAGAGGAGGATATCGAGAGGCTATCCTTGGAATTGAAGCTGAAGCAGGATGTTCTCTGCGAAAATGAAAGGCGCTCTTTCCAAAAGAATGAGTTGTTGCTGAAAGATTTCCCTTGAATACTTGTGCATTTTCTTTTGTAATTCCCTTTTAGGTGTCTTGAGTGATGTAAGGAATTCCTTTCACAGTTTGATTTTCTGGTTCTTTAACTAGTAGGTGATTGAATTTTTGAATTGGTTTATTTTTGAGATGATTTTATGAATGACTTTCTGAAAGGAATTATGTTTGAATCGGTTGAAAGCCGGCATTCTGGTTTTGAATTCAATTATTCTAAGTATCTCGTAAAAATTGCGAATGTTGCATAAAAAGGAAAACATGTAAAGGGAAGATAACGTGGTGTCTAAGAACAACTACATCATTGACTTCCTTCCTCGATGTGGGACGCATGCGTCAAGTCCCCAGCAGGCTTTTAAAATGTAAAATTGTTTAACGAAACTTACTTGTTTACAAGATCTTGGTTGAACGAGACTTGAATTCTCCAAGGGTGATCGCTTCAAATCCAAGTTATGATGGCGCGCCTCGAGAAACCCGTAGTTGGTTCGATCACTTCGATGAAACTGCGCACATTAATCTTCGGAGAAAGGGGGTAACTCTCCTGATTTAATCTTCCTTTGGAGAATATGATCCAGGCCATTGCATTCGCTGGTAAAGCGATGAATGAATCTGCGGCAGTGGCAGTACCTCGAGTCCGTCATCTCTTGATCATTTGGATGTTCCTTGTTTCACTGAAACACTCTTGAGTGATTCGCCCAAACTGCGGATTCTTTCTCGACATGATGACGCGGGCATCGCTATCTTCTTGAGGCTGTTCTCTTGAAGTGTCATCTCCAGTATACCTGAAGATGTCACGGGCTCGCTCTTATCCGGGTTGACATAATAGGCGAACCCTTTATTATGATTTGAAGATGTGTCAAGCCTCCTTTGTTATTGTAGATGTACAAATTCCCGGAATTACACCATATTCTGGATCTACGTGCTTTGTTGATGAAGTGATAGCGGATACTTCTGATCTTAAATTGGTAGAAGTGGTGGAATAGAGATAGACCTTTTCTTTTGTGACCTCTACAGGTGTCTTCCCAGGACTCCGCTGGTGTTGAATTTGTTGTCGACTATCTCCATACTGAAACAACGGCTACGCGCATCTTCACTTCGTTTTTATGTGTGTGGACCCTTTGAGGCATTTCTGGCTTGCTCCATACAACACTTGTGGTGTTGCAGAAAAGGTGATTGCTCCATCCGGATCTTGAGAGAAGCCGTTGCGTTCTTCTAAGTAGTAGTCGCGTCTTGTGTCTTCACGCGGTTTTTTGGTCCTTTCATCTGGGAGATTTACTGGTGCTCAGCTATCCAAGTTATTTCCAGTAGCATTGCTTGAAAAAGCATTTTTGCGAAGCTTCTTAGTGAATGGAACACCGGAATCGAAATTGGTTGTTGAACCTAAATTGAATCTAATGATTGAATTGAATCTAAGATCTACCCTTTTGAAATTGAGAAAACTGGAATGAATCTTGAGAAACTGATTTTGTAACCGAGAGATCAATCTCCCACTGTGGTCGCCAGTTGTTTGTGGGTAAAAACTGATTCTGCTGGTTTTGGTAAATTTGGGTGTGTGTTGATGAGAAACGAATCTAAACCATACACAAATGCACTGCACGAGAGTTATTTTGATTCGAGAGATCAATCTATACAATTATGGCATAAACCAAGAAATGGCCGTTCCAGACTTGCTTCGGTCACAAAGTGAAGGATATGAGGTTGATCTTAGGGAGGGAAGCGAAGAAGGTGTTGAGATTGTGAAGGTGTTTGATGTTTATGACTTGTGTCATAATGTTGAACTGGCTTGCACAATGTAAGCTATCAGTTCTGGGTGTTTTATGAATACGTTGGTTACAACACTTAGTTTTCTGTGTTGTTTGGAAAAAGGTGAAGGACCTATTTATACAAGTCATTGAGCGCAACCCTCATCTCGTAGGAAGTGTAGGAGGTGAAGTGATGGGGTAGTGGGGTCGTGTATGGATAGTGATTGTCACACGATCACATCTTTGCTCACTTCCCTCATCAGTGTTAACCGTCCACCTTTTCCTGACACGTTCTCATAATGGCGTGTTGCACGCTGCACGTTGTAAACCTCCAGACCAATACCCCAGTAAGTATCCCCCATTTTGTGACATGTTTGATGTCTCGAATGAGCGGATAAAGTCGTGGGACCCACCGCATGAAATAACATGCGGTGTTATTAAGTTAAACAACTAAGTTATTTAAAGAATTGATATTCATGAAATATCGTGTATGCTACATGCATCGAAAACAATAAATATACATGAAGCATCGTTGTTTTAAATCTTAATTGGATAAGTCGCGGATTAAGCGTCTTAAAATGGTAGCATGTCCAACTATCTTCGAGTGATCGTTTGGAGGCCGCATGGGCAGGCCACCATCTGGTCGATCATTCACTGTGGTAGAGTGGCGGACGGTGATCACTGAGGCGCTTCATTGGTCGCCTAACTTTAAATATAAGCCGTCCGTCCAAGCTTGCAAAGTTGGACGGACGAGATGATTTACAGCGCATGTTTGCTGCCGTTGATGGATTTTAGGGTTTTAAAGAGGTGCGGAACATCCCATTTAGCTTGATCGAATTCAAGCATTGGCGCTTGTTTTGGTGGGACCGACCGGTTATGCGTGGAGACGGCCCATTGATGTGCATGTCCACACCTCTCGGTCCCATGAAGGTTCGATCAAGGCCACTCAATTTGACCGGCAAAGATGAGTGGTCGTGATCGATTTGCGACAGAAACCCATTGCTACAAACGATTAAAGTTCGGGCGACATGCCATCTTGGGTGCGCGTTTCGAGGCGCCTGGCCATAGTCTGTCTAGGCCGGCCGGTTACACGCACAGGTGGGACCATAGTGATCACGTCAACATCCTTGGGCCTTCTTGAGTCTATATCTACACCTTCCGTTTAGGCTGGCGAAGATGGATGGACGTGATCGAACTACGACAGATGTGTATTGCCGCAAACCCTAATTAAAGTTTTGAAACAGTCACACACACGTGACTTTGGCCAAACGATTTGATGAACTGCGCTTCTCCTTTGGGAAGACTGATCATGTGGGGCCAATGTTGGGCTGACAGTGAACATATGTGCACCTTCCTGATGGTCCTAGGTGCGATCTAATCTATCCAAATACGCTGGATAAGTTGGATGGTCGTGATCGATTTTAAGACGCTAGTGTATTTCCGCGACCCAATTTAGGGTTTGGAAACATCATGCTTGCCATGGTTTGGGCCAGCGTTTTACTGCAAAATGGCCCCACCATGGGCAAGTTGTTCGAGCAAGGAGAAATTAGGGACGTCGGTGTGCATGACAGCGTTTCCCCAGTTGCTCATGGGATCATCTAACCCGTCCAAACAAGCAGGCGAAGTTGGACGACTGCATTGGTTTTGAGACTGTCTTGGACATTTCAAGCTCGTTCGAGCTCCTCCCAAGCAGCGCGGCCACCCTACTTAGGGTTGGCGTTTGATGGCGCTGGGAGATGTATGGTGATGTTCGAACGGCTAGGGCATAAGTGGGCCCGCCGGTGGTCATCACGATAATTTCCTATTCCTGCCAGGGTTTGACTAGGATTGTTAAATTGTGCTGCCAACTTGTGTGGCCGTGATCGTTTCTGAGACTAATATGGACAGTCTAGATTTTACTTAAGGAATTTAAACAAGTTCGATCGAGCTAGCTTCTTAAAAGCGTGTCGACACGAAGATCTCTTTGTCAGAGAACGATGCAGCATGTGTGAGTACTTTCATGCAGACTTCAATACTGACACTTCGGGAGATTCATGATACTCTGCTGAGAGTGAACATTAATCGTCATGTCATGCCAACATTGAGGGTTCTCTTGCGGAACATAACATAGGAAAATACAAGGCACACAATGCATTAAATGGATAATGCTACTAGGAAAATTCATAGAATATTCGGGATTGTTGCACCATTCTGAATGAATTCCATACATATTGAATTGCTCAATGAGTGAAGAGGTTTTTTGCACTCATCACTTCTTAAATGGATTTATACCCTTGCAGGCCATCAGCGCATTAAATATAGGGTTTTACCGTTTTAGCCCTATTCGAAAAACCACCATCAACAGTAATAATCTTTGAACAGTTTTTAAGGAGCTCTGGTGTGCGTTACAGATTCCATGAGCAAGTCTTCCAAAAATATTTCCAATAGGGATCGAATTTTGAGGATCGGACAGACACAAACTTATAAGATTTAGGGTGTTACCTGCTCTGATACCAATTGAAAAAGAGGGGGTCTAACAACCTCACCCAATATTTCGATTAACAATCTATATGGACTAACTCCAATATACTTTCTAGAGAATCAACTAGACAGTCAGACTCAATCTAGATAAAATTATATCAAATAATTAATATCTCAATCTCTCGATTTGATCTATACTCAAGCAAATGGAAATTTGCGAGTCTTTATAGAATACTAGAGAGATAAACTTGGATGGTACCAAAGACCAATATCCAAGTGTCGATCAATTTAAATCAACAACCAAAGGTTGCATATTCTAATTGATTGATTTGAACGCACAACCTGTGATATTTCAATTATATAAAAAAATATAATGCGGAATAGAAATAACACAGACACTAGAAATTTTGTTAACGAGGAAACCGTAAATGCAGAAAAATCTCGGTACCTAGTCCAGATTGAACACTACACTATATTAAGCCGCTAAATATACTAGCCTCCTACAAACTAACTTCGGTATGGACTCAAGGTAATCAATATCACACTGATTCAAGGTACAGTTGTGCTCCTTACGTCTTTGATCCCAGCAGGATACTACACACTTGATTCCCTTAGCTGATCTCACCCACAACCAAGAGTTGCTATGACCCAAAGTCGAAGACTTTAATAAACAAATCCGTATCACACAGAAAAGTCTACGATGATAGATAAATATGTCTCCCACAGATAAACCTATAAGTTTTGTTTCGTCTTTTGATAAAATCAAGGTGAACATAAACCAATTGATAACCCAGACTTATATTCCCGAAGAACAACCTAGAATTATCAATCACCTCACAATAATATAAATCGTATGGTAGCGAAACTAGATACTGTGGAATCAAAAACGATGAGACGAAGATGTTTGTGATTTATTTTTATCTTGCCCTATCGGAGATATAATATGAAGTCAATTATTCAATTGAACTCTTACGATAGAAAATGGCAAGATCAGATCGCTCAACTACAAGAGAAGTAGTTTCGTCTGGCTTTACAATCCCAATGAAGTCTTTCAGTCGTTAACCTACAGGGTCTAGAGAAGAGACCTAAGGTTAAAGGAGAATCGATTCTAGCAAAACCAACTAGTATCACACAGGAGGTGTGGCAATTAGTTTTTCCAGTTGCTAGATGTCTCCTTTATATAGTTTTCAAATCAGGGTTTGCAATCCAAGTTACCTTGGTAACAAAGCATTCAATATTCACCGTTAGATAAAAAACCTGATATAACCAGGCTAATATCTTTCAACCGTTAGATCGAAACTTAGCTTGTCACACACAAATGAAATGTATTACATTTAGGTTTGAGTAACCGTACCTAAACGTGTACACTTAGTTGGTTCACAAATAGTTAACCAATGGTTAGCCGTATGAGCACTTCCATATTAACCATATTCATCTTCTTCACATAACTAGTTCAAATGACTCATAAGAACTAGTTGAATAGTTGTTCAATTGCTTAGGTCTTTATGAATAGACACAATTGAAACAAAATCGGTTTGATTCACTTGAATCAATTCATGAACAATATATCCACGGTTTGCAAAGATTGCATTCCTTATTGATTTATTGTTTAAGTTCATGAAACTACCGATTTGAGAAATATAACCAGCTTGGGTACGCGTACGGGTACGTGTACCATAGCTACCGGATTCGAGTTTACAAACTCAACAGAAAATTTTGGTCAAAAACATCAGTGGGTACACGTACGGGTATGCGTACTAAGGTGACTGGTTTACCAGTTTGCAAACTTACAAACTCAACAGAAATTTTCGGTTCGAAAACTTCCGCTGGTACGCGTACGCGTACATAACCTGTCTCCTTCACCAATACCGTATGCACACACTTGGTTTCCGACACATGGATTTATACACTAATGTGCGAACACACTATATATGCTTATATCCATAGTTGGTTACGTAATCTCAACTCTACATTTCAATCATTGAAACATTCTTCTATAATGTTATAATAGTCGTTATTCACAACTATCGTCATCAAAGCTAATTTCAATATTGAAACGTCATCATGAATTTCGTCACGGGTTAAGATGAAAAGTGGTTAAAGCAAAATCTTACCAACACATATTTCGAGAAAAAGATAGGCGAGTAAACTCGGCTCGAAATAGCAAATGTGTATATATGAAAACTATCATACTTATACAACTTTGTCTCAAGAGTAGGAGATAGAGTAGATAGACTTTTGAGTGATAGATAAGTTCAAGTCTCCACATACCTTTTAGTCGTATGAAGTTCCACTGGTTCCTTGAGTAGTTATTCGTCTTCGTAAGATGATCGCCATGGAGTCTGGAGCTCAACTATACTGAGCTTTCATAAACCGAGACTTAGCTATAAGTAGTCTAGAAATCACGACATATAGTTTTGACAACTAAACTTGAAAAACATGCTTGATATAACAACGCATGCGAGATCGATCGAGAAATGCTCTAACAGAACCTTAAAAAAGGAATGAGAAATCTGTTGAATAAGGTTTGACGAATTCTCATGTGGAAATTGGTGTAGTTGTTGTTGTGCTACTGTTTCTTTTTTGGAGGTAGAGCTTATCATACGAGTTGTCCCTATCTTTCCCATTTTTTATGTGTAACGACAGAGATGGTTGATTTGAATTCACGTGAGTTGGATGATAAGAAAACAAAGCGAAAGTAAAGCCAATGATCCATTGTGACCTTTTCTGGGATACATGTATATGGTACGTAAGCATGACGAGGTTAAGAGTTGGTGAATCATAAATGGGTTTGTATTTTTTTAGATAGACATAAAAATGATGGTATAAACTTCCAAGAGTAATAATGGTATTAACATGACAAAATGGGTGGTGAGGGTTGAAGTAGTATAAATGGTGAGAAATGATATGTGGTGGTTTATGGTTCTCACTGATGGTATGCCTCTTGGAAATGAGGTTAGGCTTGATGGATAAATTGGTTTTGGAGATAACCCATCTGGCAGACATACCCCAAACCTCAATGGTATACCTCTCAACAGGTGCTGCATTCTCCTAATCTGCATAAAATATAAGATTTTTGAAAAAGCGGGGGTACAACAACCACACCCAATATTTCACTTAGCAACCTGTATGCATAAACTCCAATATACTTTTAAGAGAATCAACAAGACTCAATCTATAAAAAGTATATCGAAGAGTTATATCTCTCTTTCTCGATTCAATTCTTACTCAAGGAAATAGAAATCTGCGAATCTAATTGAATACAAGAGAAATCACTTGAACGGTACCAAAGACCAATATTCAAGTATCAATCAATATCAATCTATAACCAAAGGTTGGATTTCCAATTGATTGATTCTAACGCACAACCTGTGATATTTCAATTATAAAGATAAACAATATAATGCGGAAATAGAAATAACACGGACACCAGAATTTTTTTAACGGGGAAACCGCAAATGCAGAAAAACCCCGGGACCTAGTCCATATTGAACACCACATTGTATTAAGCCTCTACAGACACTATCCTACTACAAACTAACTTCGGTCTGGACTGTAGTTGAACCCTAATCAATATCACACTGATTCAAGGTACAGTTGCGCTCCTTGCATCTCTGATCCCATCAGGATACTACGCACCTGGTTCCCTTAGATGATCTCACCCACAACCAAGACTTGCTACGACCCAAAGTCGAAGACTTTAATAAACAAATATGTATCACACAGAAAAGTCTACGATGATAGATAAATCTGTCTCCCACGGATAAGCCTATAAGTTTTGTTTTGTATTTTGATAAAATCAAGGTGAACAAAAACCAATTGATAACCCGGACCATTATTCCCGAAGAACAACCTAGAATTATCAATCACCTC
Organism: Papaver somniferum; assembly: GCF_003573695.1. NCBI lineage: Eukaryota > Viridiplantae > Streptophyta > Magnoliopsida > Ranunculales > Papaveraceae > Papaver > Papaver somniferum. Next base: position 51,877,677 of record NC_039365.1, read on the forward strand.
ACAATAATCTAAATCTTATGGTACCGAAACTAGATATTGTGGAATCACAAACGATGAGACGAAGATGTTTGTGATTTTTTTTTATCTTTCCCTATCGGAGATATAATCTCAAGTCAATTATTCAATGGAACTCGTACGATAAAAAATGGCAAGATCAGATCGCTCAACTAGAAGAAAAGTAGTTTCGGCTGGCTTCACAATCCCAATGAAGTCTTTCAGTTGTTAACCTACAGGTTCTCGAGAAGAAACCTAAGGTTAAAGGAGAATCTACTCTAGCAAAACCAACTAGTATCATGATAGACACATTTTTGTGTCTGAATTGTCCTCAGTGTCTCTATTGCTAGTGCTTTATTTTGTACTTATTATGGTATTTTTATGTTTGTGTAGGTGTTTTTGGAGAAATACACTTGTGTGGAAAAAGTCGCTCAAAAAGTGCCATTTGGACCCCCGGAGGACATTTGCTATACGGACCCTAGATTTGGCTAAGGGGCACCCAAGGTTATGCGTAGCCCAAATTCATCCTCGACACCCAAATTCATCCTTAGCACCCATCTTCTTCTTTTGAATTTCATTTTGGAGGGAAAATGAAGAACATAACTGTGTAATTTTCGATTGAAGTTTGAAGGAGTTCTGGGTAGATTAAAGGGCTGAAATTTGTTGGGTAGTTGTGATATGTCCCAACAAAACTATCATGAGTGATTTAATTGGATAAATTATGCTAGATAACTTGCGAGAAGAAAACAACGGAGTTTATTCTCGGAAGAGGTTATCACGGGATTTGCGCGAGCAGCAGAGGAGTTTGCACGTGTTTCGAAGACCCTAACAACTATTTGGAGTGTGAAGGAGTTAAATATGGAAACTTTGAAGCTTCAGAACGCCTGTAGAGATCAAAAATCTGAATTATTTTCTAAACTGGTCGTGAAGAATAATGGAGAATTATATGAAGTTATTACGTGAGATTTTGTTGTTGCTGGGTTATAAATAGGTGCTGGGATATCATAGAAGGTTTACGGAGAGTTTGGGAAGGATTTGGAATATCACAGAGGCGAAATACGATCACCAGAGAGACCTGCTTCTGCTTCTGCTCATATGAAGAACACGAAGAACAGACCATCCAAGATAGTCGTTTTTCAACAGTGGAAACGACACACAAGCGTGGGTCGAGAGCTACAGAATCAGCGACAGTACTGTTTTATCGTTCTTTGGTTTGCAACAATTATAAGCGTTACAAACCCGGTTTTGAATTATTTCTCCCTTTTCATCATTTGTAAACACCATTTGAGCAATGAAATCAACTTTTGAGCGTGTTTCCAACATGATAATGAGCTAAATCTCTCACAACCAAGGCAATGAGGAAGTTATTTACGCATGAATAATTGGTAACTATTTTATTTTCTCTAATTTATAATTCACTCAATCACTGCTTTTGCAGAGTTTTAAATTGTTTGCATAATTTTCTTAATTAGTTGTGATTCAATCTGATAGGTTATACTTTGTTTAGTCAATTGATAATCTATGCTTAAGGAATACAATTGATATTTGAGAATTTGCCTGATTATTTGTGAATTAAGAAATAAGGGACTTAAAAGATAATTAGAGCTTTGGATTATTTGCCATAATTTATTCATGTGTGATAGTGGAATCAGTGTCTTGGTTATTCCTAATAATCTTGAATTAAGTTTTGTTTGTTTTTAAATTTCATTAAATCTAAAATCTTTTGCTTTCACAAGTCTCAACGAATCTTTTACTACAACTCAATTGAAAATACCATCAATTTTTGGCGCCGCCGACGCGGACTTGTCTTTAGGCTAGAGTTTTTAGATTTTTTTTTTTTAGGTTTTTCATTTGTTTTTCATTTTATTTTATTTGTTCTTCTTTACGTTTTTGGGTTTTTGTCTTTTCCTTAGAGATTTTGGAGTTTGGAGCGAAAGAAAAATTTACCAAAGTTTTTGGTGAATACTTAAAGATTTGGAATAAAAGCAAAGAAAAAGGAGCGAAAGAAAAGAAGAATAAAAATTAATTAAAAAAAAAGAGTGAGAGAGACAATTTTTTTTTTAGAATTTTTTTTTTAGAATTTTTTAGATTATCTATTTCTTTTGCACTTTATTTTTGGACTTTGGACTGTGGACTTTGGGACTTTATTTTTTTTTAAAACCCTACGGAAGGGTAGTTTAAATATCAATTGTTTGCAGAGAAGGACGGCGATTACGATATCGGGTTCGTACATGACATAGGAGTCGTGTCCCGAGTCGACTTCAGCGGTTCATCCCCCGTCTGGTACGGGAGGTAAGTTTGTCGAAACATTCGCGAATCCCCTGTCAACGAGTTACTGTATTCCTTCGTTTGCATATATGCTGAGGATTTGAAAACGGCTGCTTTAATTTCCTAGTAAAGGGAAAGGACTGGCCATACAAGATAAGGGTTCGGATTTCATCACCGTTCCCTTATTGCCCGCCTTAGGAAAACGAAACCAAACGCGAACCTAAGCCTAAAATTTGACTAGAACGACACCTATAGGGTAACGAGCTTAATAGGAAAGTCATTCGAAAAATATCGGATACTCTTTTAAGCATGCTTCAAAGTTCATGATAGTTTCTGCGAGTTGAATACGCCGCCTTGTAACGCCGGTGAGGCCTTGGGTATCAAAGCTCCACTGAGCTTCCCTCGCCTCGATTCAACTTACTTAAACTCGGATTGATTCCAGAGGGGTTTGCTTAAATTGTAACGAATTCCCTTTCGAAGGATTAGAAGCTGGTCTAGAAACAATCTAAGTGGAGCCATCATGCTTTTTGTTTGCTAGAAATCAGTAGGTTTGTTGTGGTGGAGTCAACCTTGTTTGTGTTTGCATAGAACTTCCATTCCTTTTAGGATTTCTTTCTTTTTCTTTTGTTTTTATAGTGTATGACCAAGGTTATTAAAGAACGGGCTAGGAAAAGAAACACTCTAGGTCGTTTGATTAGTGATAAAACTACTAGTTCTTCTTGTGAAGGCGAGGAGCTCGAAGACTCTTCTTTTGAGAGCCCTGTCTTTGGAAATTTCAGCTTTGAAAACTTGAAAATTAGTGAGGAAAGTACTCCTAGTCCTTTGGTAGTGCCAGAAATGACAACTTTAAAAGCTTTATTAAACCCAACTAGGACCTCTCGTCCGTCTTGTATCAAGTTAGATGAAACCGAGGCAAATTATGAACTCAAACCTGGGAATTTACAGATGCTCCCAATCATTTTAGGAAAAGAGAATGAAAACCCCTATTTTCATGTTAGGAAATTTGAGGAAGTTTGTAGTACTCTGAAGATTAAAAACCTTAGTGATGATGCGTTGAAACTTAGGCTATTCCCCTTTTTCTTAAAAGATAAAGTCAAATCTTGGTTCTATCGTTTGGCTTCTGAATTAATTGAAACCTATGACCAACTTACATTTGCCTTTATACAGAAGTTTTTCCCAAGGCACAAAACATCGTCTATTAGGACACAAATCTGTACTTTTGCTCAACAAGAGGGATAATCTTTAAATAGGTATTTATAAAGGTTCAATGACTTAATATCTCAATGTCCTCATCATGGTTTAGAGATGGTTAGGTTAGTTCAGATCCTCTACGAGGGTTTAGATTATTCAACAACAACCATGGTTGAGTCCTTATGCACAGGTGGGTTTGAGAATAAAACTGTTGATGAGGCGATGACATTTTTGAATGAAATCGCCGATAAGACCCAACAATGGGAAAATAGTAGGGAACCCCATAAAACAATTCTTCTAAGTAGAGGAAATGTCAATAGGGTAGAAGGATCTTATGAGTCAGATGCTAAAATAGCAGCCATAGACAAAAGGTTAGAAGCCTTAGAATTAGGTCATTTTAATGGTAATAGTGGTAGAATAGAGCCTTCTTGGGAAGGCCACACTGCTGAGGAGCAAGCCAATGCTCTTTATAACAACACTAGATTCGATAACCGTCAGAAGTTTGACCCATATTCAGAAACCTATAACCCTGGATGGAGAAACCATCCCAACCTTTCTTGGTCTAAGGTACAAAATCAAAGTCAGTCTAGTAACTCTCAGGTTTCCCCAGGTTTTGGCTATACTAAGAATCCTTCAGCTCCGACACAGTTTCAGAACCCTTCGGATAAGAATATTATGAGTTTAGAAGAGTCTCTTGCTTTGTTAAGTCGTAACACTCTGCAGTTTCAGCAATCTGTCGCTCAAGGTTTAGAAGAAAATAAGAGAATAGGTCAGGCTTACTCTCAGGCTATTTCCGAGTTGAAAACCCAGGTTAGTCAGATAAATGAGTCTTTAAGAGAAAGAGGTAAGTTTCCTAGTCAAACGCAACCCAACCCTAGAGGAATTAATGAAATAGGTGAAAGACCATCCGAATATGTAAATGTTATTAAAACCCTTAGGAGTGGTAGACAACAAGGTTTCCATGCCTGATAGTGAACATGATGTAGTTCACCCTTCTGAACTAGAAACTGAGGAGACTGATAGAGTCTCTAAAGAGACCAATGAGGGTCATATTGAGCCCGACTTTGTTCCTAGAGCCCCATTCCCACATGTGCTAGTTGCAACTAAGGGGGAGTCCAACTTTAATGATATATTGGAGGTTTTTAAGCAGGTAACTATCAACCTTCCATTATTAGATGCGGTTAAGCAGATTCCCGCTTATGCCAAGTTTCTTAAGGATATGTGTACGCGAAAGCGAAAACTTAGTGTCTAGAAGAAAACTTTCCTAGCTAGTCATGTGAGTTTTATTATTCAGAATACCACTACTCCTAAGTATAAAGACCCAGGGTCCCCTACTATTTCTTGAACAATAGGTAAATACCGTGTCGAGAAAGCTTTGCTTGACTTAGGAGCCAGTGTAAAATTACTTCCACACCATGTGTACCTTAAGCTAGGACTTGGTGAGATGAAACCTACCCAGTTGACACTTCAGTTAGCTGATAGGTCCGTTAAAATTCCTCGTGGTGTGATCGAGGATGTTCTATAGAGGTCGAAAAGTTTATATATCCTGTGGATTTTGTTATCCTAGATACCCAACCTGTCCCTGACCCAGAGAACCAGATACCGGTGATTTTAGGTCGCCCGTTTTTAGCTACATCCAATGCGATCATCAACTGTCGAAACGGTATTATGAATTTGTCTTTTGGTAATATGACTATTGAGTTGAACATTTTTAATATTAGTAAGCTACCATCTGAACTAGATGACTCGAACATAGAAGAGGTGAACATGATAGGAACATTAGTAGAGGAGTCATTAGCAAACACTTTGTTAGAAGATCCATTAGAAAAATTCCTAGCTCACTTTGGGATTGATTTTGATGATGATAATATGATTAATGAGGTAAATGCTCTGTTAGATTCAACCCCTTTGTTTGACACTAGTAATGGATGGAAACCTAAGTTCGAACCACTAAAAATTTCTAAGTCTACGCTAGTTCCTTCTTTAGAAGAGCCTCCTAAGTTGGACCTTAAACCATTACCAGATACCCTGAAGTATGTGTTTTTAGGCCTATCTGAAACTTAACCTGTGATTATAGCATCCGACTTGGATTGTGATCAAGAAAGTAGGCTAGTAACCGTCCTTCAAAACAACAAGGAAGATTTAGGGTGGACCATAGCAGACATTAAGGGTATAAGTCCTACTGATTGTATGCATCATATCTATTTAGAGAGTGACACCAAACCTTCTAGGGAGATGCAACAACGACTGAACCCTAATATGAAAGAAGTAGTTCGAACCGAGGTTCTTAAGATGTTAGGTGCAGGCATTATCTACCCAATTTCAGACAGTAAGTGGGTCAGCCCCGTTCAGGTTGTTCCCAAGAAATCCGGTGTTACTGCAGTCCTGAATGATAACAATGAGTTAATCCCAACCCGGATGACCACGGGTTGGCGTGTCTGTATTGACTATAGAAAATTGAACAAGGTCACTGGGAAGGACCACTTTCCCCTTCACTTCATCGACCAAATGCTAGAGAGATTAGCTGGACGTAGCCATTATTGCTTTTTAGATGGATACTGCGGTTATAATCAGGTTTTTATTGCCCTAGAAGACCAAGAGAAAACCACTTTTACCTGTCCCTTTGGTACCTTTGCGTATAGAAGCATGGCTTTCGGGCTTTGTAATGCCCCTGCGACCTTTCAACGTTGTATGTTGAGCATATTTTCTGACATGGTAGAACGGTTTTTAGAGGTCTTTATGGATGATTTTTCAGTGTTTGGTTCGTCTTTCAATGAGTGCTTGCATCATTTGTCATTAGTTTTGACTAGGTGTAAGGAAAATAATTTAGTGCTTAATTGGGAGAAATGTCACTTCATGGTTCGTTCAGGAATTGTTCTAGGGCATATCTTATCTTCGAATGGTATAGAGGTAGATAGAACCAAAGTTGACCTTATTAAAACTTTACAGGTCCCAAAAACCGTAAGAGATATTAGGTCATTCTTAGGGCATGCAGGTTTTTATCGTCGATTCATTAAGGATTTTAGCTTGATTTCTAGACCTCTTTGCAATTTGCTTGCAAAAGACGTTAAGTTTGTCTTTGATGATGCTTGTTTAGAGGCTTTTGAGAAGCTTAAGAATTTACTCACTACCGCCCCCAAAGTCCAGGCACCCAAATGGAACCTACCCTTTGAGATCATGTGTGATGCTTCGGATTATGCTATTGGTGTTGTGCTAGGTCAGCGAGAAAATAACTTACTTCATGTGAATTACTATGCTAGCAAAACTCTGAATGATTCCCAGTTGAACTATACCACTACAGAGAAGGAACTATTAGCCATTGTGTTTTCCTTAGACAAGTTTAGACCCTATCTCTTAGGTTCTAAGATCGTAATATATACTGATCATGGTGCTTTGAAATATCTTCTGTCTAAGAAGGATACGAAACCTAGATTGATTAGGTGGATCCTTTTGTTGCAAGAGTTTTCTCCAGACATTAAAGACAAAAAGGGTGCTGAAAATGTAGTAGCAGACCACTTGTCTAGGCTAGTTGTTGATTCACCTGATGATCCCCTTCCTATAAGGGATAGCTTTCCTGATGAACGTCTGTTCTTTGTTACCCAATTACCATGGTATGCGAATATAGTGAATTATCTTGTTACTGGTCGAATGCCCCATCATTGGGGTAAACAAGATCGTTCTAGGTTTTTAACCGAGGTTAAGCATTTATTTTGGGATGATCCTTATTTATTTAAGTATTGTCCCGACCAGATTATTAGGAGATGTATACCTGAGAGTGACCAGTCCAGTATTATTTCCTTTTGTCATGATCATGCTTGTGGGGGTCACTTTAATGCTAAGAAGACTGCTGCTAAGATATTGCAGTGTGGATTCTATTGGCCTTTGTTGTTTAAAGACTCCCATAGTCACTGTGTTACTTGTGAGCGTTGCCAGAAGTTAGGAACCATTTCCCGTAGGAACATGATGCCCTTGAACCCTATTTTAGTTGTTGAGGTCTTTGATGTGTGGGGTATTGACTTTATGGGTCCGTTTCCTAATTCTTTTGGTAACCTTTACATCCTTGTCGCTGTAGACTGTGTATCTAAGTGGATTGAGGCGGTTGCGTGTAAAACCAATGACCATAGGGTTTTGATTAAGTTCTTCAAAAATAATATACTTACACGTTTTGGTACACCGCGAGCTATAATTAGTGATGGAGGGTCGCACTTTTGTAATGGACCTTTTAGGCTTTTGATAAAGAAATACGGTATTACACATAAGGTAGCTACCCCGTATCATCCACAGACTAGTGGTCAAGTAGAGATTTCCAATAGGGAGATAAAGCGTATATTAGAGAAAACAGTTAATCCAAATCGGAAAGACTGGTCGTCTAGGCTTACTGATGCCTTATGGGCTTACCGTACTGCGTTTAAAACCCCCATTGGAATGTCACCTTATCGAATTGTGTATGGAAAGGCATGTCACTTACCTGTTTAGTTAGAACATAAAGCATATTGGGCTGTTAAGAAGCTAAATTTTTCACTAGACAAGGCGGGATCCCATAGGAAACTCCAGCTCAATGAGTTGGAAGAGATTCGTAGAGATGCATACGATAGTGCTAAGGAGTATAAGAACAAAATGAAACTTGTGCATGATAAGAATATTTTAAGAAAGTCATTTTCTCCAGGTCAAAAAATTCTTCTGTATGATACCCGCTTGCATCTTTTCCCTGGGAAGTTACATTCTCGGTGGACGGGTTCTTTTATTGTTCGCACTGTCTTTCCTCATGGAGTTGTTGAGATCGAGACACCGGATGGTAGTAGTTCTTCGAAGGTTAACGGTCAGAGATTGAAACCCTTTTTAGAGCCCTTTCCTACAGGTGATGTTGAGGAGGTCCCTGTTTACCCTTGATTGACCATCAAGGCGATTGTATGTTGTATATTAGTTTTTAATTTCTTTCTTCACCCAGATACTATCTTTCCGACATCTCTCTTTACTGATTCCTCATGTTACCTTACTTTTTGGTATTGCTCTTTTTGTTAGAAACATTGAGGACAATATTAGATTTAAGTTTGGGGGTGGGGAAGAAACTTTTTGTTAGCTTTTAGTTGCAATAAATAAACTCCAGAGCCTAGAAATTTATGTTTATTAAGGTTGGCACTAACCAATCTAAGTGGATGGGAAAATCTTGGTTATAGGAGTTGAGGAACCAATATGATTAGATGGGAACATCTAAAGAGTCTATTCATAAAAGCACAGAGCTCAGGTGTTAGAATTAAAAAAAACATGGTAGTTTCGCCATATCTCGTTGAATCCTAATCCTTCTGTTTTTATTTTTTAAGTGACTTGGTGGGGCACACGATTCAAGTTGTTACCTTTGCTAGTGTGAATTAGGGTAATTAAGATACAAAAAAAAAATTGAGACCAGACCATCAGACCAACCGGAATAAATTCAATAAAGTCGACCACTGGTGCCCTTGTATATGCCAGTTGTGTTGACCTAGAGTTAGGTTTATCGACCACTGGTCCCCTTGTATATGCCAGTTTTGTTGATATTAGTCAGACCGGTATCTCAGTCCATTAGGATAGGTTCATCTTGGCAGAGGCCTTCAGACAGATATGGGAAACACCGTTCACTTTAACCATTTATTTTTCTCTTTATCCATCTTCTTAATCTTTCCATGTGATTGGTTGACTCCGGTTATGATGTCTAGAAACTATCTGAGTAGAGCTCTGTCACTTATATATGAATTATAATATACTGAGTGCAAACTCGTGTACATCAATTGGAATTTCGCATCAGGGTACTTCCTCCTATAGTTAATGTTTGTATGCCAACCAAGGAGATTCTTTAGTGCCTTCCAAGGTTCTGCATAGATAGCTAGGGTCTGGAGTAAAGGTTTTGTGGGTACACCTCTGGTAAACCCTCCGGAGAAAACACTCCGCCGATAGGGACACCTAGCGGTTTAACGGCTTGCTGCACGTGCTAAGTGTAGTCATTTTATATTAAACTTGCTCGAGGACTAGCAAATAATAGGTTTGGGGGTATTTGATAGACACATTTTTGTGTCTGAATTGTCCTCAGTGTCTCTATTGCTAGTGCTTGATTTGTACTTATTATGGTGTTTTATGTTTGTGTAGGTGTTTTTGGAGAAATACACTTGTGTGGAAAAAGTTGCTCAAAAAGTGCTATTTGGACCCCCGGAGGACATTTGCTATACGGACCCTAGATTTGGATAAGGGGTACCCAAGGTTATGCGTAGCCCAAATTCATCCTTAGCACCCATCTTCTTCTTTTGAATTTCATTTTGGCGGGAAAATGAAGAACAAAACTGTGTAATTTTCGATTGAAGTTTAAAGGAGTTCTGGGTAGATTAAAGGGTTGAAATTTGATGGGTAGTTGTGATATGTCCCAACAAAACTATCATGAGTGATTTAACTGACTAAATTTGGCTAGATAACTCGCGAGAAGAAAACATGGGAGTTTATTCTCGGAAGAGGTTATCACGGGATTTGCGCGAGCAGCAGAGGAGTTTGCACGTGTTTGGAAGACCCTAACAACTATTTGGAGTGTGAAGGAGTTAAATATGGCAATTTGGAAGCTTCAGAACGCGTGTAGAGATCAAAAATCTGAATTATTTTCTAAACTGGCCGTGAAGAATAATGGAGAATTATATGAAGTTATTACGTGAGATTTTGTTGTTGCTGGGTTATAAATAGGTGTTGGGATATCAAAGAGGCGAAATACGATCACCAGAGAAACTTGCTTCTGCTGCTGCTCATCTGAAGAACACGAAGAACAGACCATCCAAGACAGTCGTTTTTCAACAGTGGAAACGACATACAGGCGTGGGTCGAGAGCTAAAGAATCAGCGACAGTACTGTTTTATCGTTCTTTGGTTTGCAACAATTATAAGCGTTACAAACCCGGTTTTGAATTATTTCTCCCTTTTCATCATTTGTAAACACCATTTGAGCAATGAAATCAACTTTTGAGCGTGTTTCCAACATGATAATGAGCTAAATCTCCCACAACCAAGGCAATGAGGAAGTTATTTACGCATGAATAATTGGTAACTATTTTATTTTCTCTAATTTATAATTCACTCAATCACTGCTTTTGCAGAGTTTTAAATTGTTTGCATAATTTTCTTAATTAGTTGTGATTCAATCTGATAGGTTATACTTTGTTTAGTCAATTGATAATCTATGCTTAAGGAATACAATTGATATTTGAGAATTTGCCTGATTATTTGTGAATTAAGAAATAAGGGACTTAAAAGATAATTAGAGCTTTGGATTATTTTCCATAATTTATTCATGTGTGATAGTGGAATCAGTGTCTTGGTTATTCCTAATAATCTTGAATTAAGTTTTGTTTGTTTTTAAATTTCATTAAATCTAAAATCTTTTGCTTTCACAAGTCTCAACGAATCTTTTACTACAACTCAATTGAAAATACCATCAATTTTTGGCGCCGCCGACGCGGACTTGTCTTTAGGCTAGAGTTTTTAGATTTTTTTTTTTAGGTTTTCATTTGTTTTTCATTTTATTTTATTTGTTCTTCTTTACGTTTTTGAGTTTTTGTCTTTTCCTTACAGATTTTGGAGCGAAAGAAAAATTTGCCAAAGTTTTTGGTGAATACTTAAAGATTTGGAGTAAAAGCAAAGCGAAAGGAGCGAAAGAAAAGAAGAATAAAAATTAATTAAAAAAAAGAGAGAGAGAGAGACAATTTTTTTTAGAATTTTTTTTTTAGATTATCTTTTTCTTTTGCACTTTATTTTTGGACTTTGGACTTTGGGACTTTATTTTTTTTTTAAAACCCTACGGAAGGGTAGTTTAAATATAAACTGTTTGCAGAGAAGGACGACGAGGAGTCGTGGCCCGAGTCGAAACACTCGTGAATCCCCTGTCAGTGAGTTATTGTATTCCTTCGTTTGCATATATGTTGAGGATTTAAAAACGGCTGCTTTAATTTCCTAGTAAAGGGCAAGGACTGGCCATACAATATAAGGGTTCGGATTTCATCACCGTTCCCTTCTTGCCCGCCTTAGGAAAACGAAACCAAACGCGAACCTAAGCCTAAAATTTGACTAGAACGAGACCTATGGGTAACGAGCTTAATAGGAAAGTCATTCGAAAAATATTGGTTACTCTTTTAAGCATGCTTCAAAGTTCATGGTAGTTTCTGCGAGTTGAATACGCCGCCTTGCAATGTCGGTGAGGCCTTGGGTATCAAAGCTCCACTGAGCTTCCCTCGTCTTAATTCAACTTACTTAAACTCGGATTGATTTCAGAGGGGTTTGCTTAAATTGTAACGAATTCTCTTTCGAAGGAATAGAAGCTGGTCTAGAAACAATCTAAGTGGAGCCACCATGCTTTTTGTTTGCTAGAAATCAGTAGGTTTCCTGTGGTGGACTCAGCCTTGTTTGTGTTTGCATAGAACTTCCCTTCCTTTTAGGATTTCTTTTTTTTTTGTTTGTTTTTATAGTGTATACCCAAGGTTATTAAATAGCGGACTCGGAAAAGAAACACTCTAGGTCGTTTAATTAGTGATATACCTAGTAGTTCTTCTTGTGAAGGCGGGGAGCTCGAAGACTCTTCTTTTGAGAGCCCTGTCTTTGGAAATTTCATCTTTGAAAACTTGACAATTAGTGAATAAAGTACTCCTAGTCCTTTGGTAGTGCCAGAAATGGCAACTTTGAAAGATTTATTAAAACCAACTAGGGCCTCTCGTCCGTCTTGCATCAAGTTAGCTGAAACCGAGGAAAATTATGAACTCAAACCTGGGACTTTACAGATGCTCCCAATATTTTTAGGAAAACAGAATGAAAACCCCTATTTTCATGTTAAGGAATTTGAGGAAGTTTGTAGTACTCTGAAGATTAAAAACCTTAGTGATGATGCGTTGAAACTTAGGTTATTCCCCCTTTCCTTAAGACAAATATTGGCTGTATAGTTTGGCTTCTGAGTCAATTGAAACCTATGACCAACTTACATTTTCCTTTATACATAAGTTTTTCCCAAGGCACAAAACATCGTCTATTAGGACAAAAATCTGTACTTTTGCTCAACAAGAGGGAGAATCTTTATATAGGTATTTAGAAAGGTTCAATGACTTAATATATCAATGTCCTCATCATGGTTTAGAGATGGTTAGGTTAGTTCAGATCCTCTACGAGAGTTTAGATTATTCAACAACAACCATGGTTGAGTCCTTATGCACAACTAGGTTTGAGAATAAAACTGTTGATGAGGCGATGACATTTTTGAATGAAATCTCCGATAAGACCCAACAATGGGAAAATAGTAGGGAACCCCAGAAAACAATTCTTCTAAGTAGAGGAAATGCCAATAGGGTAGAAGGATCTTATGAGTCAGATGCTAAAATAGCAGCCATAGACAAAAGGTTAAAAGCCTTAGAATTAGGTCATTCTAATGGTGATAGTGGTAGAATAGAGCCTTCTTGGGAAGGACATACTGCTGAGGAGCAAGCCAATGCTCTTTATAACAACACTAGATTCGATAACCGTCAGAAGTTTGACCCATATTCAGAAACCTATAACCCTGGCTGGAGAAATCATCCCAACCTTTCTTGGTCTAAGGTTCAGAATCAAGGCCAGTCTAGTAACTCTCAGGTTCCCCCAGGTTTTGGATATACTAAAAATCCTTCAGCTCCGGCACAGTTTCAGAACCCTTCGTATAAGAAGATTATGAGTTTAGAAGAGTCTCTTGCTTTGTTAACTCGTAACACTGTGCAGTATCAGTAATCTGTCGCTCAAGGTTTAGAAGAAAATAAGAGAATATGTCAGGCTAACTCTCAGTCTATTTCCGAGTTGAAAATCCAGGTTAGTCAGATAAATGAGTATTTAAGAGAAAGAGGTAAGTTTCCTAGTCAAACTCAACCCAACCCTAGAGGAATTAAAGAAATAGGTGAAAGACCATCCGAACATGTAAATGCTATTAAAACCCTTAGGAGTGGTAGAGTGATAGACAACAAGGTTTCCATGCCTGATAGTGAACATGATGTTGTTCACCCTTCTGAACCAGAAACTGAGGAGACTGATAGAGTCTCTAAAGAGACCAATGAGGGTCATATTGAGCCCGGTTTTGTTCCTAGAGCCATATTCCCACAGCTGCTAGTTCCAACTAAGAGGGAGTCCAACTTTAATGATATATTGGAGATTTTTAAGCAGGTAACTATCAACCTTCCATTATTAGATGCGATTAAGCAGATTCCCGCTTATGCCAAGTTTCTTAAGGATATGTGTACGCAAAAACGAAAAATTAGTGTCCAGAAGAAAACCTTCCTAGCTAGTCATGTGAGTTCTATAATTCATAATACCACTACTCCTAGGTATAAAGACCCAGGGTCCCCTACTATTTCTTGCACAATAGGTAAATACCGTGTCGAGAAAGCTTTGTTTGACTTAGGAGCCAGTGTGAACTTACTTCCGTACCATGTGTACCTTAATCTAGGACTTGGTGAGATGAAACCTACCCAGATGACACTTCAATTAGCTGATAGTTCCGTTAAAATTCCTCGTGGTGTGATCGAGGATGTTCTTATAGAGGTCGACAAGTTTACATATCCTGTGGATTTTGTTATCCTAGATACCCAACCTGTCCCTTACCCAGAGAACCAGATACCAGTGATTTTAGGTCGCCCGTTTTTAGCTACATCCAATGCGATCATCAACTGTCGAAACGGTATTATGAATTTATCTTTTGGTAATATGACTATTGAGCTGAACATTTTTAATATTAGTAAGCTACCCTCTGAACTAGATGACTCGAACATAGAAGAGGTGAACATGATAGGAACATTAGTCGAGGAGTCATTACCAAACACTTTGTTAGAAGATCCATTAGAAAAATGCCTAGCTCACTTTGGGATTGATTTTGATGATGATAATATGATTAATGAGGTAAATGCTCTGTTAGATTCAACCCCTTTGTTAGACACTAGTAATGGATGGAAACCTAAGTTCGAACCACTACCAATTTCTAAGTCTACCCTAGTTCCTTATTTAGAAGAGCCTCCTAAGTTACCAGATACCCTGAAGTATGTGTTTTTAGGCCCATCTGAAACTTTACCTGTGATTATAGCATCCGACTTGGATAGTGATCAGGAAAGTAGGCTAGTAACCGTCCTTCAAAATAACAAGGAAGCTTTAAGGTGGACCATAGCAGACATTAAGGGTATAAGTCCTACTGATTGTATACATCATATCTATTGAGAGAGTGACACCAAACCTTCTAGGGAGATGCAACGACGACTGAACCCTAATATGAAATAAGTAGTTCAAACCGAGGTTCTTAAGCTGTTAGATGCAGGCATTATCTACCCCATTTCAGACAGTAAGTGGGTCAGCCCCGTTCAGGTTGTTCCCAAGAAATCCGGTATTAATGTAGTCCAGAATGATAACAATGAGTTAATCCCAACCCGGGTGACCACGGGTTGACTATAGAAAATTGAACAAGGTCACTAAGGACCACTTTCCCCTTCCCTTCATTGACCAAATGCTAGAGAGATTAGATGGACGTAGCCATTATTGCTTTTTAGATGGATACTGCGGTTATTATCAGGTTGTTATTGCACCAGAAGACCAAGAGAAAAACCCCTTTTACATGTCCCTTTGGTACCTTTGCGTATATACGCATTCCTTTCGGGCTTTGTAATTCCCCTGCGACCTTTCAGCATTGTATGTTGAGCATATTTTCTGACATGGTAGAACGGTTCTTAGAGGTCTTTATGCCCCTGATTTGAAAGACTATATAAAGGAGACATCTAGTATTGTGCAACACTAATCCCCACACCTTACGTGTGATAGTAGTTTGCATACTAGAGTCGATTCTCCTTTAACCATCTGGTTTTCTTTTCTCAAAACGGGTTAACGACTTAAAGACTTCATTGGGATTGTGAAGCCAAACCGATACTACTTTTATCGTAGTTGTGTGATCTGATCTTGCATCTTCTATCGTACGAGTACAATCATATTGATTGGCTTGAGATTGATATCTTCGATGGGAAAGATATAAAAAGTAATCAGAAACATCTTCGTCTCATTGTTTGTGATTCTGCAACATCTTGTTTCGCTATCATACAATTAAGATTGTTGTGAGGTGATTGAGTAATCTAGGCTGTTCTTCGGGAATATAAGACCGGATTATCAATTGGTTCCTGTTCACCTTGATTATTATCAAAAGACGGAACAAAACCTTTAGGGTTTATCTGTAGGTGACAGATTGATCCTTTGATAGACTTGTCTGTGTGAGACAGATTTGTTTATTGTCAAAGCCTGCGATTTTGGATAGTAGCAACTCTTAGTTGTGGGTGAGATCAACTAAGGGAATCAAGTGCGCAATATCCTGCTGGGATCAGAGGCGTAGGAGCATAACTGTACCTTGTATTAGTGGGAGATTGATTGGGGTTCAACTACAGTCCAGTCCGAAGTTAGCTTGGAGTAGGCTAGAGTCAGTAGCGGCTTAATACAGTGTGTGTTCGACCTGGACTAGGTCCCGGGGTTTTTATGCATTTGCGGTTTCCTCGTTAGCAAAATTTCTGGTGTCTGTGTTATTCAATTTCCGCATTATATTGTTTTATCTTTATAATAGAAATAATACAGGTTGCGCATTAGATCATCAATTAGAGTAATCCAACCTTTGGTTGTTGATTTTCATTTATTGATCCTTGGATATTGGTCTTTGGTACCATCTAAGTTATTCCTTATATTTGATTAGAACTCGCAGTTCCTGCTTGAGTAAATGAAATCAAGAGAGAGATATAAACTCGTTGATATACTTTTAATTGATTGAGTCTTGTTGATTCTCTTAAAAGTATATTCGAGTTAGTACATACATATTGCTAAGACAAATATTGGGTGGTGTTGTTAGACCCCCCGTTTTTTCAGAAATATAACCATCTTGGGTACGCGTACGGGTACGTGTACCATAGCTACCGGATTTGAGTTTAGAAACTCAACAGAAAT
The DNA here is from genome assembly GCF_003573695.1 of Papaver somniferum. NCBI lineage: Eukaryota > Viridiplantae > Streptophyta > Magnoliopsida > Ranunculales > Papaveraceae > Papaver > Papaver somniferum. Next base: position 51,894,101 of record NC_039365.1, read on the forward strand.
TTTCGGTCGAAAACTTCCGTGGGTACGCGTACGGGTATGCGTATCTGAGGTGACTGGTTTAACAGTTTGCAAACTTACAAACTCAACAGAAATTTTCGTACCCAACCTGTCTCCTTCACCAATACCGTATGCACACACTTGGATTCCGACACATGGATTTATACATTAATGTGCGAACATACTATATATGTTTATATCCATAGTTGGTTACGTAATCTCAACTCTACATTTCAATCAATGAAACTTTCTTCTATAATGTTGTAATAGTTGCTATTCACAACTATCGTCATCAAAGCTATTTTCAAGATTGAAACGTCAACATGACTTTCGTCACGGTTTAATATGAAAAGTGGTTAAAGAGAAAGCTTACCAACACATATTTAGAGAAAAATATAGGCGAGTAAACTCGACTCGAAATAGCAAATGTGTATGTATGAAAACTATCATACTTATACGACTTTGTATCAAGAGTAGGAGATAGAGTAGATAGACTTTCGAGTGATAGATAAGTTCAAGTCTCCACATACCTTTTAGTCGGATGAAGTTCCACTGGTTCCTTGAGTAGTTTTTCGTCTTCGTAAGATGATCGTCATGGAGTCTGGAGCTCAACTACACTAAACTATCCTAAACCGAGACTTAGCTATAAGTAGTCTAGAAATCAAGACATATAGTTTTGACAACTAAACTTGACAAACATGCTTGAGATAGCAACACATGCGAGTTCGACCGAGCAATGCTCTAACAATCTCCCCCTTTGTCAATTTTAGTGGCAAAACTATCAATACATATGGATTACAAAATAAATAAAACTTTGTAGCTTCTCATCCACATGCTTGATCTCCTTGGTGCTTCAACATTACTCGAAAACTTTGTCTTTTCCTAGTACTCCCATGATTCCATGGATGTTCAATTCAACATCATAGTTGTTGAAGATCCGTAGTCATAACAATGAGAAAACAAAATCTCTCAATCATTTTTATATAGTGTCATGGTTTTATTACACAGTATCAAAGTTCTTATATCACAACTTCGACAACAATACTATGGTTATACGCATCACTCTCCCTTAGTCAATACTTTCATCTCAACATCAAAACCACGCCCCTTACATAATGATCCGTAAAACACGTAAACCATATGTAATTGTAGTGTGAACTACATATTAATTCTCCCCTTTTTTTTCAATAAAATTGGCAAAGGTATGAAAACGGGATCCTAATGAAATTTCCACGAATATGCTTCAAGACCAAACAAAAGTACATACCAACTTGTTTAGATGCAATCATAAAGACGAAGCTAAATGCATTCATCAAGGAGTTTATAAAGATACAAGATAACCCCTAAAATATTCCACAACCGCACTCCCCACAAAGATATGGAAATTAAGCGCAAGTTCAAAAGAATCTCCCCCATTTGATGTCATTCCCGAATAAACAACAAGAGCGACCTTACTTTTATAAGATAAGAAGGATTTCTTTGGACACCAAAAACCATAAGGAAATGATTTTATATCCAAAAATTCTCAATCAAACTAATCACAAGAGAACCCATGATTAATTTAATCGGAATACACAACCAAATTAATCACAAACGAATCTATGATTTGTTTAGTTGGAAATGCTCAATAAGAAAACTTATGGAGCCGCACAAGATATACATAAAATATGGATCAGGGAAGATCAATACTGCGGAATAGACAAGGATTCATTCTATTTTCCATCACTATTTGCACAATAGACATAATCCTTGTAAACAAAAGATTTTAATCTATCTTCATCAAATAATTGACATAATAGGCTTAACTTTTGTTGTCAAAAGTTCATCGATATTGTATCAATAATAGTTCACGGATGCAAACACACATATCCCATAACATATTGCAATATATAAAACCATAAAGATTAATACTGCAAACATCATCTTCCAAATTACTGTAGAATTTAAATAAATAAATCTAAAAACATTGCAATATGAAAACGTAGGACATAGTTATGTGTACTCACAATAGTTGTTATTCTAAACCCAAGTTATCCTTCTTAAACAAAAACAAGAATAAAAAATTCTCTTAAGAAGTTTCTTACGCAATTAAAGGTCAAAACAATCTAACACCAATATAAAGAAGCACAAGAGGCTACTCATCATCTTCCTCTTCGGAGATCACGAAGCTGGAACGAACTTTGTCCATGTCTTCTTTAATATCAGGATACTTGGTAGCAATCACAAGTAATTATTCTTGAACACAATTTACTTTGGTATTCAACTTACAAACACCTTTGTAAATTTGGCGAAGAAGCTTCGTAGCATGATCACTCGAGCCATCAATTGTGTCACACCTTTGTCTCTTGCATTCATATTCCCTTATTCGACTGAAGGTACACGGTCGAACAAGCTTGGGGGTTCCAATGGAGTTCCCAATCGGCTCAATGGAGAAGTTGCGACAAATACGCTCAATCAAGCAAGGGAAGCCTAACTTCTTTTCAACGGATGTCATGTCTAACATTTGCAAAATAATGAATACACAAATGTCAAGACCTTTGGTTTCCATCACAAGGTAATAGACCAATTCCGCAAACTCACGGCTCCAACGAGAATTCTCAACCGTGGAAGGACAAAGGTTAGAAGTATCTAATTTTCCAAAAGACTTTAAAGGAAAATCTAGTTGATCAGTGGGAAATTTTCCTTTATTCCACACAACACTCTTTCTACAAAGCACTTTTAAAATAACTTCTTGTGAAGGTCTTTCATCGCTTGGTCTAGGGAGACGAAAATCACCCAAAGGAATTCCGGTAATTTTCGAAATCAATTCTCTATTAACTAGAATCCTTTCTCTATTGACCATGGTCTTGAATTCCATGTCCTCAGGAACAACCTCATAAATGTTGGCATAAAAGATTCTAGTAAGAGTATCAAAACCTTCACCAAGGCCATCAAAGATGTTTCCAAGCTTGAATTTTTCAAAACAAGTCAAATCCTCCTTATACCCACTTACATCATCCAATTTCTTTTCTAAGATAAACCCAGAAGAAGAAATCTTTTCGAATACTTTGTTATAGGATTCATCCACAAATCTAATCCTAATAGAATTTTGTTCAATAGGAAGATTCATTGAGGAGGATGAAGAACCTAGGTTATTTGAAAAACCTTTTGAACCCTTAACATTCTTCATGATTCTAGAAGGAAATAAGGGAGTGGGCAAGAGATTACTTACTTGACTTTTATTTTGAGAAATCCCTTCCCAAGTTGTTCTCCAACAAGCTTTAATGGAGAAATATTGAACCCTAAAAGTTCACGAACGCGGACAGATGAGGGAGGAAGGAGGGTGCGTACCCGTACTTCTTTTATACCCATAGTTGGGCTTGGACCCTTCACGAACCGCGACCCACATAAGGAATGTAGGATTTTTAGAGGTACACGTAATGGGATACCAATACCAGTATGAAGAAAGAATACCTGCGCAAACCCTTTTGAAAAGCTTTTGTCACACGAAAAATAGAAAAAACAATTCACACACAAAGTCAATCAGTTACTTGCCCCATTTCAAGTTATATACAAATGGGGTGACGTCATTCCTGAAATTAGGTGGTGTAGAATGCAGAGAATTTCTCATGCAAATTCTTTGGTTGACACTTGTGGCCAGAATTAGGAGTAAAATCATAATGATAAAACTCATAATTCGTTGAGATTTTTTTCTTATGACACAACCTTACAGGAAATCTTTTTATCAACTTCAAGTGAGTTGGTGGTTGGAACAGTTTGTATATCATTAGAACATGATTTGACCGGTATAAAACTTTTATCAAAACGATTCAACTCTTTTATGGAATTAAGCTTTTCTAAGAATTTCAAAAAAATTTTAAACGCTCTAAAAAGATCCTTGTCAATTGATATGATAGTATTCCTAAAAGAGATTAAGAGTAATTCTTGTGAGGGTCCATACATTTGCGCGTTGATCATGTTTCCTTTGAAATTTCTTCTTAGAAGGTTTTTTAATTTTTCCTTTAGACTGTTTCACATCATCTAGATTCGAAGGTATACTAGATGGTATAAGATTATTATAAAAGACCGTATGTCTAAAGAGTAATAATATTTGAACAGTTTTTAAGGAGCTATGGTGTGCGTTACAGATGACATAAGCAAGCCAAAAAGATTTCCCATAGGGATCGACTTTTGAGGATCGGACAAACACAAACTTATAAGGTTTAGGGTGTTTACCTGCTGATGTTGTTTTAAAGTGGTAAGTAGAGTTATCGTTCAGTCGGACTTTGTTGAGATTGATTCTAGGCTTAAATATAAAAATAAGAAATTATATAAAAAATATGTCACGAGATGAAGAATTCACCGAGACTAGGGATTTCACTGTTTTTCATATTCAAGTGGTTCAGAAATAAATCCTAGGCAATTATAGCTCCAAGCACAAGATATATTAACTCTATTCTTTGCCAAAATAGATTTCGTAAAACATCAATTGTAAATTACAAGCATAGTGTATTAAAAACACCTAAGACTAAGCATACACTATCAAACAAGATAACAATTGATTAATATAAATCATAAATCATTTATAATCGGTGCAAAAAGTAAATAAGGAATTAATTAAATTTACCAGATGATGAAATTCAGCATCGTCCGTCGTCCCAACGATGGGGTCTAGCTTCTCATGATGAAAACACACTCAAAAAGATAACTCATAGCTCAAATGGTGTTTTTATTGGAAAAATAGTAGAAAACAGAGATTTGCAATGGTATAAGGGTGTTGCAAAATAAACGGTTACAAAGAACGATAAATGAAATGCCACTGTCACTGTAGCAAATACAACGCTTCAGTATGTGTCGTTGTCATTGTTGATGAACGACTGTTCTTTGGCGTCTTATGTTCTTCGTTCTCTCCTTCAATGGCAGCAGCAGAGACAAGATCTGCAACTTCATGTTATACGCTCTATTTCTTCCCCTCACTCTTCATCTCAGAAGCTACTTATAACCCAACAACACCTCCAAATATCACAAATTACTCCTCAAAATCTTCACAGTGAAGGAATATTATTCTCGGGAATAATTTCCTATTTTTTTCTTTTCTGCACGCATGAATGAGTTGTAAAGTATCTCCCCATCAATACTGTAAAATTGTCAGTCAGTATTCTCCTTTACTGCACGCATCTTTCCCACGGTAACACCAACAGTGAGTGAAACGAAAATATATTTGTTCCCTGTTTTAGTTCATCACGCGTCTGTTTAGTGTTGACGTATTCCAACATGCATATTTCTCGAAATAGATTAATTCTAACTCGTGACAGGATAATCTCTTCACGCATCTCCGACGAATAAATCAAAGGAAATCCCGAGTTTCCCTATCTTGAAAACGTGTTGCCATGTTTTCTTTGATCCGACGACGTAGCCCAAGTTGGATGATTCTAAACTCGTTACCAATCCTATTTAGTCAAAACAGGATCTTCTGAGTCAAATCCATCTATTTAATCTCCCTTAAACACGACCAATATCTTCACTGAAATTCTCGGTCTTTCACAAGCACTTTCCCGCCAAAAATAATTTGAACGTGGGAGAAGATGGGTGCCCTGATCCAAAACACGGGCGCCTTTAACAGTAGGGGTGCCTGGGGGTACCCTAATCCAAAATGAGGGTGCCTTTAGTACTTCTCCAGGGGTGCCCCGAGTAACTTTTCGAGCCGAAATTTCCAAAAATGTTTATTTCCTAAAAATACCTACAAACACATAAAACACCATAATAAGTACGGAATCGAGTACCAACAATACAGAACATTGAGGAAAAATTAGACACAAAAATGTGTCTATCAAATACCCCCAAACTTATTATTTGCTAGTCCTCGAGCAAAACTAATCTAGAAAAATAAAATCCTAACTCGCTAGGTGGCCCTAGCGATCGATATATAGTCTCGGGAGGGTTTACCAGAGGTGTACCCACAAAACCATTACTTCAGACCCTAACTATCTACGCAAAACCTTGGAAGGTACTAAAGAATCTTCTTGGTTGGCATACAAACATTTACTATAGGAGGAAGTACCCTGATGCGAAATTCCAATTGTTCTACACGAGTTTGCACTCAGCATACTATAATTCATATATGAGTGACAGAGCTCTACTCAGATAGTTTCTAGACATCATAACCGGAGTCAACCAATCACATGGAAAGATTAAGAATATGGATAAAGAGAAAAATAGATGGTTTAAAGTGAACGGTGTTTCCCATATCTGTCTGAAGTCCTCTGCCAAGATGAACCTATCCTAATGGACTGAGATACCGGTCTGACTGATATCAACACAACTGGCAAATAGAAAGGAACCAGTGGTCGATAAACCTAACTCTAGGTCAACACAACTGGCATATACAAGGGCACCAATGGTCGACTTTATTGAATTTATTCTGGTTGGTCTGATGGTCTGGTCTCAATTTTTTTTTTATATATTTTTTTAGACCCGCTACACAGCTGGTCATATAATGCAAGAAAAAAGAAAAGACCCGCTACACAGCTGGTCATAACCCTAACAATCAAATTATTATTATTATTTATTTTTTTCATTTTATATTTTTTCATTTTTTTAGACCCGCTACACAGCTGGTCATAACATGCGAGAAAAAGGATCAGACCCGCTACACAGCTGGTCATGATTTGCAAGGAATTTCCTGGAAAAAAGTAAAAATAAAAAATAAAGTAAAAAGTTAACCTCTCCCCCACACTTAAACATTACATTGTCCTCAATGTAATTGAGTCATCCAACGCAAATTTAAGATGGGAAATGTAAAAAGTAAACCAAAATAAAAACAAAATAAAATAAATATACCTACTGGAGTGTACAGAAATGGATCCCCAAAAATTAACAGCCTGAAAATTTGGTGATCAACCCAAAATACAGTACTTACAAACGACAGATTCACAATTATGCTATGCGAAAATGGTGACATTGAAACTGTCTGAAATAGAGGATTACCCCCAAACCTAGTTTTTACTTCACATGGAAGTGAGTATAGAACAAAATATGGGGATACTATTGGAACTGGGGAAATATCAATTGGTTCATGCACAGAATAGGCAAGTCATTTGGGTACTTAGATGCAAATTAATCCAACAACACTTTAGAAGCACGCAATTCTAACCCTAAATTAGGCAACTTTTGGAAGTCTAGGGGTCTAGAAACAACCTCTAAGTTGGGTGAATTATCTTGTGGGATGGATTCATCTATGGAATTAGGCAATCATCAACACAATCATCCACAGGGTCATCTATATGTTCTGTTTGGAACAGAGAGTCACTACAAGATTCATCCTCATCAGCATATAATCTTTGACATTCAAGAACTCTCAATATTTGTTCCAAACTAGGCGGTGTGTGTTTATAATACTTCCCATATTGTTAAAGGTGATTCTTCACTTACCTCATGTGGAGCAGAAACTCCATACCGTTACCTACGCTTATATTCAACAAGCGTCATATCAGATGAGGTTTCCTGATAATTTGACTTTCTAAGCTTATATTCCGCCAGCGTCATCTTAGGTGACGTCTCCTCAGAAGAAGTCATCATCCTCAAAAAGTCCCTGAAAATAAATACAAAAAGAAACGCATAAAAAGGAAAAAAAATAATCTAAAATGAAATAAAAACAAAATAAATAAAAATAAACCTAAAAATTAATCTAAAAACAAATCACCGACATCGGCGCCAAAAATTGATGTTGTTTTAAAGTGGTAAGTAGAGTTGTCGTTCACTCGGACTTTGTTGAGATTGATTCTAGGCTTACATATAAAAATAAGAAATTATAAACAAAATATGTCACGGGATGAAGAATTCACTGAGACTCGGGATTTCACTGTTTTTCATATTCAAGTGGTTCAGAAATTAATCCTAGGCAATTATAGCTCCAAACACAAGAAATATTAACTCTATTCTTTGCCAAAATAGATTTCATAAAACATCAATTGTAAATTACAAGCATAGTGTATCAAAAACACCTAAGACTAAGTATACACTATCAAACAAGATAACAATTGATTAATAGAAATCATAAATCATTTATAATCGATACAAAAATTAAATAAGGAATTAATTACATTTACCACATAATGAAATTCAGCTTCGTCCGTCGTCCCAGCGACGGGGTCTAGCTTCTCATGATGAAAACACACTCAAAAGATAACTCATAGCTCAAATGGTGTTTTTATTGGAAAAATAGTAGAAACAGAGATTTGCAATGGTATAAGGGTGTTGCAACATAAACTGTTACAAAGAACGATAAATAGAAAATGCCACTGTCACTGTAGCAAATACAACGCTTCAGTATGTGTCTTTGTCATTGTTGATAAACGACTGTTCTTTGGCGTCTTATGTTCTTCGTTCTCTCCTTCTTTAGCAACATCAGAGACAAGCTCTGCAACTTCCTGTTCTACGCTCTGTTTCCTCCCCTCACTCCTCATCTCAGAAGCTACTTATAACCCAACAACACCTCCAAATATCACCAATTACTCCACAAAATCTTCACAGTGAAGGAATATTATTCTCGGGAATAATTTCCTATTTTTTTCTTTTCTGCATGCATGAATGAGCTATAAAATCTCCCCATCAATACTGTAAAATTGTCAGTCAGTATTCTCCTTTACTGCACGCATCTTTCCCACGGTAACACCAACAATGAGTGAAACGAAAATATATTTGTCCCCTGTTTTAGTTCATCACGCGTCTGTTTAGTGCTGACGTATTCCAACATGCATATTTCTCGAAATAGATTAATTCTAACTCGTGACAGGATAATCTCTTCACGCAGCTCCGACGAATAAATCAAAGGAAATGCCGAGTTTCCCTCTCTTGAAAACTTGTTGCCCTGTTTTCTTTGATCCGACGACGTAGCCCAAGTTGGATGATTCTAAACTCGTTACCAATCCTGTTTAGTCAAAACAGGATCTTCTGAGTCAAATCCATCTATTTAATCTCCCTTAAACACGACCAATATCTTCACTGAGATTCTCGGTCTTTCACAAGCACTTTACCGCCAAAAATAATTTGAACGTGGGAGAAGATGGGGTGCCCTGATCCAAAACACGGGCGCCTTTAACAGCTAGGGGTGCCTGGGGGGACCTTATCCAAAATTAGGGTGCTTTTAGTACTTCTCCAGGAGTGCCTCGAGCAACTTTTCGAGCCGAATTTTCCAAAAATGTTTATTTCCCGAAAATACCTACAAACACATAAAACACCATAATAAGTACGAAATCGAGTACCAACAATACAGAACATTGAGGACAAATTAAACACAAAATGTGTCTATCAAATACCCCCAAACTTATTATTTGCTAGTCCTCGAGCAAAACTAATCTAGAAAAATAAAATCCTAACTCGCTAGGTGTCCCTAGCGACCGAGATATAGTCTCGGGAGGGTTTACCAGAGGTGTACCCACAAAACCATTACTCCAGACTCTAGCTATCTACGCAGAACCTTGGAAGGCACTAAAGAATCTCCTTGGTTGGCATACAAACATTGACTATAGGAGAAAGTACCCTGATGCGAAATTCCAATTGTTGTATACGAGTTTGCACTCAGCATACTATAATTCATATATAAGTGACAGAGCTCTACTCAGATAGTTTCTAGACATCATAACCGGAGTCAACCAATCACATGGAAAGATTAAGAAGATGGATAAAGAGAAAAATAGATGGTTTAAAGTGAACGGTGTTTCCCATATCTGTCTGAAGGCCTCCGCCAAGATGAACCTATCCTAATGGACTGAGATACCGGTCTGACTAATATCAACACAACTGGCAAATACAAGGGAACCAGTGGTCGATAAACCTAACTCTAGGTCAACACAACTGGCATATACAAGGGCACCAATGGTCGACTTTATTGAATTTATTCTGGTTGGTCTGATGATCTGGTCTCAATTTTTTATTTTTATTTATATATATTTTTTTAGACCTGCTACACAGCTGGTCATATAATGCAAGAAAAAGAAAAGACCCGCTACACAGCTGGTCATAACCCTAACAATCAAATTATTATTATTATTTTTCATTTTATATTTTTTCATTTTTTTTGACCCGCTACACAGCTGGTCATAACATGCAAGAAAAAGGAACAAACCCGCTACACAGCTGGTCATGATTTGCAAGGAATTTCTGGAAAAAAAAAAAAATAAAGTAAGAAAGTTAACCTCTCCCCCACCCTTAAACATTACATTGTCCTCAATGTAATTGAGTCATCCAACGCAAATATTAGATGGGGAATGTAAAAAGTAGCCAAAATAAAAATAAAATAAATATACCTCTCCCCAAAAATTAACAGCCTGAAGATTTGGGGATCAACCCAAAATACAGTACTTACAAACGACAACTTCACAATTATGCTATGAAAAAATGGTGACATTGAAACTGTCTGAAATAGAGATTGCAAACTTACAAACTCAACAGAAATTTTAGGGTATGCGTACCTAAGGTGACTGATTTAATAGTTTGCAAACTTACAAACTCAACAGAAATTTTCGGTTCGAAAACTTCCCTGGTACGCGTACGCCTACCCAACCTGTCTCCTTCACCAATACCGTATGCACACATATGCACACACTTGGTTTCGGCACATGGATTTATACACTAATGTGCGAACACACTATATATGCTTATATCCATATTTGGTTACGTAATCTCAACTCTACATTTCAATCATTGAAACATTCTTCTATAATGTTATAATAGACGCTATTCACAACTATCGTTATCAAAGCTAGTTTCAAGATTGAAACGTCATTATGACTTTCGTCACGGGTTAAGATGAAAAGTGGTTAAAGCGAAAGCTTACCAACACATATTTCGAGAAAAAGATAAGCGAGTAAACTCGGCTCGAAATAGCAAATGTGTATGTATGAAAACTATCATACTTATACGACTTTGTCTCAAGAGTAGGAGATAGAGTAGATAGACTTTTGAGTGATAGATAAGTTCAAGTATCCACATACCTTTTAGTCGTATAAAGTTTAACTGGTTCCTTGAGTAGTTCTTCGTCTTCGTAAGATGATCGCCATGGAGTCTGGAGCTCAACTACACTAAACTGTCATAAACCGAGACTTAGCTATAAGTATTCTAAAAATCAAGATATATAGTTTTGATAACTAAACTTAACAAACATGCTTGAGATAGCAACGCATGCGAGCTCGACCAAGCAATGCTCTAACAGAACCTTAAAAAGGGAATGAGAAATCTGTTGAATAAGGTTTGACTAATTCTCAGGTGGAAATTGGTGTAAGGTAGTTGTTGTTGTTCTACATTTTATTTTTTGGAGGTAGAGCTTATCATACGAGTTGTCCCTATCTTTCCCATTTTTTATGTGTAACGACAGAAATGGTGGATTTGAATTCACGTGAGTTGGATGACAAGAAAACAAAGCGAAAGCAAAGCCAATGATCCGTTGTGACCTTTTCTGGGATACATGTATATGGTACGTAAGCATGATGTGGTTAAGAGTTGGTGAATCATAAATGGGTTTGTATTTTTTTATATAGACATAGGAATGATGGTATAAACTTCCAAGAGAAATAATGGTATTAACATGACAAAATGGGTGGTGAGGGTTGAAGTAGTAGAAATGGCGGGAAATGATATGTGGTGGTTTATGGTTCTGGCTGATGGTATACCTCTTGGCAATGAGGTTAGGCTTGATGGCTAAATTGGTTTTGGAGATAACCCATCTGGCAGACATATCCCAAACCTCAATGGTATACCTCTCAATAGGTGTTGCATTCTCCTACTCTGTATAAAATATAATATTTTCGAAAAAGCGGGGGTACAACAACCACACCCTATTTCACTTAGCAATCTGTATGGACAAACTCCAATATACTTTTAAGAGAATCAACAAGACTCAATCTATAAAAAGTATATCAAAGAGTTATATCTCTCTTTCTCGATTCAATTCTTACTCAAGAAAAGAGAAATCTGCGAGTCTAATTGAATACAAGAGAAATCACTTGAACGGTACCAAAGACCAATGTTCAAGTATCAATCAATTGCAATCTATAACCAAAGGTCGGATTTCCAATTGATTGATTCTAACGCACAACCTGTGATATTTCAATTATAAAGATAAACAATATAATGTGGAAACAGAAATAACACAGACACCAGAATTTTGTTAACAAGGAAACCGCAAATGCAGAAAAAGTCCGGAACCTAGTCCAGATCGAACAAACACTGTATTAAGCCGCTACAGACAATATCCTACTACAAACTAACTTCGGTCTGGACTGTAGTTGAACCCCAATCAAACTCACAGTGATCCAAGGTACAATTATGCTCCTACGTCTCTGATCCCAGCAGGATACTACGTACTTGATTCCCTTAGCTTATCTCACCCAAAACTAAGAGTTGCTACGACCCAAATTCAAAGACTTGATAAACAAATCTGTCTCACACATAAAAGTCTATATGATTGAAGAAATATGTCTCCTACAGAAATACCCAAGAGTTTTTGTTCCGTCTTTTGATAAATCAAGGTGAACAGGAACCAATTGATAACCCGGACTTATATTCCCGAAGAACAACCTAGTATTATCAATCACCTCACAATAATCTTAATCGACGCGACGAAATAAGATATTGTGGAATCATAAACGATGAGACGAAGATGTTTGTGACTAATTTTATATCTTTCCTATCGGAGATATTAATCTCAAGCCAATCATTATGATCGTACGAAAAACGATAGAATATGCAAGATCAGATCACACAACTACGAAAAAGTAGTATTCGTCTTGCTTCACAATCCCAATGAAGTCTTTAAGTCATTAACCTGTTTTACAAGAAGAAACCTAAGGTTAAAGGAGAATCGACTCTAGCTAATACAACTAGTATCACACGTAAGTTGTGGGGATTTGGTTTCCCAATTGCTAGAGTTCTCCCTTATATAGTCTTTCAAATTAGGGTTTGCAATCAATGCACGATATTCACCGTTGGATGAAAACCTGATTAGATTTAAGCTAATATCTTTCAACCATTAGATCGAAAACTTAGCTTGTTACACACACTTGTAATGCACGATTTTAGGTTTGTGTAACAGTACCCAAACATGTACATTTGTTGGTTCAACAGTAGTTAACCAAATGGTTAGCCATATGTGCACTTTCATATCAACCATATATTCTTCTTCACCATAACTAGTTCAAATGACTCAAATGAACTAGTTAGAGAGTTTTTCAATTGCAAGGAAATCTTATGTAACTACACAAGACAAAATCGAAGCAAAAACGATTTGATTCACTCGAATCGATTCATGAATTTTATAGCCATGGTTTGCAATTTGCATTCCTTAGTTTATATAAATATAAGTTCACAAAGAAAATCGTTTTTAGATATAACCAACTCAGGTTCGCGGACTGGGTTCGTTGACTTAAGTTCCCGGAAGGAGTTCTCAAACTCCAGCAGATTTTCTCGGGTCGAGAACTTCCGCCAGTTCGCGGACTGAGTTCACGGCTCTTGTTCCGGTTCTCTTGATCAACAAAGTTCGCAAACTTCGGTTCAAGGAATAAGGACTTGTACATATATGTATTTCCAAAACAATGCTTATATCCTTCATTGGTTATGTAATCTAAACTCTCATTTCAATCATTGAAACATTCTTAGAGGACCTTGTATAGTTGTTATTCACAAACCATTTTTCGTCAAAGCCATTTTCAAAGTGATTGAAACACAACATGACTTTCGTCACTAGGTAAAGATGAAATTGGCCAAAGCGAAAGCTTACCAATACATATTTCGAGAAATAGATAGGCGATATAAACTCGGTCGGAATTGCAAATGTGTAATCAAAGTCTATATAGCAAAACGACTTTTGTCTCAAGGTAGTAGATAGAGTAGATAGACTTTTGAGTGATAGATAAGTTCAAGTATCCACATACCTTTTAGTCAATGAAGTTCTACCAGTTCCTTGAGTAGTTCTTCGTATTGTATGATGATCGCCATGTAGTTCTTGAGCTCAACTACACTTTCTATCCTAGTCCGAGACTTAGCTATAGTAGACTAGAAATCAAGACTTATAGTTTTGATCACTAACATTGACAAACATGCTTGAGATAGAAACGCATGCGAGTTCGACCGAGCAATGCTTTAACAATCTCCCCCTTTGTCAATTTTAGTGAGAAAACTATCAATACATATGGAATACAAAAATAAATAAATAAACTTTTGTAGCTCCTATTCCACATGCCTAATCTTCAACATTACTCTAAATCTTCGTCACTTCCAAGTACTCCAATGATCCCAAAGTTTATAAGTTCAACATCATCGTTGTTGAAAATCCGTAGCTATAACAATGAGAAAACATAATTCTCAATCATTGTTATACAGTGCCATAGTATCATTATGCAGCATCAAAGTTCAATTGTATCACAACTTCGACAACAATACTATGGTGATATTTATCACTGCCCCTTAGTCAATACTCTATCTCATATGGAAACCACTCCCCCTTACATAATGATCCAAAAACCATATGTATTTGTAGTGTGAACTACATATTAATTCTCCCCCTTTTTGTCAATAAAATTGGCAAAGGTACGAAAACGGGATCCTATTGAAATTTCCAAAAGAGACATTTCATGACTAAAAGAAAGCATATATCAACTTGTTTAGATGCAATCATAAAGCCGAAGATAAATGCATTCATCAAGGAGTTTATAAAGATACAAGATAACCCCTATAATATTCCACAACCGCACTCCCCACAAAGATTTGGCAATTAAGCACAAGTTCACTTAAGAACTCTCCCCCATAAAATGTCATTCTCGAAAAATAACAAGAGTGACCTTAATTTCAAAAGAAAATAAGGATTTATTTGTACAAAACAAATCACATAGGAATATGAATTTGAATCCAAAAATACTCATTTAGATTAATCACAACAGAACCCATAATTAATCTAATCAGAAATATACAACCAAATTAACTACAAAAAGTGATGAATTTAATTGATCATGCTCAACATAAGAGAACTTACGGAGCAATAAATAAGTTAATCACAAAAGATAATCAACTCATTCGATAGTGCTCAACATAAGGAAACTTACGGAGCCTCACAATAATACATAAAGGATTATGGAACAGGGAAGATCAATACTGCGGAATACAAAAGGATTCGTTCTATTTTCCATCACTATTAGCCTAACGACATATAATAGATATAATCCTTGCAAAAAAAATATTTTAACCTATCTTCCATCAATAATTGACATAGTAGGCTTAACTTTTGTATTTGTCAAAAGTCCATTCATTCTTTTATCAATACATGCATATCGACATACAAAAGACTTAAATTTTGACAAAGTATGGGACAATCATAGTTCACGGACGCAAACACACATATCCCATAACAAATTTCAATATATAAAACCATAAAGATTAGTACTGCAAAAATCATCTTCCAAACAATTTTTTAGAATTTAATAAAATAAACCTAAAAACATGAAGATGAAAGCGTTGGACATAGCTATGTGTAATCACAATAATGACTGTTCCAAACTATAGTTATTATTTTAAATAAAACAAGAAAATAAAATTCTCATTCGAAGACTTACTAGTCGTTGTAGATCTTTCTTCTTTCTTAGAGCATCTACCGAGAATTCCTTCTCATTATTCAAAAACCCATTGATTATGGGATCGTTCAATTCCTCCAAATCTTCAGAAATGTCTGTCAACTCACTAAGTTCAAGTTTTAGTTCACGCATGGTGTTTGTTGTTAGAGACAACATTCGTTCATAATGAATTAACTCTTCTAAAGACGAAACAATTTGAGATTTTAAATTGTTTCTTTTGTTGATGAATTCTTTCACCAATCCCCTGAAGTTATCATCAAGCTGAAAGAAGACATGAACCAATTAGAGGAAGAACCTTCTCCATTATGTGTAGCATTCACTCTCTTCACCTTTGAGGAAGAAATTCCTTTACACAGATACACGTTATCTGCTTCGAATGCATCCCTGTTTATGGTGCCTCTAGTTACAGGAGCCATGAAACTGTATCTTTTTAGGAAAGAGGAAGTCTACAAACGATTTTAACAATAGACTTATGAACATCTAAACCCTAGAAGAACAAGTCTTCTATTAGTTTAATGATTCATTATCTATATTGTTAGGAGAATATTTTCTTAACAAAAATAAGTACAAGACTTGAGCCACATAGACGCAAAAACCCCATTTTCTCAAGTTAAAGATGAGGATGCGAACATCTCTTGTATTAGACAGAGACGTTGTGAGCCAAATGCTCTCCTGGTTTACCACATAGTGGTTTACCAAGGTTTGTTGTATAAACAGATTTCCTGCCTCTCCTGACTCTGGAAACATTAGTTTTAGGGGAACAATGTTGAATATCCAGATTCATCTTTTGCACGTTCTTCTGCAGTTTGGCAACTCTTTTGAATTCCCGGCACGTGCTTTGAACACTATTTGCATTTCCACAAAATGAACAAATCAAGGATTATGTGTTTTGTAGAATTGCCTTTTATTTATCAAAACTATCAACCTTCACTTTTCTATGATCAATAGAAACAAGAGTGTTGATTATGTCAGCAGTTTTGCTTTTAAATCCTAAACCATTTGTGTTTCCAAAGGACCTCTGACCATATAGCATTGCTGAGATTTGTCAGAACTTCCAGATAATCTTTGTAGATCATCCTTAAGAGTATTAATCTCTTTTTCCTTTAGAGCAATGGTTTTGGTGAGGTTATCATTAAGATAGTCTATCTCAAGATTTTTCACCTGGATTGATGATTCTAATTTCTTCAATGAAGCTTTTAATTGAAGATTTTCTTGAAGAACTTCTCTATTCAAGAATTCGAAAAATTCTGTGTCTGACTCAAATTCTGAATCAGGATTTGAGTATGTGGATGTTTCTGCTGCAAGAGCTGAGAGTTCATCACATCTATCAGGAAAATTTAAACCGTTGACACTTAAGGATTTTTCTTCTACAGAATCATCAGCAGTAAATGCTGACAAAAGATGTTTATCACATCTAATGCTTCTTTTTACAAATTCTTTGATCCTTTCTGTTATTAATGGTTTATCAAACCAATCATCATTTGAACAACATTCATCATCCCAAGACAAGTTAGAGGCTTCACTTGTATCGGACACAACAGTGAACGCAAATGTTTGAACAGAACTTTGATCAAGAATTTTTACCTTTCCAAAAAGAGTATTTTTGGAGAGAGTGTTGAGGTTATTTCCTTCATCGATGTTATGCTTCTTAGAAACGTATCTATTATCTTCAAATATAGTTTCTAAGATATCCCAGGCATATTTAGACTTATTCCATGTAGACACATAGTGTTGAAGATCTGGGTTAATGGCATGTTTGATGGCATTCAAACCGTCATAATTTTGCTTTGCAGCAAGTATCTCGGCAGGACTGTATTCACCAATGTTCTTGGGAACGTTTACATCTCCAACTTCCACAACGGGAGCATCATAACCATGAACAACATATACCCATGATTGAAAATCACGTGCTTGAAGAAAAGATCGCATAACAATTTTCCACCATAAGTAATTAGAGACATCGAAGACTGGTGGTACATTAATAAAGATAGCGCCTCTGTCCATAGAGTTAGATCGCTACAAACACATACTTGTAAGGTCTTTAACGTGTTTTCCTGCTCTGATACCAATTGAAAAAGCGGGGGTACAACAACCACACCCAATATTTCGCTTAGCAATCTGTATGGACAAACTCCAATATACTTTTAAGAGAATCAACAAGACTCAATCTATAAAAAGTATATCAAAGAGTTATATCTCTCTTTCTCGATTCAATTCTTACTCAAGCAAATAGAAATCCGCGAGTCTAATTGAATACAAGAGAAATCACTTGAACGTTACCAAAGACCAATGTTCAAGTATCAATCAATTTGAATCTACAACCAAATGTCGAATTTCCAATTGATTGATTCTAACGCACAACCTGTGATATTTCAATTATAAAGATAAACAATATAATGCGGAAATATAAATAACACAGACACCAGAATTTTGTTAACGAGGAAACCGCAAATGCAGAAAAACCCCGGGACCTAGTCCAGATTGAACAAACATTGTATTAAGACGCTACAGACACTAGACTACTACAAACTAACTTCGGTCTGGATTGTAGTTGAACCCCAATCAATCTCACACTGATCCAAGGTATAGTTATTCTCCCACGTCTCTGATCCCAGCAGGATACTACATATTTGATTCCCTTAGCTGATCTCACCCACAACTAAGAGTTACTACAACCCAAATTCGAAGACTTGATAAACAAATCTGTCTCACACAGAAAAGTCTATAGGATTGAATAAATTTGTCTCCCACAGAAATACCCAAGAGTTTTTGTTCCGTCTTTTGATAAATAAAGGTGAACAGGAACCAATTGATAACTCTGACTTATATTCCCGAAGAACAGCATAGTATTATCAATCACCTCACAATAATCTTAATCGACGGGGCGAAAGAAGATATTGTGGAATCACAAACAATGAGATGAAGATGTTTGTGACTACTTTTATATCTTTCCTATCAGAGATAACTCAAGCCAATCGTTATGATCGTACTCAAAACTATAGAGTATGCAAGATCAGATCACACAACTACGAGAAAGTAGTATCGGTCTGGATTCAAAATCCCAATGAAGTATCACACGTAAGGTGTGGGGATTTAGTTTCCCAGTTGCTAGAGTTCTCCCTTATATAGTCTTTCAAATCAGGGTTTGCAATCAATGTTAGCTTAGTAAAAAAGCATTCAATATTCACTGTTAGATGAAAAGCTGATTAGATTCAAGCTAATATCTTTCAACCGTTAGATCGAAAACTTAGCTTGTTACACACACTTGAAATGCACGATTTTAGGTTTGTGTAACCGTACCCAAACATGTACATTTTTTGGTTCAACAGTAGTTAACCAAATGGTTATCCATATGAGCACTTTCATATCAACCATATTCTTGTTCACCGTAACTAGTTCAAATGACTCAAATGAACTAGTTAGAGAGTTGTTCAATTGCAAGGAAATCTTATGTAACTACACAAGACACAGTCGAAGCAAAAACGATTTGATTCACTCGAATCGATTCATGAATTTTATAGCCACGGTTTCAATTTGCATTCTTTAGTTTATATAAATATAAGTTCACAAAGAAAATCGTTTTTAGATATAACCAACTCAGGTTCACGGTCTGGGATCGTTGACTTAAGTTCCCGGAAGGAGTTCTCAAACTCCGGCAGATTTTATCGGGTCGAGAACTTCCGCCAGTTCGCGGACTGAGTTCACGGCTCTTGTTCCGGTCTCTTGATCAGCAAAGTTCGCAAACTTCGGTTCAAGGAATAAGGACTTATACATATATGTGTTTCCACAACAATGATTATATCCATCATTGGTTATGTAATCTAAACTATCATTTCATCATTGAAACATTCTTAGAGGACATTATATGGTTGTTATTTACAAACCATTTTTCTTCAAAGCCATTTTCAAAGTGATTGAAACATAACATGACTTTCGCACTAGGTAAAGATGAAATTGGCCAAAGCGAAAGCTTACCAATACATATTTCGAGAAATAGATAGGCGAGATAAACTCGGATCGAAATAGCAAATGTGTATGATCAAAGTCTATATAGCAAAACAACTTTTGTCTCAATATAGGAGATAGAGTAGATAGACTTTTGAGTGATAGATAAGTTCAAATCTCCATATACCTTTTAGTCGATGAAGTTCCACTAGTTCCTTGAGTAGTTCTTCGTCTTGTATGATGATCGTCATGGAGTTCTTGAACTCAACTACACTTTCTATCCTAGTCCGAGACTTAGTTGTAGTAGATTAGAAATCAAGACTTATAGTTTTGATCACTAACATTGATAAACATGCTTGAGATAGCAACGCATGCGAGTTCTACCGAGCAATGCTCTAACAATTTTAATTAGACCCCGAAATGTTTTATCAAAATTAGATGACCTACTCATACCTCTCTTAATAGCAGTTCTAAAGGGAGTAATGGTTACAGAGACTTTTAGGTGTTGAAAATAGGTTTTTATAGGGTAATTATGATCATGAAGATGAAAATAATACGTATGGTTTTAAATGGGAATGGGAAACAAAGCGACATGACGCTTAACCAAGCGCCATAAATGGGAGTTAATGGACACAATAAGGTCTTTAAAGGGATGTTTAACCAAGGGATTAATGCAGCCAAAGTAGTTTTTTGTGGGTTTATGATCAGAAAGGGAAAGAGTTAAAATAGGGAGAGTAGGTTTAGGAAATGGAAGGTCAAGATGATTAGAATCTTCCAGACACCCGTGAGGAGAGAATTCCGATTGTACCACCATATTCAACAGAATATGAACAAGTTAGGGTTCTCGCTCTTTCCTTGAACATTGCAGAGCTTCAGAAATTACGGGATGATATTCAGGAAGAAATTGACAGACATGCACATGAATTGATCCGTCAAAGAGAAGAGCAAGAGAGGATTCGTCAAAGGGAGTAAGAGAGACTTGATAATCTGTATACTGCATCGGAGCCAAAATATTTAGCAAGGAGAGAAATAAAGGATGAAGAGTGGGCTGATAAGCACTCCAAGTGTAAATATATGATAGTGCAACAAAAAGTGAATCAGATGCGTCAGCTGAAGGTTTTGAGTAAGAAATAGAGGAGGTTGATACCAGTGACCTTGATTCAGATGTTGTAGAGGATAAGAAGAGGATGGAGAAATATCATGAGCGGAAATTGAGGAGCAGGTTTGATTATATGCGTGCAAATCCGAAGATATTCGCAAGGACCATGCAAGAGGATGAGGAGATGCTATAGGAAGAGTGAAAAGGCGAGGGTACCCAAATATGCCTCAAGCTAAAACTTTTCCTACCTATAAGTCCTTTCTCCGAAAGTGATTGTCTATGGACCGAGTCGAGACAATGCAACTAATCGGTTCACACTTCGTGTGATCGTCTATGGATACGAGATCGAGACAATACAACAACGAGCTATGTTTACTTGATAAAAAGGTTCGGACTTAACCAAACACAATAGGATTGCTTATCAAGTAAATAGGAATTAACGTTTGTGTAATTTACTTTATTTATAATAATAAAACAATTATAATGCGGAAATATAGAGTAAATGACACATCAAGATTTTGTTAACGAGGAAACCGCAAATGCAGAAAAACCCCGGGGGCTTGTCCAGAATTGAATACTCTCAGGATTAAGCCGCTACACAAAATTAACCCAACTTCGTATAGTTGAGACCAAGCAACTAAACCTATAGTTCACCTAGTTCCGTCTGTATTCCCACGCCTCCAACTTATGAATAAGTCACGTACTTGGAACAATTCCTTTGGTTCATATTCCAAATAGTAAAGGAACAAAAAATCTGTTTGGTATCAACTCTATTCAACCAAGTGATGTGAGTCGGACAAAGGCTCTTCTGTTTATTTTAACATAAACTCCTTCTTCAGGTTCTTAGATCTATCTTATGTTCAATCACCAAAGTAAATGTTAAGATTTTGCAATCAATACTTTTAATCACAAAGAATTGTATTGATGCCGATATACACAACTAATCAATCTAATCTACCACAAGGATAAATCGATTATAGTTGGATCCTCTTATACCGAAACAAGTATTGTGCACACCAGAGATTATGAACCCCAAATCAGAAATCTTCAATATCTTCTTTGTCTTCAAATCTTCTTAGATCTTCAATAAACACCTGCACACAACAACTTAAATATCTTGTGATCAATCACGCACAGAACGGAGTTTGTTAACAATGGATTATCACAAGATCGTCTTTAGTACTAACAACAGTCTAAAGATCCCTGTCGAAACTTCGATCTAGTTTGAGCGAATCTTATATTATAAGAGAAGATTCTCAAGCATAAACAAACTTGATGGAATCAAAGTTCAACCACCGTTAGTCAATCAAATCAATCGAAAACACAAGATAAACCGCAATTATCTAGTTTCCCACCAACGGTACTCGTAGAACTCCTCAATCCCAAAGAAGACTTTAAACTGAGAGGTTGTAAGATATTTCTCCTGATTAGGTTACTTTCCTCTCCGAATAGGCGGCTTCACCAGTAATAACATAACCGAGGAAGTTTGCTGTCACGAAGGATTAGTTTCCTAGAAATGCAAACTTCAAGTATTTATAGACAAGAAAGTCTAGACATCAAGGAATTTCCAAAACCGAAAATATTCTCAAAGATATTCAATATATTCCAAATTCGGTTTCCATAATTCCTGGAAATGCTCTGTCCAAAAGATATTCAATATATTCCAAATTCGGTTTCTCAACTAGTAAATGCACATAACTAATTCTCATTTTCCTAAAATAAAATTAACAACCTTAATTAAAAGATTCTTAACTTTTATATTTCAATCCTGGGATTTTCTTCCTTTAGCTATTAAGGAATAACTTTGAACAATAAAAGATAAACATTATTGTACGTGTTCAAAGTATGCCGACATCCTTACTTTGTAAGTCCTCTTTCATACTTACAACCTTGAAACCGATTTGCCATACTTCCAAACAAGTTTAGAATTGATTCATATGACTTTCAAGAACTATGTGATTGATTAAGAAACACTCAATCACAAATCATGGGTTTAACGGTTCTACCAAAACAAGTTTCAGTTCTACCTCCATGTGAGTAATGTGCATAGTCAGACTAGCTTTCCAAAATTCGGTTGACTAGTTGGTACTGGGATCAATTCCCCACATATATATGGTATCTAACTTATATATGTTGCACATGTCCATAGGATCGGTCCCCCTTTTCCTAAAAACGTGTTGCACATGTCCATAGGATCGATTCCCCTTTCGCTACAAACTTGCTGCACCTCATACAAGGATCAATTCCCCTTTGTGATGTGTTGCACCTCTAATAGGATCGGTTCCCCTTTAGCCAGATTCGATTCAACAAATCACAAACTCGATCATACCATCTCAGGTGATTACTTAAGATCGGTTTCACTAATAAAAGTCAGATCAATAAATTAGTCAGGCCTTTTTGAATAGTTTTACCAAGAAAACAAACAAGTCGTGAGTGGTTATACAAATCACACATATTGGATGTTCACAAGATATTCAATGAATAAAAATCCCAATAACGCCTGGAGATTTCCTTTTCGATTCACAAATAAGGTTTATGAACTTACTTCCTTAGAACACATGTAAAAACATTGTTTCCTAGGATGAAATCCTCACCTCATACCCATACATAATCACGATAGCATTTAAACGATTATGTCGATGTCTTATCTACAAAGTTTAATGGTTAAGCTATAAACTTCATATTGTATTCCTTAATACTATGTTTATCTAGAGTGTTCATGCTTCGCAATTTCGTTTCAATATGCACGACTTGAAAGATACGTTACGGAATGAAATTTTTCAAGTCAAATATCACTAACCTCAAGTGGAAGGATTATGTTGTCGTTGTAGCTTCTTACTTCTTCACTTCTTTAAGTCTTCAGAATACTTGTAATGTCTCATATCCTAATAGTTTCAAGCTAACCTATACAAAGTTGACTCTAGTACATAATCAAGCGAATCTTAAAATGAGTTTTGATTCACTAAAATATGACAACCAAACTTGACATACCAATGCTTGGTGGGTTCAACCGAGCTATGCTCTAACAATCTCCCCCTTTGTCAATTTTAGTGACAAAACTCTTACAATCATATGGATAAAAAAATTACAAGAATTCATTACACATACGCTTGATTCCCGAATTCAACAACACAATAACCTACATTCATTCAATCCTTAAATGCCGTTGTTGACATTATAATAACAAAGCTAATACTCCCCCTAAAGGAGAGACAGGTAGATTTCATCAATCCGCACGTCTTTGTTATACCAATTAATATGATATGCTACTCCCCCTAGTCTATGCTTTCACTTTTTCGTTAGATAAACGTTTAAGCACAAATGTTCATTTCCTTAGTGATACCAATCAATATAAAATCAATACCAGTATCACTTGTTTACTCCATATATTCCTCCCCCTTTTTGTCATAAAATGACAAAGAAACGAAAAAATAAAGGACAACACGAAAAGAATCTTACAATTCTCAAAATAGACTTGCAAACCCATAGAGTTAAGCACGAGGGTTCCTCACACCATTTTTGATAACCAATATCAAAACTGAAACTACAAAGTAATTGTTTTGATATGTTATCAAGGAAACAATTGCCCGAAGCAATTTTCCCAATTTAGTTTAGCAAACCAAAAATCAACTAAATAACTTAGTCCCTTTGCTAAACCGATTGTACAAATACAACCGCTTCATTCGATAAGACCAAAATAAAGATAACTCTATTTCTCTCATCAGGTTCTAATTATCTATATAACTTAGACCTTTAAATTTTAAACAAGACAAGTACTAGGTTAGTTAGATAGCATTTCTTGTTAAGGTATTCGATTAGACTTGAATAACCGAAACCTCCACTTTTGATAAGTTTAACTAAGATCAACTTAGCTCCTCTTATCCGGAATTGAATTGGACTAAACAATCCATCCCGTAAACCTTTTCGTTCATTAAGCCATAAATAATTCATACAAACCAAATAAATCAACTTGCAAAATTATTCACCTCAACCGGAAGAAATTGAATCAACATAAGCATTAAAACACCACAATTGCACAGAAATTTTGTAAGCCTAAACAATTGATACTACACAATAAAACAAGATAACAATAGTTTTTCTTAACCGTAACCTATTGAATCACACACACATCATGGAATAAAAGATTAATTGTACCGAAATTTTGTTAAGCAAAAGCAAAATATATATGAAATAAAAATCAGGCTTTTCTTAAATAGGAAAACAATTAACTAACAACATTGTTACCTTAAATTTCGCATCCACTTCTCCAATATGTTTGCATATTATTCCAGGGAGAATTGTTATCGAAATATCATTATGTTGTCATCCTTATGCAAAATAAAAGAATAATAACAACCAACCTTTACCAGAGAAAGGTTGAAAACCGGTTTTAACAATTTCAAGCAAAAGTTGAAAACCGTCGAAACACATATGCTTTTATGCTAAACCAAAGCCGATTCAACATATTTTGACTTTTTCACATATTGTTTCTATCAGAAACCCTCATGATCCTTTGATAAAGCCTACCAACAAGGGATAAAACTTAATCCTGCTAAATTAAAATGTCACCCAAACCATAAGGGTTCACAATATTATGAGATAGAATATCAAGGTAATGAAACCGTATTCAAACATCCCATAAACATCCATAGCAATAATAAAGCATTCAAGCACAGGCTATGTAAATCAAAAACCATCACAAGAAAAATTATAAATCAAATAATTTTATTCATAAATAATAAGATAGTTTTATTTCAAATAGACTTTACAATTATTGAACGAAATGAAAAACTGAAGTCTACTTTATTCCCTTTTTGAACAATAGTTTAACCTTATTCGTTCACTTGGTTTCATCCAAGAGTTCACTCACCCTACTTATTTTTCGGGTGAAATTTCATCAAGTAGACATTGAAACATCCATACGACATCCCCATAATGGTCAAGAATTTTGGTAAGATGTATAATATCATCTGAGTGGTTCTCATTGGAAGTCTTTACTAACTCCTTATAGAATATAACTCGTCTCCATTCAACATCAGACTTTTCATCAAGTAGAATTCTTCTCCCAATAAGTTCTTGTACACCACCATCAAGAAGACTAGATGCATACACCTTTGAAGAGGGTATGAGTTGGATTACATGATAACAAGTATTGTTACACAGAGCTACTCTGTCCGAATCTAAGGAGTCAAGATATTTTTCAATCTTGATAATGCAGTATTCACTGACAATTTATCCACAGATTACTCCATTCGCCTCATAAAAAATTTGGTAGCACTTTCCCTCGAACATTCGATCAAGTTTCTTGGAGAGAATCATTGTTGTCATTTTTCTCCTTGGCTATTCATTCGGTATCATCCTTGAGAGTATGCTTCCGAAAGCCTCAAGATAAATATTTTGAGAGATGAAAAAGTTTACCTTGACCGAAAATATTATGAAGACTTGCATAATAATCCAAGTGTTTATTTCGGATGTTGGGAAGACATCTATTTTTAAGAAAATATATTTTCGGTAATAATTTCTTTCAATAGGAATGATTCCAATCCATTCATGGATATTCAAGAACCTAAATAGCCCATAGAAACTAAGAGCAACCCACGAGTTACGGGTTATGGTACAACTCAACTCATCTGGATTATTCATACCTTTTAGCCTGTCACTGGTTTCCACGAAACCATAGTGTCGTGAATGCATATGGATACTCTTCATAGAGAAGATGAAACAATACTTCCTTTTAAAATCATAGATCTGAAGTATTTTCTCATCTCGAATTATATTGTAATTGATTCTTGTTACAATATTGTTTTTTACTATAGCATGAGTTCTTACTTTATTAAAAAACTTTCGAGTTATTTGTTTCGCTGTTTGAAAATACCTTTCCATAAGGTTGCTTCTAAAATCTAATCCAACAAGATTGTTTGTGAATATTGTTGATGGAGGTCCAAAGACATGATTCACAAACCTTAAGATTTTGATATGACAATTTCTCTTAGTGGGATGATCAACATGAGAAACAGGAGCAACAGAGGAGGTATTCAATAATCCATTCATATTACCATCGAGAAACCTTGTTGAATAATATTGATTTCCTTGAATGGGAGATCCAGAAATCAGTGAGATCTCTTAGAACAACAAGAGGTTTTTTTTCGAGAAATCACAAGTTCATAACAAACTTCTAGATGTTTCCTTTCATGAGAGTATAACACTCTTCATTCGTGTCCTCCACCATAGGATATTGAGGATGTCAATCCTGCTACAACGTTAACTGAATCAGACATATATTCAATTTCTTATAGGTTGGATAGCACCAAACACAGATTGTTAGATCTTTTCGTGTTTGCCTGCTCTGATACCAATTGAAAAGGCGAGGGTGCCCAAATATACCTCAAGCTAAAACTTTTCCTACCTATAAGTCCTTTCTCCGAAAGTGTTTATCTATGGACTGAGTCGAGACAACGCAACTAACCGGTTCACACTTCGTGTGATCATCTATGGATACGAGATCGATACAATACAACAACGAAGTATGTTTACTTGATAAAAAGGTACGAACTTAACCAAACACAATAGGATTGCTTATCAAGTAAATAGGAATTAACGTTTGTGTAATTTACTTTAATTATAATAAAACAATTATAATGAGGAAATATAAAGTAAATGATATAGCAAGATTTTATTAACGAGGAAACCGTAAATGCAGAAAAACCCCGAGACCTTGTCAAGAATTGAATACTCTCAAGGTTAAGCCGCTACAAAAAATTAAACCAACTTCGTATAGTTGAGACCAAGCAACTAAACCTATAGTTCACCTAGTTCAGTCTGTATTCCCAGGACTCCAACTTACGAATAAGTCACATACTTAGAACAATTCATTTAATTCGTATTCCAAACAGTAAAGGAACAACAAATTTGTTTGGTATCAACTCTATTCAACCAAGTGATGTGAGTCGGACAAAGGCTCTTCTGTTTATCTTAACATAAACTCCTTCGTCAGGTTCTTAGATTTATCTTATGTTTAATCACCGAAGTAATTGTTAAGATTTTGCAATCAATACTTTTAATCACAAAGAAATGTATTGATGCTGATCTACACAACTAATCAATCCAATCTACCACAAGGATAAACCGATTATAGTTGGATACTCTTATACCGAAACAAGCATTGTGCATACCAAAGATTATGAGCCCCAAATCAGAAATCTTAAATATCTTCTTAGATCTTCAATAAACACCCGCACACAACAACTTGAATCTCTTGTGATCAATCACGCACAGAACGGAGTCTGTTAACAATGGATTATCACAAGATCGTCTTTAGCATTAACAACAGTCTAAAGATCCATGTCGAAACTTCGATCTAGTTTGAGTGAATCTTATATCAGAAGAGAAGATTCTCAAGCATAAACAAACTAGGTGCAATCAAATTTTAACCACCATTAGTCAATCAAATCAATCGGAAACAGAAGATAAACCACAATTATCTAGTTTCCCACCAACGGTACTCGTAGAGCTTCTCAATCCCAATGAATAATTTAAACTGAGCGGCCGTAAGAGATTTTTCCTAATTAGGTTACTCTCCTCTCCGAACAGGCGGCTTCACTAGTAACAATACAACCGAGGAAGTTTGCTGTCACGAAGGATTAGTTTGATAGAAATGCAAACTTCAAGTATTTATAGACAAGGAAGTTTGGGCACCAAGGAATTTCCAAAACCGAAAATATTCTCAAAGATATTCAATATATTCCAAATTCGGTTTCCATAATTCCTGGAAATGCTCTGTCCAAAATAATGACCGAAAATCTGTTTGGAAACTCTCAACTAGTAAATGCACATTACTAATTCTCATTTTCCTAAAATAAAATTAACAACCTTAATTAAAAGATTCTTAACTTTTATATTTTGATCCTGGGATTTTCTTCCTGTAGCTATTAAGGAATAACTTTGAACAATAAAAGATAAACATTATTGTACGTGTTCAAAGTATGCCGACATCCTTACTTTGTAAGTCCTCTTTCATACTTACAACCTTGAGACCGATTTTCCACACTTCCAAACAAGTTTAGAATTGGTTCATCTGACTTTCAAGAACTATGTGATTGATTATGAAACACTCAATCACAAATCATGGGTTTAACGATTCAACCAAAACAAGTTTCGGTTCTAACTCCATGTGAGTATTGTGCATAATCACACTATCTTTCCAAAATTCGGTTGACTAGGTACTAGGATCGGTTCCCCACATATATATGGTATCTTACATATATGTGTTGCACATGTCCATAGGATCAGTTCCCCTTTGCCTAAAAACGTGTTGCACATGTCCATAGGATCGGATCCCCTTTCGCCACAAACTTGCTGCACCTCATACAAGGATCGATTCCCCTTTGTGATGTGTTGCACCTCTTCATAGGATCGGTTCCCCTTTACCCAGATTCGGTTCAAAAAATCACAAACTCGATCATACCATCTCAGGTGATTAATTAAGATCGGTTTCACTAATAAAAGTCATACCAATACATAAGTCAGGCCTTTGTGAATAGTTTTACCAAGAACACAAACAAGTCGTGAGTGGTTACACTAAATCACACATATTGGATGTTCACAAGATATGAAATGAATAACAATCCCAATAACGCCTGGAGATTTCCTTTTCGATTCATAAACAAGTTTATGAACTTACTTCCTTAAAACACATGTAAAAACATTGTTTCCTAGGATGAATCCTCACCTCATACCCATACATAATCACGATAGCATTTAAACGATTATGTCGATGTCTTATCTACAAAGTTTAATGGTTAAGCAATAAACTTCATATTGTATTCCTTAATACTATGTCTATCTAGAGTGTTCATGCTTCGAAGTTTCGTTTTGAATATGCACGACTTGAAAGATACGTTAGGGAATGAAACATTTTAAGTCAGATATCACTAACCTCAAGTGGAAGGATGATGTTGTCATTGTAGCTTCTTACTTCTTCAAGTCTTCGCAATATTTGTAATGTCTCATATCCTAATACTTTCAAGCTAACCTATACGAAGTTAACTCTAGTACATAATCAAGTGACTCTTAAAATGAGTTTTGATTCACTAAAATATGACAACCAAACTTGACATACCAACGCTTGGTGGGTTCAACCAAGCTATGCTCTAACAATCTCCCACTTTGTCAATTTTAGTGAAAAACTCTTACAATCATATGGATAAAAAAAATACGAGAATTCATTGCACATACGCTTGATTCCCGAATACAACAACACATTAACCTGCATTCATTCAATCCTTAAATGCCGCTGTTGACATTACAATAACAAAGCTAATACTCCCCCTAAAGGCGAGATAGGTAGATTTCATCAATCCGCCCGTCTTTGTTATACCAATTAATATGATATGCTACTCCCCCTTAATCTATGCTTTCACTCTTTCGTTAGATAAATGTTTAAGCACAAATGTTCATTTCTTTAATGATACCAATCAATATAAAATAAATACCAGTATCACTTGTTTACTCCATATATTCCTCCCCCTTTTTGTCACAAAATGACAAAGAAACGAAAATATAAAGGACAACACGAAAAGAATCTTACAAATCTCAAAATAGACTTGCAAACCTATAGAGTTAAGCACGAGGGTTCCACACACCATTTTTGATAACCAATATCAAAACCGAAACTACAAAGTAATTTGTTTTGATATGTTATCAAGGAAACAATTTCCCGAAGAAATTTTCCCAATTTAGTTTAGCAAACCAAAAATCAACTAAACAACTTAGTCCTTTTGCTAAACCGATTGTACAAATACATCCGCTTCATTCGATAAGACCAAAATAAAGATAACTCTATTTCTCTCATCAGGTTCTAATTATCCATATAACTTAGACCTTTAAATTTTAAACAAGACAAGTACTAGGTCAGTTAACTAGCATTTCTTGTTAAGGCATTCGATTAGACTTGAATAACCGAAACCTCCATTTTGATAAGTTTAACTAAGATAAACTTAGCTCCTCTTATCCGGAATTAATTGGACTAAACAATCCATCCCGTAAACCTTTTCTTTCGTTAAGCCATAAATAATTCATACAAGCCAAATAAATCAAATTACAAAATTATTCACCTCAACCGGAAGCAATTGAATCAACATAAGCATTAAAACACCGCAATTGCACCGAAATTTTGTAAGCCTAAACAATTGATACCACAAAATAAATCAAGATAACAATAGTTTTTCTTAACCGGAACCTATTGAATCATACACACATCATGGAATAAAACATCAATTGTACCGACATTTTTTTTAAGCAAAAGCATAATTTATATGAAATAAAAATCAGGCTTTTCTTAAACAGGAAAACAATTAACTGACAACATTGTTACCTTAAATTTCGCATCCACTTCTCCAATATGTTTGCATATTCTTCCAGGGAGAATTGATATCGAAATATCATATGTTGTCATCCTTATGCAAAACAAAAGAATAACAACAACCAACCTTTACCAGAGAAAGGTTGAAAACCGGTTTTAACAATTGCAAGCAAAAGTTGAAAACCGTCGAAACACATATGCTTTTATGCTAAACCTAAGACGATTCAACATATTGTGACTTTTTCACATATTGTTTCTACCAGAACCCCTCATGATCCTTTGATAAATCCTACCAACATGGGCTAGAACTTAATCCTGCTAAATCAAAAAGTCACCCAAACCATAAGGGTTTACAATATTATGAGATAGAATATCAAGGTAATAAAACCGCATTTAAACATCCCATAAACATCCATAGCAATAATAAAGCATTCAAGCACAGGATATGTAAATCAAAAACCATCACAAGAAAAATTATAAATCAAATAATTTTATTCATAAATAATAAGATAGTTTTATTTCAAAATAGACTTTACAATTATTGAACGAAATAAAACTGAAGTTTATTTTATTCCCTTTTTGAACAAGAGTTTAACCTTATTCGTTCACTTGGTTTCATCCAAGAGTTCACTCACCCTACTTATTTTTCGGGTGAAATTTCATCAAGTAGACATTGAAACATCCACAAGACATCCCCATAATGGTCAAGAATTTTGGTAAGATATATAATATCATAGAAGAGAACCCGTCTCCATTCAACATCAGCCCTCTCATCAAGTAGAATTTTTCTCCCGATAAGTTCTTGTACACCATGAAAAAGCGGGGGTCTAACAACACCACCCAATATTTCGCTTAGCAATGTGTTTGGACTAACTCCAATATACTTTTAAGAGAATCAACAAGACTCAATCAATTAAAATTATATCAACGAGTTTATATCTCTCTCTTGTTTTGATTTACTCGAGCTAATAGAAATCATCGAGTCTTTAATCAAACACAAGGAATAACTTGGATGGTACCAAAGACCAATATCCAAGGATCAATGAATGATAATCAACAACCAAAGGTTGGATTACACTTATTGATGATTTAACGCACAACATATATTATTTCAATTATAAAGATAAAACAATATAATGCGGAAATTGAAATAACACAGACACCAGAATTTTTTTAACGAGGAAACCGTTGTAGATGGGAAAAAACGATTTGCTGGTTTTTGCGGAATTGAGGATATGACCGTGCAGAGACTCCTTGAACCGAGCAAATGCTCAACCTCACACAGATGCACTGCAAGAAGGGAGTGCTTTAAGTTCGAGAGATCAATCTGTAGGACTCCGTCCTAAACCAAGACAATGGCCGTTACAGAGTCAATTCGGTCACAAGAGAGGATGGGTTGATCTGTAGGAGGGAAGCTGAGAAACGTGTGAGATCAATGGTGATCGAGATTGTAGGTGTGTTGTGTATTCTGCATAAGAAAGTTCTGAATGATTGAATTTTACTCAGTTGAGATCAGACGATAAGTTCGTGTAGACGAAAGATTGTCCGTGTGAACTTGTCGAGAAATTCTTGTCTTCTTTCAATCAGGATTCAAAGGTCTTTTTATATTGCTGAATTGAAAAAACCATGATCCCATGAAGTGTGACAGTTGCTGAAGTCAAAGAGTGGGAAGTGGAAGATCGTGTTGAAACCAGTTTCTCATGATGCGGAGACTTGGTTAACTTTCCACCCACTACTTTGGTAACTCCTCCAATTGATTGCACGACTTTCTCACATTCTCATCGTGTGTATGAACACACGTGCCGTAGACCACCATACCAAAACCCTAGTTAATATCCCCCCACGTGACATGATTGATATCTCGTGGTTATGGAGTCAGTTGCTGAGTTCATGGGACGATGAGTCCTTGTATTGCTGAGTCGAACGTGATTTGTAAATGTTCTGAGACTCATGAATTGAACATGTCTACAGAGACAAAAGTACATTGTCGAATAGATGTTGATAATCTGAGAAAACTGTGCTCATTGAGTATTGATAGTTGAACCAATATTCTTTGATGTGAGTAAATGTTGCTCGTACGAGCGAATATTGCTCGTATGAGCAAATATTGCTCGTTTGATGAGTGGTTGGTATCGTTGAATATTGATAGTTGAACCAATATTCATGGACTGAGAAAATGTTGCTTGAGCCATTTGATAAATTATAAAATATTGATAGTTGAACCAATATTCATGGTTTGAGCAAATATTGCTCATCTGAGAAAATATTGCTTATTTGATGAAATGCTAATTTGAAATGCTGGCGTCTGAGCCGAGCATAATTATTAAAGTGTTGATCATGGGATCAACGTAAAATTATTAGTGTTTTCAATCTGCTCAGAATTATGTTTCGCAGAGCTCTGGATTCGAAACCCTAATTTTGATCAATTGTTGAATTGATGATGAATTGTTGAACATCATTCATGAAATGAGAATGAAGGAGGACCGGCTACACGGGATCAGGAATCGACCATGTCACGCCCATATGCTCAAGTGAGCAAAAATACCAAAATCTCCTGAAGACTAGTTGGTGAAAAGATGATCAAATGCTTGTTTAACCATTTATTCAAATAATGCCCGTGTGAGCGTCAGGTAGTAGAACTTGATTATGAAAAGATGAGGGACCGACCAAGGGGTCATGGGACCAGCCCTTGGTGGTCGTGGGACCAGCTGATGGTCGTGTGAGCAAACTCCATGTTGTTTTAGAAGAGTTTGGACCTAGTATGAGCAATTGAGAAAATTAGGTCAAAATTGTTAAAACACACGGGACCGGCTTTTGCAAGCCTCAGGGACGACCTTGGTCGGTCAAGGAGACATTCCCGTGTCACCATAATGGCCGTGTCTCAGTCCTGAGAGTTTCGATATTTTTCGGTGTGCGATTGAGCAACATTTTGAGAAAATATGAAGAAATCAGGGATTTTGTTGAAACCGTGAAACTTCACGAGATGAAGGAATAATATTATAAAATAATGAAGGAATCATGAGGTGTGGGACCGACTAGGCCAAGGCATGGCCGGCCGGCCAAGGGGACGGTCCCAAGGCACTTTTTCCTAATTTATAATATTTTCATGATTTTAGGGAAATATCATAAAATCAAGAAGTTTGTTGAAACCAAGGAATTTGTTGAAATCAAGGAGTTTCCATGAGATGAGGGAAACATAAAAAATAATAATAATAAAATAAAGGGCATGTAGGACCGTCTAGGGCGTGACCGGCCGGCCATGGCCCGGTCCCACGGGTTTCCCTAATTTTATATTACTTTTCATGAACTTGAGTGAAATTTCATGAATCCAAGGAGTTTGCTGATACTAGGGAATTTTCTTGAAGTGAAGGAGTTTCCATGAGACAAGGAAACAAATATTATTAAAATAATAAGACATGGGCGTGTGGGACCGGCCACGGGTAGGCCATGGCCGTCCAAGAGCCCGGGTCCCGTGCGTTTTTCCTCCCTAATTTATATAATTTCATGAATTGAAGGAAATATCATGAAATCAGGGAATTTTCATGGGATGAGGGAAATAATAAAATAATAAGGAGTCATGAGGTGTGGGACCTGCCACGGCTAGGGCATGGCCGACCGGCTAGTGGGCCCGGTCCCGCGACACCTTTCCTAAATTTTATTATTTCTTTGATACGAGGAAACACCATGAGACTGGGGAGTTTCCTTGAGACGAAGGAGATTTGTTCAAATGAAGGGATTTTCATGAGATCAGAGAAAAATAATAAAATATGATAAAATATAAATTTGGGTGCGGGACTGGTCACAAAATGACTGGCTGGCCGGTGAGCCCAGTCCCCTAGCGCCTTTGCTAATGTTTTTTTATTATTATTTTCTTCCTATTTTGCATAGGTTAATCATTCCTTCGTGTTTTGGAATGCTCGTTTACGCATTCAGGTGCTCGTTCGTGCATTATTGCTGAGTACACTTGCACCATTTTGGTAGGGGCTTACTCGAGAGCCGCTCAGATGCCCGTAAGGTTAATATTTATCACTAACCCGTGGAATTCTGCTGAGAAGAACCACGAATTGAAGTGACGAAATATTACAAAGAATCGCAGAATATTGTTGAATATTCAGTTAACGATTATAGATAGTTAACTGATGGCTCTATACTAGCAGGCATGCTGTCTAGGAGCATTAATTATCTGAGAATTGAGAAACATGATCTTGTTGAAACGTCATATTTCCTTTATATAGTCAGGGAACACCTTGTTGTATCCTGAAGACGTTATTGCTCTATACTAACAAGCATGTTGTCTAGGAGCTGTCCAATCTTTCGATTATATATAGAAATAATTACTGAAATTGCTCAGTATTCATGAGATGTGTCGTTGCCTCAGCTGAGAGACTACACATCTACATATACTCTGCAAAACAGCATTCTCAGTCAGAGATTTTACGGAATGAGCTTTCATGCTTTCAACGAGAGACATGAGCCTCAATACTCAGCTGATTGCTGGATCAGGAGCATTACGATTATGGTTTTATGATTTTAACCCTTGTTGAAATCCACCATCTACAACCGCAAATGCAGAAAAATCCCGGGACCTAGTCCAGATGGAACAACAATGTATTAAGCCGCTACAGACTCTAGCCTACTCCAAGCTAACTTCGGACTGGACTGTAGTTGAACCCCAATAAATCTGCCACTGATCCAAGGTACAGTTATGCTCCTACACCTCTGATCCCAGCAGGATACTGCGCACTTGATTCCCTTAGATGATCTCACCCACAACTAAGGGTTGCTGCGATCCGAAATCGCAGGCTTTGACAATAAAAAAATCTGTCTCACGCAGACAAGTCTATCAAAGGATCAATCTGTCTCCCACAGATAAACCCTAAAGGTTTTGTTCCGTCTTTTGATAATAATCAAGGTGAACAGGAACCAATTGGTAATCCGGTCTTATATTCCCGAAGAACAGCCTAGATTAATCAATCACCTCACAACAATCTTAATCGTATGGTTGCGAAACAAGATGTTGCGGAATCACAAACAATGAGACGAAGGTGTTTGTGATTACTTTTTATATTTTTCCTATCGGAGATATCAATCTCAAGCCAATCAATCTGATTGTACTCGTACGATGGAAGATGCAAGATCAGATTACACAACTACGATAAAAATAGTATCAGTATGGCTTCACAATCCCAATGAAGTCTTTAAGTCGTTAACCCGATTTGAGAAAAGAAAACCAGAGGGTTAAAGGAGAATCGACTCTAGTATGCAAACTAGTATCATACGTAAGGTGTGAGGATTAGTTTTGCACAATACTAGATGTCTCGTTTATATAGTCTTTCAAATCAGGGTTTTGCCTTATTAACGAAGCAAACAATATCCACCATTAGATGAAAACCTGATTTAGATTCAAGCTATTATTTCTCAACCGTTAGATCAAAAACTTAGCTTGTTATACACACTTGACAATGCACGCTTCTAGGTTTGTTAACCGTACCCAAACGTATGCACTTGTTGGTTCAACAATAGTCAACCAAATGGTTAGCCATATGAGCATCTCATATCAACCATGTTCTTCTTCCCCATAACTAGTTCAAATGACTCAAATGAACTAGTTAGAGAGTTGTTCAATTGCAAGGAAATCTTATGTACTACACAAGATACAATTGAAGAAAAGATGATTTGATTCACTCGAATCGGTTCATGAACTTTTATAGCCACGTTTTGCAAACTGAATTCCTTGGTCTTTATAAGTTTAAGTTCAGAAATCATCTTCAGATATATAACCTTCTCAAGTTCGAAGACTAGGTTCGCGGACTTAAGCAATCAGATAGAGTTTACAAACTCCAGCAGAAATTCTCGGGTATGATAACTTCGCAGGTTCGCGGACTTAGCTTCATGCAAGTAGTTTGTCAACTCCATCAGAAATTCTTGGGTTTGAGAACTTCGGCAGTTCGCGGATTTGGCTCACGCCATTCTCCAAGTTCTCTTGATCAACAAAGTTCGCAAACTTTGGTTCAAGGAATAGGAGTTATACATAAATGTGTTTCCACAACAATGTTTATATCCACCATTTGTTATATAATCTAAACTCTCATTTCAATCATTGAAACATTCTTAGAGGACGTTATACAGTCACACTATTTCTCGTCAAAGCAATTTTCAAGATGATTGAAACATAACATGACTTTCGTCACATAGTAAAGATAAACTTGATTGAAGCGAAAAGCTTACCAACACATATTTCGAGATATAGATAGGCGAAGTATACTCGGATCGAAATACCAAATGTGTATAATCCAAGTATATATATATATATAGCATACGACTTCTTATCTCAAAGAGTACGAGATATAGTAGATTGACTTTTAAGTGATAGATAAGTTAAAGTCTTCACATACCTTTTTGTCGAGAAGTTCCACCGGTTCCTTGAGTAGTTCTTATTCTTGTATGATGAATCGCCATGAAGTTCTTGAGCTCAACTACACTTTCTACCTAGTCCGAGACTTAGCTATAATAGACTAGAAATCAAGACTTATAGTTTTGATCACTAACATTGACAAACTTGCTTGAGATAGCGACGCATGTGAGTTCGACCAAGCAATGTTCTAACAATCTCCCCCTTTGTCAATTTTAGTAACAAAACTATCAATACATATGAAATACAAAAAAGATAAATAAACTTTAGTAGCTCATATTCCACATGTATAATCTTCAACATTCCTCGAAATATTCGTCACTTCCAAGTACTCCAATGATCCCAAAGGTTGTAAGTTTAGTATCACCGTTGTTGAAGATCCGAAGCTATAACAATGAGAAAGCATCGGTCTCGATCATTGTTATACAGTGTCATAGTATTATTACACAGTGTTAAAGTTCAGTTGTATCACAACTTCAACAATAATACTATGGTGATATGTATCACTCCCCCTTAGTCAATACTCCATCTCACATGGAAACCACTCCCCCTTACATAATGATCCGAAAACCATATGTATTTGTAGTATAAACTACATATTAATTCTCCCCTTTTTTGTCAATAAAATTGGAAAAAGTACAACAATGGGATCCTAATGAAATTTTCGAAAGAGACATTTCATGACAAAAGGAAAAAAAATACATACCAACTAATTTAGATGCAATCATAAAGCCGAAGCTAAATGCATTCATCAAGGAGTTTAAATATACAAGATAACCCCTCTAAAATTCCACAGCCGCACTCCCCTCAATATATTACCATGAAGCACAAGTTCAAAAGAACTCTCCCCCATTTGATGTCATTCCCGAAAGAACAACAAGAGCGACCTTAATTTCAAAAGAAAAGAAGGATTTTATTGGACACCAAAAACCATGAGAATCATTTTCTATATCCAAAACACTCAATCAAATTAATCACAAGTAAACCCATGATTAATTCAATCAGTATACACAATCAAATTAAACACAAGAAGTGATCAATTCAATTGATTGTGCTCAACATAAGTAAACTTACGGAGACACGACAAAGCTCAACTAGATAAATTACAAGAGAACCCATAATAAATCTAATTGGAATACACAATCAAACTAATCACAAAAGTAATCAATTTAATTTTCAATTGTTTGCTCTACATAAGATAACTTACGGAGCAATAACTAAATAACCAAAGAAGATGATTAATTTAGTCCTAAATGCTCGACATAACATACCTTACGGAACAACCAACAAAGCTAATCATAAAATAATCAACTTTGTTGCATCGTGCTCAACATAAGACACATCATGGAGCCTCACAGTAATACATAAAAATATGGATCAGGGATGATCAATACTGCGGAATACACAAGGATTCATTCTATCTTCAATCATTATTCGCATAACGACATTAATAGACATAATCCTTGAAAACAAAAGATTTTAACCTATATTCCATCAAGAGTTTGACAATATAGGCTTAACTTTTGTATTTGTCAAAAGTATATTCGTTCTTAAATCAATATGTGAATACCAATTCATGAACGACTTTACTTTTGACAGAATATGGGACTTTCAAGTTCACGGACGCAAACATACATATCCCATAAAACATTGCAATATATAAAATCATAAAGATTAATACTGCAAAAACATCATCCTCCAAATATTTTTTGAATTTAAACCCAAAAACCTAAAAAGAACAAGAAGATGAAAAATAATAGCTATGTGTAGTCACAATCATCGCTATCCAAGCACTAGTTATTATTCCAACTAAGCCAAAAAGAAGACATACTAGGCAACAATGTCTTTTAGAAATTCCTTATCATTCCCGAACTCTTTTCGTCAACAGCCATAGGAATATAAGGTACATGGAGGAAGGAGTCAATACCAACGAACCGTCTTAGGTGATGATGTTGAACCAGGGCCTTCTGAATTTCCAAAGATCTTAAAACGCAAGCCTTTATTTCACTAATCTCCTTTCTTACATCCTTCAACTCATCAAGAACATCGGAAAACTTCTGAGAGTTAGATGGGACAGCCCTTGGCTTTCTTGTAGTCCCCCTCTTTCTTTTCAAGGAAGGAGTTACTGGAGATTTCTCTTTTTTCTTGATTGATGGCTTAACAATCATATTGACATCTTTTCCATCCAAAGACATGATGCTTAGAGAATAATTATAAACAATTGGTTTTTGTGAGTGGAATTCACAATCTCACCAAGCAGTCTTAAGATATAAAGGATATCAGAGAGGAAAAAGGAATGTAGGGTTCGCAACCTTTAAACAGGTTCGTGGACGCCAACTCTAAACCCTATAAAGAGTACAATTGTCGATAATAACCCTTTACTTTACTTGATAGACAGGAAAAACAACCCAAAAAAACTTTTCCTAAAGCCTGAAAGGTACACAATCTTATCTCTTTTGATTAGGCACATGAGACAAGATTTAATGAACAACACAATAAATTTGTGTTGTAATGAACAACAATTTGTCTACCATTTTCCTCTTGAGAGGAATCCTCGGACTTATGTCTATCAAAGCGACTTGACCATACCTTCTTCTCTAATGGTCTTATTTTGTCTTTGGAAACCAACTTCTTAGACGAAGATAAAATCCTACATACCTCAGCAGTCTTCTGAGCAAGTTATAACTTCCTTGACAATCGATTTGCTCTTCGTTGAAGTTTGTTGGCGTGCCTCACTTGATGTTTGTACTTGTAACATCTTGATAGTTCATGACCTTTCTGAGAACAAAACGAGCACGTCAAACTTGGATAATATTCAGGCATCTGTGGTGTGAACGCAGCTAGACACATAGTAGATCCTGAAATATTACAACCAGAGTTTCCAAAGGATGGGTCAATTGATTCTTCCAGCTTGATTGGATTCTCCTCTTCACCAAAACCATCAAGGTTGATATATGTTTTGCTACAGTTATCAAAATCAATATTTTCACATAGAAGCCCGACACTTGATTTCCTGTCTTCATCAGAATCATAGATCTCAGACATCTCATCAAGTGTTACAGCAAGACCTTTGTTCCGAGTGTATTTTCTACGATTTGGGAACTCGTTTGCAAAATGACCAAAACCTTTACACTTAAATCACTGTGGTATATCCTCGTCAGCATCCCTATTTTTTGGAGGAATACGGTTGTGAGGTTTACTTGACGACCTAGGTTTGTCTCTTGAAAACTGTTTACTTTTCTTCAAAAGAAGATCCTTAAACTGTCTTGTAATCAAGGAGACTGATTTGTCAAGATCTTCATCCGAAAAATCATCCTCAGACCGATCATCCTCAGAGACATAAACACTTTTACCTTTATCAAGTAATTTAATGTTTTTCTGTGCTTTAAAGGCAACATCCTTTCCGATTTTGGATGTTTGATCATGATCAAAGATCTTTAGCTTTCCAACCAATGTATTTCTGGAAAGATTATCAAGGTTATTTCCCTCAACAATGGCATGCTTCTTAGAATCGTATCTAGATGGTAGCGATCTGAGAATTTTCATCACAATGTCCTTTTCAGGAATAGTCTTACCCAATGCGAAATATGCATTAACAATTTCAGACACTTTGTGATTAAACTCATCAAATGTATCTTCATCTGCCATACGAAGGTTCTCCCAATCGAAATTAAGATTTTTAAGTATAGCTTCCTTTTCACTGGAGTTACCTTCAAATACGGTTTCTAAGATATCTCAAGCATCTTTAAACCTAGTGCAATTTGACACATGGTGCTGATGGTTTGGGGTAATGGCATGTATGATTGCATTCAAACCGTCGGAATTTTGCTTTGCAGCAAGTATCTCGGCAGGACTGTATTCACCAATATTCTTGGGAACGTTTACAACTCCAACTGCCACAACGGGAGCATCATAGCCATTAACAACATATACCCATGATTGAAAATCACGTGCTTGAAGAAAAGCTCGCATAGCAATTTTCCACCATAAGTAATTAGAGCCATCGAAGACTGGTGGTACGTTAATAGAGATAACACCTCTGCCCATAGAGTCAGATCGCTACAAACACAGACTTATAAGGTCTTGAAAGTGTTTGCCTTCTCTGATACCAATTTAAAAAGCGGGGGTCTAACAACACCACCCAATATTTCGCTTAGCAATATGTGTGGACTAACTAGAATATAATTTTAAGAGAATCAACAAAACTCAATCAATTAAAAGTATATCAACGAATTTATATCTCTTTTTTTTATTTACTCGAGCTAATAGAAATCAGCGAGTCTTTAATCAAACACAAGGAATAACTTGGATGGTACCAAAGACCAATATCCAAGGATCAATCAATGACAATCAACAACCAAAGGTTGGATTACACTTATTGATGATCTAACGCACAACCTTTATTATTTCAATTATAAAGATAAAACAATATAATGCGGAAATTGAAATAACACAGACACCAGAAATTTTGTCAACGAGGAAACAGCAAATGCAGAAAACCCCCGGGACCTAGTCCAGATTGAACACACACTGTATTAAGCCGCTACAGACTCTATCCTACTCCAAGCTACTTCGGACTGGACTGCAGTTGAACCCCAATCAATCTCCCACTGATCCAAGGTACAGTTATGCTCCTACGCCTCTGATCCCAGCAGGATACTGCACACTTGATTCCCTTAGATGATCTCACCCACAACTAAGAGTTGCTACGATCCAAAATCGCAAGCTTTGACAATAAACAAATATGTCTCACACAGAAAAGTCTATGAAAGGATCAATCTGTCTCCCACAGATAAACCCTAAAGGTTTTGTTCCGTCTTTTGATAATTATCAAGGTGAACATGAACCAATTGATAATCCGGTCTTATATTCCCGAAGAACAGCCTAGATTAATCAATCACCTCACAACAATCTTAATCATATGGTAGCGAAACAAGATGCTGCGGAGTCACAAACAATGAGACGAAGGTGTTTGTGATTACTTTTTATATCTTGCCTATCGGAGATATCAATCTCAAGCCAATCAATCTGATTGTACTCGTACGATAGAAGATGCAAGATCAGATCACACAACTACGATAAAAGTAGTATCATTCTGGCTTCACAATCCCAATGAAGTATTTAAGTCGTTAACCCGACTTGAGAAAAAAAAAAACTAGAGGGTTAAAGGAGAATCGACTCTAGTATGCAAACTAGTATCACACGTAAGGTGTGGGGATTAGTTTTGCACAATATTAGATGTCTCCTTTATATAGTCTTTCAAATCAGGGTTTTGCCTTGGTAACAAAGTAAACAATATCCACCTTTATATGAAAACCTTATTTAGATTCAAGCTAATATTTCTCAACTGTTAGATCGAAAACTTAGCTTGTTATACACACTTGACAATGCACACTTCTAGGTTTGTTAACCGTACCCAAACGTATGCACTTGTTGGTTCAACAATAGTTAACCAAATGGTTATCCATATGAGCATCTCATATCAACCATGTTCTTCTTCACCATAACTAGTTCAAATGAATCAAATGAACTAGTTAGGGAGTTGTTCAATTGCCAGGAAATCTTATGTACTACACAAGATACAATTGAAGAAAAGATAATTTGATTCACTCGAATCGGTTCATGAACTTTTATAGCCACGGTTTGCAAACTGCATTCCTTAGTCTTTATATGTTTAAGTTTAGAAATCATCTTCAGATATATAACCTTCTCAAGTTCGCAGACTAGGTTCGCGGACTTAAGCAATCAGATAGAGTTCACAAATTCCAGCAGAAATCCTCGGGTATGAGAACTTCGCCGGTTCGCGGACTGGGTTCGCTGACTTAGCTTCATGCAAGTAGTTTGTCAACTCCATCAGAAATTCTCGGGTTTGAGAACTTCGGCAGTTCGCGGAATGAGTTCACGGACTTGGCTCACGCCATTCTCCGATTTCTCTTGATCAAAAAAGTTCACAAACTTTGGTTCAAGGAATAGGACTTATACATAAATGTGTTTCCACAAAAATGTTTATGTCCACCATTAGTTATGTAATCTAAACTCCCATTTCAATCATTGAAACATTCTTAGAGGACGTTATATAGTTGTTACACCATCTCTCATCAAAGCAATTTTCAAGATGATTGAAACATAACATGACTTTCGTCAGATGGTAAAGATAAACTTGATCGAAGGGAAAAGCTTACCAACACATATTTCGAGATATAGATATGCGAGGTATACTCGGCTCGAAATTACAAATGTATAAAATCCAAGTCTATATATATAGCATACGATTTCTTGTCTCAAAGAGTAGGAGATAGAGTAGGTAGACTTTTGAGTGATAGATAAGTTCAAGTCTTCACATACCTTTTTGTCGAGAAGTTCCACCGGTTCCTTGAGTAGTTCTTCTTCTTGTATGATGAATCGCCATGAAGTTCTTGAGCTCAACTAAACTTTCTATCCTAGTCCGAGACTTAGCTATAATAGACTAGAAATCAAGACTTATAGTTTTGATCACTAACATTGACAAACATGCTTGAGATAGCAATGCATGCGAGTTCGACCGAGAAATGCTCTAACACACCACCATCAAAAAGACTAGATGCATACAGCTTTGAAGAGGGTATGAGTTAGATTACATAATAACAAGTATTGTTACACAGAGCTACTCTGTCTGAATCTAAGGAGTCAAGATATTTTTCAATCTTGATAATACAATA
This sequence comes from Papaver somniferum, assembly GCF_003573695.1. NCBI lineage: Eukaryota > Viridiplantae > Streptophyta > Magnoliopsida > Ranunculales > Papaveraceae > Papaver > Papaver somniferum. Next base: position 51,938,211 of record NC_039365.1, read on the forward strand.
TTCACTGACAGTTTCTCCACAGATTACTCCATTCGCCTCATAGAAAATTTTGTAGCACTTTCCCTCGAACTTTCGAGCAAGTTTCTTGGACATAATCATTGTTGTCAGTTTTCTCCTTAGCTCTTTATTCAGTATCATCCTTGAGAGTATGCTTCTGAAAGCCTCAAGATAAATATTTTTAGAGATCAAAAATTTTACCTTGACCGAAAATATTATGAAGACTTGCATAATAATCCAAGTGTTTATTTCGGATGTTGGGAAGACATCTATTTTTAAGAAAACATATTTTCGATAATAATTTCTTTCAATAGGAATGATACCAATCCATTCATGGATATTCAGGAACCTAAATAGTCCATAGAAACTAAGAGCAACCCACGAGTTATGGGTTATGGTACAACTCAACTCATCTGGATTACTCGTACCTTTTAGCCTGTCACTGGTTTCCAAGAAACTAATATGTCGTGAATGCATATGGCTACTCTTCATAGAGAATATGAGACAATACTTCCTTTTAAAATCATAGATCTGAAGTATTTTTTTTATCTCGAATTATATTGTAATTGATTCTTGTTACAATATTGTTTTTTACTATAGCAAGAGTTCTTACTTTATTAAAAAACTTTCAAGTTATTTGTTTCTCTGTTTGAAAATACCTTTCCATAAGGTTACTTCTAAAATCTAATCCAACAAGATTGTTTGTGAATATTGTTGATGGAGGTCCAAAGACATGATTCACAAACCTTAAGATTTTGATATGACAATTTCTCTTAATGGGATGATCACGATGAGAAACAGGAGCAACAGAGGAGGTATTCAATAATCCATTCAGATTACCATCGAGAAACCTTGTTGAATAATATTGATTTCCTTGAATGGGAGATCCAGAAATCAGTGAGTTATCTCTTAGAACAACAAGAGGTTTTTTTTGAGAAATCACAAGTTCTTAAAAAACTTCTAGATGATTCCTTTAATGAGAGTATACCACTCTTCTTTCGTGTCCTCCACCATAGGATCTTGAGGATGTCAATCCTGCTACAACGTTAACTGAATCAGACATATATTCAAATTCTTATAGGTTGGATCCCACCAAACACAGATTGTTAGATCTTTTCGTGTTTGCCTGCTCTGATACCAATTGAAAAGGCTGGGGTACCCAAATATACCTCAAGCTAAAACTTTCCTACCTATAAGTCCTTTCTCCGAAAGTGATTGTCTATGGACTGAGTCGAGAAAATGCAACTAATCGGTTCACACTTCGTGTGATCGTCTATGGATACGAGATCGAGACAGTACAACAACGGAGTATGTTTACTTGATAAAAAGGTACGGACTTAACCAAACACAATAGGATTGCTTATCAAGTAAATATGAATTAATGTTTGTGTAGTTTAATTTAATTATAATAAAACAATTATAATGCGTAAATATAAAGTAAATGACACAACAAGATTTTGTTAACGAGGAAACCGCAAATGTAGAAAAACCCCGAGACCTTGACCAGAATTGAATACTCTCAGGATTAAGCAGCTACACAAAATTAAACCAACTTCGTATAGTTGAGACCAAGCAACTAAACCTATAGTTCACCTAGTTCCGTCTGTATTCCCAAGCCTCCAACTTATGAATAAGTCACATACTTGGAACAATTCCTTTGGTTCGTATTCCAAACAGTAAAGGAACGACAAATCTGTTTGGTATCGACTCTATTCAACCAAGTGATGTGAGTCGGACAAATGCTCTTTTGTTTATCTTAACATAAACTCCTTCGTCAGGATCTTATATTTATCTTATGTTCAATCACCGAAGTAATTGTTATGATTTTGCAAGAAATACTTTTAATCACAAAGAAAATTATTTATGCCGATCTACACAACTAACCAATCCAATCTACCACAAGGATAAACTGATTATAGTTGGATCCTCTTATACCGAAATAAGTATTGTGCACACCAAAGATTATGATCCCCAAATCAGAAATCTTCAATATCTTCTTTGTCTTCAAATCTTATTAGATCTTCAATAAACACCTGCAGACAACAACTTGAATCTCTTGTGATCAATCACGCACAGAACGAAGTCTGTTAACAATGGATTATCACAAGATCGTCTTTAGCACTAACAACAGTCTAAAGATCCTTGTCGAACTTCGATCTAGTTTGAGTGAATCTTATATCAGAAGAGAAGATTCTCAAGCATAAACAAACTAGGTGCAATCAAAGTTCAACCACCGTTAGTCAATCAACTCAATCGAAAACACAAGATAAACCGAAATTATCTAGTTTCCCACCAACAGTACTCATAGAGCTTCTCAATCCCAAAGAATACTTTAAACTGAGCGTCCGTAAGAGATTTCTCCTAATTAGGTCACTCTCATCTCTGAATAGGCGGCTCCACCAGTAACAACACAACCGAGGAAGTTTGCTGTCACGAAGGATTAGTTTGCTAGAAATGCAAACTTCAAGTATTTATATACAAGGAAGTTTGGACACCAAGGAATTTCCAAAACCGAAAATATTCTCAAAGATATTCAAGATATTCCAAATTCGGTTTCCATAATTCCTGGAAATGCTCTGTCCAAAATAATGACCAAAAATCTCTTTGGAAAATCTCAACTAGTAAATGCACATTACTAATTCTCATTTTTCCAAAATAAAATTAACAACCTTAATTAAAAGGTTCTTAACTTTTATATTTCGATCCCGGTATTTTCTTCCTGTAGCTATTAAGGAATAACTTTGACAATAAAAGATAACATTATTGTACGTGTTCAAAGTATGCCGACATCCTTACTTTGTAAGTCCTTTTTCATACTTACAACCTTGAAACCGATTTGCCACACTTCCAAACAAGTTTAGAATTGGTTTATCTGACTTTAAATAACTGTGCGATATATTAATAAACACTCAATCACAAATCATGGTTTTAACGATTCAACCAAAACAAGTTTCGGTTCTACCTCCATGTGAGTATTATGCATAATCATACTAGCTTTCCAAAATTCGGTTGACTAGGTACTAGGATCGGTTCCCCACATATATATGATATCTAACTTATATGTGTTGCACATGTCCATAGGATCGGTTCCCCTTTTCCTAAAAACGTGTTGCACATGTCCATAGGATCGGTTTCCCTTTCGCTACAAACTTGCTGCACCTCACATAAGGATCGATTCCCCTTTGTGATGTGTTGCACCTCTTCATAGGATCGGTTCCCGTTTACCCAGATTCGGTTCAACAAATCACAAACTCGATCATACCATCTCAGGTGATTACTTAAGATCGGTTTCACTAATAAAAGTCATACCAATACATAAGTCAGGCCTTTGTGAATAGTTTTACCAATAACACAAACAAGTCGTGAGCGACTATACTAAATCACACATATTGGATGTTCACAAGATATGCAATAAATAACAATCCCAATAACGCCTGGCGATTTCCTTTTCGATTCATAAACAAGTTTATGAACTTACTTCCTTAAAACACATGTAAAAACATTGTTTACTAGGATTAAATCCTCACTTCATACCCATACATAATCACGATAGCATTTAAATGATTATGTCGATGTCTTATCTACAAAGTTTAATGGATAAGCAATAAACTTCATATTGTATTCCTTAATACTATGTCTATCTAGAGTGTTCATGCTTCGCAGTTTCGTTTTCAATATGCACGACTTGAAAGATACGTTAGGGAATGAAACAGTTCAAGTCAAATATCACTAACCTAAAGTGGAAGGATGATGTTGTCGTTGTATCTTCTTACTTCTTCACTTCTTCAAGTCTTTGCAATACTTGTAATGTCTCATATCCTAATGCTTTCAATCTAACCTGTACGAAGTTGACTCTATTACATAATCAGGCGACTCTTAAAATGAGTTTTGATTCACTAAAATATGACAACCAAACTTGACATACCAACGCTTGGTGGGTTCAACCGAACTCTGCTCTAACAACGAGACTGATGAAGAAGAATCTGGAGAAAATGATGACAATGAGAATTCTTCATCTTCGGATAATATTTCTCCTGCGTCATCTGATAGTGAGGATAGTGAAAGGTATAAAGAGGAAGGTTGGAGCACTGATGAAGATGACTATTAGTAGTCTCTTTGCATGTATCAGAAATAGCTAGATTTTCCGGTTTCGGATAAAGCTTGAAAATGATCAGGAAGTTTTTTACAAAAAAGATTTTCCGATGTTCTTGCTCCTATTCTTCTGGATTTTGTTCTTTGGATCTTTCGGCCGGATTTATCCTTTGTTTGGTAGTAATGTTGATGTGTATTGGTAATGGTGTTCAGGAAGTTGCTTTGGTTAGTAGTAATGTTGGGATCGTCTTTAGTTTATTGATTTTGGAAATGGTGTTTATGATGGTTTTGGACTTGAAAAAAAGTACTCAAATTGTTTGGCTCAGTACATGTGGTAATTTGTTTTGAAATAATGGATATGTAATAGCTTGAGAACAGATTTGGGTTGTAATGGTAAATGCTAGTTTGGAGACTTTTTATGTAGAAATTGATGAACTTTTTGCTTTTAATTTGAAAATTGTTGAATATTTTCTTGCAATTGCTTTTGTTGAAATAATTCTTATTGGATGAGGACTTTCGATCAAAGGTTGTTGTGGGTTGGAAATAAATTTTGTAGATGATATAATTTCTAATGATGATCATAAGAAGAAGGACTACTTGATGAATGCTAGTAATGGATTCTCAGGAGGTAAGTTTCAGAGAGCATGAAGAGGAAATAAATGCTTACGTCAGGATGACGAAGCAGAACGAAATGAATTTTTTTGGATAAAGTGTTCGATCTCATTTGAAAGATAAGGAAAAAAGAAAAATAGTGAGGGTCATTTGAATAACATGAGGAGATGATGTCGGTTTATGAACAAAAATATTCCCATAAAAGCCTTCATCAGAAACGAGAAAAAACAGTTGTGATTTTCAGTATGTAGGTTAGAGATTCAATTTGATAGAGCGATTGAGAGGAGAATACTGATTCAATTCAATTCGATTAAATATGATTAAGAGAAGATTACTAATTCAATTCGATTCGATTGAAAACGATTAAGAGAAGATTATTTTAGGTATTTCACTTCACGACCTGATTCAATTTGGTTGAGAGAAGATTTCACTGGAGATTTTAGGTATTTTGTTATCTCCATCTTCTTCTTTTAGATTTTTTTTTAATGTTTCGATTTTGATCAAGAATGTCTAGTTTTTTAGATTCAGTAACATTGTTTTTCAATTCAGTAAGTTAACATTATAGTGGAGTTCTGATTTGATGAAAAACAAGTATTTTTCAGATTCAAGAGTATTGTTGTAGATGGTGGATTTTTGACAAGGGCTATAATCGTAAAACCATAATTATACATGCTCCTTATCCAGCTATCAGATGAGTATTGAGGCTCATGTCTCTCATCGAAGCATGAAAGCTCATGCCACAAGAATCTCTGACTGAGAATATTGTCTCTCAGAGTATATGTAGATGTGTATTCTCTCAGCTGAGGCAACAACATATCTCATGAGTACTGAACAATTTCAGTAATTACTTCTATATATAATCAAAAGATTGGACGGCTCCTAGAAATCTTGCCTGCTAGTATAGAGCAATAATGTCTTTAGGATGTAACAATGTTTTCCTTACTATATAAAGGAAATATGACGCTTCAACAAGCTCATATTACTCAATTCTCAGATAATTAATGCTCCTAGACAGCATGCCTGCTAGTATAGAGCCATCAATTAATTATCTCTAATCCTTAAATTCATTAACTGAATATTCAGGAATATTCTACGTTCTTCATAATATTTCGTTACTTCAGTTCGTCGTTCTTACCAGCAGAATTCCATGGGTTAGTGATAAATATTCAAGTACGGGCATATGAGCCGCTATCGAGTAAGCCCCGACCAAAATAGTGCAAGTGTACTCAGCAATAATTCACTAACGAGCACCTGAAGGCACGAACGAGCATTCCAAAGAACCTATGCAAAATAAGAAGAAAATAATAATAATAATAAAATATTAGCTAAGGCGCTAAGGGACTGGGCCCACCGGCCGACCAGTCACGCCGTGGCAAGTCCCGCGCCCAATTCTATATTTTATTATATTTTTATTATTTTCCTTGATCTCATGAAAATCCCTTCATTTGAACAAATATCCTTCATTTTAAGGAAACTCCTCAGTTTCATGGTGTTTCCTCCGTATCAAAGAAATAACAAAAAATTAGGAAAGGTGTCGCGGGACCAAGCCTACTAGCCGGCCGTTCATGCCCTAGTTGTGGCCGGTTCCACACCTTGCATTCCTTATTATTTTATTATTATTTCCTTCATCCCATGAAATTCCTTGATTTCATGATATTTACTTCACATCAAGGAAAAGATATAAAATTAGGGAAGACTCGCGGGACCGTTCCCTAGTCGTGGCCGGTAAGACACGCCTTTATTTTATTATTATTTTTATTATTATTATTATTATTATTATTATTATTATTATTATTATTATTTGTTTACTTCATCTCATGGAAACTCTTTCACTTCAAGGAAACTCCTTGGTTTCAACAAACTCCTTGATTTCATGATATTTCTCTAAAATCATGAAAATAATATAAAATTAGGAAAAGTGCCATGGGACCGGGCTTATTGGTCGGCCGACCATGCCTTGGCCATAGGCGGTCCCACGCTTCATGGTTCCTTATTTTATTATTATTATTTCCATCATCTCATGGAAATTCCTTAACCTTATGAAACTCCTCAATTTCATGGTATTTCCTTCACATCAAGGAAATTACATAAAATTGGGAAAGGTGTCACGGGACCGGGCTCGCTAGCCGGCCAGCCATGCCCTAGCCATGGCCGGTCCCACACCTTATAATCCATTATTTTATTTATTATTTCCATCGTCTCATGAAAATTCCCCAGTTTCGGCAAAACCCTGAATTCTTCATATTTTCTCAAATGTTGCTCAAACGCGCGTCAGAAAAGATCAAAATTCTCAGGACTGAGACATGAACACTTTGGTGACATGAGAATATTACCTTAACCAACCAAGGTTGGCTCTTTGTCTTGCAAGAGGCCAGTCCCACATATTTTCATTGTTTGACCTAATTTGTTCACATTAGGTTCAAACTCTTCCAAACAATTTGGAATTTCATAAAACGATCGTCAGTCGGTCCCATGACCAACCAGGGACGATTTCATGACCCCTTGGTCGGTCCTTCATCTCTTCATATTTTATTAGGTTTTATCACCTAAGGTTCAGACGAACATTATTTAATGAAGGATTAAACCAGCATTTAATCATCTTTTCACCAACTGGTCTTCAAGAGACTTTAGTATTTTGCTCACTTGAGCATCTGGGCGTTACATGGTCGACTCATCATCCTATGTAGTCGGTCCCTCCTTCACTCCGTGGTTGATTTTCAATAAATCATCAATTAATCAGCAATTGATCAAAAATTAGGGTTTCGAATCCAAATCTCTACAAAACATAATTCTGAGCAGATTCAAACACTAATAATTTTACGCTGATCCCGTGATAGACATTTTAATTATCATATTTGGTCCAGTTACCAGTATTTTAAATTAATATTTTATTTGGTCCTGCTACCAGTAATTCATCAAACGGTCAACATTTGCTCAGATGAGCAATATTTGCTCATACTAAGGAATATTGATTCAACTATCAATATTCAACAACATCTGCTCAGATGAGTAATATTTGCTCAGACTAAGGAATATTGGTTCAACTATCAACATTCAACAATTCATCAAGTGAACAATATTTGTTCACCTTAACTATCAACATTTATTCGACAATTATACCTCTGTCTCAACAGACACGTTCAATTCATGAATCTCATAACATTTTTTCAACTCAGCAATACAAAGAATCATCGTCTCATCAAGTCACAACTGACTAACTAAAATCATGAGACATCAATCGGGTTACATGGGGGATATCAACTAGGGTTTTGGTCTGGAGGTCTAATCCACGTGTTCATACACGATGAGAATGTGAGAAAGTCGTGCAATCAGTTGGAGGAGTTCGCGAAGTAGTGGATGGAAAATCAACCAAGTCTCAAGCACGATGAGCAACTGGTTATAAAACGATTTCCACTTCCCCACTCTTTGACTTCAGCAACTGTCACACTTCATGGGATCAAGGTGTTTACAATTCTAGCAATATAAATAAGTCTCTGAATCATGATTGAAAAACAAGACAATCTCTCGTCAAACATACAACAAGAGATTAAGAACTCAACATCTGAGCAATTACTCTCAACAGAGAAAATTCAACCAATCAGAACTTATCTTATTTCTTCACGCAGAATACACAACACACCTACAATATTCGATCACCATTGATCTCACACATTTCTCAGCTTCCCTCCTACAGATCGACCCATCCTCTCTTGTGATCGAATTGACTCTGGAACTGCCATTGTCTTGGTTTAGGCAGGAGTCCTACAGATTTTTCTCGAACTTAAAGCACTCCCTTCTTGCAGTGCATCTGTGTGAGGTTAAACATTTCGTTCGGTTCAAGGAGTCTCCTCCACACGGTCGTCTCCTCAATTCCGTAAAAACCAGCAAATCATTTTTCACCATCTACAGATTGGCGGCCACAGTGGGAGATCATTCTCTCGGTTGCAATCTCAGTTCTCACAAAGATGGTCGATCTTAGGTCTGGTTCAGATACCAACCCGGGCTTAACACCCAACCCTAACATTGCAATCTATAGTGGTACCGCTAATACCAATCTTCCAGCGCAACCTGCAAATACTACTCCTCCGAATACTGGTGCTCCAGTGATCACCCCTGCAAATGACGGTACTGGCGCCATCAACAATCCTATCTTCGGACGGTTTCCTGAAGAAGTCAGAGAAAATCGGCCTACCATAAGTGATCTAATGAAGGTGCAAAAAACTCTTGCCAAGAATCAGGTTGACATGGCTGCCACTTAGAAGGAATTATGCAATTATATCAAGACTCTTACAGACAAAATGTCAGAGAAAACTCAAGATAAAGGAAAAGCCAAAGAAACATCTTCGGATGCTGATCCTGAAGTCACTCCAATCCACGTAGTAGATGATGAGGAAGTTCCTAAGGCTGCAGAAAACCCACCAGCGAAAGAACCGTCCAGTTTCATCATTCGTGAAGACCTGGAGCTCCACTTGGAGGATCGTGGAATAGATAAGACGTCCTCTGTCCACCGTCACCAACCTCCATACCATGCTGCTACACAATGGATTCCTCTGCCCAAAGGTTATACCTCTCCAATGTTCACCCTTTATGATGGAACATACAATGCTCAAGAGCATGTTTCTCGGTTTCTGGAATCACAGGGTGAACATGAGCACAACCATGTCGTCCGTTTGAAGGAATTTTCAAACTCTCTCACAGGCAGAGCCTACACCTGGTACAATACCTTCGCACCGGGAAGTATCGCCAGTTGGGGAGAGATAATTAATGCTTTCTACAGAAAATACTTCTTCGTTTCAGAGCAAGTCACTCTCTCTGATCTAGGAAGGATGTATCAAAGGAGCAATGAATATCCCAATGACTATATAAAAAGGTTCAGAGTTCAATCCTTGGATTGCCACGACCCAGATGTCATAGAGCAGCAACTTGTAGACTTATGCATCAACGGAACGATCCCGATGTACAGAGCTTTACTGGAAAATCTCTGGTTCCAGACTTTTTCAGAACTTCATGAAGTCGTTAAGCAATCAGCAACTATCGCACCTGCTTTACTGGAAAGATCAAGCTACAAAAACTGAGGAACCACGAGAAACTCGAGGTAACAGACGTTTGATCAATAAACAGTACAACCTCCAACCTTCCACAAATGTTGTTGCAGAAGGGAGCAAATGGAAAGCTGAGTCACAACGCAAGCACACTTCTCCATATCCTCTGAAAGCACCAAAGAAAGATAACCAATCTTGAAATGCACAAACCTTGACCCGGCATCAACGAACGGGGAAATGATCAGACAGATTCAAACTTATCTCTTCTCATGAAGGAGTGATCGAGTTACTGGAAGTCTGGGTTCAAGATGGTGCAGTTAAATTGTCGTTCATCAGGAGAGAGTCAACTGAAGAAGAAATAGAAAATCCCAGGTATTGTCACCTTCATAGATTCATCAATCATCCAACAAGCAACTGCAATATTTTGAAGCACATTTTCAAAGAGAAGGTTAATCCACAATATCTTCAACTGGGGACTGAAGGAGTACACAAGAATCCTCTCCCAATCAGAACCTTTACACTAACTGAACAACCTATCAAAGAGGAATTTCAATCCTTGGTCGAACGTGAATTTCTCTATCTATCGAATGCACAAAGGAGAGACATGTTCACAGCACTGAACCACATCGTGTTAAGAAGTCCATTCCGGAAATACTTCTTGAGCCTCCGGTCATAGACCAAGAGATGTACGACTGGGGACTTCTTACCAAAGTCAATCTCAGAAGAAACGAATTTGGAAGAACGTTGATCGATGCTGGCACCGCCATCAACAACATTCTACTGAAAACCATCGGATCCACAGTCATCACTCGACAAGAAGCTACTCATGATCCCATCTCAATCAGAGACCTTGAAGGAATGCTCGGAAATACTTATGGCTACATCACTCTCAAAGTGAACATAAGTTCAACCTGGACAGAAACCAAGTTTCACATAATCAGGAAGATCCAGGATATGACATGTCCTTCAGACGAGCGTGGATCCACGCTGAAAAGATGGGTACTTACAAAGCGCCTTTGGTTACACATCTCTCCAACGAAGAAAGAGCTGATCTAGAAGATTTGGCGTACGTTCCATCATCAGAGCACTTGGAGGAATTTCAAACTTTGACGAGGTAGAAACAAGAACCTGCAAAAGATGCATAGACATTCATCAAAAGGACCTGCACTCAGGAAAGTCTCATTCATCCCATGCCTATATCATTTATTTCCTCACATGTTATTCTAGCATGGGGACTCAGTTCTGCTAGCATCTATGATATTGCAAGACGCTGTAAATGAGCAATCTCACTTCAGCAATATTTTACCATGTGGTTGAATCTGACATTTCTCCGAATTGAGCCATCTCACTGAGACATTCATTACTGAGATGATGTTCAAGCACGACAAAGAAAAATTTGGGCATTTCTCCATAGCTTTGCAGGAAGGTTCATGTGTGCCACAAAATCAGAAAGCTCTGATGTTTGCACAAGTGTTGAATCCCACTACCGCGAATAAAGGAATGTTGAATCAACAGAAGATAGTTGGGACCCAAACGATCAAACCTAAGACATGCTCAAGGGATATGACGCTTCAACGCTTAAGAAGCCTTCAAATTGTACTCCCAATCAAATAGTATACCTCCTATAATAGCACATCTAGCTTCAGCACAAATATCTCGACGATGACACACTGATTCAACACCAGTGCAATCAAAGTGTAACTAAATTACAATCGATAATTCATCATTATCCCATGATAAGACTTCTGAAGCAGATGCAACATCATTCATCCATGGATGGCACAAACTCCTTCAACCTACACCGGGGACTTGATCTTATTGGAATTTGCAATCTGATGTGATTCCATGAAACTTCATCAACGGAACCTCTCTACATCACAAGTCTTGCACCACCAAGGAACTTTTTCTCCTCACATCCAGAATGGAGACTGCCGCTGTTATCTGCCACAACAACATCGATTCTCTGACGAATCCATTTCACAGTAAAGTCATATTCAGGAGAATTTGGGTTGAAATCCTAGAACATCTTCATCTTAGGAATGCTCAACTCACCAACTAGTTTGTGAATGTAAAAGGCTCACTGGATGAAGGAGCAAAGGCTATATCGATAATCATGGTTCTAGCCTTTTTCGGTCTCTGAAGCAACTCCAACCATAGTATCGGTATCAACAAGGATATGTGGAGGAACTCCTTTCATGGTCTCAGCATCATCAAGAATTTTTGGAGAAATTTCAATCGTTATTTAGCATCAACAACGGTCTCAAGAGCAACATCCTCATGACAGGGCTTCATCAATTAACCATTCTCTGAAGTATTGCTCGACGAAGCGGACTTCTCCAAGAACTAATGATTCATATTAAGGTGTGTAGACATGAAATATGTTCATACGAAAGTCTTTCCAAAGCTTGCACGATGGGCGGGCGCAATCCCAAGTCTTCTACAAGATGTTCTCATCACCTCTACAAATGAGATACAACACAATTCAGGCCATGGGTTTAGAAAAACGTACCAATGAGTAAGGAATGGGACAATTCTTCCTGAACGAAAGCTGTTTTTCTATGTCTCTTATACAACATACCAGAAGAGCGCATCAATCGGACATACGAGCTGAAAGATATGACCTTTACCGTCAGGTCTACGAAATCTGAAAAATTTATACGGGATTACAAATTACAAATGTGCACGCTTCGTTGGATGACCTCTACAACTCCAAATTGAGTGATTCTTGTCTCGTGAGATAACTCAGTCTCTTAGATTCAAAAGTTGGGGTTAAGCATCAAATTCCGACGTCGTATGAGGTTCCTGCAGCTTCCAGAGCATACAATATGCAAGCAGCAATTCTTAGACGAGATTCATAACTTCTACAGTCGATCGGTGTCCACCAGGTTTTTCCACTAAGTCCTTCATCAAAGTACCTTCAACTTCGACCACCTAGGTCTTTACATAAATTTTTCTACTTGGGTCCTCTATCCAAGTCTTGCCAGAAGAAGAGAAAACGAAAAGGAGAGATTTAACAGATACTGGGGACTGACAGTCCACAGATCATGATGATCAGTTTCACAGTCCAAGACCCGTGACACCAGACTCTCATGTGCTAATAATTCATCATAAAAAGAATGCTACCACCAGGACATGCAACCATGGTCATTACATCACCCCCTCTTGAGAGCAACCTCAGTTATGGTCTCGTGACCAGGGTTTTAGAAGTGATGTTTCTACGACTGACAGAAACAAGATGGCACTGCAAGCACCATGCTCAATCAAGGGGTACTGATATCAAATGAATCAATGGCATTAAATCCTTCACCAACCGTTTCAGACACAAGCGAATGGTCTAAAGACACAACATGAGTGTTATATAAGCTCGCCTGAGATGATTTTACACTGTCACCGACAAAGCAGCGAGATGGGAGAAATTTGTGAAGAATCTAGGGATGGGTCATATACCATTCTATTTTTATGGATGTCCTATACAACATATCCAAAATTCATAGCAATTGGAGAAACGAGCAAAAATATGTGGCCAAAACATTGGACTACATACCAGCTGAAAAATTTCTGAAAGTCTCTTGGAAGTTTAGTGTTTCGCCTATTTGGGCCCCTAAACATGTTCAAAACTCAAAAATCTCCTTTTGCAAAGCTTGGAAATTTCCTGGGCATGAAAAAACATGGGTAGATCGCGAAAATTCGACATCGGACGAAGATTCTACAATATTTTCAATGAAGACCTAACTTCTGAATTTTCTGATGACGAATTATGACGAAGTTCATCATTGATCCACGTCAGGAGCTACACCATCAACGCAAGGCCGCACTTCATCTTCAGTTGATAGTCTCACTTGCTGAAGTCGACGGTGTTTCTGCTGATGAGATATGAGCTTTTCATTCTCAACTTTTTTCTTCTGTGACATTTCATTACGTCTCTACTTTCTCTCCGCATCTGCTAATACCAAGAAAGCATATATCTTAGCACATACGACTCCCATATGATCGAGAGACATACAATGTACCATCTTTCCAGCGTCTCTGAAAGGTTGATTCACCTCGGCATGAACATATGATCTTTGACTTGGTATTTCTGGAGCATTCCCCAGAAGAGCCAGAAGAGTGGATGTAACCATAAGTCACCACTATCTGATGCGAAAGATATGTAGTCATGGATATACCAATAACAAACGCGTAACAAAAATGGTGACAATCCAACTCCTACCTATTTACAATTTCACTAGATGTAGTGATTATAACGTCAGTATTTCAAAAACTTGCTCGTTCCTTCAAACCTGCAAAGACGAGCAAAATTCATTATTCAAAATCATGACTTGATTTTCATAAAACCGTGAACAACCCACGTGAATTTTAACATCCACTGGTTTTTCAAAAATTGGATAGACGTCCATTCTACAATTGTGAAAACTTACATACAGACATTATTTTCACCATGTATAATTGTCTACTTTCAACAGTTGTTCAAAATCAAAACGTTGGTTTTACAAAAATATATATATTTAACGTGAAACTCACGTAAGTTTGAAAAATAACATATATATATATATATATATATATATATATATTTGCTCCCTCGTGTGAGCATCTGTCTTTGAAGCGAGAGTATATTTTCAAAGATTTCTGAAAGCTCGAAGATAAAAAAATTTCATGAAAGATCGTACACAAAATTTTATTACTAACAGACGCACGTCTGTTCAAAAAAAAAATCTCTCGTACGAGCATCCACCTTTGAAACGAGCGTTTATTCCACTTTGTGAAATCTCACATATATAAAAAATAAAATTTTGTTTTTCGTGAAAGCTCATAGACAAAATTTTTTATCATTAGACTCAGGTCTATTTTGTTTGTTTCTTAAACTAACGAACGAACGAACGTTCGTGCTAAAACAAATTCCTTTCTTGGGCCCGGATCCGTGAATCCTAAACCGACCAAGGTTCCATCGCTAAATCAGCGGTGCTAAACCACTTTACGCTCGTTAGACAATGCTTTATCATTCCACTGGGATCTTTGTTCAAACCATGGTTCGCTCGTACAATCGAAAATCCGGTAACATCTTATCTTACGACTAAGTTCAATTACTTATTTTGTTTATGACTAGAAAATCACCATCCAGTGCTGACTGAGGAACATGACTGTCCCTTACTAAGCAGGGACTTAATGTAGATGGTGTATTTTCTACAAGGGCTAAAATCGTAAAACCATAATTATACATGCTTCTGATCCAACAATCAGATGAGTATTGAGGCTCATGTCTCTCATCGAAGCATGAAAGCTCATGCCAAAAGAATCTCTGACTGAGAATACTGTCTCTCAGAGTATATGTAGATGTGTAGTCTCTCAGCTGAGGCAATGACATATCTCATGAGTACTGAGCAATTTCAGTAATTACTTCTATATAGAATTGAAAGATTAGACGGCTCCTAGACAGCTTGCCTGCTAGTATAGAGAAATAACGTCTTTAGGATGTAACAATGTTTTCCCTGACTATATAAAGGAAATATGAGGCTTCAACAAGCTCATATTACTTAATTCTCAGATAATTAATGCTCCTAGACAGCATGCCTGCTAGTATAGAGCCATCAATTAATTGTCTCTAATCCTTAAATTCATTAACTGAATATTCAGGAATATTCTACGTTCTTCATAATATTTCGTTACTTCAATTCGTGGTTCCTACCAGCAGAATTCCATGAGTTAGTGATAAACATTCAACGTACAGGAATCTGATCCGCTATCGAGTAAGCCCCGACCAAAATAGTGCAAGTGTACTCAGCAATAGTTCACTAACGAGCACCTGAATGCACGAACGAGCATTCCAAAGAACCTATGAAAAATAGGAAAAAAATAATAATAATAAAATATTAGCTAAGGTGCTAGGGGACTGGGCCCACCGGCCGGCCAGTCACGCCGTGGACAGTCCCACGCTCAATTCTATATTTTATCATATTTTTATTATTTTCCTTGATCTCATGAAAATCCCTTCATTTGAACAAATATCCTTCATTTTAAGGAAACTCCTCAGTTTCATGGTGTTTCCTCCGTATCAAAGAAATAATAAAAAATTAGGAAAGGTGTCGCGGGACCAAGCCTACTAGCCGGCCGGTCATGCCCTAGTTGTGGCCGGTCCCACACCTTGCATTCCTTATTATTTTATTATTATTTCCTTCATCCCATGAAATTCCTTGATTTCATGATATTTCCTTCACATCAAGGAAAATATATAAAATTAGGGAAGACTCGCGGGACCGGGCCCTAGCCTGCCGACCATGCCTAGTTGTGGCGGGTCCCACACGCCCTTATTTTAATATTATTATTATTATTTGTTTCCTTCATCTCATGGAAACTCCTTCACTTCAAGGAAACTCCTTGGTTTCAACAAACTCCTTGATTTCATGATATTTCCCTAAACTCATGAAAATAATATAACATTTGGAAAAGTGCCATGGGACCGGGCTTATTGGCTGACCGGCCATGCCTTGGCGATAGCCGGTCCCACAGTTCATGATTCCTTATCTCATGGAAATTCCTTAACCTTATGAAACTCCTCAATTTCATGGTATTTCCTTCACATCAAGGAAATTACATAAAATTGGGAAAGGTGTCACGGGACCAGGCTCGCTAGCCGGCCAGCCATGCCCTAGCCGTGGCCGGTCCCACACCTTATAATCCATTATTTTATTTATTATTTCCATCGTCTCATGAAAATTCCCAAGTTTCAGCAAAACCCTGAATTCTTCATATTTTCTCAAATGTTGCTCAAACGCACGTCAGAAAAAATCAAAATTCTCAAGACTGAGACACGAACACTTTGGTGACATGAGAATATTACCTTGACCTACCAAGGTTGGCTATTTGGCTTGCAAGAGGCCTGTCCCACATATTTTCATTGTTTGACCTAATTTGTTCACATTAGGTTCAAACTCTTCCAAACAATTTGGAGTTTCATAAAACGATCGACAGTCGGTCCCATGACCAACCAGGGCCGGTTTCATAACCCCTTGGTCGGTCCTTCATCTCTTTATAATTTATTAGGTTTTATCACCTAAGGTTCAGACGAACATTATTTAATGAAAGATTAAACCAGCATTTAATCATCTTTTCACCAACTGGTCTTCAAGAGACTTTGGTATTTTTCTCACTTGAGCAGTTGGGCGTTACATGGTCGACTCGTCATCCCATGTAGCCGGTCCCTCCTTCACTCCGTAGTTGATTTTCAATAAATCATCAATTAATCAGCAACTGATCAAAAATTAGGGTTCCGAATCCAAAGCTCTACAAAACATAATTCTGAGCAGATTCAAACACTAATAATTTTACGTTGATCCCGTGATCGACATTTTAATTATCATATTCAGTTCAGTTGCCAGTATTTTAAATTAATATTTTATTTGGTCCCACTACCAATAATTCATGAAACGAGCAGCATTTGCTCGGGTGAGCAATATTTGCTCAGACTAAGGAATATTGATTCAACTATCAATATTCAACAATTCAGCAACATCTGCTCAGATGAGCAATATTTGCTCAGAGTAAGGAATATTGGTTCAACTATCAATATTCAACAATTCATCAAGTGAACAATATTTGTTCACCTTAACTATCAACATTTATTCGACAATTATACCCCTGTCTCAACAGACACGTTCATTTCATGAGTCCCAGAACATTTGTTCAAATCAACAATACAAAGACTTATCGTCTCATCAAGTCACAACTGACTAACTAAAATCACGAGACATCAATCGGGTCAAATAAGGGATATCAACTAGGGTTTTGGTCTGGCGGTCTACAACACGTGTTCATACACGTTGAGAATGTGAGCAAGTCGTGCAATCAGTTGGAGGAGTTAGAAAAGTAGCAGATGAAAAATCAACCAAGTCTCTGCACGATGAGCAACTGGTTTTAACCCGATTTCCACTTCCCCACTCTTTGACTCCAGCAACTGTTACACTTCATGGGATCAAGGTGTTTATAATTTTAGCAATATAAATAAGTCTCCGAATCATGATTGATAAACAAGGCAATCTCTCGTCAAACAGACAACAAGAGATTAAGAACTCAACATCTGAGCAATTACTCTCAACAGAGCAAATTCAACCAATCAGAACTTATATTATTTCTTCACGCAGAATATACGACACACCTACAATCTTCGATCACCATTGATCTCACACATTTCTCAGCTTCCCTCCTACAGATCGACCCATCCTCTCTTGTGACCGAATTGACTCTAGAACGACCATTATCTTGGTTTAGGCCGGAGTCCTACATATTGATTTCTTGAACTTAAAGTACTCCCTTCTTGCAGTGCATCTGTGTGAGGTAAAACATTTCGCTCGGTTCAAGGAGTCTCCTCCGCACAGTCGTCTGCTCAATTTCGTAAAAACCAGCAAATCGTTTTTTCCCATCTACAATTGTGCTTCAATTCGGTAAGTTAAGATACTAGAGAATCAATTGTCGATACAGTTAGCTATTGAGTTCATAAATATCTCAATTGTTGAGAACAATCAAAATCATAATCGATTAATCTTTAATCAGGTCTTGAAGAAATTTCTGGCATTAGATTTAAATCATGTAGTAGTTACAATTTCAATTGCTTTTGTGATACTAGTTTCATCACATGTATTTATTTCGTGCATATACTATGCACTCATTTAAAAAATCTCTAGAGCTAACTTTTTTTTTGTGTTTTCCAGAGAAGAATGCGAGTGTTAATGTTACAACAATTGTTCATTTTTGTAATTAAGAATTTTTGCATATTGTCACATCATCATCTACAATTAATGAGCTAAAGTTGATTGCTAGTTCTCGATGGATTTTTCTTTGTAATTCAGACTTCTACTTCTCTTATGTATACGAGGAAATTGAAGTGTGTTTGCATATTGGTTTTCAGCTTCAATCAATGATTTGTTACTATATTTAATAATGTCAACACTTTTGACTTGTCGATTGAATTTGTCGGGGAGACTTCTTCTTTAGTACTATCAACAGATTATGATGGTGATATAGTAGACGACTTGGCTGAAGATAACATCACTTCTTTTATTGAAGATGGAGCGCAAGTTTCTCGCTCACCGTGGTTAAAGGAGTGAGAGAATGTTCTCAGTGATGTTGGTAAACAATTTGTAGAAGGAGTACAGGTAGTTCTTGCAGTAGTAGATAAGGATTTCATCTTCCCCGGCTATCCATATGCAATCATAAAGAGTGCTCCTTACCATTACATTATTAAGGTAATTCTGACATGCAGATAGTATGCACGCATTTTCCTGTACAGGAAATAT
Organism: Papaver somniferum; assembly: GCF_003573695.1. Classification (NCBI taxonomy): domain Eukaryota; kingdom Viridiplantae; phylum Streptophyta; class Magnoliopsida; order Ranunculales; family Papaveraceae; genus Papaver; species Papaver somniferum. The sequence goes on from NC_039365.1 coordinate 51,957,241, forward strand.
GCACATATTTTCCAGTGCAGGCAATATGTATAATTTTTTTTGTTCCTACACATTTTAAGGCTTTTTCTAATTTATTTCATATCTTATATTTATTTATTTTTATTTTTTTTAGGTGTGCTTCTTTCTCCATGGAAACATGTAAATAGAGATTTCATGATTCAATGGTCGATGGTAATTAAAAGAAACATAAGGATACAATGAGTATGATCAAGTATACCTACTATGCTCTCTGTAGATGGTGGATTTTCAACAAAAGGCAAAACCGTAAAATCATGATGCATGTTTATGACACGACTTTCAGACAAGCGACAATTCATATTTTATGAAGCCACAGTGAATATGACTTTCGAAAAGCCTCCACTAGCTGAGCGTTCGATCCCTGGCATTTCATCGTGCCCTCTATGTAGAATAACATAATTGGGAGGTTCTTCGTAGATTGAGAGCAATAACGCCTTCAGGACGTCGGTGATACTCACTGTTCCCTGACTACATGAGAGAGGTCGTGTATAGCTCCAGACGGCTCTCCGTAAGATTGAGAGAATAATGTATTCAGGACATCAGCCACACTCGCTGATTCACTGACAATACGCAAGAGATTAAATTCTACCATGACATTCACCACTGAATTCCTAGAAGATAATCTATCTTATCTCATTACTCTTATTTCATGATCGAAATGGTAATAAATAAATGTATTAATCCGATTTCATGATCGAATCCACGGCTGATCTCATGAAATGGTAATAGATATTACTCCGAGTTCATGGTCGAACCCACGGCTGGTCTCATGAAATGGTAATATCACCACCTGTCTTATTACTCCGATTACATGGTCGAATCCACGATCCCATAGAATGGTAATACCTATTTTATTATTCAGAATTCATGGTCGAATCCACGGCTGATCCTATGAATTGATAAAAAAAACTACTCACTTTTATTACTCAGTTTCATGAATCATTCTCCACTGAATTTCATAAATTAGTGATAAATACTCAACAATCGGGCATCTGGACTGCCACTGAGTAAGCCCCATAAAATAGTGCAAGTGTACTCGACAATGATGCACGAACGAGCACCCAAATGCGCGAACGCACATCCAAATGGACAAATGAGGAATCCCGCACAAAACAGGAGAGAGAAAATAACAATATTAAAATAATGGAGAAGCGCCCATGGGCCGGGCCCACCGACCGGCTAGCCGTGCCTAAGCCGTGGCCGGTCCCATGCTTCCTCCATTATTTTTTTCCTTATTTTTGTTGTTTTCATAAACTCATGAAGACTCCTCCTTCTCAGCAACTTTCCTTGTTTGAGCAAAACTTAGGGTTTCTCCATATTTTGTGGTTTCCCCAATTTTGTGTAGTTTCACGAAAAATAATAATATAAAATAGGGAAAGGAGTCACGGGACCGGGCAGCTTAGCCGGCCGGCCATGCCCTAGCCGTGGCCGGTCCCACACCTTGCAATCCCTAATCTTTCATAATTATTATTTCTCTCATCTTGTGAAATTTCCCTGTTTCAGTAAAAATCATGGTTTCTCCATATTTTCTCAAATATTGCTCAAACCATGAAAAAGCCAAAAGTCAACATGGTCACATGACCGACTAGGCTACTCACGAAAAATATATTAAAATATTTATATTTTAATATTTACAAAATATTGATCAATTGAGCATACATGCTCATTCCAACAAAAATCAAGAATTTTCAGCCAAGATGAATCTCTTCTGAAAATTCACAATGTTGCTCGAACGCACATCAGAAAATGTTGAAACTCTCAGTAGGGAAACACGGACACCATGGTAACACGTGCATGCCTCTTGACCGACCAGGGTCGTCCCTAGAGCTTGCACAAAGCCGGTCCGACACGTTTTCCTAATTTTAACCTAATTTGCGCAACTATTTATATTGGGTCCGAGCTCTTTCCAATCAACCTGGGGATTTCTCAAACGACCAACAGCTGGTCCCCCACCCTCAAGGGACGGTTTCATGCCTTTTGGTCGGTCCCCCACTTCTCCATAAATTACGTTTTATCACCTAATGCTCAATTGAGCACTATTTCAATAAATGATGAAACAAGCATTTAATCATCATTCCTTCACCAACCGGTCAACTCAGGACTCTGGTGTATGCTCACTTGACCAATTGAGCATCACATGTACGTCCATAGTCCCACGTGGTCGGTCTCTCCCTCTCTCATGACTGTTTTCAGCGATCCACCAATTAACGAACAACCCATCGAAAACTAGGGTTTTGAACAAACGCTCAACAAATCATCATTCTGAGCATGTTCACACACCGAATAAATTTATGTTGATCCAGCAAACAACATGCGGATTAATTATAATCTACCAATATTTTAATTAATATTTTATTGGGTCAGGTCACCAATAAATAATTTGTCGAATCAAGCAACACTTGCTGAATTGTTCGAATATTGATCCAACTATCAATATTCAGTGATTTATCAATAATACGTCGATTTGAGCAATACTTGCTCAATTGCTCGAATATTGATCCAACTATAAATATTCAGTAATTTACCAGTAATCCGTCGAATTGAGCAATCAGTCAATTGCTCGAATATTGATCCAACTATCAATATTCAGTAATTCGTCGAATTGAGCAATACTTGCCCAATTTCCCAATTATCAATATTCAGTAATTCGCAATATTTGCTCAATTGCTCGAATATTGATCCAACCATCAACACCCAGTAATTCGTCGATCAATACTTGCTCAGTTACTCGAATGTTCCACTGAGAAATTCGTCATTCATGCTCAATTCAACAAAACCTATACTTATTGTCTAAATCCGTCAACGTGACTAATTAAACACACGTCTGTCATGCAGACTCCGCGATTCGTGAGACATCAATCATGTCAAATTGGGGGATATCAATTAGGGTTTTGGTCTGGCGGCCTACAGCACGTGGATTTATCCACAACGAGAAATGTGAGTAAGTCGTTTCAACGGTTGGAGGAGTTAGCAAAGTAGTGGTTGAGTGATCAACCAAGTCTCCGCACAACCTGGAACCGGTTTCACCACGATCCCCCACTTTCCCACTCTTTCAATCAAGAAACCGTCGCAATTACAAGGATCAAGGTGTTCATCATTCTTGCAATATAAATAAGTCAAAATCGAGGAAAACACATAGATCATCAATCACCATTCGTGTACAACTCGATTAAAACTTATTCACATAACTCAATTTCAGCAGTTCACCATTATTGCAGAAACCTTCAACACATCCACAGTCCTTGATCCCGCACAATTCTCAGCTTCCCTCCTACAGATCAACCCATCTCCCTCTTTGTGACCGAATTGACTCTGGAACGACCATTGACTTGGTTTAGGCCAGGAAGTACTCGCCAAAAATCAGATTGATATGGCTGCTGCTCAGAAGGAGCTATATAATTACCTCAAATATACTACCGACAAGATGTCAGACAAAACTCAGAAGAAAGGAAAAGACAAGGAAACATCTCCAAGCACGGATCCTGAAGTTATTCCAGTCCACGACGATGACGAGGTCCGCAAAGATGCAGTTGCTGATGGTTTCATCACTCGTGAAGACCTGGAACGTTTTATGGAGAATCGAGGAAAGGGACATGCACCGTCCGTATACCGTCATCAGCCTCCATATCCTACTGTTACGCAAAGAATCCCTCTTCCAAAGGGCTACACTTCTCCAACGTTCACACTCTACAATGGAACGGGGAATGCTCGAGAACACATCTCTCGATTCCTGGAAGCACTAGGCGAGCACGAACAAAACCATGTCGTCCTTCTGAAGGAATTCTCGAAATCCCTGACAGGTCGAGCATATACTTGGTACAACAATATTGCACCAGGAAGCATAACCAATTGGGGAGAGATGATTAATGCTTTCTACATGAAATACTTCTTTGTTTCTGAGCAGATTACTCTTTCTGATTTAGGAAGGATGGATCACAAAACTACTGAAAATCCGAATGATTATGTGAAGAGGTTCAAGATCCAAGCTCTGGATTGTCATGACCCTAATGTTACTGAGCAACAACTGGTGGACTTGTGCATCAACAGAATGATTCCAGTCTATAGAGCCTTATTGGAAAATCTCTGATTTCAAACCTTTTCAGAACTTCATGAAGCGGCCAAGAGATCAACAACTACTGCTCTAGCTTTGTTAGAAAGAACAAAAACTGTCAAGGTCGAGGAACCGAACGCTCGAAGCAGCACCAACAGGCGTTTGATCAACAAGCAGTATAACGTTGAAGCTTTCATGAATGCTGATGAAGGGAGCAAGAGAAAAGCTGAGGCACAACAACACAAGAATGCTCCTCCGGCGTCTCACCCTCTAAAAGCACCAAGGAAGGGAAATCAGACTAGAAATACGCGATCACCAGTTCAGCATCAACAAGACGATCAGGAAGTGCCCGACTTCCCTTTTCCTATTGAAGAAGTGATCGAACTATTAGAAGTCTAGATTCAAGATGGTGCAATCAAATTACCTCATGTCAAAAAGGAACCAACTGAGGAACAAATGGAAAATGAACGCTACTGCCGTTTCCATATGTATGTCAGTCATCCAACAAGTGATTGCAGAACTCTGAAGCGCATATTCAAAGAAAAGGCCGACTCAAAAGAACTTGGGACTGAAGGAGTGCACAGAAATCCTCTCCCGATCAGAACGTTTGCACTCTCCGAACAACCGATCAAGGAAGCAGTTCAATCCCTAATTGAGCATATCTGCGAGCGGATGTACTTGTCAAAGGCTCAAAGAGATTACATGTTTACTGCACTAAAGCACATTGTGTCAGGGAAACGACTAACAATTCAAGAGACGTTACCTGAACCTCCAACAATAGACAAAGAGATGTATGACTGGGGACTTATCACTACAGTCCATCTCAAAGGAAATGAATTAAAGCGAGCGTTGGTCGATGTTGGCACTGCTGTTAACATCATCCCCTTGAAAACTCTCAGAGCTGCTGGCATCACTCGACAAGAAGCAACTCATGCACCTATCTCAGTCAGAGACCATGAAGGAATCTCCAGGGATGCTTATGGTTACATCATTCTCAAGATAAGGAATGATTCAATCTGGACAGAAACTAAATTCTTCATAATTAAGGAGAATCCAGGATATGACATGGTCCTTGGGAGAGCATGGATTCATGATGGAAAAGTTGCTGCAATATCCTCATCTTCAGCTGCACATTTCTCCGTTGAAGAAAGCTCTGACTCGGAAGATGATCAACCATTCGAGCATTTGGGAAAAGTCGAAGCCTTGATGGAACTCACACAAAAACCTGGGGAAAGCACCCACGAATTCGTCATAAGGTTTCGCACTCAGGCAAGTCTTATTCCCCCTGATGCATATGTATTACCAACTTTCAAATATGCTTCCCTAGTCCGGGGACTCAGTTCTTCTCAAAACCTAGCTATCACCAAACATTATGAGTGGTTAGTTTCACCTCAGCAATACTTCACTAAGTGGTTAGATGCAGAACCTTTCAGAATTCAGCACTCCACCAACACGGTCATCTCCAGAATAATGGTCGAGTTTGATAAACAGTATCCTAGATGCTTCCCTCTGCGCAAGTGTCCACAAGTACCACAACCATGGAACTCCACTGCTCGGGGAATCCCCAATCAGCAGAAGATATTCAAGGCGTGTATAACCAAGCCTAATAAATTCCATGAAGGATATTTGGTTCTTAAGGCAGCTAAGAGGAATTTACATTCCACAAAGAGTTCTAACTGGGAAGGACCTTTTATGATTGCTAAGTCAGTTGCTGGAGGATACTACAAATTGGATGACATCAAGGGTAATACAAGTATACCAGTGATTCATGAGAATTGGCTCAAAACTTTTGATGCCTAGAACATTCAACATTAGGTGTTTTATGTCCATGGAAAACGCTCAAGAAATATGACGTTTTCTGCATCTAAGGATTTTCTTTTACCTGTATTTTCAATTCCTCCAAAACGTTTGCAATACTTACATCCAGTATTTGAATTCAGCAATTTATCAAAGTTCTTTACTTAAGAAAAAATCTCTATCAGATCCAAAGTTCAAAAGAAAATCCCCAGTCAATCATAAATTCAAAACCAATCAAAAGTTCAAAACCAAAATAAAACCTCACATCTCTCAGAAGTTAAATATTCGGAGATTATCATAAGAAAACTAAAGAAAGCCATCAAAGTATGATTTCTGCTTCTCAGCGTTCTCCAAGACTTGCAAAGCCGCTTTCTCCAACTCTAGCTTTTTGGTCAGCTTAGCAATCTTGGTCATTTTCTCCATCACGGCGTCACTAGTAAAAGGGATGTTCTTCACTACTGCATCTTTGATGGTGTTGATCTTCTGACGAAGCCACTTCAAGTTAAAGCCAAGTCTCTCAGAATTCTCCAAGTTGTACTCCCAATCAAAGAGTACATCTCGGGTAACAGTATCTCCGGCCCTGGTTCGTATATCATCTATTACACGCAATATGTTTCCTAATTGCATTGTCAAGAAGTAGCTACGTTCAGGGTCTCTTGTAACGACGATATGGACATACATCTTCCACAACTTCTCATACATATTGGCATACCCAATGGGAACGCTGAATCCGCCAACATATACGTGATATGGGAGTAGCGCACCAAAGGGAGGCTCACAAATAATACCTGCACTGGGATATTCGTGTATTACTATACGATACTTAACTACTGGAGCAGCCTCTATTGTCATTGCGACATCCTTTGGGAAAGTCTCTTATGTTCTTGGCTCAGTTTCAACAACAACTGGAGTCTCAGTTTCCTCCACGACTTTAGCAGCGATATTTTCATAACCCGGTGGTGCAGAGCTCTCTTCTGTTCTTGACTCGGTTTAGACAGCGACTGGAGCCTCAGTTTCCTCCACAGCTTCAGCAGCGATATTCTCATAACCGGGAGGTGCAGATATGGTGATGCCATTTCTTTGATTCGCCACATTTCTCGAATTATCAACATTGATTCCGTCATTCTCAACTTCAATATTTGGTACCTTATGTGAAGATTACATGGGATTAGAATGATTCAAGCATGGAAATCAAAGACAACCATAAAATTCAGAATTTAAGTGAACCAACATCATCTAAGTTCCTTATTATGCACCCAATCAATGCGCAAATAGTGTAGAAGTCATGAAACACGTTTTCAAACAATCTCAGCTGAAGAGATTTTACACTTCCCTGTATTCAACGGCGAACTGGGAGCAATTGGTAAGGAATTTAAGTTTGGGTAATATATCATGCTCTTCGTATGGATGTTATCTACAACATATCAAAATTTCATAACAATCGGATGAACTATCTAGGAGATGTGGCCAAAACATTGGACAACATGTAATCTGAAAAAGCTCTGAAGGTCTCCTGGAAGTTCACTATTTCGCCTTTTCAGGCCCTAAACATGCTCAAAATTCAAAAAGATTCTTTGAGAAAGCTTTTAAATTTCCTGGTATTGAAGATACATATGCAGACCATGAAAATCTGACCTCAGACGAGGATTCTACAGCGTTTCCAATAAAATCTGAAGTCTAAAATTTTCTGGTGACGTATTTCGACAAAGTTATCCATAAATTGACATGGATTTTCATTCATTAATTCACAAATAAACAATTTCATACTTCTATTAAGAAATTACAGGAGATATACTTACTAGATAAGTCTCTAAATCATTTGAAAGCTCGGCAATGCCGAAATCTTCATTCGGTTCGGGATTTCGGGAATTCTCCATATTCTCATGTCCCAAAGAAGAGTGTGCTTCATCAACATGCTGCTCATCTACAATGATTTCCTCCTGGATACATCAACAACAATAATCATCATCATTTCATTTGAAGAAATGCCGAAGTCACTTACATGAAAGGATACTCATATCAACCTCTTCATCGATGTTGGATTCCTGAATTGTTCGTATGGAGGAAAGATGAAGACCGTCAATAACCGATGGAGCGAAAGTATGAAACAAATTAACGGCATTCTTTTGTAATTCTAATTGCATGGACGATAAAATCGCAACGAAGTGCTAACAACTTACCAAAGAAGCGGTTGGAGACTGTGTATTATTCGCTATCATTCTATAATTCATCCTACTCCTTCTTTCTCCACCCTGGGGACTGTCTTGCCATTAAAAGAAGTCTATATGAATTCGAGGCCTCACATCATGACTGCCCTACAATGAGTTGATCGAAACAATCAAAGGTGCGATTATCATGCTTTTACCAAAATCGTAAGAAAATATCTACCTATGAAGATTCTGGAGATGTCTTCCTTTTATCACCACTGGAAAGAGGTTTCAACCGAGGGCGATCCAAGAGTATTTAAGCAGAAGGAAACACTCGTGTCGGAGATTTGACATCCACCGCAAAATTATATGAGCGTTCGAGTTGCTGATTCCAGAACTCTGGATAACCTGGAGTTACATAAACATCCCGTTCGGTAAAAGAAGACACGTCATCGTTCCCTTACGCATGTGTGTTATCTAAATGAGCCTTCAGATACTCAACCGATGGTTTACTCATTCGATGACCTGGAATTCTCCTTGCATCACTGGTCAAGACCCATTTGTCGAGATGCTCTGTCGATATTATATTCTTCCACCTGGAATTCTCCTTGCATCACTGACACTATGTAACCAGGAGTGCAACTCAGCATAAAATATTTCTCCCCGTCATTCAACTCAGTGCCAGACTTCAAAGTGATGATCTCTTTAGTATTATTGAAAGTGATTAATTGCGAGAAGAAAGGAGGAACTGTCGTCCATGGACGAAAGTTGAACTCGGATTCGTTGTCTAAAATACTAATAAGACATGTCTTTTTCCGTGGTCGCTTTGTAGACCAGCGCATAATCCTAGCACTATCTTTCTCAAGGATGATATGTCGGGTATCCACCTTGGGTCCTTGCAAGACGCTACGAGGAGTTGTAGCATATTTCTCAAGGTGCTCCCACATTAAGGCTTGGAGGAACGCGATATTAGCATATGTCTCAATCTTCATGAAACCATTCGAGACCCTGGAATCCATGACTAAAGAATATCCAAATTAGCAAACAATGAACCCAAAAACAAACTACCAATGGGAAGTTTCTCACCTTTAGCCATTTTATAGCAAAAGGGATCATAAACGGCTTCAATAAATGTCCATTGTCTTCAAGTATGTCTCGGGAGAGCCACAAACATAGGAGAGCAGCAATGTTCAACGTATCAGGTTCTTCAGGAATCACATCTCTCGGCCACCAGTGTTTCAGCCATCGAGCATAGAAACCTATGGGCGACTCATTAAGCTCTTGTGTTTTGGATTCTAGAATACCAGATATTGCATTTTCTTCCATTGAGAGATCTTCAGAGAAATTACCAGTAACTGGGAGATGCAATAAAGAAACTACATCCTCCAAGGTGACAGTGAATTTTCCCCATCTGCATATGAATGTATGAGTAGGAATGCACCAACGAGAAAGCAGAGCCACCATACCTGGTATGTCGTGATTGATCACTAACTCCCCAATTGCTTGAATAGCTCGTGTCACTTGTGCATGATCCAGCATAGTTCTTACATAACTATAGCCCAACATATGACGTGCCCATCTGGAGAAATGCATCAGGGGTTTTCGAGAAAGTTTGAGTTCCACGTGAGAACCCAAATAGTGCTTCCCACTCAAACAGAACCTAATTATCGCCTAAGGAGTTACCATCTTGTTCGGAGTAGTACTTCTGGGATTTATGAGCAACCGAAATGCGGAACCTGGAGGATGCCTTTCGGGTTTGTACTGAAACACGAAGAACTCGTCATTAGCATTTGGGATGTTCTTGCTTTTATCCCACTTTTTCTTACAAGCCCTAGAATCATCATTCCTGGAAGATACATCAACAGAAGCATCCTCTCTGGAAGAATCCTCTCTAGAAACATCCTCTCCAGAAGAATCCTCTCTGGAAGCATCTTCAGAAACGCTGTCCTGGTGATAAGTCATTTCTACAAAGTTGTTGTGACATACACACATACATTTCATTAGTGGAATTAAAGTGAAGGAATAATCATGATCCTCACATCAGCTTCTACAAAAATGGTAATCCTCAACTCTTACCTATTTACGATTTCACGAACTTAGTGATAACAACGTAAAACTTTGAAAATTTACTGATTTCTTCAAACCTGCAAGGACGAGCAAAATTTAAAGTCAAACACCTGACTTTACATGAAACAATGAACCTTCCATATGAACATTCGCTGATTTTACGTGTACACACACTATAAAATCACCAAACTCATTGCATACACTACAAGTTAACGAACTCACCAAATACTATTTGCTTTCAGTAATTTTCCATAAATAAAAGTTTGATTTTTCCTTTTAAACAAAACCTGAACAGGTCACGTAATTTAAAAAAAATCGTGAGTTAATAACTCACGTAACTTATATATATAAAAAATAAAATTTTTTTTGCTCAGACGAGCATTCGTCTACAAAACGAGGGTCTTTACTATTTTAGTCAAAGTCTACATGTTCCAAACAAAGTTTTTGAAAGTTCGCACATAAATTTTATCATGAACTACAGGTCTTTTAAAAATTCCTTTAACTCTAAAGATTGTTATTTACTGCTTCTACTATGAACGGACCTACGTTCCTAAAAATATTTGTGAAAGTTCATGCTTTGGAAACAAATTTGGGTTTTCATGAAACCCTATAAACAAAATCTTCTCTACTGCAACTAGACCATGTTTATTCAATAATATATGTATCTCTTTCATATTAGGTATTTTCGCACGTTTCTTGAACTATTGAACGAACGCGCATACGTATTTTCAAAAGCAACAAATTTCATGAAATCTAAGCATGCTCATACATGTGAAATTTTTGTTTTCAACAACTCATGGAAAATTCATGAAAACAGCAAAAAATAAAATAATTGTCGGAGGTACCTGGCCGGCGCCGGTGATCTGCTCCGATAAAGTTTCCTTCTCCTCCTGCTGCTGCTCACGTGAAGGTGGTGAAGAGATGAAGTGCTTGGTCGACCAAAAAATAAAAGAATTTTAGGGCTTCCTTCCTTTTATATCAAATTTATTTCCAAAACCTAATAAAACATGGGTTTCCTTTTTTGGACTCAGGCCCGTAACCAAAACTGGACTTTCCACTGACCAAATCAGCATGCTTCATCTCTCCGTACTCACGAAATCGCACTCGATCAACTATCAGAGTCCTCACCCGCACATTTGCTCGTACATGACACCATTGGAGTAAATTGAGAATTCTGAAACTACCTTTGTAGACTAAGTTCAACCACTCATCTCTCGTCGACTGAAAATCACCATTTAATGCTTACCGCGGAACATGACTGTCCCTCACTAAGCAGGGGACTTAATGTAGATGGTGGATTTTCAACAAAGGGCAAAACCGTAAAATCATGATGCATGTTTCTGACACGGCTTTCAGACAAGCGACAATTCATATTTTACGAAGCCACGGTGAATATGCCTTTCGAAAAGCCTCCACTAGTTGAGCGCTCGATCCCTAGAATTTTGTCCTGCCCTCTATGTAGAATAACATAATTGGGCGGTTCTTCGTAGATTGAGAGTAATAACGCCTTCAGGACGTCGGTGATACTCACTGTTCCCTGACTACATGAGAGAGGTCGTGTATAGATCCAGACAGCTCTCCGTAAGATTGAGAGAAATAATGTATTCAGGACATCGGCAACACTCGCTGATTCATTGACAATACGTAAGAGATTAAATTCTAACGTGACATTCACCACTGAATTCCTAGAAGATAATCTATATTATATCATTACTCTCATTTCATGATCGAAATGGTAATAGATAAATGTATTAATCCGATTTCATGATCGAATCCACGGCTGATCTCATGAAATGGTAATAGATATTACTCCGATTTCATGGTCGAACCCACAGCTTGTCTCATGAAATGGTAATATCACCACCTGTCTTATTACTCCGATTACATGGTCGAATCCACGATCCCATGGAATGGTAATACCTATTTTATTATTCTGGATTCATGGTCGAATCCACGGCTGATCCTATGAATTGATAATAAAAAACTACTCACTTTTATTACTGAGTTTCATGAATCATTCTCCACTGAATTTCATAAATTAGTGATACATACTCAACAATCGGGCATCTGGACTACCACTGAGTAAGCCCCATAAAATAGTGCAAGTGTACTCGACAATGATGCACGAACGAGCACCCAAATGCGCGAACGTACATCCAAAATATGGAAAAATGAGGAATCCCGCACAAAACAGGAGAGAGAAAATAACAATATTAAAATAATGAAGAAGCGCCCATGGGCCGGGCCTACCGGCCGGCCAGCCGTGCCCAAGCTGTGGCTGGTCCCATGCTTCCTTCATTATTTTTTTTCCTTATTTTTGTTGTTTTCATAAACTCATGAAGACTCCTCCATCTCAGCAACTTTCCTTGTTTGAGCAAAACTCATGGTTTCTCCATATTTTGTGGTTTCCCCAATTTTGTGTAGTTTCACGAAAAAATAATAATATAAAATAGGGAAAGAAGTCACGGGACCGGGCAGCTTAGCCGGCCGGCCATGCCCTAGCCGTGGCCGGTCCCACACCTTGCAATCCCTAATCTCTCATAATTATTATTTCTCTCATCTTGTGAAACTTCCCTGTTTCAGTAAAAATCATGGTTTCTCCATATTTTCTCAAATATTGCTCAAACCATGAAAAAGCCAAAAGTCAACATGGTCACCTAGACTACTCACGAAAAATATATTAAATATTTCTATTTTAATATTTACAAAATATTGATCAATTGAGCATACATGCTCATTCCAACAAAAATCAAGAATTTTCAATCAAGATGAAACTCTTCTGAAAATTCACAATGTTGCTCGAACGCACATCTGAAAATGCCGAAACTCTCAGTACGGAAACACGAACACCATGGTAACACGTGCATGCCCTCTTGACCGACCAGGGTCGTCCCTAAGGCTTGCACAAAGCCGGTCCCACACGTTTTCCTAATTTTAACCTAATTTGCGCAATTACTCATATTGGGTCCGAGCTCTTTCCAATCAACCTGAGGATTTCTCAAATGACCAACAGCTGGTCCCACACCCTCAAGGGACGGTTTCATGCCTTCTTGGACGGTCCCTCACTTCTCCATAAATAAGGTTTTATCACCTAATGCTCAATTGAGCACTATTTCAATAAATGATGAAACCAGCATTTAATCATCATTCCTTCACCAACCGGTCAACTCAGGACCCTAGTATACGCTCACTCAAGTAATAGAGCATCACATGGACATCCATAGTCCTATGTGGTCGGTCTCTCCCTCGCCCATGACCTGTTTTCAGCGATCCACCAATTAACGAACAACCCACGAAAACTAGGGTTTTGAACAAACGCTCAACAAATCATCATTCTGAGCATGTTCACACACCGAATAAATTTACGTTGATCCAGCAAATAACATGCAGATTAATTGTAATCTACCAATATTTTATTAGGTCACGTCACCAATAAATAATTTGTCGAATCAAGCAACACTTGCTCAATTGTTCGAATATTGATCCAACTATCAATATTCAGTGATTTATCAGTAATACGTGGATTTGAGCAATACTTGCTCAATTTCTCGAATATTGATCCAACTATCAATATTCAGTAATTTACCAGTAGTCCATCGAATTGAGCAATCACTCAATTGCTCGAATATTGATCCAACTATCAATATTCAGTAATTCGTCGAATTGAGAAATACTTGCCCAATTGCCCAACTATCAATATTGAGTAATTCGCAATACTTGCTCAATTGCTCGAATATTGATCCAACCATCAACACCCAGTAATTCGTCGAGAAATACTTGCTCAGTTACTCGGATGTTCCATTGAGAAATTCGTCATTCATGCTCAATTCAACAAAACCTAGACTTATTGTCTAAATCAGTCAACGTGACTAATTAAACACATGTCTGTCATGCAGACTCCACGATTCGTGAGACATCAATCACGCCAAATTGGGGGATATAAATTAGGGTTTTGGTCTGGCGGCCTACAACACGTGGATTCATCCACAACGAGAAATGTGAGTAAGTCGTGTCAACGGTTGGAGGAGTTAGCAAAGTAGTGGGTGAGTGATCAACCAAGTCTCTGCACGACCTGGAACCGGTTTCACCACGATCCCCCACTTTCCCACTCTTTTACTCAAAAAACCATCACACTTACAGGGATCAGGGTGTTCATCATTCTTGCAATATAAATAAGTCAAAATCGAGGACAACACAGGGATCATCAATCACCATTCGTCAACAACTCGATTAAAACTTATTCACAAAACTCAACTTCAGCAGTTCACCATTATTGCAGCAACCTTCAACACATCCACAGTCCATGATCCCGCACAATTCTCAGCTTCCCTCCTACAGATCAACCCATCTCCCTCTTTGCGACCGAATTTACTCTGGAACGGCCATTGACTTGGTTTAGGCCGGAGTCCTACAGATTGATCTCTCGAATCTAAGCACTCCCTTTACAGTGCATTTGCGTGAGGTTGAGCAGTTTGGTCGGTTCGAGGAATCTCCATCGCACGATGATTCCCTTATTCCCTAAAAAACCAGCAAACCGTTTTTCCCCATCCACACTCTCATTCCTCAAGGTTTCGTTTGTGCTGTGAAATCCGTGAAGCTATACAACTTGAATAAGATGATTATTTGTCTCAATGGAATACCTCTTGAGAATTGGGCGATATATGCATTTCTTGGAATGCGTTATGGAGAAAAGAGTTCTAGTGTTGCTGAATTTTTTATTAGTTGGATCAAAAATGACAAAGGTCTGCACTCTTATTTAGTGGACCAAATTCGGATTCGTCTTATGAGATTAATGTATAAAAGGAAGAAAGAATATCAAAGTTGGGAATCACGACTTACACCAAGAACGGAACACCATCTCAAGACCATTAAGGATGTTGGGAGAATCTATAGGGTTAAACAAGCATGGGATGGTTCGTTTGAGGTGTATACGCTAGTTCCTCCCAAGAAGCATTTAGTGGAGTTGTATGCTTTCTACTTGTCGAAGATGAAATGTAAATTGATTTCCATGTTCTCATGCTGATATATTCTAAAAGTTTTTATAATACATTTTTGGGTTTTTTTCTTCAGATTTATGTTAAATTTTCTTATATGCGAACAATTTTTTTTTACAAGCTGGTGGGAATGCTGATATATATATATATATATATATTTGTTTGCTCTTTTTTTGAATGTTACTTACTGATGAGTTCTTTTTGTTTTTGTTGGTATCGTATGCATATTGTATACGATTACATTGATCCCGCTTTTACAACTTAATGTTATCATAATGCTTATTCACATCCAATAGTTCTTATTCCTGATGTCGAGAAACTGGATAAAGTTGATGAAAACACGAAGGTTTCCCTGAAAAAGCGGGGGTCTAACAACACCACCTAATATTTCGCTTAGCAATCTGTATGGACAAACTCGAATATACTTTTAAGAGAATCAACAAGACTCAATCAATTAAAAGTACATCAACGAGTTTATATCTATCTATTGATTTGATTTACTCAAGCAAGACTGTGAGTTCTAATCAAATACAATGAATAACTTGGATGGTACCAAAGACCAATATCCAAGGATCAATCAATATCAATCAACAACCAAAGGTCGGATTTCTAATTGAATGATTCAAACGCACAACCTGTATTATTCCAATTATAAGGATAAAACAATATAATTCGGAAATTGAAATAACACAGACACCAGAAATTTTGTTAACGAGGAAACCGCAAATGCAGAAAAACCCCGGGACCTAGTCCAGATTGAACACACACTATATTAAGCCGCTACAGACACTAGCCTATTCCAAGCTAACTTCGGACTGGACTGTTGTTGAACCCCAATTAATCTCCCACTGATCCAAGGTACAGTTATGCTCCTACGCCTCTAATCCCATCAGGATACTGCGCACTTGATTCCCTTAGCTGATCTCCCCTATAACTAAGAGTTTTTACGACCCAAAATCGCAGGCTTTAACAATAAACAAATCTGTCTCCCATAGACAAGTCTATCAAAGGATCAATCTGTCTCCCACAGATAAACCCTAAAGGTTTTGTTCCGTCTTTTGATAATAATCAAGGTGAACAGGAACCAATTGATAATCCGGTCTTATATTCCCGAAGAAAAGCCTAGATTAATCAATCACTTCACAACAATCTTAATCGTATGGTAGCGAAACAAGATGTTGTGGAATCACAAACGATGAGACGAAGTGTTTGTGATTACTTTTTATACCTTGCCTATCGGAGATATCAAATCTCAAGCCAATCAATCTGATTGTACTCGTACGATAGAAGATGCAAGGTCAGATCACACAACTACGATAAAAGTAGTATCGGTCTGGCTTCACAATCCCAATGAAGTCTTTAAGTCGTTTAACCAGGTTTGAGAAAAGAAAACCATAGGTTTAAAGGAGAATCAACTCTAGTATGCAAACTAGTATCACACCTAAGGTGTGGGGATTAGTTTTGCACAATACTAGATGTCTCCTATATATAGTCTTTCAAATCAGGGGTTTGCCTTGGTTACAAAACAAACAATATCCACCGTTAGATGAAAACCTGATTTAGATTCAAGCTAATATTTCTCAACCGTTGGATCGAAAACTTAGCTTGTTATACACACTTGAACTGCACGCCTCTAGGTTTGTTAACCGTACCCAAACGTGTGCATTGTTGGTTCAATAATAGTCAACCAAAAGGTTAGCCATATGAGCATTTCATACCAACCATGTTCTTCTTCTCCATAACTAGTTCAATTGACTCAGATGAACAAGTTAAGAGAGTTGTTCAATTGTAAGGAAATCTTATGTACTACACAAGACACAATTGAAGCAAAGATGATTTGATTCACTCGAATAGGTTCATGAACTTTATAGCCACGGTTTGCAAACTGCATTCCTCCAGCAGAATTTTTCGGGATGAGAAGTTCGGCAGTTCACGGACTGCATTCTCAGACTTGGCTCATACCATTCTCCGGTTTCTCTTGATCAACAAAGTTTGCAAAATTTGGTTCAAGGAATAGGACTTATACATAAATGTGTTTCCACAACAATGTTTATGTACACCATTGGTTATGTAATCTAAACTCTCATTTCAACCATTGAGACATTCTCAGAGGATGTTATATAGTTGTTATTCACAAACTATTTCTCTTCAAAGCAATTCTCAAAGTGATTGAAACATATCATGACTTTCGCCACTAGGTAAATATAAACTTGATCGAAGCGAAAAGCTTACCCACACATATTTCGAGATATAGATAGGTGAGGTATACTCGGCTCGAAATACCAAATGTGTATAATCCAGTCTATATATATAGCATACGACATCTTGTCTCAAAGTGTAGGAGATAGAGTAGATAGACTTTGAGTGACAGATAAGTTCAAGTCTTCACATACCTTTTTTTCGAGAAGTTCCACCAGTTCCTTGAGTAGTTCTTCTTCTTGTATGATGAATCGCCATGAAGTCCTTAAGCTCAACTACACTTTCTATCCTAGTCCGAGACTTATCTATAATAGACTAGAAATCAAGACTTATAGTTTTGATCACTAACATTGACAAACATGCTTGAGATAGCAACGCATGCGAGGTCAACCGAGCAATGCTCTAACAGCCCCTCCATTATTGTTAAACTACTTGGAAGGCCTAATAAAAAGAGGTATACACCTCATTCTAAGAAGCTAAGGAAGAAACATATGTGTAATAACTGCAGAATGCCGACTTTTCAGAATAATAGTGAAATGATGAGGGTAACAAGTACACCACAATATTTTCGATATCAACCCATGCAAGACACACCTTGTGTAACCTAATACAAACAAGCACTGTCAAGG
Source organism: Papaver somniferum (assembly GCF_003573695.1). NCBI lineage: Eukaryota > Viridiplantae > Streptophyta > Magnoliopsida > Ranunculales > Papaveraceae > Papaver > Papaver somniferum. The sequence continues at coordinate 51,975,143 of NC_039365.1, forward strand.
ATATTACTTAAATAATACACTTGGTATACAGAATAGGTTTGAAACTGAACCAAACTATGGGATCAAAAGTATCTGATTAACATACTGTGTTATTACTTTAATTATAACTATAGCGATGATTATAATGCAGAACATAAAGTAAACGCACACAATAAGATTTTTTTAACAAGGAAAACATACAAGGAAGAAAAACTCCTGGACCTACTCCAATTTTAAATACTCTAATAATTAAGTCGTTATACAACGACTACTAAAACTTTGTACAGTTGAGACTAAGTAAACTAACTCCTAATTACTCAATTTCTTCTGTATATATGCGCCTACAACCAATATAGTCCAAGCACGTGAATCCTAAGATAGACTCCACTATCTTATGTAGCTTCACCTTCTGTGAAAACTTCAAGTACCCAACTCCTTTAGATCGTATTTTAGAACAACAAAGGACTAATATATTTCAGTAACCGCTCTATCAATCTCAAGAAATAAGTCAGAGATATAGTTGAGTACAAAGGTTCTCCCGTTTAATCAAAATAAACTCCTTTGTATCAGTTAGATCAACTAAGATCAAGATTACCGAAATAATCAATTTTAGGTCATAAACTATCAAAGTAGATGTCAAATAGGAATACACAAGGATAAATCGTCTATCTACACTACAAGATTGAAAAGTTTATACGACATAAACAAGCTTGTCAGATCCTGGTCAATCAAGCGTGTACGAAGTTATCACAAAGACAGAATAAGAAAAAGAAATCCTCTAGTCTTTAATCTCCAGTATTCAAAGTACCTGCACAAACAACTTGATTCCACTAATGATCGATCACACACATAATGAAGTCTATTAACAATGGATGATCAAAAGTCTTATCTTCATATGTAGATGCAGTAAAGCAGCTTTGAAATTGTTGGTCCTTGAACTAGTTTGAGTGGTCTTATATCATAATAAGGATTACATAATAAAAAAAACTAGATCTAAAAAGGTACTACACACCGTTAGACAATAAAATCAATAATCGAAAACTAAATAACAATAGGATCTAGTTTCCCAACAACGGTACTACTAGAAGCTTCTTGATCTCAAAGAAGTCTTTAAACGAAGTGCACGTAATATATTTCTGATAGGTGTCTAAAACACCTAATTTTATATCTAGTATTTATGCTTTCTTTGCTATTTTTCTTGTAAATTATGTATCCTATTTTGAATTTGAATTATTAGGTATTTTGGAGTCGTTTGGATCAAAAGAAGGAGAAAACGTCCATTTGGAGCGTAAAGGAAACAAAGTCAATTCACTGGCGAGTTATACTTGGAGAGGACTAAGGTTGCGCAAAGTAGGCGAAGAACGAACGGTCAGTTCCCCGCAACAGACAACTGAGCAAGGAAGAGTGTAGGCAGTCAGTTCTGCGAAACTGATAGGCCACAGATGAAATGGTTATCCCTTATCAGAGGCAACCGGGTATCATTAGCTCAATCCCCATCAACCCTAAATCGAGAGTTCTCTTTCTCTCGGTCAATCATTTGTTCCTAAAACTGAGAAGAGAAAGAAGCAGCAGCTACCACTGTTTTATCACCTGAAATTAAGAGTAATCTCGTTGCTGCTGCTGTTATTACAAGATCAAGAAGAAAATGATTAATTGTTGTCGATCTCAGAGAGTGGAAAGTGTTGTTCATCAATGACACAGAGGGAAATTCAGAGATTTAATCTGAGAGAAACACAACAGATAATGAATCAACAGGGGTTCACTTAAAATCGAGTTTTGTGAGTGATTTGAATCCCAAATGAAGAACTAGAATCTTGGTTTTGGTTAGAATTTGAGTTTGATTCTTTTACAGAGAACATGTAATGGTGGATTGCTGTTGAAATTGAATTTAGGGTTCCTTAAATTAGGCCTGAGCTGAAAGTGCTGATGGTCATGGGTATGTGTTGGATTCAAGTTACAGGGAGAGGATGCAACAGTGAGAGATGGGTGTTACTGCCATGGTCACAATGGCGTTGTTGCTGTAAAGAATGTGGAATGGTGAAGCCACCAGATGCAGGGGAGGTATGAAGTGTAGCTGATGCAGCTCGATGCCGAGTCGATTGTGTTGTCACTACAATAGCAGATGAAGAAAGAGCTACAGCTGATGAATTTGTGAGATAAGAATGAATCAGGGTTTGGTTTGGTCTGATTTAATGTTGCAGAAATTATAGCTAGACTGGAGGAATTAGATGGATGGGTATGCTACAGATTGATGTTGCTGCTAGTGAGAGTAGAAGCTGAAATGGAAGATGCAGGCAGTAATAGAATGAGATTGGTGACTCTGTGGTTAGTTGAGATATTGCAGGTAGAGAATGCTGCGTCGCAGTTGAGGATGTTGTTGCAGCTCAGATGGAACTGGTGCTGGAGTTTCTCATGGACTGAGATAATGAAACTGAGAGAAGATGGTGATGCAAGGAAGATGAGTTGCAGGTGCCAGTGCAATTCCAGTTGGGAGATGGAATTGGCAGTGGTTAGAAATTGCAGGAGGAGCTACTGTTGTTGTCTCAGATGGTGAAGCTATAATGATGGTGAGTAAATGGGTATTGGTCTGCAATGGGTACTGGGTGAGTGTGTTTTCAAGGGTGAAACAGTGGTTTGTATGGCTGTGAAAGATTGGGACAGCAAGCAAGTAATTGTTGGCTGGAATGGTTGTTAACCAGCAAGAAAGGAGAATGTGCTGGCTGCAACAGTGCAGTTCAAGGAGGAAAGGCTGAGCTGGTGGTTGCAACTGAGATGGCAAGAAGAATAAGGAGATGAGTTGATTGCAGTCAAGCCGAGCTGAAATAGGACCAAGAATGGAAGTCAGTAGGAAACTGTTGTGGATAATGAGCTGAAATGGTATGGGTCAAGGATGTATACAGTGGTTGATTGAACTATGAGCTGGTAATGAAGCTACAGTTGGTGCCAGCATGAGGACAGTGCAAGCGGTGGCTGAGTTGCAGCTGGCATTGCATTTCTGAAGTGTGCAGTGCTGCATAAGGAGATAAAACTGGTGAGATGGAGCAGCAATGTGAGCTGACAGAGCTGTGGTGGTGATTGTCTGGTGGAACTTGGAACTGAGCTGAGATCGAGAAAGACATGTTGCTGCAGCTGTGATAAGAGTGCGGTATTATGGAGTGGATGTGCATGAGATGATTGCAGTTGAACTGTAGAGAAGATGGCAGTGAATGATATGGATTGGTTAGGTCGGTGAATGAATTAAAATTACAGGGAAGAAGTGATGCTGTGAAGAGCCAAGAAGAATCAACAGTGGGTTACAGATGAAGCTGGAAGTGAAGCAGTGATGCACAATCATTGTGCAGCACAGCTCTGGCCTGTGCAAAGTGGCATGCAACTGTAGCCTGAACCAAGTCAGCTGAGTTAGCTTCTTACTCAGGTCTGACTAGGCTCAGCATCTGACATCACTGAGTTGAGTCTCTGATTCGGTTTGACTTCCCGAGTCGACTCGTTGACCCGACCGATTTAGGCCGTTGACCGGTGATCGGGCGGACTTTGCCGGTCACCTGAACCAACTTTCGGTGACTTTCCGGCCACTTTTTGGCGATTGTTCGGAAAAGTTTCTGCACGGGTTTTTATGACTTTTGGGCCATGCGGATTTTCATCTAATGGGCTTTGAAATTTTGACCTAATTTTGGGAAGCAAAGGGATATAAAAGGAAGACTTCTACAACTTTTGGGATTATTAGTTTTATTATTTCTTTTTGGAGCTTTGGAGAAAAGTACTTCTAGGGTTTTCTTTGCTTTCATCTTCTTTATTATTTTATTGATCATGATGATGATGAACTCCATTATTATGAGTAACTAAATACACTTGTTGGTTATGGGATAAAAGTTGATTTCTCAATGCATGTTATTTGATTCTATGGATTAGTTTTGTCTCAACTTTATTGTTTATGATTCACAGTTTATAGTGTTTTAGGATTTGATTGTTTGATTGGTTGAGTCCGGAATCAATCCGATTTGCTTTCATCTCTAGAGCTATATTAGGGTTTTCAATACGTAAAAGTTTTTTGTCCCTGATTTTAAGTAGCATAATTGTTGTTAGTGCTTGTAGTGATAGATCCTACTAGTCACATATGAATCATAACCTTGGTTAAAACAAATTAGTGCTCTTACACGTTTGTTTGCTTTGATTAGTCTTATTCCATAAATCTTAAAGCTTTTAGGGAGTTAAACTTAATTGTGCTTTTACACTTTGGGTTGCTTTTTAGGAAGAAGTCATATATGCATCTTTTAATGTGGTTGTGATGAAAATAGGGAATTAGCGGGATACTCTTGCGATCAAGGTATTCTAGGACTTTTAATAAATAAGAGATTAAATTATCAATTCTATTCAATGATGAAAAATACATGTTTGTGAATGATACTATCCCATGACCAATATCTTCTCCTTATTGATTATTCCAACTATTTACTTTGCTTTACTTTATTTTATTTTATTTGCTAAAACAAAAACCTCCCTTGGTTATCTTAGAAACCGAAAATTGCATAACAACAAAGGCCTCCTTGTGGATACGAACTCTTTCCTACCACTTTCTACATTATTGTAGTTGAGTAAGTAAGTGAAATTATATTTGTCGATTGACAACCGATCAAATTTTGGCGCCGTTGCCGGGGAGGCATCGACTTGTTATTAAGTTTTTAGTTTTTTTTCAGTATTTTTGCTTCCATATTTGATTTTTTTTTCTTGTCTTGTTTCTTACTTGTTTGTGAGAATTGTTTTCAGGTACCTAATCCCTGGCTTCTAAAGATTGGAACTATCCAAGGTGCGGAATAGCCACTCGAAGAGGCACAATACTCCAACCAAGTCAAGGTACAACGGAAGAACAAGAGCTAGCAGTGGAAGAAGAGTTACAACAAGAGGTACCGGTTGAACAAGAACCACCTTTTGAAGAAGAAGAAGCAATGGGTGATGCAAATCGTACACTCAAGGACTTGGCTTCTCACAAGTTGGATACACAACAAGGGTGTATTCAATCAAATTCTACTTTTGAGATCAAGCGGGGTTGCTTAGAGAATTACCAAAGTTCCATGGCATGGTGAATGAAGACCCAAACAAGCATCTTATGGACTTCCACACCATTGTCACGGCCATGCTTCCAGCGGATGTTGAAGCGGATGGTGCAATGTTGAAAGTTTTTCGATTCTCTTTGATGGATAATGCTAAGGATTGGTTGTGTTATTTACCTCCCGGAAGTATCACAACATGGAATGGGTTGAAGAAACTCTTTCTAGAGAGGTATTTTCCAGCATCCAAGGCTACTCAAATTCGCAAGAGATTTGCGGGATGAAGCAAAATGTGGGAGAATCCTTATATGAATGTTGGGAACGATACAAGAGATTGGTGGCAAGCTGTCCTCACCATCAATTCAGCGATGCAATGATCATCCAATACTTCTATGAAGGACTCAATTCAAGTGATAGGAATCTTCTTGACGCTGCGGGTGGTGGTGCACTAGTGAACAAAACGGTGGCACAAGCTAGAGAGTTGATTGAGAACATGGCAGCAAACTCCCAACAATTCTTGAGTCGTGGTTCGGACGTGCTCTTAAGGAGAGTAAATGAAGTGAGCGAGGTAGAGGAACTTCGTCAACACAAATGGGTAACGTGACAGCAATGTTGCAACAAGTTGCAGCCGCGGTGATACCAAGTTCTTCTCAAGGGTATGAAGACTCCAATGAACAAGCTAATGTGATCTTCCCAAATCAGCAAAGACGGTATGATCCCTACTCCAACACTTACAATCCGGGATGGAGAGACCACCCCAATTTTAGCTATGCCAACAAGCAAGGAGCGGTTCAACAACCTACTTTCAACCGTCCAAGTGGATTTCAACCACAACAACAACAATTTCAGCAACCACAACAATCAATGCAAGGTCAAGGTTCGGATATTGATGCAAAACTTCAAAAGATGATGCAAGGCATTGGTACCATGTTTCAAGAGAGCCAACAAGAGACTAAGAGCGCTATTAAGGAGTTGCAGACACAAATGGGATCCATGGCGATTGAGATAAACAAATTGAAAGCACAAAATAGTGGGAAACTCCCTTCTCAACCTATTAACCCAACAGAGGGTGTCAATGCAATTACGTTGAGAAGCGGTACACAACTTGTGCAACCCGAAGTTACTGATTCGGGCAAGGTGGAAACACCCAAGGAGCCGGTGTTGGAGGAAAAGAGGGATGAAATTCCCCAAACAACCGAGGTACCGATTCCTAACTCTAAAACTCCTATTCCTACTTATGTTCCTCCTTTACCTTTCCCTCGCAGATTTGCAAAGTCCAAAATGGAGGAACTAGAAAAGGAGATTTTGGACGTGTTAAGGAAGATTCATGTGAACATACCCCTCATAGATGCTATAAAGCAAATGCCAAAGTATGCAAAGGTGTTAAAGGACTTGTGTACCAATAAGAAAAAGCTCCAAGGTAATGAAGTGCTAAGTGTGGGAGAGAATGCTTCGGCAATCTTACAACATAAACTCCCACTGAAATGCAAGGATCCGGGTAGCTTTGACATTCCCGTCACTATTGGTAACACTACATTTAACAAAGCAATGTTAGATTTAGGTGCATCCGTTAATGTTATGCCTGCGTCCATATATAATTCACTTGATCTTGGTCCTCTTAAAAAGTCTGGAATTGTTTTGCAATTAGCCGATCGCTCTAATGTTTACCCAATGGGTATTGTTGAGGATGTTCTTGTGCAGGTTAATCAACTTGTATTTCCAGCTGACTTTTGTGTGTTAGAGATGAATGAAGGTTCACCGGACTCATCTCTTCCATTGCTACTTGGGCGTCCCTTCATGAAAACGGCGAAAACCATTATTGATGTGGATAAGGGAACGCTAACTATGGAGTTTGATGGAGAAATAATACGTTTCAACATTTTTGAGACGATGAGATATCCTAGTGACGTCCACTCTTGTTTCTCTATTGATGTTATGGATACATTAGCACAACAAGTGTTTGAATTGAATGGTGGCGATGCTTTGGAAACCGTTTTAACTACATCCATGGATAATGGTGTAGAGTGTGGTAATGAAGTCAAGGAAGCCCTTGGTGATCTTAGTTCACTACAAGGATGCCCGGAAACTCATAATATCTCTTTTATTTCTTTACCATGCAGTGATGAAAAACTTTTACCATCTATTGTTAAATCTCCAAAATTAGAATTGAAACCTCTTCCAAGTCACTTAAAGTACTTGTACTTGGGTGACAAGGAAGAGTTACCTGTGATTGTTTCTAACGAGCTTAGTGAATTACAGGAGCAACAACTTCTAAGGGTGCTAAGGAAGTACAAGACGGCCATTGGATGGACAATCGCTGATATCAAGGGTATAAGCCCTGCCGTTTGTATGCATAAGATTCGTTTGGAGGATGATGCAAAGCCTACAAGGGAAGCGCAACGTCGTTTGAACCCTCCCATGATGGAAGTTGTGAAAAAGGAGATACTCAAGCTTTTGGAAGTGGGTGTTATATACCCCATATCCGACAGCAAGTGGGTAAGCCCGGTACAAGTAGTACCAAAGAAATCAGGTGTGACGGTAGTGGAGAATGATAAGAATGAACTTGTCCCAACTCGTGTGCAAACCGGTTGGAGGGTTTGTATTGATTATAGGAAATTGAATACTACTAGAAAAGATCACTTTCCTTTACCTTTTATTGATCAAATGCTTGAACGTTTAGCTGGACACTCTTACTATTGCTTCCTTGATGGCTATTCAGGTTATAATCAGATTGTGATAGCACCGGAGGACCAAGAGAAAACCACTTTCACTTGTCCTTTCGGTACTTTTGCTTATAGAAGGATGCCTTTTGGCTTGTGCAATGCTCCAGCTACTTTCCAAAGGTGTATGGTGAGTATCTTTTCAGAATATGTTGAAAACATAATCGAAGTGTTCATGGACGATTTTAGTGTCTTTGGTGATTCATTTGACCTTTGCTTGGACAACTTGTCTTTAATCCTTGAACGATGTGTTGAAACAAACCTTGTGCTAAATTGGGAGAAGTGCCATTTTATGGTAACTCATGGCATAGTTTTAGGCCATGTAATATCTTCTAAAGGCTTGGAAGTTGATAAATCTAAGATTGACCTTATTCGTGCTCTAACCCCTCCCACTACGGTGAGGGAGATACGTTCTTTTCTTGGACACGCAGGTTTTTATCGTAGGTTCATCAAGGACTTTTCCAAGATAGCATCACCACTTTGTAACTTATTGCAAAAGGATGTGGTTTTTAACTTTGATGAAAAGTGCATGGAGGCATTCAATCGCTTGAAAGAGCTTTTGATTTCAGCCCCTATCATTAAACCACCGGATTGGAGCAAGCCTTTTGAGCTCATGTGTGATGCAAGTGACTATGCGGTTGGTGCGGTGCTTGGGAGCGTGTGGGGAAGTTTCCTCATGCCATTTATTATGCTTCTAGAACGTTAAATGAGGCCCAACAAAACTACACAACCACTGAAAAAGAGTTATTAGCCATTGTTTTTGCTTTAGAAAAGTTTCGCTCTTATCTAATTGGTACAAAAGTTGTTGTCTTTTCTGATCATGCACTTAGATACTTGCTTACAAAGAAAGAGGCGAAACCGAGGCTCATACGATGGATTTTGCTCTTGCAAGAGTTTGATCTTGAAATCAAAGACAAGAAAGGAATTGAGAACACCGTTGCGGATCATTTGAGCCGACTTGCTGTGGACAAGGAAGTTATCCCATTGCGTGAAAGCTTCCCGGATGAGCAACTATTCTCAATTGCCCTTGGAGAACCATGGTATGCGGATATTGTTAATTACTTAGTTTCTAAACAAATCCCAAAGGACTTGTCTCGTGCTGAGAGGGACAAACTTAAAAGGTTAGGTAACCAATACATATGGGATGACCCTTATTTGTGGAAACAAGGTAGTGACCAAGTATTACGTAGGTGCATTCCCGAATATGAATTTAACTCTATATTGTCTTTTTGTCACTCTTATGCTTGCGGAGGACATTTTGGGAGTAAGAAAACCGCTCACAAGGTGCTTGAAAGCGGTTTCTATTGGCCAACCTTGTTTAAGGATGCACATAAATTTTGCACAACTTGTGATAGGTGCCAAAGAACAGGCAATCTAGGTGCTCGAAATCAAATGCCACAAACTTTTATTCAATTTATTGAAGTTTTTGATGTATGGGGTATTGATTTTATGGGTCCTTTTGTCAACTCTCATGGGAATTTTTACATCTTACTTGTTGTTGATTATGTGTCGAAATGGGTGGAAGCTAAGGCCACCCCAACTAATGATTCTAAAGTGGTTTCAGATTTTGTGCAAGCAAATATTTTTGCAAGGTTTGGAATTCCAAGGGCCGTAATTAGCGATGGAGGTTCTCACTTCAAAAACAGGTTCTTGCAAAGCTTGTTAAGGAAGTACAATGTGTCGCATAAGATTGCAACACCTTATCATCCACAAACGAATGGACAAGCCGAAGTTTCCAACCGAGAGGTGAAGTCCATACTTGAAAAGACGGTGAATCCAACAAGGAAGGATTGGAGCATGCGACTTAATGATGCTTTGTGGGCTTATAGAACCGCATACAAGACACCTATTGGGATGTCTCCTTTTAGGCTTGTGTATGGTAAACCTTGTCACTTACCCGTGGAGATTGAGCATAAAGCGTTTTGGGCTATCAAGCAATGCAATATGGAGATGGATGGGGCTGGAAAGCAAAGGAAGTTACAACTCCAAGAGCTAGAGGAGATTCGCAATGATGCATTTGAAAGCTCACGCATTTACAAGGAGAAAACTAAGGCATTTCATGATAATATGATTTCTAGAAAACAATTTTGTGTTAGGCAGAAAGTGCTTTTGTTTAATTCTCGCTTGCAATTATTTCCAGGTAAATTAAGGTCACGATGGATTGGACCTTTTATTGTTACTAATGTGTTTTCTCATGGTGCAGTCGAAATTCGTAGTATTGCTACAGGCAAGGAGTTTAAAGTTAATAGGCACCGGTTGAAACCATACTATGAGAACTTCTCTTCCGAAGTAGTGGAAAGAGTTAATTTTGTGGATACACTCCCTCTGGAGGAGTCATAGAAAGCAAAGAGAGAGTCGGGCTGATGACTTTAAACCAAGCGCTAAGTGGGAGGCAACCCACCGGTTTTGTATCTTTACCTTTATTTTTTTTATTTTTCAGTATTCTTGTCTTGTTTTATTTTTATTTTATTTTTATTGTCTTGAATTTCCCACCTTGACTTACTTTGGATGATTCAATTTACATTGAGGACAATGTAAAGTTTAAGTGTGGGGGAGTGGTTAAGCTTTTGCTTTGTACCTTTTTCAAGCATTTTTTTCAATTTCTTTGTAAATTAGTGAATAAGAAACTCCAACTTGTAGTTAGTTTAGAGTCACATAGTATACATGTCGCTAAGATTACATTGAGAATCTCATAAGAGTGACTGAACTTAGAGATGACAGAGAACGTGATCGGGTTTCTTACTTGTATGAGAGTTAAAGTTGGATTTAACCATCCCAATGGCAAATGAGGTGCAGATTGAATTCGGTATTAGATTTGTGATCCCCTATAGTGGATACTACCCATATTACATTATGAGAGGCACCGACCTTCAATTCTTTGTACCTGTCTAAATATGTGCTTTTAGAGTGTGTGTCACCGTACGTAAACTCCGGGTAGAATGGTGAGCTACCCAACCTCCCACCATAGAAGCACTATTTTGATCTCTTGAGTGCTATTTTTATCAATCATGAATGGTGACATAGAATTGCTAACTTACATACCACTTGTAATCTTGTTCACAGTTAGCACCTTCCACTTTATCTCTCTCTACACCAACGGGTCCATAGAAACACCATCATCATCAACAAGAAGAGCATCACAAATTCGAAGGAAAGTTGAAGACATTCAAGGTTTATGAGCATCGGTACATAAATGAGCAGATTTCAGATTCAAGTAAAGCAACAAGACAAGGAGCAAATTTTTTACAAGTCGAAGACTATTGTACAAGAGTGAAGATTATCAAGATGAGAATTCAAGAAGTTTATGATATCAAGACATACAAGTTGTGAAGAATTGAGTGGTAAATTACTCATACCATGGCCTTTGCATTTTCATTTGTTAGTTTGTATTTTATTTTCTCAAAAAAAAAAAGGAAAAAAAAAAAAGGAAAAAAAAAATCCATTGTATTATATTTTGGTTTGTTTAGTTCATTTTTGGTTTTGTATTCATTCAATAAAGCCAATGGAAGAAGAAATATCCATAATGAAGTTTCAAGCAACAAGGAATTAGAGAAAAGAATCATATTGTCAAGATTCAACGAAGTTTAAGAGTTATCATCAAGTGTTGAAGACCGAAGACGAAGATGAAGAAAAGTATTGAAAACCGAAGACGTTTCTATGAATGCTGTGAAAGTGGTGCTAACTGCACGCCGAACGGATAACAAGGTAAGTAAGCATATTCCCACCTTCGTTAAGTGGTTGATTTCCTTTCTAAGAGATCGTCAGAAAAAATGGTTTTCAAAATGATAAAAGATGTGGGTTTTCAAAATACTTCGGAGGGTTTTTACCTTCCTACCATTCAAGGTGTCGAAGGATTTTCTCTTCATTCCTACCTGGACACATGTGTGACCCATAAAGAGCTATTTATGATTGAGAGCAATATCATAAAACCCTTTTTTGTGAGGCAGAGTCGAGACTTTTGATCACTCCGAACCCGATTTTCTCTCGAGAAGGGATGGTTATTTCTCTCTCAACTTTTAAGGATGAGATTGTGTTCATTTATGTGTCTAACTTCTTATTGCTAGTGTGCAGAATTTCTATGTTTTCTTGGCGCATTGGATACTATCTTTTCGGAGAACTAGTAAGTTGGAAAAGTAGGTTTTGTAGGCATACCTCTTGTAAACCTTCACGAGACTATAACTCGTCCACTAGGGACACCTAGGGGTTTAAAGGCTTGTTATTTATGCTAAAAGTGACCGTAGCCTCGACGACACGAAGTTGTATGTATTTTAGAATTAGTTTTGTTTGATTTGCTCGAGGACTAGCAAAGTCTAAGTGTGGGGGAATTTGATAGGTGTCTAAAACACCTAATTTTATATCTAGTATTTATGCTTTCTTTGCTATTTTTCTTGTAAATTATGTATCATATTTTGAATTTGAGTTATTAGGTATTTTGGAGTCGTTTGGATCAAAAGAAGGAGAAAACGTCCATTTGGAGCGTAAAGGAAACAAAGTCAATTCAATGGCGAGTTATACTTGGAGCGGACTAAGGTTGCGCAAAGTAGGTGAAGAACGAACGGTCAGTTCCCCGCAACTGACAACTGAGCAAGGAAGAGTGTAGGCAGTCAGTTCTGCGAAACTGACAGGCCACAGATGAAATGGTTATCCCTTATCAGAGGCAACCGGGTATCATTAGCTCAATCCCCATCAAACCTAAATCGAGAGTTCTCTTTCTCTCGGTCAATCTTTTGTTCCTAAAACTGAGAAGAGAAAGAAGCAGCAGCTACCGCTGTTTTATCACCTGAAATTAAGAGTAATCTCGTTGTTGCTGCTGTTATTACAAGATCGAGAAGAAAATGATTAATTGTTGTCGATCTCAGAGAGTGGAAAGTGCTGTTCATCAATGACACAGAGGGAAATTCAGAGATTTAATCTGAGAGAAACACAACAGAGAATGAATCAACAGGGGTTCACTTAAAATCGAGTTTTGTGAGTGATTTGAATCCCAAATGAAGAACTAGAATCTTGGTTTTGGTTAGAATTTGAGTTTGAGTCTTTTACAGAGAACAGGTAATGGTGGATTGTTGTTGAAATTGAATTTAGGGTTCCTTAAATTAGGCCTGAGCTGAAAGTGCTGATGGTCATGGGTATGTGTTGGATTCAAGTTATAGGGAGAGGATGCAACAATGAGAGATAGGTGTTACTGCCATGGCCACAATGGCGTTGTTGCTGTAAAGAATGTGGAATGGTGAAGCCACCAGATGCAGGGGAGGTATGAAGTGTAGCTGATGCAGCTCGGTGCCGAGTTGATTGTGTTGTCATTACAATAGCAGATGAAGAAGAGCTACAACTGATGAATTTGTGAGATAAGAATGAATCAGGGTTTGGTTTGGTCTGAGTTAATGTTGCAGAAATTGTAGCTAGACTGAAGGAATTAGATGGATGGGTATGCCACAGATTGATGTTGCTGCTAGTGAGAGTAGAAGCTGAAATGGAAGATGCAGGCAGTAATAGAATGAGATTGGTGACTCTGTGGTTAGCGAGATATTGCAGGTAGAGAATGTTGCGTCGCAGTTGAGGATGTTGTTGCAGCTCAGATGGAAGTGGTGTTGCAGTTGCTCATGGACTGAGATAATGAAACTGAGAGAATATGGTGATGCAAGGAAGATGAGTTGCAGGTGCAAGTGCAATTCCAGTTGGGAGATGGAATTGGCAGTGGTTAGCAATTGCAGGAGAAGCTGCTGCTGTTGTCTCAGATGGTGAAGCTATAATGATGGTGAGTAAATGGGGATTGGTCTGCAATGGGTACTGTGTGAGTGTGTTTTCAAGGGTGAAACAGTGGTTTGTATGGCTGTGAAAGATTGGGACTGCAAGCAAGTAGTTGTTGGCTGGAATGGTTGTTAACCAGCAAGAAAGGAGAATGTGCTGGCTGCAAAAATGCAGTTCAAGGAGGAAAGGCTGAGATGGTGGTTGCAACTGAGATGGCAAGAAGAATAAGGAGATGAGTTGATTGCAGTCAAGCCGAGCTGAAATAGGACCAAGAATTGAAGTCAGTAGGAAACTGTTGTGGATAATGGGCTGAAATGGTATGGGTCAAGGATGTATGCAGTGGTTGATTGAACTATGAGCTGGTAATGAAGCTACAGTTGGTGCTAGCATGAGGACAGTGCAAGCGGTGGCTGAGTTGCAGCTGGTATTTCATTTCTGAAGTGTGCAGTGCTGCATAAGGAGATAAAACTGGTGAGATGGAGCAGCAATGTGAGATGACAGAGTTGTGGTGGTGATTGTCTGGTGGAACTTGGAACTGAGCTGAGATCGAGAAAGACATGTTGCTGCAGCTGTGATAAGAGTGCGGTATTATGGAGTGGATGTGCATGAGATGATTGCAGTTGAACTGTAGAGAAGATGGCAGTGAATGATATGGATTGGTTAGGTCTGTGAATGAATTAAAATTACAGGGAAGAAGTAATGATGTGAAGATCCAAGAAGAATCAACAGTGGGTTGCAGATGAAGCTGGAAGTGAAGCAGTGATGCACAATCATTGTGCAGCATAGCTCTGGCCTGTGCAAAGTGGCATGCAACTGTAGCCTGAACCAAGTCAGCTGAGTTAGCTTCTTACTCAGGTCTGACTAGGCTCAGCATCTGACATCACTGAGTTGAGTCTCTGATTCGGTTTGACTTCCCGAGTCGACTCGTTGACCCGACCGATTCAGGTCGTTGACCGGTGATCGGGCGGACTTTGCCGGTCACCTGAACCAACTTTCGGCGACTTTCCGGCCACTTTTCTGCGACTTTTCGGCAGAGTTTCTACACGGGTTTTTATGACTTTTGGGCCACGCGGATTTTCATCTAATGGGCTTTGAAATTTTGACCTAATTTTGGGAAGCAAAGGGATATAAAAGGAAGACTTCTACAACTTTTGGGATTATTAGTTTTATTATTTCTTTTTGGAGCTTTGGAGAAAACTACTTGTAGGGTTTTCTTTGATTTCATCTTCTTTATTATTTTATTGATCATGATGATGATGAACTCCATTATTATGAGTAACTAAATACACTTGTTGGTTATGGGATAAAAGTTGATTTCTCAATGCATGTTATTTGATTATATGGATTAGTTTTGTCTCAACTTTATTGTTTATGATTCATGGTTTATAGTGTTTTAGGATTTGATTGTTTGATTGGTTGAGTCCGGAATCAATCCGATTTGCTTTCATCTCTAGAGCTATATTAGGTTTTCAATACGTAAAAGTTGTTTGTCCCTGATTTTAAGTAGCATAATTGTGGTTAGTGCTTGTAGTGATAGATCCTACTAGTCACATATGAATCATAACCTTGGTTAAAACAAATTAGTGCTCTTACACGTTTGTTTGCTTTAATTAGTCTTATTCCATAAATCTTAAAGCTTTTAGGGAGTTAAACTTAATTGTGCTTTTACACTTTGGGTTGCTTTTTAGGAAGAAGTCACATATGCATCTTTTAATGTGGTTGTGATGAAAATAGGGAATTAGCGGGATACTCTTGCGATCAAGGTATTCTAGGACTTTTAATAAATAAGAGATTAAATTATCAATTCTATTCAATGATGAAAAATACATGTTTGTGAATGATACTATCCCATGACCAATATCTTCTCCTTATTGATTATTCCAACTATTTACTTTGCTTTACTTTATTTTATTTGATTTGCTAAAACAAAAACCCCCTTGGTTATCTTAGAAACCGAAAATTGCATAACAACAAAGGCCTCCTTGTGGATACGAACTCTTTCTTACCACTTTCTACATTATTGTAGTTGAGTAAGGAAGTGGAATTATATTTGTCGATTGACAACCGATCAATTTCTCCTAATTAGGATACCCCCTCTCCGATGAGTATTATGAGAATACTACTAGTGGGCTTCCCACGTAAATAGTTAGTTCAGTATGTTCCGGGATAAGTTTGTAAGAATGACAAACTTTACTATCCATAATGACCAAGGTAGTTTATACAACAAGCAATTACCAACCCCAAAATACTAAGATATGTAATAAATATGCTATTTTCGGTTTTGTAAAATATCTAACTGGTCCAACTAGTACACCGAAATCTCTCTTGGATGGCAACTAAATATTAGCTATCATATAACATATAATTTACTAACATAGCAACCAGAGATGTGCTTACCCACTGGGATATCAATAATATATAAATCTTGAATATAAAAAAGATATTTAGAACATTTTGGTTCGGGAACTCACATTGAGTATCAAGGAAAATACTTGAACATTAAGTAATAAAAGCTTAGCACCTGTCAAGTATATTATGTCAACATATTATGAACTATTCATATCAACCAAACTAATTTTTTGATAGCTATATGCAAACCCTAAGATAATAGCCAAACTGGAAACGTTAACCTAGGGATCGATCCTGCTAGAGATCCTTGTTAAGGAATAGGTCCTGCTAGAGATTCTTGGGACCGATCCTAGTATAGATATCCTTGTTTGAGGGATCGGTCCTACTAGAGATCATTTGGTTCCTTTAAACTAAGAAACAAGTTTCGAAAGTCTACTTCCTTAAACTCGTGTAATTGAACATAATTTTCCAAGTATGGAATCCACCCGAAAGTTTGACACACTGATAAATACTTAGTTTACATGTTTTGAGTGTCAACCATACTTGTTTTAGTAATATTTCTTGCATATTATATTTTATAATACTTGTTTTCTAGTTTATGTCTTTTATTAGGTGAATCATCCAAAAAAAAGTGGAAATAACTACAGAAGTGAATCTACAATTGGAGAAGGGCCAAAAACCAAGTGGAACTCGTTTAAATCCAGGATTTCTTTTCATCATCTTAAAGGGAATGACAAGACAAATCCAATGACTGAATGATGAGGTCATTCCGACATCGTATGAAGAAGTTATAAGCAAAACGATAGCTTAAGCTTGTCGGTTCCTTGGAATGTACATTTTAACGGGTTTTATGAAGAAAAAACAAAAGTATACAGGATAAAAATGTCAACGAGGTGTAGGAAAAGAGAAAGAAAATTAAATCAAAAGTTAAACAGTTCTGCGACTGGGATGGACAGTCGCAGAGTTTCGGTCCAAGAAACAGCGCTCAGAATCTGTCATCTCGCGATATTCATACAAGCGCCTTCTTTCATCTGCAGCAGATTCAGGCAGTCTTTTTACTGGATCCATGGAAAGACTTTTTAGGGCTTCTAAATTAACGAAACTTGATCCAAAGGGTTTGCAAACCCTAGAAAGAGAGAATACTTAAGAGCCAGAGCCTACAAAAGAAAACACCTAAGGCTTAAATTAGATATATCCTACACCTCATATCACATCTTCTACATCTAAAACCTAGGTTTTACCCATTTAGTGGGAAACCATTCTTCTTTGTAACATGTGTATCTAATTTCTATTGATCAAGGATGAATTCTATGTTCTAATTAAGCGTGAAGCTTTATTAGTTATAGTTTATTTGAAGTTCTAATCATTATCAATTGTCTTTATTATATCTAATGCTTTTGTGTAATTTTTAGATCGATTGAAGTGCACGCTAAACTAATCTATTGATTATACTATCGCTAATAGAAGTTGGGTGATAAATATAATAATCAAAAAACTTTGTACCCTAGTAGAAAGGCGAGACCTTGCAGAGGGATTCTATGGAGACATTATGAGTGAAGACAACACCCAGTAAGTGAACCAAGCTTACTGAGTTTAACTGCTGGGATCAACCTAAATTCACAAATCCTAAAGCGTTTGACTGCTTATACTCTTGCAAACTATTGTATATTACGTTTAATTTCTTGTATTTGTCTTTCATTTGGTGAATCATCCAAAAGAAGTGAATTGGTACTTAATTGTGCAATTAAAGAAATTATATACAAGTGGAGATCGGACAAATATCAAGTGGAACTCGTTTAACTCTAGGAGTTATTGCTATCACATTTAAGAGGACGAAAAGACGAAGCCAGTGACGAAAGAATGGGGTCAATCCGATATCATACAAAGAAGCTATGAGCGAAACGAGAATGATGCAGAAAATTACATTGTCAGTCTTTTAAGAATGACAGTTGAAGGAGACGTTACTAAAGGAACCCTACTATTTTACTCAGGACTACCACCATCATCTTCTTCACCTTATCAGTTCAAGGAATAATTGCTGCTGCCATGGACGAATAATGGAGGATTGCAGCGAGGAAAATACACTGTTGGGATATATGTTTTAAAACATAAATAGATTTCCTATTAATATTGTTTTAATACTCATAAAGTTTTCCATAAAAAACTAAATTGATTTTGTCATTAATGTTTTGATCGTTTTAAAACATAAAACTAAAGTTTTAATGGTTATTAATTGTGTGAGTTATAACATAATTAATTTTTATTTACTTTTTTGAAATCTTAACTATAAATCAGTTTTTTGGTTGGAAAAATAAAGACAGTTTTACTTTTATGATTTTGCGTTGGAAAGAGTAAAAGAAATTTTAAAAAGAAAACAAGTATATGATCATGCTTTATTTTCTACAAGAGTGATTATGAGCAAGAACGAATGTGTGGAAGTTTCACATCCTCTCATCGTGCAAGAGTGATTGTATAAAAGATTGATCTCAGCCGTTTTATCCCGGGGACGACGCGACATGGAAGAACTGCTTGCACAATCTTGGATAGAGCCGCGAAACGTCTTAAAAAGAGCGGCCTAGTCCACGACTCAACCATAACATTTGTTTCGTGTTTGATTTTAGGAATATTTGGACGTGGGTCATACAAAAGTGACCAGAGTTGCGTTTGGGTCACGCGAAAATTTTAATTAGAGTTTGGGTCACAGGACCGTCATTGACCGCGTTGACAGTTACAAAAGTTAGCTAAATACTGAAATGACCAAATAAACATTAGACTTCGATTTATTTACCAACCAAACCATTTAACTTTTTGTTTTCCACGTGTACTAATAATTATCCATAAAAACGGCAGATTCAGAACCCTATCAACCAAACCCGTCTCTTACCAAAAACAAAAAAAATAAATAAAAGAAACCAAACCCGTCGACTCCCTTTCTCTTCCTGTCTATTCTCTTTCTAATTATCTCCCAATCTTCCTCTTTTCTTCACGGTGAATTAGGCTTCATAAAAATTGGTTCATCTTCTTCTTCTTAAACAGGATCTTTAGTTATCAAGTTGAGATTAGTTTTAGGGGTGAAACTGAATCTGATAGTAGTGAAGGAAGAAGAGGTGAATGGGTTTGTTTTGAGTCCCACTGGAGCTTTTGAAATTTCTGAAATTGGGGTTCTTCTTCATAGGTTTAGTGTTTTAATTTGTGTTTTCTTTTTAATGATTTTGTGTTGATTGATTGAATGGTTAATTGAGACATTTAAATCAACGATTTTGATGAATTTCATGATTGTAATTATTGATTGTGATTGTGCGGTTGAAGTGTATGGCGAAGATTTGTGATGGATTTTCAAATGGTTGTAGAGATAGTGGTAAAAAGGTTCTTTTCAGACTTGTGAAGAAAACAGTTTTTAGATTTAAATTTAAACAGGCAAATAAAAAGAGTTGTTCAAAGTTATAGAGAAAAACACCAAGACTAGGATTCCAACAATGACCATTTTAATAGTAAATTCTAAATAGTTCTTATGCAATTTTATCCTTAAAATCAATTCTAATATTTGCCTCAAATAAGTTTTTGAAGTAATAATTGTAATTAAAAAATATAAAACATCAAAAGTTACTAAAACCCAGCATGCTTCATCAAGTCAATTCACAATTACTCAATAAAAACTATTAATTCAATTTTAATTCGTGCAAATAATCAAATAATAATATTTCAAATAAATGTAAAAATTAGAATTATACCAATAAATTTTGTGCCAATGGCTTCCTCCGTCGTCTCGGCTAATGGGTTTAGCTCCTCATCCCAAAAACACACTCACAAGATAAATTCATGGATAAAATAGGTGTTTTTATTGATGATTATATGATGAAATAGGAATTAGCAACGCTTTACAAGTGTTACAGCGTCACTGTTACAAATGGTGTAAGTGCTGAGAAGAAACGATAGAACTAAAGTGTTGTAAATAGCGACACAGGGTGTAAGCTGCTGGAAAAAACGATACAAGTCGTGTGCTGTAAATAGCGACACAGCGTGTTCTGGTTTTAAGACTGATGAAGAACGACTGCCTTAGCAGGTCTGTTCTTCCTCTTCTTCTTCCTCCTTGAACAGCAGCAGCAGCAACAGCAACAATCAATGGTATCTTCCTCGTTTCGGCTCTGAACTCTCTCCTATTTCTCTCTAAACTTTTCTAACCCTTCTTATGACTCGAACCAACACTTATATAGCTACCAAACCCCCAAAAATCTCGAGTGAATCCGACTTCTTCTTTTTCTCTCTTCTCTGCGCTGTTGAGAAAATATCTCTCTCTGATCTCCCTGTACGCGTTTGTTAGCTATATATTTGCCACCAAACTCTTATCAAGACTAGAACAGGACCAAGTAAAAGTCTAACTAGCGTGAAACTCTCCCTGAATCCTTTACCCATTCTCTGTACATATCGGGAAGATACGTATCTCTGTACCAACTCTGTTTATCCAGCCCGGATTATCCAGCCCATTTCGATTGATAAAAACGCATGTACCAACTCTGTTTAGTCCATTAACATCCAGCCCAAACGAATTTGGTGATCGAATCTGTCCCAAAGGGCCCCAAAATTCCAACCCTGTTTGTTGTTCGTGAAGCATTTCATTTCCCGCCAAAATTTTCTTTTGAATTTGAGAAGATGACCTCCCCTTATCTGTGACTAGTCTCCCTTTAGCAGCTGCCTGGAAATAGGTCACCCCTTAGTAATTAGGTTACCCCTTATCCAAAATCAAGGGTCCGTATAGCAAGTGTCCTCTGGGGCATTTTCCGCACTTTTTCGGGGTTCCTCCGGGGTATTTCTGGGTGTCTCCAACATACTTCTGGGGTGCTTCTGGTAGTTATCAACGGAGGTCCAAATGCCGCATTTTTAGCCAATTTCGCCACAAAGCCTTATTCTTCCAAAAACACTACAAATACATAAAATAACCGAATAAGTACAATATCGAGTACCAACAATATACAAATGAGCTATATTAGACACATAAATGCGTCTATCAAATACCCCCAAACTTATTATTTGCTAGTCCCGAGCAAATCAAAACTACAAAATAAAATCCTAACTCACTGTCGCAGGCATCGTCGATTGCATTTAGCGTATGCAATAAGCCTTTAAACCCCTAGGTGGCCCTAGTGGCCGAGTTATAGTCTCGGGAGGGCTTACCAGAGATATACCCACAAAACCTGTACTCCAGACCTTAGCTATCTACGCAGAACCTTGGAAGGCACTAAAGAATCTCCTTGGTTGGCATACTTATTGACTACAGGAAGAAGTACCCTGATGCGAAATTCCAATTGTTGTACACGAGTTTGCACTCAAGCATACTAAAATTCATATAAAGTGACAGAGCTCTACTCAGATAGTTGCACTATGGACATCATATTCGGAGTCAAAACTAATCACATGGATAGATCAAGAAGATGGATATAGAAAAACATGTATGGTTTTGATGTTTACTAAGTGAACGGCGTTTCCCATATCTGTCTGAAGGCCTCCGCCAAAATGAACCTATCCTAATGGATTGAGATACTAGTCTGACTAATATCAACACACTGGCATATACAAGGGTACCAGTGGTCGATAACCTAACTCTAGGTCAACACAACTGGCATATACAAGGGTACCAGTGGTCGACTTTATTGAATTTATTCCTTTTGGTCAAATGGTCTGGTCTCAATTTCTTTTTTCTTTTTTTTTTTTTTTTCATCTTTTTTTTTCAACTTTTTTTTTTTTTTCATGGTATCTCAATCACTCTAATTCACCCTAGCATTGGTAACAACTTGAATCGTGGGCCCCACCTATCACTTAGAGAAACATAGTTTAAAAACAAAATAAAATAAAAATAGAAGTGAAAAGGACTCAACGAGATATGGTGAAACTATCATGTTATTTCTAACACCTGAGCTCTGTGCTTTTATGAATAGACTCTTAGATGTTTCCATCTAATCAGATTGGTTCCTCAACTCCTACAATCAAAATGCTTCCATCCACTTAGATTAGTTAGTGCAATCCTCAATAGCATAAATTTCTAGGCTCTGGAGTTTATTTATTGCAAAAAGACAAAAAGTGTTTCTTCCCCACCCCCAAACTTAAATCTACATTGTCCTCAATGTTCTAAAGATGAAATTAAAGCACATACAAGGAGAAAACTATTACCACTGGAGGGAAAAGAAATAAGGAAGGATATTACCGTATCACATGAACGCGGGAGCCTCCCAGTAAATGCTAAATTTATAGTCATTAGCTAGACATCAAATACCTCAAAAAGAATTTTCACCTTCCAAAGTCGTATACCAATAGTCGAAACAATTGTGGGTCCATAAGACCAAATAGAACTGCCACTAATAGGAGACAAATGTCAAGATCAGAAAAATGAGCAGAAAGAGCACAACCTGATCTAAAGTTTCTCGCAAGACAACTGGATTTATCTGAGTGCCCATTGGGCTTCATATGAGTGTCTCGGCAAACAGATTCATCCGAAAAACGGGTCTCTAACATATGGATTTTCTCCTGGACAGTATCAGGGATCAGGTTGTGGAGTCTGAATAGACTCAAGCGATACCTCAGATGCACTAGGCTTGAGTCCCAAGTTAGGGACTTATACTGGGGATAATTGACAATCTCTACCCCCAAATTTAGGGTAATCACTATTCTCCGTAAGACCTTTAACTATGGCTTGAATTTCCGGATCCGGAGAGTATTTAAAATACTCTAGAGCTTCTTCTAGTTCACTACCCCCAAACTTAGAGTTTTGGGTGTCTCTAGATAAACTAGTCACAATATTCCTAATTTCTAGACCATCCGGTTCCTGAAAAAGGTCAATTGCTTTCTCTGAGTTATAATCAGGTGGTTCATCCTCTACTTGCTTCATAGCTGCTATGGTCCACTCTAAAATTCCTTATTTGTTGAAGCATGGTTCTGGCCTATCTCATGATCACTATCCAAATGGAAGTTATAGGCAAAATCTCAGATGGGCCTACAAATGCATAATTGGGGTCCAACTTAGGAGGATCTTTAGGCTCTTCGAAATAAGGGCTTAAGGTAGATTCGGTAGCTAGTAATGGTTCAAACCTAGATTTCCATCTATCGGTATCTAACATAGGAATAGAATCCAACAGAGCATTTACTTGTTCAATGTTGCTATCATCGTCAAAATCCATGCTAAAACGGGCTAGACAACTCTCTAATGGATCTTCCGATTCGGTGTTTGGTACAGACTTCGGAACTAAGGTTCCTATCATGTTGACCTCTTCAATGCACGTGTCATCTAGCTCAGAATGTAGCTTATTGACATTAAAAATATTCAACTCAATAGTCATATTACCAAAAGATAGATTCATAATACCATTTCGACAGTTTATGATCGCATTAGATGTGGCTAAAAACGGGCGACCTAAAATCACTGGTATTTGGTTCTCTGGGTCGGGACAGGTTGGGTATCTAGGATAATAAAATCCACTGGATAAATAAACTTGTCAACCTCTATGAGAACATCCTCGATCACACCACGAGGAACTTTAACGGACCTATCAGCTAACTGAAGTGTTATCTGGGTAGGTTTCATCTCACCAAGTCCTAGCTTAAGGTACACATGGTATGGAAGTAATCACACTGGCTCCTAAGTCAAGCAACGCTTTCTCAACACGGTACTTACCTATTGTACAAGCAATGGTAGGGGACCCTGGGTCTTTATACTTAGGAGTAGTGGTATTCTGAATAATAGAACTCACATGACTAGCTATGAAGGCTTTCTTCTGGACACTGAGCTTACGCTTTCGCGTACACAAGTCCTTAAGGAACTTGGCATAAGAGGGAATCTGCCTAATTGCATCTAATAATGGAAGGTTGATATTAACCTGCTTAAAAACCTCCAATATATCATTAAAGTTGGACTCCCTCTTAGTCGGAACTAGCAGCTGGGGAAACGGGGCTCTGGGAACAAAGCCGGGCTTAACAGGACCCTCATTGGTCTCTTTGGAGACTCTATCAGTCTCCTCATTTTCTGGCTCAGCAGGGTGAACTACAGCATGTTCACTATCAGGCATGGCAACCTTGTTGTCAACTTTCTTTCCACTCCTAAGGGTTGTGACAGCATTCACATGATTGTACGATTTCTCTCCTTTGGGTTAGGATCAGTATGACTAGGGAACCTTCCTTCTTCTCTCTCATTGATAAACTTAGCTATTTGGCCGACTTGAAGCTCTAATTTAGCAAAAGACTGGGCACTATTCTTAAAATTCTGTTTGGTTTCCTCTTGAAAATTACCCTGGCTTTTTACTAACATTTCCTGGCTTTGTGATAGCATCTCCTGGCTCTTCCTTAATATACTAAGGGTTTCCTCTAAGCTAGCTATTCTATTCTCAGATGGGTTCTGGGTCTGACCTGAAGAGTTCTTAGTATAACCAAAACCTGGGGGAGGCTGAGAATTACTAGACTGGCCTTGATTCTGGCCCTTAGACCAAGAGAAATTAGGATGGTTTCTCCAACCAGGGTTGTAGGTTTCTGAGTATGGGTCAAACTTCTGACGGTTCTCAAACCTAGAGTTGTTATAGACAGCATGGGCTTGTTCTTCACTAACTTGACCTTCCCAAAATGAATTATCGGGCTCTATTCCACAACTAGAGACTTGAGAGGCTCTATTAGGTTCAACAAGGGACCTATTTTTAGACTGACCCATTTCTAAAGCTTCTAACCTTCTGGACAAAGCAGCAAACTTAGCATCTGACGCAAAACTCGTATCTACCATATTGGTGCTACTTCTATTGAACAAGAGTCTTTTAGGGGGTTCAACACAAGATTCCCACTGTTGGGATTTTTCAGCGATAGCTCCTAAGAAGGTAAAAGCATCATCAGCATTTTTACTAGTGAACTCACCAGTGCACATAGACTCAACCATGGCTTTGGTCGAATAATCTAAACCATCATAAATAATCTGTACAAGTTTCATATTATCAAATCCATGGTGAGGACACTGAGATAGGAGATCATTGAATCGCTCTAAAAACCTATAAAGAGACTCTCCCTCTTGTTGTACACTAGCACTAATTTTCTGCCTAACAGCTGCAGTTTTATGCTTAGGGTAGAATTTCATATAGAAGGCAGCGATAAGTTCCTGCCATGTTTCTATGGATTCAGACGGTAGGTAGTTAAGCCAAGTCTTGGCTTTATCTCTCAAGGAAAAGGGAAACATTTTAAGTTTCAAGACTTCATCAGTAAGGTCTTTTATTCTAATTGTCCCACAGATTTCCTCAAAGTCCCTAATATGGAAATAAGGGTTCTCATCATCTTTTCCTAAGAATATAGGGATCATCTGAAGAATACTAGGTTTTATCTCAAAATTATCCGTAGTGGCTGGCAATTTAATGCATGAAGCTCGATTGGTCCTAGTTGGGAACATGTAATCTTTCAAAGTTGCCATCGCTGGCACAACATAAGTACTAGGGGTACTTTTATCACTCAGAGATAAATTCTCAAAACTGAAGTTTCCAAAAACAGGGCTCTCAAAAGAAGAGTCTTCGAGCTCCCTGCTTAAATCAGAAGAACTACTAGGTTTTTCGCTAATCAATCGACCTAGAGTATCTCTTTTCCAAGACCTAACAAAATCGGGCATACACTAAAAAGAATTCAAAAAGAAATAAAAAAATCCTAACAGGAAGGTTCTAGCAATCACACAGCAGGCTGACTCGACTTTACCACAGCAAACCTAAAGATTTCTAGCAAACAACAAGCATGATGGCTCCACTTAGATTATTTCTAGACCAGCTTCTAATCCTTCGAAAGGGAATTCGTTACAATTTAAGCAAACCCCTCTGGAATCAATCCGAGTTAAAACAAGTTGAATCGAGGCGAAGGAAGCTCAGTGGAGCTTTGATACCCAAAACCTCACCGATCCAATGCGGCGCAGTCACGCATTCAACTCGCAGAAACCGTCAAGAACTTCGAGGTGTGCTTAAAAGAGTAACCAATATTTTTCGAATGATTGTCCTGTTAAGCTCGATACCCTATAGGTCTCTTTCTAGTCCAAATTTTAGGCTTAGGTTCGCTTTAGGTTTCGTTTTCCTAAGGCGGGCAAGAAGGGAGCGGTGATGAAATCCGAACCCTTATCTTATATGGTCCAGTCCTTGCCCTTTACTAGGAATTTAAAAACAGTCCATATTCAAGTCCTCAGCATATATTCACCTTAAGGAGTCCAGTAACCCGCTTGCAGGAGATTCGCGGGTGTTTAGAATTTTACCTCCCGTACCAGACGGGCGAAGAACCGCTAAAGTCGACTCGGGCCACGACTCCTATGCCGTGTGCGAACCCGAGGGGCCGAGACGATATCGTAATCGTCGTCCTTCCCTGCACACATTTTATATTTAAGGATACCCTTCCGTAGGGTTTAAAAATAAAAATGTCCAAAAATTAATGTCCAAAGTCCAAAAAAAAAAAAAATTTACAAAAATAAAAATGTCTCTCTTTTTTTTTCTCTCTTTTACAAAATAAAGAAAATCTTCTTCTTTCGCTCCTTTAGCTTTGCTTTTCGCTCCCAAACTTTAAGTAAATAACCACAAGCTTTGGCAAAATTGTATTTCGCTCCAATCTTCAAAAATCTGCAAGGAAACAAAAAAAAAACCAAAAACGTAAAGAAGAACAAAAATAATAAAAATAAAATGCTAACTAAACACAGGTCCGCGTCGGCGGCGCCAAAAATTTGATGGATTTTCAAATGGTTGTAGAGATAGTGGTAAAAAGGTTCTTTTCAGACTTGTGAAGAAAACAGTTTTTAGATATAAATTTAAACAGGCAAATAAAAAGAGTTGTTCAAAGTTATAGAGAAAAACACCAAGACTAGGATTCCACCAATGACCATTTTAATAGTAAACTCTAAATAGTTCTTATGCAATTTTATCCTTAAAATCAATTCTAATATTTGCCTCAAATAAGTTTTTGAAGTAATAATTGTAATTAAAAAGTATAAAACATCAAAAGTTACTAAAACCCAGCATGCTTCATCAAGTCAATTCACAATTACTCAATAAAAACTATTAATTCAATTTTAATTCGTGCAAATAATCAAATAATAATATTGCAAATAAATGTAAAAATTAGAATTATACCAATAAATTTTGTGCCAATGGCTTCCTCCGTCGTCTCGGCTAATGGGTTTAGCTCCTCATCCCAAAAACACACTCACAAGATAAATTCATGGCTAAAATAGGTGTTTTTATTGATGATTATATGATGAAATAGGAATTAGCAACGCTTTACAAGTGTTACGGCGTCACTGTTACAAATGGTGTAAGTGCTGAGAAGAAACGATAGAACTAAAGTGTTGTAAATAGCGACACAGGGTGTAAGCTGCTGGAAAAAGCGATACAAGTCGTGTGCTGTAAATAGCGACACAGCGTGTTCTGGTTTTAAGACTGATGAAGAACGACTGCCTTAGCAGGTCTGTTCTTCCTCTTCTTCTTCCTCCTTGAACAGCAGCAGCAGCAGCAGCAACAATCAATGGTATCTTCCTCGTTTCGGCTCTGAACTCTCTCCTATTTCTCTCTAAACTTTTCTAACCCTTCTTATGACTCGAACCAACACTTATATAGCTACCAAACCCCCAAAAATCTCGAGTGAATCCGACTTCTTCTTTTTCTCTCTTCTCTGCGCTGTTGAGAAAATATCTCTCTCTGATCTCCCTGTACGCGTTTGTTAGCTATATATTTGCCACCAAACTCTTATCAAGACTAGAACAGGACCAAGTAAAAGTCTAACTAGCGTGAAACTCTCCCTGAATCCTTTACCCATTCTCTGTACATATCGGGAAGATACGTATCTCTGTACCAACTCTGTTTATCCAGCCCGGATTATCCAGCCCATTTCGATTGATAAAAACGCATGTACCAACTCTGTTTAGTCCATTAACATCCAGCCCAAACGAATTTGGTGATCGAATCTGTCCCAAAGGGCCCCAAAATTCCAACCCTGTTTGCTGTTCGTGAAGCATTTCATTTCCCGCCAAAATTTTCTTTTGAATTTGAGAAGATGACCTCCCCTTATCTGTGACTAGTCTCCCTTTAGCAGCTGCCTGGAAATAGGTCACCCCTTAGTAATTAGGTTACTCCTTATCCAAAATCAAGGGTCTGTATAGCAAGTGTCCTCTGGGGCATTTTCCGCACTTTTTCGGGGTTCCTCCGGGGTATTTCTGGGTGTCTCCAACATACTTCTGGGGTGCTTCTGATAGTTATCAACGGAGGTCCAAATGCCGCATTTTTAGCCAATTTCGCCACAAAGCCTTATTCTTCCAAAAACACCTACAAATACATAAAATAACCGAATAAGTACAATATCGAGTACTAACAATATATACAAATGAGCTATATTAGACACATAAATGCGTCTATCAATTTGAAACGAGAAAAGAAGGATTAATCTGATGTTCATGTTGTTCGAATTGTGGCTTGCTATATGATGATGATGTTGGGTAAATTACTAATAATGTAACTGAGAAGAAGATACTTAGCTCAAACCGATATTGATGGAGATGCACAGAAAATGTAGAGGCACGTATACGATACGCTGTCCTAAAGGAAATATCTCCTGCTACTGCGCTGAGATGCTATAGCAGTTGGCGAGTCACCTCCAGGATACAACTACTGATAGTACTCCTCAATGTAGCATACAAAGAGAGTACCCTTAGAACTTGGCAGTGTTAGCGAAAGCTAAAAACAGAGAAACTAGAAATTAAAACTTCTTTTCTGAAAGCAGAAGGAGAGCAGAAGAAGAGATATTTCTCTGTTGTATGTTAAATGAGCTCAAGACTCCTCCCTTATATAGTGTTTAAGACGTTACAAACGAGAGGAAAAATGCATGCAACCAAACCATGCGTATGACAGAAATACTGGTAATGTTGGGTTAAAAACAGTGTTGCTTTTGTCAGGCTTAGAGCAGTGTGTTGTCAAGAAGCCAAGCCAAACATGTGAAGAAAAAGAAGAAGATTCTTCTACATGTGTGTAAAACACGTACCAAAAGTTTTAGCAAAAAGATAGGATCTAATGAACCCACACCCACACCCGACCCGACGGACGGCGGTGGCGTGTGTGCTTCTATGCGAAGCACCGCGCGTACGGGAAAGGCAACCTTGCCCTAGTCTAACCCTTCCCCCCTCACCCAAAAGTCTAATGACCCAAGGGCCATGCCCTTATAGCCAATTCTATGGTATTTAAGTCTAAAACTCTTTAGATTTTAGTCTATGTGGGACTATTGTTTTATCTATTCAAATGAAAAAAGCAAGTAGTGGGCAATAGGTCTAGAGATCAAAACAAAGTCCATGCAAATTTGGTCTAACAAAACCGTTTTTTTTTTTTTCTAACAGATGATTGGTAGATGTTTTAGTATGTGTTTATGTTAGGTTTAGGGTTCATTTACTGGAATTTGGGGTTTCCGATATCTATGGAATTTAGGATTTAGGGTTCATATGAATTTTGGATTTCTAATATTTATGAGTTTAGGGTTTATAAGAAATTTGGTTTTTCATCTTCCACGAGATTGGGTTTTCATCTTCCACGAGAATTCTCATCATCTTCTGTTGGTGGAGAAGGTGCAGGTGGTGTAAAAACTTCACTTAGTCTGTTTTAATGCACGTGCATAAGCAGTTCACATGCTAAATTTTAAACTAACACCGTTACCAAAATATAAATTAATTTAAAATAAAATTTTTTAGTTACGGTCAAGACGGTCAATGACGGTCTTGTGACCCAAAGTCTAATTAAAATTTCCTTGTAATCCAAACGCAATTCTGGTCATTTTTATGTGACCTTAGTATAGTCGCATAAAACCCTTTATGGCCCAGATCACATGGTAATGCCTAAACTTTTCATTCATCGCAGGGTACTTCTTCTCACCATACAAGGTATTCTGATCTGAACCTCAAAACGACCACAATTCAACTATCAAGCAACAAAAAGCCAGCTCTGAACTTCTGGGGCCCTATACTAATAATCATCCGAAAATTGGGTGCAAAACATCCATAAATCGTCTCTAAAAGCCAAAATTTTATATTAAAAATTCACGTAGATGCACATGGTAGAATAGTTAAAAATTGGAAATCAACATTTAGGCTTGGAAACAGCATGTGAGCAGAGCCTAACATCAGTTCGGGTGCATTTGATGCAGATGATAAATAGAGTAAAAAGAAGTTCAAGGATGCATTCGAAGATAAGATAAGAGAAGTTCAAAAATTAGTGTTTGGCATGACAAGAATTGCTCGAAAATAAATTACATTGGATAAATTCACGTAAATGGCTTGATTTTATTTTTTGTGCAAGCATAATTCAACAATTTTACGACGTTTTATTTTTTCATAGATATCAAAAGAAAACGATTGCTGAAACACGATAAGTATTATTGTTTTATTTCGTTTTACAGTTATAACCGATATATTTTTTCTTTAACGATTGAACATGAGTGCTTAAGATTCTAGGTAACTTAATACCTAGAGTTAATTTTATGTCTAATATTAATGAACTAGGATTGTAACATGGTTGAAATTCATTAGACCTCTTCTCTTCTCTCTCTTCTCTCCAAAAAGAAAAACTTAGGAAAAAAATAACCTTTCATCTTTTTTCTTCTTTGCTCAAATATGGTCCTTTAGGGATCGGATCTGAGCAAAGATTACTTGTTTTTTATTAGATTTTATTTAGTTAGTCGCGATTTAGTAGTTGTATCGCTGATTAAAATAATTTTCGCTATTAAACAATTTTATCTTCGCTATTTGGGCGATTCTATCGACACATTTATAGTGTTTCTTTCTTAAAATCCGTCTGTGATTCATTATCTTGGATACAAGTACATCGGTGATTCAAAGCGTCCAAAATCAAGTTCTTCATCAGAAAAATTGATCTACGGTTTCCGGGTTTACTCGCTTTACATGAAGAATTTTCTGGAAAAATTACTCCTCTTTCACAGGAGCATCTATTTTTAACGAAGAAAACAAATCAAAATGGTCGATTATAATTTCGAGTACCACTCCTTCTCCAATCTCTATGTACAAGAATTGGGTGTTGTAGATCGCTCTTTCCCTTCGCGATTTATTTACTTACTTGTATTTGTTTCATGTCTTTGATATACTTGTTTTTCTTGAAAACCATCATGTAACGTTTCTTTTGTGGAATGAAATACTTATGGTTTGATTATATATATATATATATATATATATATATATATAAGTGGGTTGTATCATGGTTGATATCTTTTTCATGAATTTTTAGAATGGAAAAATATTATTGAAGATACATGAATGTTTTTAACAGGTTATAGAGTTTTATATGCATCTCTATAATAAAAATGAGTTGGGTCTTGAAATTTTAGCCGAGTGTATTAGACATCATGGGGATCATCCATGTCAAATTTCACAATTTGTTTGAGTATAGAAGTATTTTTAAATTATTTTAGAAAACTGCATAACATATCTAAAAAAATTTGACGGGCAGAAATTTAATCTTGATTGAATTCGTTTTTCCTAATATATGTGTAGATAATTCGAATTCGTGTAACATGAAACTTGTAGATCAAGAACTTATCTTCAAAATCATTTTGATATTTTTTATTTGTGTTTTTGGTTTGAGAGATGTGATAATTTCAAAAACTATTGTGTACGTTTGTCCAAAATAGGAGACGTGATACTTGAGATTAGAGATGTAAGAAATTAAATTAAAAATTATGTTTTAATTTTAGTACTTCATATTATTTTTTTTAATTAAGATTACTGTTAGCAATCAAACTAACGCACCGCATATGTTTGATATGGTTAGTAGAAAGTTATCAATATATGATGGTATAACTATACAACTTCGAATACTTAACAACAACTTGGAGTGCTAATTTTTAATTGATTTTTAAGTAATTATATAACTATATACCTTGCATATTTTTGGATACAAATTCTAACATCTAATTGATTGTGCCAGGTGACAATTTCACTTACTTGAGCAAGTTTTTATTTTCCAATAAAAGAAAAATAATGTGAGCAAATACCGAAGATTAATCGATGAGTGGAGCTATGGTTTTGCTGATTTCTTTGTTGGTGTGGAAAGAATGGACAGGGGTTTATGACCAATTAAGCTTCCAAAGAAAAAGAGGTATGTTTGATAAACTATTTTTAGTTAGTTATTGTAGTGACCAAATAATTGCATTCTATATTACAAATTCATTTTTCAATCTTAGAATGAACTTTTAGGGAAACAAGATATTGAGAATTATTGTGTATGACAATAAAGGTGTGACTCTTATAAGTTTGGAACTTATAAGATATGATTTGATACGTAACCAAAACCGAAAGAATTAGAAACCTAATCAAAACAAATGTGGATATCAACTCTCACCAAGAAATGAACGTAATCTTGATTACGAAGTTTTTTGATATGCTTGCACGACATTGCAAGGTTATCAAATATTATTAAGAATGCTTTTCTAGCTAAGTTAATGTGAACCGTGGATATGGTGAGAGGTTCGTATACGTTGGTGTTTTGCGCCAAGTTTGTTTTGATAGGTTATGGTTCAAAAGTTGAACCGAATCATTTGAAAGAAAGTGGTGTTGAGATATACTCACATCTCTAGGATTCTATGTATTTGCATGGTCTTAAATTAACTTTGGATAGAAAAATCTTGTTAAAAATGTTCATACTTCCAAAATGAGAAAGAATCTAGTTTCAGTCTATCTTGTTATTAACAAGATTGAGATTAGAAATTTGTTGAATTTGGTCATTGCATTAATACAAATGATATGTTATGGATAAAACGTTTGAATATAATATCTCAATTTTATCATAACATAAATTGAATTTTGAATATTTAAATATGCGATTTTGTCATGCTTTTAAGTATGAGCATGTTATGTTTTCCTCTAAATTTGTTGAATTTTTTGAATAACATGTATGTGATCTTACGCAACTTGCATAAGTATGAAATGAAATAAAATAACATGTTTGAGAATTTTATAAAACATATTTGATACTTCGAATAGCTTGTCTTGATATCAAATATGATCTTTTGAGTAGTGAACTAGGCGATGTTGTCTTCACAAAAAATTGTCTGAATTTTCATCCTTTATATTGTGTAAAACGTTTTGATTTTAGATCCTTTGTTCATTAATTTTTTCAAATAAAAAAATGGATATATTATTTTGAAATTCTTGATTGAGTTAAAGAAGAGTGGGGGTTCCACATCCTATGTTTTACCAACTTTGATTTAAATTAGAGGAATTAGAAAAATGAAGATGACAAGTAATACACCAAAAATGAACCTAGAAAAATCACATATAATGAGGATAAAATTTAGTCATGAATGTTACATTGCTTATAATTTGAAGATAACTTTTCATAGAGAGTAACTTTGTATAGATGGGGAAAAACGATTTGCTGGTTTTTACGGAACTGAGGAGACGACCGTGCGGAGGAGCCTCCTTGAACCGAGCAAATGCTCAACCTCACACAGATGCACTGCAAGAAGGGAGTGTTTTAAGTTCGAGAGATTAATCTATAGGACTCCGGCCTAAACCAAGACAATGGCTGTTCCAGAGTCAATTCGGTCACAAGAGAGGATGGGTTGATCTGTAGGAGGGAAGCTGAGAAATGTGTGAGATCAATGGTGATCGAGATTGTAGGTGTGTTGTGTATTCTGCGTAAGAAAGTTATGAATGATTGAAATTTACTCAGTTGAGAGTGATTGCTCAGACGATGAGTTCGTGTAGACGAAAGATTGTCTGTGTGAACTTGTCGAGAAATTCTTGTTTGTTTCAATCGGGATTCAGAGGCCTTTTTATATTGCTGAATTGAAAACACCATGATCCCATGAAGTGCGACAGTTGCTGAAGTCAAAGAGTGGGGAAGTGGAAAATCGTGTTGAAACCAGTTGCTCATCGTGCGGAGACTTGGTTAACTTTCCATCCACTACTTTGCTAACTCCTTCAACTGATTGCACGACTTGCTCACATTCTCATCGTGTGTATGAAAACACGTGTCGTAGACCGCCAGACCAAAATCCTAGTTAATATCCCAGATGTGACACGATTGATATCTCGTGGATGTGGAGTCTGCAAGGCAGACGTGTATTTAGTTAGTCAGTTGCTGACTTTATGGGACGATGATTCCTTATATTGCTGAGTCGAACATAATTTACAAATGTTCTGAAACCCATGAATTGAACATGTCTTTTGAGACGAAGATATAATTATGTTGATTGTCAAGGTGAGCAAATATTGCTCGTTTGATAAACTGTTGAACATTAATAGTCAATATTCATGGACTAAGCAAATATTGCTCATTTGATGACTTATTAAATATCGATAGTCGAACCAATATTCATGGACTGAGCAAATGTTGCTTGAGTCATTTGATGAATTATTGAATATTGATAGTTGAACCAATATTAAGGGTTTGAGCAAATATTGCTCGCCTGAGAAAATGTTGCTCATTTGAATTATTAAATATTGATAGTTGAACCAATATTCATGGTTTGAGCAAATATTGCTCGTCTGAGCAAATGTTGCTCATTTGATGAAAATGTTAATTCAAAATGCTGGCGTCTGAGCCGAGCATAATTATTAAAGTGTTGATCATAGGATCAATGTAAAATTATTAGTGTTTGAACCTGCTCATAATTATGTTTTTGCAGAGCTCTGGATTCGAAACCCTAATTTTGATCAATTTCTGAACTGATGATAAATTGTTGATTTTCTGAACGGTCCCAGGGCGCTCTTCCCAATTTTATAATATTTTTCATGGTTTTAGGGAAATATCATAAAATCAAGAGGTTTGTTGAAATCTGGGAGTTTCCCTGAGATGAGGGAAACATAAAAAGAAAATAAAATATAATAATAAAATAAGGGGCGTGTGGGACCGGCTAGGGCGTGACCGGTCGGCTATGGCCCGGTCCCACAGGTTTCCCTAATTTTATATTATTTTTCATGAACTTGAGTGAAATTTCATGAATCCAAGGAGTTTGCTGAAACTAGGGAATTTCCTTGAAGTGAAGGAGTTTCTATGAGACGAGGAAATAAATATTATTAAAATAATAAGACATGGGTGTGCGAGACCGGCCACGGCTAGGGCATGGTCGGTCAAGAGCCCGGGTCCCGTGCATTTTCCTCCCTAATTTATAATATTTCATGAATTGAGGGAAATATCATGAAATCAGGGAATTTTCATGGGATGAGAGAAATAATAAAATAATAAGGAGTCATGAGGTGTGGGACCGACCACGACTAGGGCATGGCCGGCCGGCTAGTGGACCTGGTCCCGCGACACCTTTCCTAAATCTTATTATTTCTTTGATACGAGGAAACACCGAGAGACTGGGGAGTTTCCTTGAGACGAATGAGATTTTCTCAAATGAAGGGATTTTCATTAGATCGGGGAAAATAATAAAAATATGATAAAATATAAAATTCGACGTGGGACTGGCCACGACACGACCAATCGGCCGGTGGGCCCAGTCCCCAGCGCCTTGATTAATATTTTATTATTTATTATTTTCTTCCTACTTTGTGTAGGTTCATCGTTTCTTTGTGTTCTGGAATGCTCGTTTGCGCATTCAGGTGCTCGTTCGTGCATTATTGCTGAGTACACTAACACCATTTTGGTCGGGGCTTACTCGATAGCTGTTCAGATGACCGTAAGTTGAATATTTATCATTAACCCGTGGAATTCTGCTGAGAAGAACCACGAATTGAAGTGACAAAATATCACAAAGAATCGCAGAATATTGTTGAATATTCAGTTAACGATTATAGATAATTAACTGATGGCTCTATAGTAGCAGGCATGCTGGAATTAATTATCTGAGAATTGAGAAACATGAGATTGTTGAAACGTCATATTTCCTTTATATAGTCATGGAACACCTTGTTGTATCCCGAAGACGTTATTGCTCTATACTAGCAGGCATGCTGTCTAGGAGCCGTCCAACCTTTCGATTCTATATAGAAATAATTACTGAAATCGCTCAGTATTCATGAGATGTGCCGTTGCCTCAGCTGAGAGACTACACATCTTCATATACTTGGTAGGTTCGGAAACCTACAATAAAATACTGCAAGTGCACAGTGTCTAACTAGTAGATAATGACAAATACAAGTCGTTCCCACGAGGAGTGTGAAAATACTACAACTAACTAATACCAAAAACTAACAAATTAATAAGGTGATGTTTGCCGATTTTTCAGATATTCGGGACAAAATGACCATAAACAAATGGGAAAGGGTTGCTAAGGTTTTCGATTTCCACCAATTCAATCATATAAAACTCTACTAATTTCTTATTTATTACTCAAGACAAATGTCGAACTCAATCTCATGTCTCGGAAGATGGCATTTTTAATTCTCAAACTATTAATAGTTTCTCCGCTGTAATCTCCTTCGCTTCATGGGTAGTAATTTTAAAGCATTACCTATCAATCCTAAAGCATATCACGTCAAGGGATTTAACCAAAGCACGAAATATCAATTGAAAAGCATAAATAATCAAGAAAATCACATAATCGATTAAATGCCAAGCAATATGAAGAGAAATTACTAGTTAATGAATCATTATTAGAAATATCATAGAAGAGTTTATATAATTAAATTGGTTTCTATCTAAACCCTAACATGGATTAGCTAGACATGGCTTTCTCAAAAGCCATAAACATATATAAATTCAATAGCTAATCAAGAATGAAAATGGAGGGCACAAACTTCAAACCCTAAACACAGCTGTGCAGCTGCACCTCTGTCTCCTTCCTTCCGGTTGCGGCTCCCTAGCCGGCCTTTTTTTTTCTTCTCTGTCTCTCTTCAGTTCTCATATAGTGCTCCGAGAAACCAAAACAAGACCTAACAAAATTCTGTCTCAAGGCTAATGGGCCCAATCCCCCGGTCCAATACTGGTTTCAATCCCAAATCTGAACTCTTTTCCAAACGCCGACCACAGCCATTGAACCCAAGGAAAACCATATTCTGTATCTTCACGGACACTGCAGGTCAACAAACCCTGACGGCAACACTGTCTATCGACTGCAGTTCAGGCCACTGCACCAACTCCTATCACAGCAACACTTCTCGTTTCCTGACCATCTGAGTCTCCTTTCACAAGCTCGCACCATCTTCCAGACTAGGCCATCTGACTCGAATCAAAATTTGTACCACCAGCTCCCTAACTTCTTTGCTCGATCTTCTCACTGACTGTAATTTTCTGCTGTCTTCTCGTCATCCATGCAAGAACACCCAAACTCCATTGTAGTTGTTGCATCTAAGCCCCGTGAAGGAGAGAACGACAGTCATGATCATCATCATTCATGCCTTCACTGCTCAGCTCAAAACATACAAACCAGCACCAACACTCCATTTCAAAACCCATGCAATCATCAAATCAACCCATCACCGCCTGCAACTGTTCACCATTGACATCAACTGAATGAACGGCAGCAACCAGTTCGACTGCACCTTCTTTTATCTCCTCCATTTGAATACCGGCCACCTTTCTCCATTGAACTAGCTCAACCTGAACCCTACATTTTAAGTCCAAACTCTTGGCAGTATAAACCACGGTACCACTAAGAATTCGTCTTTATTCCCATCTCCTCGGACAGACCAACGCCAATCCATTACTACCAATCGAACAGTCACGCCTTGGCTTCCTTGTTCCCGGCCATGGCAGCAACTCCCACTTCTTACTATCCATCTCAACTTCTAGCTTCTCAGCTTTCCATCTCGACCGATTAATCAATCCAACCACGAAAACCACTGCCTGCGACCAAAGTTTCAGCTGAATAAAGTTCAGCCTATATGCTGAACTGATGATGCTTCGTCTCCTCTTCAGCTCCATCGAATCACCATAGCAACTCCATCTTCATCTCAGTCACGTCGTATAAATAAACTCTCCATATAGCCATCGTTGTTGGATTAACTTTAACATAGAAGTCACTAACAAGTTGGTTAGGACAAGATTATGAAATTGATGTAATTCTAAGGGAATTAGAAGTCATTTAGTTCTAAGAAAAGGAAAGACATGTAATAAGGTAATAGGACTAGGAAAAGGAATTCATAGTTCTATATATATATGATCTCCAAAGTTGTGGTTGATCATATGAGCAAGATTAGAGCTTGTGTTTAGTTTTGAGAGATTTTCTAAACATCAATAAAGAGAGTTGTCTT
Source organism: Papaver somniferum (assembly GCF_003573695.1). Classification (NCBI taxonomy): domain Eukaryota; kingdom Viridiplantae; phylum Streptophyta; class Magnoliopsida; order Ranunculales; family Papaveraceae; genus Papaver; species Papaver somniferum. The sequence goes on from NC_039365.1 coordinate 52,013,152, forward strand.
TATATAAGCTAAGTTTCATCTTGCAGTTGTCACTAATTGGTATCAGAGCTTGTCTACACCGAGCCATGGGAGACGAGAGCACCATCATACGTACAAGATTTTTCACAAGCACAATTGAAGTTTAAGGGGGAGAATGTTGGATTAACTTCAACATAGAAGTCACTAACAAGTTGGTTAGGACAAGATTAGGAAATTGATGTAATCATAAGGGAATTAGAAGTCATCTAGTTCTAAGAAAAGGAAAGACATGTAATAAGGTAATATGACTTGGAAAAGGAATTCATAGTTCTATACATATATGATAACCAAAGTTGTGGTTGATCATATGAGCAAGATTAGAGCTTGTGTTTAGTTTTGAGAGATTTTCTAAACATCAATAAAGAGAGTTGTCTTTAAATAAGCTAAATTTCATCTTGCAGTTGCCATTAATCGTTAGCACCAGCAGATCACAGTATACTTTCTCCGAATGTTCCGTCTCATCGAGCACAATCCCATGAAATCCAGTTGAGCCAGCTGTTGTAGAGACCAAGAATGACCACCACTGTCATGAGTAGTGCAACCATGATACGACCACCAAAATTAACACCAGTTGAGAATATAAAACCATGAAAATCCCCTTGATTTGGACCATCGGCTGCAACAGCTCTTTATTGTTGTTGTGCTCATTTCTCAACAGAGAAATCACTTAATCCCACATCTCAGATCACATAGGAACCTCATAAGTCCATTCATGCGTTGTTACAGACACCATCCATCACCATCATATCAGCCATCTTGAGAACTTCTTCATATTAGTTTCTCGCTCAACCACGACAACTATGGCAACGCACATTTCTTCTTCACTTGCTTTACGAAAATCATCATCTGTATCTCCAACCTCGCATCAAATAACTGAGAACTGCACCATTACCTTCCATTGAAGTGAACCACCGAGATGGCCAACCGACGTATGCATGTCTCCACTTTCTTCATTCATCACTGGCGTTCACTAGCAAGCTGTAAGGACCCTCAGTTTTGTCTCCATGCACAGTCCCAAACTCATTTGAACTATTAACCCATGTCGAGATTGGGTAAAACCCATCACAGTACGATAACCTCATTGTTGCTGCACTTCTCATTAGCATTTCCAGCCAAAACTTTCAATCCTCCTGCGACTCGAATGTTTTCTTAACTGAACCATGTCAACAACGACCTAACTTCAGTTGACTGCACTTCAGGCCAAGTGACCCAAATCCAGCAGCATTACACTAGTCGAAATCACCACTGGCATCGGCAACCAAAGTCCACCTTCATTCTGTCTTCTAACCTCCATCGTACTCGAACTCAGGTGCCTGCTCTCACTCATTTGTTGCTCTTACTGGACTGAAGTGTCTGCATAAAAGTAAAAGTATGAAGTTCTTTGTTTGATTTGCCACTATCTCTGGCTGTGTGGCGGCTTAAGTGGCACAACTTCATAACTGTTGGCTTGACACCCCACCATCTCATTCATTAAGTTCTGTCTCCTTTGGTTCACACCCTTGGGCCTCTGGCAGTGAAATGTCTTTGATGCTGCTAATATATGGAGATACCAGGCCAGCTACGGTTGCTGATACATGGAAATACCAGGACAACCCCATTTCATAATTGTGGTTGCTGATACATGGAAATACCAGGCCAATCCCATTTCATAATTGTGGTTGCTGATACATGAAAATACCAGGCCAACCTTATTTCATCATTGTGGTTGCTGATACATGGAAATACCAGGCCAACCACGTTTCATCATTGTGGTTGCTGATACATGGAAATACCAGGCCAACCCATTTTATCATTGTGGTTGCTCATATATGGAAGTACTAGGCCAACCACATTTTGCCATTTTCGTCGCAAACACCATTAAGTCTCACATTTTGTTGTTTATTCGCTGGATGATCGAATTCACTTGTACCTTCTACAAAAGCACTAAAATAATATTATTAACCAAAATATTGAGTCCTATCTAATATAAATATGGGTATAAAATGTAGCAATTACATGCTTATCAACACCCCCACACTTATATTTTTCTAGTCCTCGAGCAAAACAGAGATATTTTGCAATTGATTTTTTTTTTAAGAAAAATTCTAACAAAAGCGGCACTACACCCCCACACTTAAACATTAAATTTTCCTCAATGTAATTTAGTCATCCAACGTAGAAATTAAGGTGGAAAATTCAAAAATACAATATGAAAAAACTACACATAAAAATAAAAGATAGAGAAAAGGGAACAAATCTGATGGGTTGACTCCCATGAAGCGAAAGTTATTTGTTTCCCTGCTTTCTAGTACCACGTTCTCAAAAAATTTGAGGTTGGTACCCCAAAGTAAACTGCCGCTCATATATATAGAGTCTGGAAAGTTGGGGATCAACCCAACTAGTCGGTTCTGCTGAAAATATGCACCTGCAAACACTATATTCATCCAAAAATATATGTGAACCCATTCCCCTTATAAAATAATCTTTAGTAATCAATCCATGCATAGTCGGGATGTGTAAATCATTCACACAATGAGATATAAATTGTTCAATAGCTTCTTGCTGAGGTGCGTGCCCTAAATCAGGTTCTAAATCAGCGGAAGTAACTTCCACGGATATTGGTTCAAATTCAACAAAATGAGACACTCGAACAAATGTTGGCTCAAATTCATCCGTGGAACAAGGGCTCAATGGAGCACTAATATCACGACTAATAGACCCATGCTCATCCACAATGGTTTCATTATTAATATCACCAATATGAAAACAATCATAACCTGATGGAACTAGTCGAAGCTCGGGCAAAACTAGAGGTTTTAGTTTGGTCTTCCATTTATTAGTGTCTAGTAGTGCTGTGGAGTCTAATAAGACATTGACTTCACAAATAACACTATCATCATCAAAATCATACCCAAAATGAGCTAAGCAAACCTCTAGTGGATCTTCCAAGTGGTCCTTGCAAAAGCTTTGCGAGTGCATCTTTTCACTTGTAGCACTGTAGACTAAGGTACCTGGAAAATATTCAAACACACTGCTGTCTAAGCCCCGTGAAGGAGAGAACGACAGTCATGATCATCATCATTCATGCCTTCACTGCTCAGCTCAAAACATACAAACCAGCACCAACACTCCATTTCAAAACCCATGCAATCATCAAATCAACCCATCACCGCCTGCAACTGTTCACCATTGACATCAACTGAATGAACGGCAGCAACCAGTTCGACTGCACCTTCTTTTATCTCCTCCATTTGAATACCGGCCACCTTTCTCCATTGAACTAGCTCAACCTGAACCCTACATTTTAAGTCCAAACTCTTGGCAGTATAAACCACGGTACCACTAAGAATTCGTCTTTATTCCCATCTCCTCGGACAGACCAACGCCAATCCATTACTACCAATCGAACAGTCACGCCTTGGCTTCCTTGTTCCCGGCCATGGCAGCAACTCCCACTTCTTACTATCCATCTCAAATTCTAGCTTCTCAGCTTTCCATCTCGACCGATTAATCAATCCAACCACGAAAACCACTGCCTGCGACCAAAGTTTCAGCTGAATAAAGTTCAGCCTATATGCTGAACTGATGATGCTTCGTCTCCTCTTCAGCTCCATCGAATCACCATAGCAACTCCATCTTCATCTCAGTCACGTCGTATAAATAAACTCTCCATATAGCCATCGTTAGCACCAGCAGATCACAGTATACTTTCCCCGAATGTTCCGTCTCATCGAGCACAATCCCATGAAATCCAGTTGAGCCAGCTGTTGTAGAGACCAAGAATGACCACCACTGTCATGAGTAGTGCAACCATGATACGACCACCAAAATTAACACCAGTTGAGAATATAAAACCATGAAAATCCCCTTGATTTGGACCATCGGCTGCAACAGCTCTCCATTGTTGTTGTGCTCATTTCTCAACAGAGAAATCACTTAATCCCACATCTCAGATCACATAGGAACCTCATAAGTCCATTCATGCGCTGTTACAGACACCATCCATCACCATCATATCAGCCATCTTGAGAACTTCTTCATCTTAGTTTCTCGCTCAACCACGGCAACCATGGCAGCGCACATTTCTTCTTCACTTGCTTTACGAATATCATCTCTGTATCTCCAACTTGGCATCAAATAACTGAGAACTGCACCATTACCTTCCATTGAAGTGAACCCACCGAGATGGCCAACCGACGTATGCATGTCTCCACTTTCTTCATTCATCACTGGCGTTCACTAGCAAGCTGTAAGGACCCTCAGTTTTGTCTTCATGCACAGTCCCAAACTCATTTGAACTATTAACCCATGCGGAGATTGGGTAAAACCCATCACAGTACGATAACCTCATTGTTGCTGCACTTCTCATTAGCATTTCCAGCCAAAACTTTCAATCCTCCTGCGACTCGAATGTTTTCTTAACTGAACCATGTCAACAACGACCGAACTTCAGTTGACTGCACTTCAGGCCAAGAGACCCAAATCCAGCAGCATTACACTAGTCGAAATCACCACTGGCATCGGCAACCAAAGTCCACCTTCATTCTGTCTTCTAACCTCCATCGTACTCGAACTCAGGTGCCTGCTCTCACTCATTTGTTGCTCTTAGTGGACTGAAGTGTCTGCATAAAAGTAAAAGTATGAAGTTCTTTGTTTGATTTGCCACTATCTCTAGCTGTGTGGCGGCTTAAGTGGCACAACTTCATAACAGTTGGCTTGACAGCCCACCATCTCATTCATTAAGTTCTGTCTCCTTTGGTTCACACCCTTGGGCCTCTGGCAGTGAAATGTCTTTCATGCTGCTGATATATGGAGATACCAGGTCAGCTACGGTTGCTGATACATGGAAATACCAGGCCAACCCCATTTCATAATTGTGGTTGCTGATACATGAAAATACCAGGCCAACCCCATTTCATAATTGTGGTTGTTGATACATGAAAATACCAGGCCAACCTTATTTCATCATTGTGGTTGCTGATACATGGAAATACCAGGCCAACCCCGTTTCATCATTGTGTTTGCTGATACATGGAAATACCAGGCCAACCCATTTTGTCATTGTGGTTGCTGATATATGGAAGTACCAGGCCAACCACATTTTGCCATTTTCGTCGCAAACACCATTAAGTCTCACATTTTGTTGTTTATTCGTTGGATGATCAAATTTACTTGTACCTTCTACAAAAGCACTAAAATAATATTATTAACCAAAAATATTGAGTCCTAGCTAATATAAATATGGGTATAAAATGTAGCATTTACATGCTTATCAATACTCTGAGGGACAGCCTTCTCAGTCAGATATTTTGCCGCATGAGCTTTCATGCTTTCAACGAGAGACATGAGCCTCAATACTCAGCTGATTGCTGGATCAGGAGCATTACGATTATAGTTTTACGATTTTAACCCTTGTTGAAAATCCACCATCTATACTTTGTTCTTCAAAAATTTTAATCTTTGAAAAAAAGTTTTGTGTGAGCTTGTCATGTCGCTAAATTAACTTACATTCTTGTTTTATTGTTGTTGTTTCTACTATGCATGTTTAATTATTATATTCATAAGTAGAAATATATACTTGATTATGTAAGTTAAATATAAGAATGTAGACCGAGCATGGAAACTTTGTAGTTTTTATAAGAAAGGAATGCATATAAGTTACATACGTCATTATATATATTCTGAAGTAACTTTGAAGCAATTAAAAATAATAATTTGTTTGCTTGATTAGTTTAAATGATTTCAGAAATGATAAAATTGAAATGCAGAATACTCTTTGTTTTGTATGCATAAGTGATTTGTTGAATTTATATTCTAACATACATGATGTAAATGAAATTGAGAACATGTTTAGTTTACTATTTGACAAGAAATACTTGAGCGATGACAGTGTACATCTTTGAAATGAGTTTGTTATTTCTTTTGTTCGATTTCATTACAATGAAAACAAATTTTTAATAATAGAAATATATATAGTCTAACTGTAAACTAGTTTTTCACTCATTTGATTTAGTACCAATGTTTTTGAGATTATGTGTGATTGCACTAGACATTAATATGATAGCTTGGTATGTTTCTTTGCTACGTGATTAACTATATATATATATATTGTTTTGTTTTTATAGTGTGGATGTAATATATGGCTTCCGTAGTGGGGGTTTTATATTCAAATTTACCGATCCTAGTATAAAAAATTGCTAAAATATTGAGAAGGTTATGAGGTGTCTCAAACACATCTTACACCTAAAAATACACTATCTAAATGACTACCGCAACCCTTTAAGGATATTGCAAAGCTGTTTGGACATATTTTCAGATGAATCTTCTAATGAATGGAGTGATTCGATCCTCTCATAGATAGAGGAACATCCATATTAATCCAATGCAATAGTACCGCGGATATTGTAAGAGTTGAGAATTGTTTACTACAACTATAAGAGTTGTTGTTATAGAATAGATTATATATAGTCTGAATTTTTTTGTTTGTTAATCGTTTGACGAAAGGATTGATAGGAAGGTGTGGATACATCTTATGGGATGAGATTGATGCTCATTGAGATTGAGTCTTCTGTAATAGATACCCAACCTAGAAATAGGTTCAAAGGGAATAACCTAAGCGATGGATGATATGCATCATTGAGATTGAGGTATTTATGATGTGGTTACCAACCTATAACCCAAGATCTCAAAAGTAGGTTCAAAAGGGTAACCCTTACCTATGGAGTAAGGTCCCAAAATATTAGTTCAAATGGGACACCAAGTCATAAATAATATGGAAATGCGATAATCATGCTTTTGAAGAATTCATCCCACGACATGATATCCTGAAGCGAGTAAATTAAGGTTGAGTTTAATTTTTAATTTTGAAACTCTTAATAATGTTTATATCTCTATTTAGAGTGGATACTTAGCTATAGGAGTACTCTTGATAAACTCACCTATATGAATGTTAAAGTGTGGACGATTGCTATGAGAATAATGGGAAGTTCTCTTGATCATTCATTAAACTGAGATACAAGCGTATGGACATAACATGCTAGCTTTAGACTTTACACTAGTATAGTCGTGTGTGTTAAACAATCTTTTTATCTCATAGAATTCAAGACTTAAGTTCACTCTATGGTCAGATTTTCAGAGAGCCTATCAACACTACGTAAAGGTTCAAGTCCCAAGATACCTTTGCTTATGCACAACTCTATACGTTCTTGCTCAATGTTTTAAAAATATAAGTGGGAGATTGTTGGGATATATGTTTTAAAATATAAATTGATTTCCTATTAATATTGTTTTAATACTCATAAATTTTTTCATAAAAAACTAAATTGATTTTGTCGTTAATGTTTTGACCGTTTCATTTTTAATGAGTATTAATTGTGTGAGTTGTAACATAATTAATTTTTATTTAAATTTATTGAAATCTTGACTGTAAATTAGTTTTTTGGTTGGAAAAATAAAGATAGTTTTTCTTTTATGCTTTTGAGTTTGGAAGAGTAAAAAGGAATTTTAAAAAGAAAACAAGTACGTGATCATGCTTTATTTTCTACAAGAGTGATTCTGAGCAAGAACGAAAGTGTAGGAATTTCACATCCTCTTATCGTGCAAGAATGATTGTGTAAAATATTGATCTCGGTTGTTTTATCACGGGGATGACGCGACATGAAAGAACTTCTTACAAAATCTTGGATAGAGCCGCGAAAGGTCTTAAAGAGATTGACCTAGTCCGCGACTCGGCCATAACATTTGTTTCACGTTTTTTCTTATTTTTTGTGCAGGCATAATTCAGCAATTATTCCAACAATTTTAAGACGTTTTATTCTGCCATAGATATCAAAAGAAAACGATTGTTGAAACTCGATAAGTATCATTGTTTGATTTCGTTTTATAGAATTATAACCGATATATTTTTTCTTTAACGATTGAACATGAGTGCTTGAGATTTTAGGTAATTTAATTAATACCTAGAGTTAATTTCATGTCTAATATTAATGGACTAGTACATGGTTGATATCTTTTTCATGAATCTTTAAAATAGAAAAATATTATTGACGATACACGAATGTTTTTAACAGGTTATAGAGTTTTTATATGCATCTCTATAATGAAAATGAATTGGGTCTTGAAATTTTAACCGGGTGTATTAGACATCATGGGGATCATCCACGTCAAATTACAGAACTTTTTCCAGTCCGTAAAGTATTTTAGAAAACTGCATAACGTGACGGGCAGAAATTCAATCTTGATTGAATTTGTTTTTCCTAATATTTGTGTAGATAATTCGAATTCGCGTAACTTGAAACTTGTAGATCAGGAACTTATCTTCAAAATCATTTTGAAATTTTTACTTGTGTTTTTGGTTTGAGAGATGTGATGATTTCAAAAACCATTGTATACGTTTGTCCAAAATAGGAGACGTGATACTTGAGATTAGAGATGTAAGAAATTATATTTTAATTGTAGTACTTCATATTCTTGTTTTAATAATGAAAAAAAAAATTATTGTTAGCAATCAAACTAGCACACCACATATGTTTGATAATATGGTTAGTAGAAATTTATAAATATATGATGTTATAGCCATAGAACTTTGAATACTTAAGAGCAACTTGGGGTACTAATTTTTAATTGATTTTTAAGTAGTTATATAAGTACGTACCTTGCATATTTTTGGTTATAAATTCTCACATCTAATTGATTGTGACAGGTGACAATTTCACTTACTTGAGCAAGTTTTTATTTTCCAATGAAAGTAAACAATTGCGAGAAAATACCCGAGACTAATCGATGTGTTGAGCAATGGTTTTGCTGATTTCTTTGTTGGTGTGGAAAGAATGGACAATGGTTTATGACCAACTAAGCTTTCAAAGCAAAAGAGGTATGTTTGATAAACTATTTGTAGTTAGTTATTGTAGTGATCAAATAATTGCATTATAGATTACAAATTCATGTTCAATCTTAGAATGAATTATTAGGGAGACAAGATATTGAGAATTATTGTGTATGACAATAAAGGTGTGACTCTTAAGTTTGGAACTTATGATATGATTTGATACGAAACCAAAACCGAAAGAATTAGAAACCTAGTCAAAACAAATGTGAAGATCAATTCTCACCAAGAAATGAACATAATCTTGATTATGAAGTTATTTTCTATGCTTGCACGACATTGCAAGGATATTAAATATTCTGAAGAATGTTTTTCTAGCTAAGTTAATGTGAACCGTGGATATGATGAGAGGTTGGTATATATTGGTGTTTTACGCCATGTTTATTTTGATGGATTATGGTTCAAAAGTTGAACCGAATCGTTTGAAAGAAAGTGGTGTTGAGATATACTCACACCTCTAGGATTCTCAGTATTGGCATGGTCTTAAAGTTAACTTTGGATAGAACAATCTTGTTAAAGATGTTCATACTTTCGAAATGAGAAATAATCTAGTTTCAGGCTATCTTGTTATTATCAAGATTGAGATTAGAAGTTTGTTGAATTTGGTCATTGTAATACCCCGATTTCGGCAGTGGTTCGCCGATGGAATGGAATATAAGTAATGGTTTGTCCTTTCCTAACACCGAGGCTTTTCATCACAATCGGTTCCAGAGTTGGCAGAAAACTCTGCAGTTAAGCGTGCTCGGGCGGGAGGAATCCTGAGATGAGTGACCTACCGGGAAGTTGTTGTTGGATTACCGCAGCGATGCCCGTTGAAAATCCCACATTGTCGGATAACTGCAGTGGCTAAGTGGGGACAATATCGGTGGAGGGACGGGTCATTACAAATGGTATCAGAGCCGATGACGGGTTACCTTCCGAGGGTGAGAGAGTGCGCTGAACGTGATATGTCAGGTACTGCTCTCATGAAGGGCATGGAACGTCAGATATCTGGGCTTGAAAATATATTCTGGAGCCGAGGAAGACTCCAATTTAAGGTGGTGGTATTGTAATACCCCGATATCGGCAGTGGTTTGCCGATGGAATGGAATATAAGTAATGGTTTGTCCTTTCTTAACACTGAATCCTTTTCAGCACAATTGGTTCCAAAGTTGGCAGAAAACTCTGCATTTAAGCGTGCTCGGGCGGGAGCAATCCTGAGATGGGTGACCTCCCGGGAAGTTGCTGTTGAATTACCGCAGCGATGCCCGTTGAAAACCCCACACTGCCGGATAATCGCAGTGAGTATGAGCATGTTATTTTTTCCTCTAAACTTGGTGAATTTTTTGAATAACATGTATGTAATCTTACGCAACTTTCATAATGAAATAAAATATTTGAGAATTTTATAAAACATATTTGATGCTTCAAATAGCTTGTCTTGATATCAAATATGATCTTTTGAGTAGTGAACTAGGTGATGTTGTCTTCACGAAAAATTGTCTGAATTTTCATTCTTTATCATCAACAACCTAAACACCCAATCACATCTCTCACACAACGTCGAGAGTTGCAAAAACCTCCCCTCCCATTGGCCGTCAATGAAACTCTCGCTCCTGATTGGCCGAAATCAAAGTTAGCTTCCTTACATTTCGTGGCCGTTAATTTTAATAGAATATAAAATCTGAACCTTTGGATTAACCGCAAAATCTACAAATATCTTTTGAGGAGAGCCCACGATTTTTATTTTTTTTGGAAAAAAATGAAAATTTCCACGTAAAAAGAAATCAACATAGATAAGTTTTTACGAGATTAAAATCGAATCAATAATAAAGGGCCAGGATATTTTGGAGACGTGAAAATATTAAAAAAAACATAAATATACCGAAAATTTGATTTAATTCTTTAAATAGGTTATTTTTGGAATTGGGAACGGGAGAAATATATCCATATTTTTGTTAACAAATCTAAAAACTGTTGGAACTACTGGATTTTTTTTTTTAATTGTATCTATATTCAGTTTAGAGTATTCAAAATATAACTATTAATTCACCGGAAATCTCATTCCAGGAAAAGATCAATATTATTTCCAAAACAATTTTTCTTTTTATGGAATTTATGGGTTCGGTGATTCTATATTTCCTTGCACCTGCGCCTCTTCCCCTCTTCTTTTTCTCCTTCTCTCTTCTCAAACCCTAATCAAACTTTATTTTTTATGTTTGTTACAGAGATTACTGCGCCTCTTCCCCTCTTCTTTTTCTCCTTCTCTCTTCTCAAACCCTAATCAAACTTCATTTTTATGTTTGTTACAGAGATTACGGAGATTAATGTTAGGTTGTAAGCGATCTTTGCACATCAAATCAACTTTACGAGGTACTGTTGTTTTAACTGTTTATAATGGAGGATTCTTACTGATTTATGCCTGATTATATAAACATGTCACATGTTTATTTCGATTTTTACTGCTCTTTTGTATACTTGCGTTGTTTCTTTTATTGCATTCTATGTGATTTATCCTACGTGTGGTTTTGTTTTTGTTCTTTGAGGTATGTTTTCTCTTTACTGCCTCTTATCTCCCACGTATCTACTTTTTCTTTGTTCCACATTTAAATTTTTCTCTTATGGGTTTATGTATGATAGAGATGTTAATGTTAAATTATACGAGAGGCTCAAATCCATAACTTAAGAACAAGAGTAATGGTCGTAATGCGGGTAATCTTCTTAATAAGGAATTTTGCAGTCTGTTGATGAAGAGATTTCTTGTATTGGTTGAGCTTATCTTAGCATCTCTCGAGATTGTTGCACCGGTGGATGAAACTCAAGACTGCGCGCTTAGAATTGTTGGAACCAATGTAGTTAATATCGGATATCGGTTCATCTCGGCCGGGACCGATACACTGGTACGATTTTATATCGGGGATATTATCGTTGAAATATCTGTTCTAGATTTAGAGACTATAATTTTATATTAAACATTTCTCCACACATTTTCGGATAAGATATAATAGATAACATCAATTTTATCAAAAAAAACAAAAGAGTAACTTTAGTAGACTTGCTTCGAGAGCTACATGCACCTCTACTACCACCCGGAAGACTTTCTTCGCCAAAATTACCCTTAAACTTTATAGAAAACGACCAATACCGTCTCATATCAGGAAATGTAGGAAAATTTCGTATCGACCGATACGACCGATATTTGACCGAAACGGCCGATATTCGACCGATACGGCCGATATTACCGGACGAATATCGTATCCCCGATATCCTTCTTATCGTATCGTTTTGGGCCGATATCCGAAATATCCCCGATATATCGGCCGATACGGCCGATGTTGACTACATTGGTTGGAACACCGTAATTGTTATTGATACCTTTAAATATTGCAGAGGATATATGCCTTTAGAGTTTAGAGTATGCAATGCACGGAAATTTTTCTAAGGTTTCAAATGTCTTTAGTTTCGGCGCCTTAATTCTAGAGGTCTCTGCGGAAAAAAGAAATCTCTATAGCTATGTGAGTTTTAGAGTTTGGAGAAATTTTTTGATGGGGGCGTTTTCTGATGGGGACACGGGGGACAAATAAGATACTGACACATGTATTTCCTATTAATTGATTATAACAAATTTTGTTGCCAAAAATATAAAAAACATGTATTTTTGGAGAAAATCTTCTCTATCTTAATTGCTTAAATTTTATGTTTGGTATTTTTGGAAATATGATATGTGAAAAGAATGACACATGTCAGCATCTTATTTGTCCGCCATACCCCAATCAGAAAACGTCCCCATCAAAAAATTTCTCTAGAGTTTGAACAATTTCACGTGTATATATATTTTTTGTTGACATATAAGGCTATTTTTAAACCTTAGAATTTAATGAGAAATTGTTGCAGGCATGGTAACACTGGATTAATGCGCATGGGACAACTTCCGACTTTAAATCCAACCGGTTATTTTTGTCTCATATGATGTACATGAGACATGCACATAACTGAATATACTAAGGTTTCAACCGCATTGAAATCAGTCGAAGCATCTTGGACTAGATGTAGTGACGGGTTGCGGTTTTGCAGGATGGCCTGATTGTAGCATTTCTGGCTTAAAATTCATATCGCAGTTTAGATGCTTTGAAAAGCGGCTGCATGTGTTAAGAATGAACTGTCTGTTTTGATTTAGATGAATCCATTGTTAACCCTTCATATTATTTTCCATAACAACATAGAAATTTATGCATCTAAAGAATGATCCCTCGGTCCACACAACAAAAGCTCGCCTTGGGCTGCGTGACTACGTCTTGCATTTAACAGGCAAGAGTTCCTTTATTTGTTGATGGGTGTAGATATATATACGTCCCTTTAAAAACTACGTTCCTTTCGTTCCTTCAAAAAATACGTTCCTTTAAAAAACATTCCATGCATAGGCCTTAGTGCCTAAAAGTTTATGTTCCACGAAAACGTAGATAGGGCGAGCCCGAGTAAAATTTTACATTCATCCTACGAACTATCGAACTTTCCCTTTTAATCGAGAGTACCGTAAAATGGTTTACAAAGTTCGAAAGACTAACAATAAAACTAGAATTTCTTTTTCTGAAAATTGACCTTAAAAGTTGAATTTATTTTAAATATATGGTTGGGACTGTATATTTTCGGGTACTCTCAGTTAAAAGAGTAAGTTCGGCAACTTTGACAGGATACATGTAAAAAATTTCACTCGGAGTCGATTTGGTGTGTTCTCTCCTCACAATCATCTTCCATTTTCACAAAAAAATTCCATTCAAAAATATTTTTCCCTCCTTCTACTTTCACCTCACTCACACAAATTCAAATAAAAATACACACTAATCTATTTAGTGGGGCTAGATTAGGAATTAAAAAATAATTACATAAAGGGTGACCCAGATTTGATATTTGGATCCCTATTTTTTCATGTTGGTATATCCCCCAATTAGTTTTCATATCCCCAATTACGCGTTCTTAATAAAGCCCCAAACTAAATAAGGAAGGAAGATGATATGCAAACTAATTTGGAGCGCTATAAAGAAAAATAGGCTCCACCTTTACACTCTTTAGAGATTGTTAATACAATTTTTATGCTAAAACACAATTCACCGGGCCTCTCTTTGTAGCAAAAAATATCCCATAATATATTGCTACTAATTAAAAAATAATCTATCAATCATTTTTAAAGATGTTCCAATGTATCCACACCAATAGACAACGCCCATCAGACCCGGTGCGTGCCAAATTTAATCGGAATTCTTATACCATATTTACATGAATTAATATAAGAAAAAAGGTAAACCTTTGAGGAAATACGATTAATTCCCTAGTTTGATTTTTAATGCTAAATCAGGATTCGAAAAAGAAAAAAAAAGGAATACATAACATAAAGAGGATGTACATTGCTAATATTAAAAAAAAAAAAAAAAAAAATCTTTGGAAATTTTTATTTCCCTTGATAGACTACTATTTTAGTCGAGAAATCTAAGAACTTCTGAAAATACGATCTGGTTGGAAATATATTTTGGCATGCATATTTAGTGATGATCTTATTTTAAATTTAAATAGTGACGATCTTATTCTAAAATTAATTAAGGTATTTACAAAAAAGAGATGATCGGGAAGTTTTCTTAATGATCAAGTTCCAAGCTAATTATGAAAATCCTAGATTTATTTCTTAATCGGTTAACCATGTATGTCGTGAATTTCTGCTGCGCCACCTTTGTTATACAAGACACAACGAGAAAAGTGTAATCGTGATATTAATTCTTTACTGATTCACCCTTTTTTAATTTTTTAATAGGTGTATAGTATTAATTCTCCTTCATAATCATCTTATTCGGCTTCGTATTATTCTGAAGTTGTAGTTTAAACTATCATGGATATTTGTATTTGAAATTTTCATGATTCTTCCAACAATGTGAAAGATTAATCTTTTTGGATACAAATTCTTTTTGGGTATGAATGTACTTTTTGAGTATGAATGTATGTAGATGTTGGATTATCAGCAGTAGATGTGTCTCTTGCATTCCTCGAAAAATTGCACCATCAAGTGAGCTATAATTTTCTTATAAAAGTGAGATTTTATTATTTAGTTTTGTTTTTGAATTGTTTATTTTAATTATTTTTGATTTGAATGAATTTATGTACTTATTATATTGATTGAGATTGTGTATGCAGTTCTAAAATGAAGTTAGTTATATCCATCAGTTGTTTGATCACATGGTTTTATAAGTTGTAGAGACTTGGTTTCGTATAAAAGTGAGATTTTACTATTTAGTTTTGTTTTCTAATTGTTTTTCAATTGTTTCTTGACTTGATTACTTATACTGATTGAGATTAGTACGTAGTTATCAACTGTTTAATATTTATACTGAATAAATTATATTTATATTTATATTTATTAGTATTAGTAAGTATGTAGTTCTAACACGAAGTTCGTTGTATCTATTCTCTGAAAGATCAGAGGGTTTTGATAAATTGGAGAGACTTGGTGGTCCTATTGGAGTTCGCGGAGAAGGAGAAGAATGTACGTTGGGTGAAGATGCTTTAAAAGAATCACATGCCCATGTGGTAGAAATGTTAGGGGTGCTGCTGCTCAATATAGGGAGACCTTACATGTACTAATATAGCAATCTCCAACAACATTGCGACAAAGCTAATAATTGGGATAAAAATAGGTTAAGATGAACTTCTAGGGGTGTTTACATGGGCTCCTAGATCCTTACATGTATATAAAATTTGTGCAAGAGAATTCAGGTCAGCTCTGAGGTGGCCATATAAAACATGGATAGAGCTAAAAGTAAAGAATATGATCCTCCAATTGATCATTGTAATCCCGTGTCGTGGTTTACAGTTCTGGCTATAGCGTACCTCAATGTTGAAGATGTATCTGAGAATACCATATTACTGGTTTCTCCTTTTTGGTTGGTTTCCCACAGCTATTCATAAAGACAATTATGCACGAATAAAGGAACCGGGAGGATCGGTACTCCTTTCACTAAATGTCCTACAAATACCAATGCTCAAAGTAGTAAAACTTTTGGCTTACATGAATTAAAAAGTTACAACAAATTTTGCTTCTCATCGGGGATCATGTAATTTTGGTTATTCTTTTATGTCTTTGGATAGTTAAAATGTAATTCTTTGTATTTTTTTTAAGCCGTGTAATCTTTGTTGTTGTTGAAGTGAATTTTGCAGAATTTGAAAAATTAATCCACTCCCAAAATAAACACCTTTAATGGACATTATGGACTCTGATTTTTATGGTATCAGAAGCAACAAATCGTGTACTTTTTTTCTTGAATTTTTCTCCCCCATTGATGTTATTAGCTTCTAGCTTTGTGGTTTGCATTCACCAGTGTAATCCTTACACATATATTTTGTTGTTGGTGTCGTGGTACACTGTAAACAGACCTGATAAACATGAAAATAGTATGAGAGTATACATAGCAATGATGACATAACATGATTGGCCGAGCTAGATGAAAATGGTATTTAAATGGACCAAGGAAAAGACTACGTTGGGGCTGAAAATCCTTACGAGATGATTGGCAAACAAGAATTTTTGTCTAATCCTTATGACAAAGAATCGCCTCAGTGTAATCTCTTACTAATCTTAATAAATTCATGCTTAAAAAAAAAATTCGCCTCAGTGAACATATGTTAATAATAATAAAAAAATCTCATAGGATCCATTATTTAAACCTTTTGGATCAATAACTCTTTCGAAGAGCGAGTATCTTGCATGAGTATACAGATACAATATCAAAGTCGTCTTTCACATAATAATTTTATTTTCGCCGGGTCTCACGTAAGGGTGCACAGGAACCGAGTTGGACTGAGGAAGCGTCCCGGAACCGGTGGAACCGAGCCGATATTTGTCCCGAACCGAGAAACGGGGTACAAGTACCGGTCCAGAAAATAGGAACCGAGGCTGATGAGGTACAGGTACACGGTTCTGTATAAGTCCCGTACCGTCCGGACCGAAAGAACCGACCATTCGTAGCCATTAGATTTAGGGGTACTGAACAAATATAACCGTTAGATTAAGGAGGGGTATATATAGTACCTTAACGATAGGGTTTCTCTCTTTCTCATTTTCGTTTTTCTTTTCCGTCTTCGAGTTCGACTCTTCCCTCTGAGAGACTGATATAGAGAGAGAACTAAGTTCTTGAGTCTCTGATTCTCTGAAGTCTGAAAGTGAATTCCATCAATCAGTGAACACGGAATACCGAACAACACCTCTTGATCCATAAGAAGAAGGAGAAAAAGTCAGTGATTTCAATGATTTGATTTGTGTAAGTTTTGTACTTTTCTTACTTTTTTTCTTCTCCAATTTTAATCCTAGGACTATGGATTTCTATATGAAGTCGAGTTCTGGATGATCCTAGGACTTTTGATTAATTTAATTTAGGGTTTCAGTTTCACAGGGTAAGTTATCAATCACGTCAGGGAGAAGACGAAGGGAAAGGATTCAAGGAAGAAGCTGAAGGAAACCCATTAAGGTACTTTGTATTTCTTTAGGCTTTTTGTAATTTTTTTAATTAATACTGTTTGAGTGTTCTTTTAACTTCTTTTAGATCTTTGGAGCTAACCAATTTTGTTGTTTTCAGTTTTTAATTTTATGATGTTTTGAGTTTTTAATTTTATGATGGTTGAAATGTTTCTCATATTTGTCTGTGTAAAAAGTTACACAACTTTCATTCTTTCACATTAACATGCATATATAGTGCTTCCTACTTAATCTAGCAGCTTGCTTGTGTAATGTGTGTGTGATAGTAATTATGGGCTATGCCATTTACTTCATAAGTTGTTCGATGAACCAAATGTGTCTAAATTTTATCTCAATGCTCCTTGAATTGCTATGCTGCATACTCAGTTTTGAGTAATTTTTGTTGTATCTTTTTGTTATCATTAAAAGTCTTTTATCTTGTCAGTGATGGAAATATGGCGCCATTTCACTCGGAGAAATGTTGAAGAAGCCACTTGCAATTATTGTGGAAGGACTTATAGGGCTAACATGTTCAGAAATGGAACTTCTTCCTTGTGGAAGCACTTTAAAAGATGCCCCAACAATCCTAATCATAACAGAGCTCACATAAATAATGCTTAGAATTTGTAACTTATGCCGTTATGCTTAATGAAATTATGCTTAGAACTTATGCAGTTATGCTTAGAACAATGTCCAGTTCTTATATTTTATAACAGAACTCAATGCTCCTCGAACAATGTCCAGTTATGAAGTTCTTATTTCTTCTTCATTTTATAAGTATGGAATATGGATGGATCAAGTTTCTTATTTAATTAGGTTAAGACTAGGTGGAACATCACATTCTTGATGCTACAGGCTGCAGAAGTGTTAGAAAAAGCATTTATTAGGTTAGAAAGGTATGACAAGGAATATCGGCAGTTATTGGACATATTAGCCATTCCTGTGTCTTCTGTTGCCTCTAAGTCTGCTTTTAGCACAAGAAAGCGAGTCTTAAGTCCTTGTAGAAGCTCTTTATCTACAAGGACAGTTGAGGCATTGCTTTGCACACAAAGCTGGCTAAGGAAGCCAATACAACTTGATCTTCTATCTGATTACATACCAGATGATGATGTTGAAGTTGAAGAAGGTAACATATTACATTATTACTTGTGTTTGGCAGTAATAGATATAGTCTAATAGTTACTAACTGCTATTATTTGTTTTTGCAGCGTTACTTGGTCCTATCAACACTGATGACACCACAAGTGCTGCTGACATGGATTAGAAGATCAAGATTCAAGACTACTGCAGCACTAGCTGCACTGCTAGTTGTTCTTTTTTCATATTTTCTCATTTTCAAGACTTAGTGTGTGTGTCTGTGGCTACTGCTACTTTTTTTTTCCATATTTTCAAGACATTGTTTGTTTGGTTTGTTAGTAATATTGCTACTTATTAGTTGCTGCTTTGAATGAGAATTTGTTATATAGAAAAAACAGGTAAAAGAAAAGGCAGTCAGTTTTTTCGCTGAAAAGGTACCGACGGGTACCGGTCCCGGACCGGAACCGAGGTACACGGTACCGGTCCAAAAGTTCAGTACCGACCTCTGGGGGTACAGGTACTCGGCCTCGACAAGAACCGAGCCGAACCGTACCGTGTGCACCCTTAGTCTCACGATACTCAATTTAGAAATCACCACCCCTCTCCAAAAGAAAAAGGGTCACTGTTCCCTTTTACGTAGGGGTGTAAATAATACCCGAAAATACTCGGCCTGCCTGTATCCGCCCGAGCCCGCCTGTACCCGAAGTAGCCCAAAGCCTGTTATGGCCCGTCATGGACCACCCGGCCTGGCCTGGATTAATTTATTGGGCGGTCTCGGGCTTTGCGATTAATTATGATGCCCGGCCTGATACCCGGCCTGGTGCCCGGCCTGAAAGCCTTCTATGTGCCATTAATCATTCAATATCCTCTTAAAAGACTTAAAAGTTACAATTTTATAATTGTCAATTTTGTGTCAAGAAAAATAAAATATATAATTGCTTTTTTACTTATAATTAACCTTTTCAAAACATTAATGGTAATATATTTTCTTATTAGAAAGTTTATTGTACTCTAATTAATTATTTATTATAGGCTAAAATTAAATATTTGTCAGTGTAATTTAAATATAAAATAATACTATCACTTATGATATGCGATGTTGGAAAGGAAAGGATATTGTATTTAATACCGTTCATTTGAAAATTTAAACTTAAAAAAAAAAAAATCAAAATAGTAGCCTGTCCGGCCCGATCTGGCCTGCCCGTATAAAAAGCGGGCTTTGGGCTGTCTTTGGGTAGCAAATTATCTACTTGTGCCCGGCCTGAATTTGTTTACGGGCTCACAAATATTAAGCCTGGCCTGCCCGGCCTGTCTTAGTTTTTGGGTCGGGCGGTCCGGCCTGCCCGAATTTACACCCCTACTTTTACGTGCTATATTGAGATTTTATTTATATTTTTTTAGTTGGTCGTTGTTCATTGGTCAGTTCATGTAGAACCGCGGAAGCCAGTTTTCTTATATGAGATTTGTCAATTTGTTACTTAAACATGAAAAGAATTTGCAGCAAGATTTTATATATTTGGTCTTTATTAAGTTGACAAAATAAGAATGTATGCACTGGTCGCGTGAACGTACTAATCAAGAAAAACAAATCTGGACGATATCCAATGCATCTGAACAACGGGTGCAGGGTGAAGCCTCGCCGCACCAAATCAATTGATAATACCCAGACATCCAAAACAAAAAAAAATTGATAATAACCATGAGAGCAATTTCATACACCGACTAAGAAAGACCTGATAAAAAATCAGAACGTATGACATTGTAGAAAACGATGATGACTCAACATTGATCGGACTGGAAAAACATGATGATGAAATTGACAAGATTATGGAGAGGGATTCGGACATATCATCGTTGGTCGAGAAATATGAAGAAGGTAATAAAATGATTACTTATTAATTTATACTATAGATAGCATCGATATTTATTTTTAGACACATCACTTTTGAAACATATTATTAGACCAGTGCTTGCTCCTGGCAGTATATTATTTGTTTATTTTTAAACCAAAAAACCAATCATGTGGCAATTTTAAACTAAATGCATGTGAATTTTATAATTAACGGCGCTACCATGGTGTTGGGGACCAGTACCCGTCTTAGATAAAGCCTATTAAGATGTATCATGTAACTACATTTACGTAAACATGTAATGCTGAAAGATAATAAGGAAACTGTATTCAACATTGTAATGTCGACTTCTAAATTTTGACAAAATAAAGTTATCTTTACAGTAACACTGCATGTACATTTCTTGCATTTCACATTTCTTTTTATTTCTTTTGAAAATTGCATTTCATAAATTTGCATATGATATATCAATCTTCCATATTTTTTACAAATAAAGTTTTTGGATATGACGATTTGTTAATGAAGAAAAGGTTGGAAAAAGAAACGTGTAATTATGTTCAATTGCTAATAATTACTGGCATATAAAATTTAATTATTTTATATCCAAAATTTATGGAGTCAATTTCTTTTTAATTATTTTTAATATCTTTGCCCATAAAAATTAGTTCAAGAATTTAGGTTTATAATACCAAATCATCAAACCTATATGGTATCATATTTCTCTATTCCTTTAAAAAATCAAACTAATTAAAGACTTCTCAAAAAAAATCTAATGCGTTTAACCACGGGTGCGGGGAGAAAACCCTGCCACGCTAAATTAGCCGATCCCATCATTCCCGGTACGTAGCACGGGTTACAAACTAGTAGTTGTTATAAAAGGTACGGTGTTTATCTACCTGATGAAAAAGGCTATCAGACGGACGACGTTTAATTTAGACCATCTCCTGCCACTTTTATGGTCGAATACTTTGATCCTTTCGAAGTTCTTTCAATTTTCTCTGTCGCAGAAAAATCTTTTCTCTGTCGCGAAAAACCCTAAACCTGAAACCATTAATCTCTGCTGCAAAAATTCAACCATTGCCGTTAACCATTACTGCTCAAAATTACAATACCAGGGTTTTGTTCTTTCAGCCTCAGGATAATTCTCTTCTCTGTTGTTGCCAAGTTTATCGATTTCTGATAACCTTTCGAGTTCTTCATGTCTAATCTGATTACATAACAACAATATATGGATTCGGTTTAGAAACTTCATGTTTGTGTTATTCGATTTATATTACTTGAATCCTTGATTGAGTTTATTCTAGCTCAATATTATTTTGATTACTAATTCGAACATTGGGTATTCTGATTTGAGTGGTGGTTGTTTTCTTTTCCCGATAATCTCTTTTCTCTTACATACGTTTGAGGATTCAATTTTTCATATTTGTTTAAGTTCTTATTATTGAATTTTCATCATAATCATCATTTTTCTTCTGATGCATGTTGTTGTTTTCAACTGATTTGAATATTTCTTAGTTGTTTTCTTCACGGGTAAATAAATCACTATCTGTCAACTCTATGCTGGAAGTTACTTAGTTAAGGGCTTGAAGCAAACAAATTAAAATTAGGATTTACTCCCTTTCTGTGTTTTAGTTTGGTTCTTTTGATTTATCGTGCATTTCCCAGGATGAATTACGTGGAACAGCCCAAGCTTACCTTTTATGATTTCACACAAAACCTAGAATGTTTTCCGTTGTCTACTATAGGTCATGGGTATTTGAGAAGAACTTGGAGAGGATCGTCTACTGTAGGGTTTTATATTTCTGTAATAGATTATAATCTCTCTTTGCTTCAAGAGCTTATGCCTGGATACGTATGTACAAATTCTTCTTCTACGCAGCTGTTTCTCTAGCTACTCCATGTAAAAATTTGTTTTATGTATGTATTCTCACGAACCAATTCATAATGATTAATCTCCTCATTGATGAATAACGGTATCTTACTTTTTTTAACTTTTTGGATTTGTCCTTATGAGTTGTTTTTCAATTGCAGTATTGCGCCATGATCTGATTAATTGTTTTGTTTGGTCCAGAGAATAATATAGATTCGCGGTGTGATCTCTATCCAAAGCTAACCTTTGGCATTAAGCCTCTAACATTTCCTGAGCACTCAACCTCGATTGCCCATTCCGAGGTTTCTAAAAATATTCTCATTCCAAAATAATTGTTGAACTTCCTGAAACATTAGTATCGTGAGTACTCAGAGGCATGTCATTCTTTGAATATTTTCATCACGTTGATTAAGATTTCCTTGATGTTATACTATTAACACTTTAACTTTACAGTGCTGAGGTGATCCATGATTTTAAAATTGGAGATAGCCTAAACTATCCTTTTATTGGTGAGTAGTCCTAATCAGCTTTCTTAGTTGGTGTTTTACAGGTTTTTGGTTGGTATGAATTGTAGTGTCTTGATTCTTGCTATTGTTTCTTCAGCACTTTTGTTGCTGATTTTAGTTTAATCAAAGGTTTCTTTGTTGTATTTCACAGCTGAAGGTACTCTATCTGACAATCACCCAATTTATTATTGAATGTGCAAGATTGCTTTCATTTTTGTGCTTATTAGCTATAAACCTATTATTTGTTTTTGCTATCGTTCCGTAAATGTTTATCTATTTTCCAGTTTAGGAAAAAATAAAATCATAATGTTTGAGATTGTTGTGTAGTTGAATATGGAGTCTTGCCACAGCAGAAAAGGGACAGTTATCAAATCGAACATGGAACTGAGGTATGAATTAATCTCTATTGTGAATTTTGATGGGGAAAAAGTTACCATGCTAGCCTATGATAAATTTGTCATCATTCAGAGAAAAGCTAGCTGGGGGATGATGCATATTATAAGGTATGTTATTCTGAGAAAGTCGGATGATAAAGAGAAGGTCTGCACAGAATGACCTTTATCAAGATGTGATTAATATTGACCCGACGAACAGAAGCCGTCCCTTGAATGGAAAGTCTCTGCACCAAGGTGTTAAACAAACTTAAATTAGGAAGCCAGATTGATAAATGTTTTGTTTTAATTTTTAATTTGGTGCTTTTTTTATTTACACAAATTTCATAGATACATCATTACATTGTATGTTAAGCTCCAAAATCAGTTGGATTTTTCATAAATTTCAAGGTGTGCATGGTATTGGTGTGCATGAAGGATTATTGGTCAGTCACATATGATTATTTCGTAATAAGGTACATTTTGCAGCCATGAACTCTGTTCATTTCCTCCTTACTCTTATTATTTGAATGAACTCAATCTATTATATCTTGATTTATAATGACATCTGTAGAAGAAAGGACTAGAGTAAATGATTAAAGATTCTGGAATTTTCTGTAGGGGGTGCACTCTAAGTATAGGATATTATATATCAACTAAGTATAGGATATTATATATCAAGATACAAGAAGGATCGTGTCTGGGAATGTTTGCTATGATTTATATAGGATCCAACACTATTTATGAGAGAATGTGCAGCTCATTTCATTTATTCGGGGAATGGAGGTTGTCTCTCGAGATGATGAATGCTCTTTTGGACTCATTAGAGACCGTGTGTGACGTTATAACAGAAAGTCTCTAAAAAGCGATTAACTGCTTTTAAAATAAGTGCTGCTTTGGACTCATTACAAAGGTGTACATCACAACATTCAACCCTTGAATTTATATATGAAACCCCACCTCTTGCTGTTCGCAGAATGCAAACTGACATGAACCCTTGGTAATGTAGTGGTATAGTTAGAAAAAATATCCAATATCCAATTTAAAAGTTAAAGACGTTTGCAGTGAAATAAATCTAGAAGCTAATATTATAAATTGCAATGATCTAATCACATGTACTAGAACATTAAGATGTAGTTTATTGATATTTTTGTTAGAAAAAATATCCAATTAACAATTTAAAAGTTAAAGACGTTTGCAGTGAAAGAAATCTAGAAGCTAATATTATGAATTGCAATGATCTAATCATATGTACTATAACATTAAGATGTAGTTTATTGATATTTTTTTGTTGCAGTTTTGTTGTAGGAATAAGATTTGAAAGAGATACTGCAAGTCTAGAGCATGAGCTTGCGGATATTCCTTTCGGAGAATTCATCAAGCACGTAACTATTTTTTCTCGGTACTAAATTATATTGTCGCTTCTATTTACGTATGTCATACAGTCATAGCAGTGGTAATTAACTTTAGATGGATTAAATGTAACTATTTTTTTACCTTTAAGGACCGAAATTTCTTTATGTTGGCATTGGAATTTTCTATGTTCACATGATTATATGAAACAGATCTAGCTTGGCTTTGTGAGTGATGTGCATCATTATCAGCATTCAAGTGTAGACTGATGTTTACAATGTTAGCTGAATTTGTTTTTGGATGACTTCCATGGGGAGTTTTATTGGAGTTGTTTCGGAGAATGGGGGCCATGAAACTATGTAATTTTGGAAACTCCATTGTGGGATGTGATTGCTAATGCACTAGAGTTTCCACTAGTACATCGTTTGATGGTTTCTCAATCAAAAAGAAGTTCTATCGAAGCACTGTAAGCTAAAAATTCCGAGAATGCTAGCACTGTAAGCACTATAAGCTCCATCGAGGAATTTTTAGCTTCTAAAATATGACGGCTTGGTTTTCGACGGAACGCTAGCATCTCAGATAATGCATGGCTTAGGACTGCCAGTGTGTTGGAATTATATGGAGCAGTCTGGCGTTGATAATTCAAATCGCACATGAAAGGTACTATATAATACCTATCTGCTTCTAAAAGACTTTCGGAGCATTAATAACTTATAGAGAGAATTAGGTACGTTTCCTGCCAACTGTCATGTGAATGTAATATTTTATGTTTACACCTTCGATATAGCTTAGAATTATAAAAGTTCTCCGTTGTAAAACATGATTGTGAACAGTTAAAGGAAGAGAAGAAGAGCCATTTTCAAGGATAATAATTTTGGAGGACACTAACGACTACAAAGGTGTGATAATTGCCGCGGAAAAGATTACATAATTTACATTGAGAAATGTTGAAGAAACTGATGAACCTGTGTGTATGTATATAGCTTCTCGCGGTTAATAGTTACCTTTCACATTTATGACGACGTTTTAATGATATTCTTCGTAGTTCCAATTTGCTAAGCTACTTAATGGTTTTTAATCTATTTTATAGTCTCGTTTGATATCAATTTGTGGCACACAAATTACAGGCATCTGAACATTTAACATTGCATTTATTCTTGGTGCAGTACTGGAGCTGACATCCATCCAGAAGAGCACGAAAAAATCCCCTTCACATTGTTAATTCAGGCTGAACCGGAAAAAAAAAATATATATAAAATTAAAAGAAAATTAAAATATAAAACACTAGACATGTAAATATTGACCTGATTAAAATATGATATGACACGATTACCTAAATACCGCACCAATTATTACAGGACGATTAAAATTTTTGTGTGAGGATACTAACCAGCCGACCAAACCAAATTTGATCAGACCATCAAGAAATTGGGATCCTTATAAGTTCGACCCTCTAAATTTCAACCATTTCAAAGTGGAACTCTAGAAATCTAATCCACAGCTTGGGCTATAGGCTCCGCTTACTATGACATGATTACTTAAACACCGCGTCACTCATTATCAGACGGCTAAAATTTTGTGCGAGGATACTGAACGGATGACCAAATTTGATCAGGTCAGCAAGACATCGGGATATACCTTCCACCCTCTAGATTTCAACCTAATCACGTCTAATTTTAAAGTAGGGACTATATTTAACTCTAAAATTTCTAATCCATCGCCGGGACCTACTATTATGGCACGATTAACTAAACACCTCCTCAATCATTACCGGACGACTAAAATTTTGTGGAATACTGACAGTCTGATCAAATTTGATCAGGCAAGCAAGACATCAAGAACTTCCTTATAGGTTCGACCCTCTAAATTTCAACCTAATCACAACTAATTTTAAACTGGGACTATGTTTAACCAAGAAATTATAATCCACGACCGGGGCCATAGGCCCAGGCTACTATGACACGATTACCTAAATACCGCCCCAATCATTAACAGACGACTAAAATTTTGGTGTGAAGATATCGAGATCTTCCATATAAATTCCACTCTCTAAATGTCAATCTAATCACAACTAATTTCGAAGTGGAAACAATATTTAACTCTAGAAATTCTAATCCACGGCCAGGGTAATAGGACCCGGCTACTATGACATGATTACCTAAACACCGCCTCACTCATTACCAGACGATTAAAATTTTGTGCGAGGACACTGACCGGCTGACCAAATTTGATTATGCGAGCAAGACATCAGGATCTTCCTGTTTATGGGTGAAAACTATTTCTACTGGTTTTGGTAATTTTGGGTGTGTGGATGAGGAATGAATCTAAACCCTAAACAAATTCACTGCACGGGAGTGCTTTCTGATTCGAGAGATCAATCTATACAATTCTGGCCTAAACCAAGAAATGGCCGTTCCAGACTTGCTTCGGTCACAAAGTGAAGGAGATGGGGTTGATCTTAGGGAGAGAAGCGAAGAAGGTGTTGAGATTATGAAGGTCTTTTCTGTTCATGACTTGTATCAGAATATCGATCTGGCTTGCAATAATGTAAGCAATCAGCTCTGGATGTTTTCTGGATACGGATGACAACACTTGGTTTTTCTGTCTGTTCGTGTTGTTTGGAAATAGGCGAAGGACCTATTTATACAAGTCATTGAGCGCAAACCTTCATCTCGTAGGAAGTGGAGGAAGTTGACTGATGGAGTATTGGGGTTCTGTGGGTGATTGCACGATCACGTCTTATCCCACTTCCCTCATCATTAACCGTCCATGCCTCCTGACACGTTCTTGTGATGGTGCATTGCACGCTGCACGCTGTAAACCGCCAGACCAATACCCCAGTAAGTATCCCCCAGTTTGTGACATGCTTGATGTCTCGAATGAGTGGATCATGGGACCCATAGGAAGTAGCATACGGTGCTAAGTTAAATAACAAAGTTATTTAAGAAATCGATATTCATGAAATATCGTGTATGTTCGATGCATCTAAGGCATCGTAAACAATCAGCATGTATGACACATCGATGTTTTAAATCTTGTCCGAATAAGTCCTGGAGCAAGCGTCTTAAGATAGCATCACGTCCAACCATGTTCAAGTGATCGTTTGGAGGCTGTATGGGCGAGCCATGCTCTGGCCGATCATTTCCTGTGAAAGAGTGGCGGACGGTGATCATCGAGGTGCCTCACTGGTCGTCTAGCTTTTAAACTAGGCTGTCCGACCAAGCTAGTGAAGTTGGACGGACGAGATGGTTTGCGACTCTCATTTGCGAACGTTGATGGAATTTTAAGGTTTTTAAGAGGTGCGCAAGCATCACTCTTTTGCTCGATCGAATTCAAGCATGGAAGCCATTTTTGGTGGGACTGACCAGGCATGCGTGTAAACGGCCTGCCGGCGTACATGTCCATGTTGTCTCGTTTCACGAAGGTGCGATATCGGCCACTCAATTTGACCGGCAAAGGTGAGTGGTTGAGATCGGTTTACGGCAGAAATCCATTGCCGCAAAGGATTTGGAAGCTGCACGGCATACCACTTTGGGCGTGCGTTTCGAGGTTTCCGTGCCCTAGTCTGCCTAAGCCGGCGGGGCACATGCACATGTGGGCCCGCAATGATCATTTTGACGCTATCTGGACCTCTTTAGTCTATTTCTAAACCCTCCATCTTGCGAAGATGGATGGTTGTGATCAAACTGCGACACATAAACCATGCCGCAAATCCTAACTATGGTTTTGGACTGGTCACGTGTGCGTGACTTTATCCAAGCGGTTTGGCAGGCTACTCTCCTCCTTTGGGGAGACCGACCGTGTTGGGACCACGTTGGGCCGACGATGAACTTATGTGTTCCTTCCCGATGGTCCTAGGCGTGATCTAATCCATCCAAACATGCTAGCGAAGTTGGATGGTTATGATCGATTTAAGACGCTAGTGGGATTTCCGCGACCCTTTAAGCATCACGTCAGCCACACTTCGAGCAAGCGGTCATTGCTCTAGGGCTAGGTCGTGAGAAAACCGATCAAGTGGGTGAGGACTGGGCCCGCTAGTGTGTGCATTAGCGCTTCACTGATCAATCGTGGGATGATCTAATCCGTCCAACCAGGCTGGTGAAGTTGGACGGTCATGATGATTTTAAGACTGCTTTGAGCGGTCTTGCTCGTTTGAGCCTTCCAAAACAACGCGGCCATCCCTCTTTGGGGTCGGCGTTTGACAGGCGTTAGGGGTATATCGTGGTCTTCGACCGTCTAGGGAATAGGCGGGCCCGCCGGTGAACATCACGGTGATTTCCTGCTCCTATTAGGATTCGTCTAGGCTAGTTAAATTATGCGACCAACTTGCGTGGACGTGATCGTTTCTGAGACTGACATGGACATTCCAGATTTCCCTTAGGGAATTAAACATGCTCGATCGGGCTAATATACGCGCACCGACACAGGGTTTTCTTGGTTAGAGAATGATATGTCCTGTATGGGTATTTCGTGCATACCTCACTATTGACACTTGGAGATTCGTGTTACTCTGGTGAGAGTAAACACTCAACCATTATGCCGCACCAATAATGAGACTCCTGCTGAGAACAACATAGGAAATACAAGGCAACTCATGCATTAATTAATAATGCTATAAATACACAAAATATTTGGGATTGTTGCTACATGCACCATTCTGAGTGAATTTTGTATATTTATTGAATTGCTTCAAATAAATAAAACGAGAGGATTTCTGTGCATATCGTTTGTCAAATGGCCTTACCTTTTGCAGGATGTCGGCACACTAAATCCGGTTTTACAATTTTAGCCCTGAACTAAAATCCACCATCAACATTAAGTCCCCTGCCTAGCACATAATGGTTGCATTATTGTGGGGTAGGCATGAGATGGTGACAAATAAAGATAAAACTTATGAGAAAAAGTTTGATATTACCAGGAGAGATAGTTCGGCCTGTCTTTAGAACATGCCACGTTCAAGAGGCATCCAGGTGAGCGTTCCTCTAGCATGATGTCGGTTGGCCCCAGGTAGATTATGCATGCGGTTGGTTGGGATCTCAAACTATTCATGACGATGCCATAGTCCTCGACTCTGATGTGGACGAGCCATATCATGAGGAATATTCTTACAAGGCTGCTGAAGCAATTTCTGAAAAATATGTTGAAACAACTCCCAAAGAGAACGTTGATGTAGCTTCTGAAAAGCGTGTTGAAGCAGTTTCTGAAGCGAACGTCGAGGTGGGTCCCGGAGAGAGCGTTGAAGCAGTTTCTGGAACGAACGTCGAGGTGGGTCCCGGAGAGAGCGTTGAAGTAGCTTCCTATGGAGAGCGAGCAGAAACGCCTTCTTCTGGAGAGAAAGATGAAACGGCAGCGTTGAAGCAGCTTCTGTTGGATAGAGCGTTGAAACAACTTCTGTTGGAGAGATCTTTGAAGCGGCTTCTTCTTCAGTTTGATTTCCCTTTGCGAATTACATGCTTCTTGACCATCTCTCTTGTGTTGAAGAAGTTCTTGACTGACGGCGAATTACTTTCATGTTGAGCCTCAGTCCCCAAGCGTGGTTTATGTGGATCTATATTGTATGCCCGATGGGTCTACCATAAAAAAGGTATCGCCATCAATCCTTCGTACTAGTAATCATATTACTTCTCCATGGTAAAAATATGTAGAAGTTTAGATTACCTTTGTAGGTAGTGGTTGTTGATATGGTGAAGCTCTGGATGGTATCAATCGACGAGCAACAACGGTTCTTGGCAGCAGCTGTGATCAGAAGATACTGGAAGGTAGAGACGTGGTGGCAACTTTCACGAACTTGGCACTCTTCATACAATGGTAGAGATCTCGGTATTATAGGGAGAAGCTGGAACCGATGGCTTTCTTGATGTTTCTTCATGGAATAGAGAAGATGTAGATAGTCCCCTTCCCACGAGTATCCACGGAGCTTTCGAATTGATAGATGTTGTCAGACTAGGTTCATGAGGACGTCTTTACATCTGCTCTCTTGAGTATATCCTCGTCTTGAGACATCTTGGAATCATAATGATAGCATCTCTCTGAATTCTCCATCTTTGAGATGGGAAGTGCTAAACAGTCCCCAGTCATACTCCTTTGCCATTATCATCTTTGGAACGTGTCTTTGACGAGTAGAGAAATTCCTCTTGAGTCCCAAGTGCAATCTCCTTTGGTAACACAACTACTTCTTCTTCGGGAGACGAAATTCTGAAAGCGTCTCTCATTGATGTAGTTATCGTCGATACAGATATGGATATCTTGGATGTTGTTTCATCATTGTGGCAGTCGTGCATATAATACTGGAGTTGGATTTGGAGATTTTGGACGCGCAGGATGTTGCATCTCGGGTGGTTTTCCTCTTCAGCGAAACTGCTTACAGGAGGCTGGAGCTTGCATTTCCGGTTGGTGAGATGTATGCTTCCACAAACATCATGAGGCTCTTCATTACTGGCAGGCTTGTTCTTTCTAGCAGGGAAGGTGCTGTGGCAACTTGAGCGTTTAGCAGCTTCACGGAGTTCAGAGGATATCTGAAAGCGCAGGTTCTTCGACAAAACACGATTGACTGGTACCATCCTATTGATGCACAATTACACCAGTTTTTGTTCAGTCACATTTGGATCATGACCCTTTAGTGCCTGAATTCGGGACCTCTTGACATAATCATTTGGATGTTCGCTGTTTCGCTGAAGCATTCCTCTTAAGTCTGACAGAGTGATTCACCCAAGCTGCGGATTCTTTCTCGACAAGATGATGCGGACATCGCTATCTTCTTGAGGATGCTCCCTTAAGGTGTCGGCTCCAGTAGATCTGAAGATGTCCCGGGCTCTCTCTCGTCCGGGCTGACATAATAGGCGAACTCTTTATGATGACTTGGAGATGACAATATTCGTTGAATCTTACGAAACGCTTCTTGTTATAGTGTGGTCCACACGAAGCTTGCTCCTTTCTTCAACAATGGAGTGAATGAAGCAACGAGCTGGTCCAAACCAGGTATAAAACGTCGAATGTAGTTCACCTTACCCATGAAGCTTTGGAGATCCTTCACAGTCCACGGCGGCAGTATCATAAGGATAGCTTGAGTCTTGTATGGTCCACCTTGATCCCCTCAGCACTTACCTGGAATCCCAAAAACTTTCCTGAAAAATCGCCAAAAGCGCATTTCAAAGGATTCATCTTCAAATTATATTCACGGCACCTTTCGAACACTTGTCGTAGGACTCCTGTGTGATATGCTCGAGCTTTCGATTTGACTACTATATCATCCACATAGTCTTCGACTTGCTTATGCATCATGTCATGGAAGATCGCTATCATAGCGCGTTGATACATTGCACCCGCATTCTTCAAACTAAATGGCATTACAGTATAATAAAAATTTCCGAGAGGAGTTTGAAAAGCTGTCTTACTTGCGTCATGCTCGTATATCCTTATCTGATTGTACCCGCTATATCCATCCATGATGGAGAACATGCCGTGTCCGCTGGTGGCATCTATTAACATGTCAATGTTAGGTAGAGAAAAGTCGTCTTTTGGGCAGCATCTTTTCAAGTCTCTGAATTCTACGCAACACCTGATCTGTCCGTTTTTATTTTTCACCGGAACTACATTAGCCAACCAAGTCGGATAATGGATGGGTTTAATGAAGCCAGCAACTAGAAGCTTCTAAATCTCAGTCTTGATTTGCTCTTCTACCTCGTGCCTGAATTGCCTCTGAGATTGCTTGATCGACTTGAATCCAGGTATGACATGTAGATGATGGGTGACCAACTTTTCATCAAGACCGGGAATTTCTTCATACGTCCAAGCGAATATGTCATGGTATTCTTTGAGGAGTTGCACGAGCTCCGTGCATTCATCCGTGGACAAGGTTGAGATGATGGAGATAGGCCTGAGAGATTCTTCATTCCCGATATTAACGATTTCGAGCTCATCAGTCGTGGAGTTGGCGCCGTCCTGCAGTTTTTGTGGAGTATCCAACACCTCTTTCTCTGGTTCGTCGTTGTTGTAGCATTCCATTGGCGGAGATACCGGGTAACAATCTCCCCTGCTAATTTCTAACAGCGGCATCGGTAGACGATTTTCCTTTTCTGATCACGACTTGCCACAAAGGTTCGCTCCCTCTTAGTGGGAACGTGGGTCGCGGCTTTACTGGATGAAGAAGAATTCCTTGTCTGCCAAGATGCATCGTGGGTCTTATCCCTCAATGATGTGAGTTGGTCCTCCTCTTGAATTGACGCCCACGTGGGGAGTGGGATGCAATGAACTTTGTCTGATTCTTCCCGCGGAGCTTCTCTTGGTTCAAACAATTCCACTCCACATATCGGTGCATAAGGAGACAACGATGCTGGGATACTAATGACTTCCCTATTCAGCATAGTCTTCAGGCACTGGTGATACGTCGAAGGGATAATCCTATCGTCATGAAGCCACGGTCTCCCCAGTATCATATGGTAGTCTGGCTCATTTTCTATGACTTCGAATTCCACCTTTGATTGGACGGGCCCTACAGATAAATTCAGATTGACATACCCGTACGTGTGGGTATGGTTTCCTTCGAAGTCTGTCATCGTGGTAGGCTTCCGTAGGATCTTGCCTGAGAGAACCTTGGTTGTCCTGAGAGTCTTGAGAGTAATCACATTCGAAGATGCTCCCGTGTCGATGAGGGCCATATTAAATTCTGAATCCTTGATGCGTGCAGCAACATGTAGGGCCCGGTTGTGACCTTCCTTTGCCATCATGTCTTCTTATGTAAATGTGACATTATTCACAGACATCTCTGGCGTTTTCGAGACTTCTGGATGCAAAGGAGTTAAGTGCACATCCAGGGCTATCTGGTTGATTGCAGCAAATGTATCCGCCCGTTGATTCTTCGAGAGGTGCAAAAGTTCGCATAAAATTTCCACTAGAGAAGCCGCTTCCTGATCCACCGGCCCCCGGTTCGTAGTGAAGCTACCGACTTGAGGAGGATCGTTGTGAGGATCAGTCCCCAGTGTAGAAATCTTGGTCACAGGAAAACCACACTTCTTTGATCAGGTCCATGTTCTTTGTGTGAATCCCCTGCACTCATGCCAACTCGATCAATGTTGGGATTCTTCCAGTCGCGCCGTCAGACATACCGTTGGAAAAAGGAGCATCTTCGTTGGAGGAACTCTGACCGGGATTTGAAGTTGTTGGGGCATCCCTAAGACCAACCATTTTGAAATCATCCAAATGGAATTGGGTATTGAAGAAATTGACTTCACAATCGAGAGATCAATCTCCCACTGTGGTCGCAAATTGTTTATGGGTGAAAACTATTTCTACTGGTTTTGGTAATTTTGGGTGTGTGGATGAGAAATGAATCTAAACCCTAAACAAATGCACTGCACGTGAGTGCTTTCTGATTCGAGAGATCTATCTATACAATTTTGGCCTAAACCAAGAAATGGTCGTTCCAGACTTGCTTCGGTCACAAAGTGAAGGAGATGGGGTTGATCTTAGGGAGGGAAGCGAAGAAGGTGTTGGTTATTTATGACTTGTATCAGAATATCGAACTGGCTTGCAATAATGTAAGCAATCAGCTCTGGATGTTTTCTGGATACGGATGACAACACTTGGTTTTTCTGTCTGTTCGTGTTGTTTGGAAATAGGCGAAGGACCTATTTATACAAGTCATTGAGCGCAAACCTTCATCTCGTAGGAAGTGGAGGAAGTTGACTGATGGAGTAGTGGGGTTGTGTAGGTGATTGCACGATCACGTCTTATCCCACTTTCCTCATCATTAACCGTCCATGCCTCCTGACACGTTCTTGTGATGGTGAATTGCACGCTGCACACTGTAAACCGCCAGACCAATACCCCAGTAAGTATCCCCCAGTTTGTGACATGCTTGATGTATCGAATGAGTGGATCATGGGACCCACAGGAAGTAGCAGACGATGCTAAATTAAATAACTAAGTTATTTAAGAAATCGATATTCATGAAATATCGTGTATGTTCGATGCATGTAATGCATCGTAAACAATCAGCATGTATGAGGCATCGATGTTTTAAAGCTTGTCCGAATAAGTCGCGGAGGAAGCGTCTTAAGATAGCATCACGTCCAACCATGTTCAAGTGATCGTTTGGAGGCTGTATGGGCGAGCCATGCTCTTGCCGATCACTTCATGTGGGAGAGTGGCGGACGGCGATCATCGAGGTGCCTCACTGGTCGTCTAACTTAACTAGGTTGTCCGACCAAGCTAGCGAAGTTGGACGGACGAGATGGTTTGCGACTCTCATTTGCGACCGTTGATGGAATTTTAGGGTTTTTAAGAGGTGCGCAGGCATCACTCTTTTGCTCGATCGCATTCAAGCATGGACGCCATTTTTGGTGGGACCGACCAGGCATGCATGTAGACGGCCTGCCGGTGTACATGTCCATGCTGTCTCGTCTTACGAAGGTGCGATCTAGGACACTCAATTTGACCGGCAAAGGTGAGTGGTTGAGATCGGTTTGCGGCAGAAATCCATTGCCGCAAAGGATTTGGAAGCTGCACGGCATGCCACTTTTGGGCGTGCGTTTCGAGGTTTCCGAGCCCTAGTCTTCCTAGGCCGGCTGGTCACATGCACAGGTGGGCCCACAGAGATCATGTTGACGCTCTATGGGCCTCTTTAATCTATATCTACACCCTCCATCCAAGCTTGCGAAGATGGATGGTCGTGATCAAACTGGGACACATATACCATTCCGCAAACCCTAATTAGGGGTTTGGACTTGTCATGCGTGCGTGACTTTAGCCAAGCGGTTTGGCAGGATATGCTCCTCCTTTAGGGAGACCGACCGTGTGGGGCCACGTTGGGCCGACGGTGAACTTATGTGTTCCTGCCCGATGGTCCTAGGCGTGATTTAAGCCATCTAAACATGCTGGCGAAGTTGGATGGTTGTGATCGATTGAAGACGCTAGTGGGATTTTCGCGACCCTTTAAGCATCACGCCAGCCTTGCTTCGAGCAAGCGTTCATTGCTCTAGGGCTAGGTCGTGAGAAAACCGATCAAGTGGGTGAGGACTGGGCCCGCTAGTGTGTGCATTAGCGCTTCACTGATCAATCGTGGGATGATCTAAGCCGTCCAACCAGGCTGGTGAAGTTGGACGTTCATGATGATTTTAAGACTGCTTTGAGCGGTCTTGCTCGTTTGAGCCTTCCCCAAAACAACGCGGCCATCCCTCTTTGGTTATGGCGTTTGACAGGCGTTAGGGGTATAGCGTGGTGTTCGACCGGCTAGGGCATAGGAAGGCCCGCTGGTGAACATCACGGTGATTGCCTGCTTATATTAGGATTCGTCTAGGCTAGTTAAATTATGCGGCCAACTTGCGTGGACGTGATCGTTTATGAGATTGACATGGACATTCCAGGTTTCCCTTAGGGTTTAAACATGCTCTATCGGGCTAATATAAGTGCACCAACACAGGGCTCTCTTGGTTTGAGAATGATATGGCCTGCACGGGTATTTCGTGCATACCTCACTATTGACATTTGGAGATTCGTGTTACTCTGCTGAGAGTAAAAACTTAGTCATCATGCCGCACCAATAATGAGAGTCCTGCTGAGACCAACAAAGGAAATACAAGGCAACTCATGCATTAATTAATAATGCTATAAATACACAAAATATTTGGGATTGTTGCTACATGCACCATTCTGAGTGAATTTTGTATATTTATTGAATTTCTTCAAATAAATAAAACGAGAGGAATTCTGCGCTTATCGTTTGTCAAATGGCCTTACCCTTTGCAGGATGTCGACACACTAAATCTGGTTTTATAATTTTAGCCCTGAACTAAAATCCACCATCAACATTAAGTTCCATGCCTAGCACATAATGGTTGCATTATTGTGGGGTAGGCATGGGATGGTGACAAATAAAGATAAAACTTATGAGACATCCAGGAGAGATAGGTCGGCCTGTCTTTGGAACATGTCACGTTCAAGAGGCATCCAGGTGAGCGTTCCCCTAGCATGATGTCGGTTGCCCCAGGTAGATTAGGCATGCGGTTGGTTGGGATCTCAAACTATTCATGACGATGCCATAGTCCTCGACTCTGATATGGACGAGCCATATCATGAGGAATATTCTTACAAGGCCGCGGAAGCAATTTCTGAAAAATATGTTGAAAAAGCTCCCAAAGAGAATGTTGATGTATCTTCTGGAAAGCGTGTTGAAGCAGCTTCTGAAGCGAATGTCGAGGTGGGTCCCGGAGAGAGCGTTGAAGCAGCTTCTGGAGAGAACGTCGAGGTGGGTCCCGGAGAGAGCGTTGAAGTAGCTTCCTCTGGAAAGCGAGCTGAAACGCCTTCTTCTGGAGACAGAGCAGAAACGGCAGCGTTGAAGCAGCTTCTGTTGGAGAGAGCGTTGAAGCAGCTTCTGTTGGAGAGAGCGTTGAAGCGGCTTCTTCTTCAGTTTGATTTCCCCTTGTGAATTACATGCTTCTTGACCATCTCTCTTGTGTTGAAGAAGTTCTTGACTGAGGGAGAATTACTTTCATGCTGAGCCTCAGTCCCCAAGCATGGTCTACGTGGCTCTATCTTGTATGCCCAATGGGTATACCATAATAAAGATATCGCCATCCATCCTTCGTACTAGTAATCATATTACTTCTTCATGGGTAAAAATATGTAGAAGTTTACATTACCTTTGTACGTAGTGGTTGTTGATATGGTGAAGCTCTGGATGGTATCAATCGATGAGCAACAACGGTTCTTGGCAGCAGCTGTGATCAGAAGAGACTGGCAGGGAGAGGCGTGCTGGCAACTTGCATAAAATTGGCACTCTTCATACAATGGTAGAGATCGTCTCGTTATTAGAGGGAGAATCTGGAACCAATGGCTTTCTTGATGTTTCTTCATGGAATAGAGAAGATGGTGACAGTCCCCTGCCCACGAGTATCCACTGAGATTTCGACTTGATAGATGTTGGCACGCTAGGTTCATGAGGCCGTCTTTACGTCTGCTCTCTTGAGTATATCCTCGTCTTTGGATATCTTGGAATCATAATGATAGCGTCTATCTGAATTCACCATGTTTGAGATGGGAAGTGCTAAGCAGTCCCCGGTCATACTCCTTTGTCATTATCATCTTTGGATCGTGTCTTTTAGGAGTAGGGAAGTTCCTCTTGAGTACCAGGTGCAATCTCCTTTGGTAACGCAACTACTTCTTCTTCGGGAGATGAAATTCTGAAAGCGTCTCTCATTGATGTCGTTATCGTCGATCCAAATATGAAATATCTTGGACGTTTTTTCTTCATTGTGGCAGTCGTACATATATTACTGGAGTTGGAGGTTGCGATTTTGGACGCGCAGGATGTTGCATCTCGGTGGTTTTCCTCTTCAGCGAAACTGCTTACAGGAGGCTGAAGCTTGCATTTCCTGTTGGTGAGATGTATGCTTCCACGAACATCATGAGGCTCTTCATTACTGGCAGGCTTGTTTTTTCTAGAAGGGTGGGTGCTGTTGCAACTTGAGCGTTTAGCAGCTTCACGGAGTTCATAGGATGTCTGAAAGCGCAGGTTCTACGACAAAGCACGATTGACAGGTACCATCCTATTGATGCACAATTACACCACTTGTTGTTCAGTCACATTTGGATCATGACCCTTCAGTTCCTGAATTCGGGACCTCTTGACATAATCATTTGGATGTTCGCTATTTCGCTGAAGCACTCCTCTTAAGTCTGACAGAGTGATTCACCCAAGCTGCGGATTCTTTCTCGACATGATGATGCGGACATAGCTATCTTCTTGAGGATGCTCCTTTGAGGTGTCGGCTCCAGTAGATCTGAAGATTTTCGGGCTCGCTCTCGTCCGGGCTGACATAATAGGCGAACTCTTTATGATGACTTGGAGATGACAATATTCGTTGAATCTTCCGAAACGCTTCTTGTTATAGTGTGGTCCACACGAAGCTTTCTCCCAGCAATGGAGTGAATGAAGCAACGAGCTGGCCAAACCAGGTATAAAATGTCGAATGTAGTTCACCTTGCCCGTGAAGCTTTGGAGCTCCTTCATAGTCCGCGACGGTGGTATCGTGAGGATAGATTGAGTCTTGGATGGGTCCACCTTGATCCCCTCAGAAGTTACCTGGAATCCCAGAAACTTGCCTGAAGAAACGCAGAAAGCGCATTTCAAAGGATTCATCTTCAATTTATATTCACGGCACCATTCGAACACTTGTCGTAGGACTCCTGTGTGATCTTCCCGAGATTTCGATTTGACTACTATATCATCCACATAGTCTTCGACTTGATTATGCATCATGTTGTGGAAGATTACCTTCATAGCGCGTTGATACGTTGCACCTGCATTCTTCAAACCAAATGGCATTACAGTATAATAAAAATTTCCGAGAGGAGTTCAAAAAGATGTCTTACTTGCATCATGCTCGTAGATTCTTATCTTATTGTACCCTCTATATCCATCCATGAAGGAGAACATGTCGTGTCCGCTGGTGGCATTTATTAACATGTCAATGTTAGGTAGAGGAAAATCGTCTTATGGGCAGCATCTCTTCAAGTTTCCGAAATCTACGCATCACCTGATCTGTCCGTTTTTATTTTTCACCGGAACTACATTAGCCAACTAGGTCGGATGATGGATGGGCTTAATGAATCCAGCAGCTAGCAGCTTCCGAATCTCAGTCTTGATTTTCTCTTCTACCTCGTGCCTGAATTGCCTCGGAGATTGCTTGATCGACTTGAATCCAGGTATGACATGTAGATTATGGGTGACCAACTTTTCATCTAGACCGGGCATTTCTTCATACATCCAAGCGAATATGTTCTGATATTCTTTGAGGAGTTGCACGAGCTCCGTGCGTTCATCCGTGGACAAGGTTGAGCTGATGGAGATAGGCCTAGGAGATTCTTCTTTCCCGGTATTAACGATTCCAAACTCATCGGTCGGGGAGTTGGTGCCGTCCTGTAGTGGTCGTGGAGTATCCAGCACCTCTTCCTCTGGCTCGTTGTTGTTGTAGCATTCTATTGGCGGAGATACCGGGTAACAATCTCCCCTGCTAATTTCTAACAGCGGCGTCGGTAGACGATTTTCCTTTTTTGATCACGACTTGCCACAAAGGTTCGCTCCCTCTTAGTGGGAACGTGGGTCGCGGCTTTACTGGATGAAGAAGAATTCCTTGTCTGCCAAGATGCATCGTGGGTCTTAGCCCTCAATGATGTGAGTTGGTACTCCTCCTAAATTGACGCCCACGAGGGGAGTGAGATGCAATGAACTTTGTCTGATTCTTCCCGTGGAGCTTGTCTTGCTTCAAACAATTCCACCCACATATCGGTGCATAAGGAGACAACGATGCAGGGATACGAATGACTTCCCTATTCAGCATAGTATTCAGGCACTGGTGATACGTCGAAGGGAAAATCCTATCGTCATGAAGCCACGGTCTCCCCAGTATCATATGGTAGTCTGTCTCATTTTCTATGACTTCGAATTCCACCTTTGATTGGACGGGCCCTACAGATAAATTTAGGTTGACATACCCTTACATGTTGGTCTGGTTTCCTTCGAAGTCTGTCATCATGGTAAGCTTCCGTATGATCTTGCCTGCGCGAACCTTGGTTGTCTTGAGAGTCTTGAGAGTAATCACATTCGAAGACGCTCCCGTGTCGATGACGGCCCTCTTGAACTCTGAATCTTTGATGCGTGCATTAACATGTAGGGCCCGGTTGTGACCTTCCTTCGCCATCATGTCTTCTTATTTAAATGTGACATTATTCACAGACATCTCTGGCGTTTTCGAGACTTCTGGATGCAAAGGAGTTAAGTGAACATCCAGGGCTATCTGGTTGATTGCAGCAAATGTCTCCGCCCATTGATTCTTCAAGAGGTGCAAAAGTTCGCATAAACTTTCCACTAGAGAAGCCGCTTCCTGATCCACCGACCTCTGGTTCGTAGTGAAGCTACCGACTTGAGGAGGATCGTTGTGAGGATCAGTCCCTAGTGTAGAAATCTCGGTCACAGGAAAAACACTCTTCTTTGATCAGGTCCATGTTCTTTGTGTGAATCCCCTGCACTCGTGCCAACTCGATCAATGTTGGGATTCTTCCAGCCACGCCGTCAGAAATACCTTCGAAAATAGGAGCATCTTCGTTGGAGGAACTCCGACCGGGATTTGAAGTTTTTGGGGAATCCCTAAGACCAACCATTTTGAAATCAGCCAAATGGAATTGGGTATTGAAGAAATTGACTTCACAACCGAGAGATTAATCTCCCACTGTGGTTGCGAATTGTTTATGGGTGAAAACTATTTCTACTGGTTTTGGTAATTTTGGGTGTGTGGATGAGAAATGAATCTAAACCTTAAACAATGCACTGCACGGGAGTGCTTTCTGATTCGAGAGATCAATCTATACAATTCTGGCCTAAACCAAGAAACGGCCGTTCCAGACTTGCTTCGGTCACAAAGTGAAGGATATGGGGTTGATCTTAGGGAGGGAAGCGAAGAAGGTGTTGAGATTGTGAAGGTGTTGGTTGTTTATGACTTGTATCAGAATATCAAACTGGCTTGCAATAATGTAAGCAATCATCTCTGGATGTTTTCTGGATACGGATGACAACACTTGGTTTTTCTGTCTGTTCGTGTTCTTGGAAATAGGCGAAGGACCTATTTATACAAGTCATTGAGCGCAAACCTTCATCTCGTAGGAAGTGGAGGAAGATGAGTGATGGAGTAGTGGGGTCGTGTGGGTGATTGCACGATCACGTCTTAGCCCACTTCCCTCATCATTAACCGTCTATGCCTCCTGACACGTTCTTGTGATAGTGAGTTGCACGCTGCACGCTGTAAACCGCTAGACCAATACCCCATTAAGTATCCCCCAGTTTGTGACATGCTTGATGTCTCAAATGAGTGGATCATGAGACCCATAGGAAGTAGCATACGGTGCTAAGTTAAATAACTAAGTTATTTAAGAAATCGATATTCTTGAAATATCGTGTATGTTCGATGCATGTAATGCATCGTAAACAATCAACATGTATGAGGCATCGATATTTTAAAGCTTGTCCGAATAAGTCGCGGAGCAAGCGTCTTAAGATAGCATCACGTCGAACCATCTTCAAGTGATCGTTTGGAGGATGTATGGGCGAGCCATGCTCTGGCCGATCACTTCCTGTGGAAGAGTGGCGGATAGTGATCATCGAGGTGCCTCACTGGTCATCTAACTTTTAAACTAGGCTGTCCGACCAAGCTAGCGAAGTTGTACGGACGAGATGGTTTGCGACTCTCATTTGCGACCGTTGATGGAATTCAAGAATGGACGCCATTTTTGGTGGGACCGACCAGGCATGCGTGTAGACGGCCTGCCGGTGTATATGTCCATGATGTCTCGTCTCACGAAGGTGCTATCTAGGCCACTGAATTTGACCGGCGAAGGTGAGTGGTTGAGATCGGTTTGCAGCAGAAATGCATTGCCGGAAAGGATTTGAAAGCTGCACATCATGCCACTTTTGGGCGTGCGTTTCGAGGTTGCCGAGCCCTAGTCTGCGTAGGTCGGCCGGTCACATGCACAGGTGGGACCGCAGTGATCATGTTGATGCTCTCTGGACCTCTTTAGTCTATATCTACACCCTCCATCCAAGCTTGCGAAGATGGATGGTCATGATCAAACTGCGACACATATACCATGCCGCAAATCCTAATTAGGGATATGGACTGGTCACGCGTGCGTGACTTTTTCCAAGCGGTTTGGTAGGCTATGCTCCTCCTTTGGGGAGACCGACCGTGTGGGGCCCACGTTGGGCCGACGGTGAACTTATGTGTTCCTGCCCGATGGTCCTAGGCATGATCTAAGACATCCAAACATGTTGGCGAAGTTGGATGGTTGTGATCGATTTAAGACGCTAGTGGGATTTCCGCGACCCTTTAAGCATCACGTCAGCCACACTTTGAGAAAGCGTTCATTGCTCTAGGGCTAGATCGTGAGAAAACCGATCAGGTGGGTGAGGAGTGGGCCCGCCAATGTATGCATTAACGCTTCACTGATCAATCGTGGGATGATCTAATCCATCCAACCAGGCTGGTGAAGTTGGACGGTCATGATGATTTTAAGACTGCTTTGAACGGTCTTGCTCGTTTGAGCCTTCCCTAAAACAACACGGCCATCCCTCTTTGATGCCGGCGTTTGACAGGCGTTAGGGGTATAACGTGGTGTTCGACCGACTAGGGCATAGGCGAGCCTTCCTGTGAACATCACGGTGATTGCCTGGTCCTATTAGGGTTCGTCTAGGCTAGTTAAATTATGCCGCCAACTTGCATGGCCGTGATCGTTTATGAGACTGACATGGACAGTCCAGATTTCCCTTAGGGAATGCTCGATCGGGCTAATATAAGCGCATCGACACAGGGTTCTCTTAGTTAGAGAATGATATGGCCTGTACGGGTATTTCGTGCATGCCTCACTATTGACACTTGGAGATTCGTGTTATTCTGCTGAGAGTAAAAACTCAGTCATCATGCCACACCAATAATGAGTCTTGCTGAGAACAACACAGGAAATACAAGGCAACTCATGCATTAATTAATAATGCTATAAATAAACAGAATATCTGGGATTGTTGCTACATGCACCATTCTGAGTGAATTTTGTATATTTATTGAATTGCTTCAAATAAATAAAATGATAGGATTTCTGCGCTCATCGTTTGTCAAATGGCCTTACCCTTTGCAGGATGTCGGCACATTTAATCTGGTTTTACAATTTTAGCCATGAACTAAAATCCACTATCAACACTTCCTTATAAGTTTAACCCTCTAAATTTCAACCTAATCACGGCTAATTTTAAAGTGAGGACTATATTTAACTCCAGAAATTTTAATCCACGGCCGGAGCCGTAGGCCCCGACTACTATGCCACGATTACCGCAACACTGCCCCAATCATTACGGGACGACTAAAATTTTGTGCGAGGTTACTGATCGACTGACCAAATTTGATCTTTCCAGCAAGACATAGGGATCTTCCTTTTAAGTTCCACCCTCTAGATTTCAACCTAATCACGTCTAATTTCAAAGTGGGGACTATATTTAACTCTAGAAATTCTAATACACGACAGGGGATGTATGTCCCGGCTACTATGACACGATTACCTAAACACCGCCCAAATAATTACCGGACGACTAAAATTTTGTGTGAGAATACTGACCGGCTGACCCAAATTTGATCAGGCCAGCAAGACATCGGGATCTCCCTTATAGGTTCAACCCTCTAGATTTCAACCAAATAACAACTAATTTTAAAGTGGGGACTATATTTAACCTAGAAATGCTAATCCACGACCGGGGCCATAAGCCCAGGCTACTGTGACACGATTACCTAAATACCGTCTCTATCATTACCAGACGACTAAAATTTTGTGTGAGGATACTGACAAGCTGACCAAATTTGATCAGGCCAGCAAGACATAAGGATTTTCCTTATAGGTGCGACCCTCTAAATTTCAAGCTAATTACAACTAATTTTAAAGTGGGACTATATTTAATTCTAGAAATTCTAATATAAGACCAATACTTCCGACAATGGGAAATTTGCTTTCAGTGGTAAAATTAAAAAAACAATATATCAAAGCGCAGGTAATAGAAGGTGAGAATATTGATCAGGTTGTTGGCATGATAAGGGAAACATTCCAGACACACTGCGAGTCATTAAATTTCATTATACGACAGACACATTTTCCAGTAAAAGTTATTAATGGTTAATACTTAAGCGATAAATGCTAGCAGATTGGTTATTTTTGTATTTTACTATTTCACATTTTAGTCGTATTAATTTTAGTTGAAAATTGCTATGTTGCAACACTGCTGTCAGGCAGGCAAATGAGTTGAAACCCTTTATAATGTTCTTGCAAATAGATTTTCTTAAATGAATTCTAGCATTCAATTTATTGTTCTTAAATTGTCACATACAATCATAACATACTTCAGTGACCAAGTCACAGAAATTACGACACCGTCCAGTGCTCCTATTCTTTGACATGAATACAAATACTACTATCCTTTCACATTCTAGCATTAGTAGTCTTTGCTTTGTTTGGCGTTTCAGTATGCACAATACAACGTAAGTTTCTATGCAGTACATGTTTCTGACCAAACCTTTTTGTATGTCAATTATCTGTCTTTGCAACATCCGTATATCTATTAGCTTGAACTTTAT
This sequence comes from Papaver somniferum, assembly GCF_003573695.1. Taxonomy (NCBI): domain Eukaryota; kingdom Viridiplantae; phylum Streptophyta; class Magnoliopsida; order Ranunculales; family Papaveraceae; genus Papaver; species Papaver somniferum. The sequence continues at coordinate 52,057,695 of NC_039365.1, forward strand.
ACATCGTTTATTAGCTTATACATAAATTTCAGCATCCATATATCTATTAGATTGAACTTTATAGATCGTTTATTATCTTATACGTTGTTTTTTCTTACAACCATAAAATATATATCTCGCCAAAATCTTACAGACTCTAACGCTTATGATGAGTGTGTGTTAATAAACACTAGGGATGGATTCACCAAAAATTTACACCAAAATTACAAACTAAATTAGACAAGCTAAAAAACATTCGATATGACGCAGAAACATGCCAAGATACAAGAAAAGAATTGAGTTTGTCATAATTTATGTTGCTTTTCGCTAAAGCTTTTTTTGTGGACACTAACGATTCATTCAGACAATATATTTTGAATTAAATTACCGCAACATAGAATAGGTTGAGCCGGGGCTGTAAGATGTACACAACATATTTTTAATGACCACCATACCATATTAATGGGATTGTTGTTCAACGAGTTAAGCTTTAAGGATATTGAAACTTCAGGTGTTTAATTATTTTAAGATGATCTGCTTTTTTATCCGTAAGCATATGTTGTTGGCTTTATCCTAATCTTTGTTGATTTAATAGTTCCAACATGCAACAAGTGTTGCACACTTGCACCATGGTCTTGATTGGGTATTACTCCTTGTTATATCCCAATATCCCATTTTCCTTGGAAATGTTGTTGTCTTGGCTGAAATGGAAGAGCACATGGTTTTCAACCATGTAGCTGTGGGTTTGACTCCCACAGATAGCATCATTACTTAGGTTGGTTGGGAAAGTTAACAATGATTCCATTGTTTGGTTGGTTGGAGAAGCTTTTTAGAAGGATTCTCTTTGATTATCTCTCAAAGGGTAAACCTTCAGGTGACTGCTAAGATTGTTTCCAAGGGATAGCAGAGTAACTGACAGGATGTTGTAGCTTTGTTTCAACTAAAATATAGTTTTCATTTTTCTGTTGGGTATTTCTTAACTAAATAAATTAATTTTATCGTCTCTTCTTTCATTAGCAATGATTTCATTTTGTTAATTCTGATGTTAATTAATTCTATTTTTTTCCTTTTTGGGGTTTCTTTGAGCGTTGCAGTATTAAGAATGTGATTTGTGCTGCATGAGTCATTAAATTTTTCTTTATATACAGTATTAGGGAAAGTCCAGACCTTCTGGAGGTAAGTCATAACGATATATTGTGGGGTCACCTAGGTAGGTAGGTATCCTAGATGACTAATGAATTAGTTACCAATATCATATAGCTTTTAATAAGCACTCGAAGTACAAATTTCAAATAAATGAAAATACGAGGTAACTAGCTTGAGAACAGTTTTGGAGAAAAACGAAGAAATTCCATGAGAAATTATTTATTACGAAATACATATAAGAAACTAGATGACTATTCATGATTTCATATTTAATTATTTGATTTTTTGTGATGCTTGGGTTGTTAGGTTTATCAGTCAATTGGTTTTTACTTGAGGTTGTGGCGAAAGGAGTAGTTTCTATACTCATTTTATTTGGTGCAGTTTACTTGCTGCAGGAAAGCATCCACCTGAGTTTGTGCTGGATAATCATTTGAACATGGTAAATTTGGTTCAACCATTGATTGTTGAAAGTTGATGCTAACTATGATGAGTTTTGTCTAAATGGATTCCGAGGATGGTACCCAAGAAACCATGTAATTCAGGAAACTCCAATGTCGAATATGATTGGTAGCGTATTAGATTCTACGGTATTACGTCAGTCCATTATTGCTCAAAGTATCTGAGTAACAGGTCCTTGAATCTACTCATTTGGATTTATTCATCATATGTTGTTGCTAATTTCAGATCGTATGGACTGTTTATGTGATTAGTTCACCCACCTGGGCTTTTGGTCATCCGTTCTCTCGAAAATTGATGCTTGGTTTATTTGGATTCGTTAGGGAATTTAAACAAGTGATGATTTGGAAGTTCTTTGGGTTTTTTACAACTCTTTCTTGGTATAGAAAGAAAATCCAGCGATATTTCGGTTGTCTCTTTGTTGACTTGATATTGCATGCCTAGATTTCGCCAGGAAATTACCATATAATATACGTAAATGGTACCTCATCATACTAGGTTTTGAGCCATCACCAGTGAATTTATATTAGATTTGTAAAGGCTGATTCCGGAAGAAAATGAGTAGATGATCGGAGGAGCGAAGAGCACAGATGCAGTCGTCTTTTCGCGTGGTTCATGTAAATAGCTGCGTTATTTCTAACCAGCTCATCAGTGACTAGATTTTTTATTGAGAAGTTCTTGCATACTGCAGTCGACAAGTTCAATACTAATCGACCAAATACAAAAAGTTATCATAAAGGACATGTCCCAATTATTCCTTCTTCCCAATAGACAACGTCCAATGTTACCCACCTCCTCTCTTAAAAGAGTCAAAAAGGTGTTAGGCTTATTTCCTGGAAGTAGATATCATGTAATTTTTGCTATTTTTTTTAACCTCCACAAGATCACACTTCCTCTAGGTGTTATTACTATCCATGCCGACCAATTATGATAATTATGTAATCAAAAAGTTGCCTTCCCATGGCGCGTAAGGATGTAGTTGAATTCACACAATAATAAGAATATTTTGCTGACCTCATAAAACGCCAAATGGTTGGCATGAGTACTGCTAGATCATAATTTATCTAACAGTGCGAGAGCCAATTATTTCCGTAGATTTTTCTATACAAAGGTAAACTGTTAAATAGATGTTTTTTTTCCTGGTATGCTAATAATTAGTGTGTTTTTAAAGATAATCAAGGTAAACGATATCGGCCATTTTTCCATTTTCTATTGTTTCTTTCCTTCACTTTTCAGCTAATGTTAATTTGTATTCTCTGTACACGTTTGCAATGGTCGTACACAGTCAGTATGAAATAATTATGTAAAGACTGACCTAAATATAGTAACACTGGTGAGGGTTATAGTACCCTTGAAGAAAATCAATTAAATAAAATGTGTACTTCTTGAAGTTAATGGTACACAAGCAAAATATAAGGGCACGCTATATCAAGTGAACTATATGGTTTAGTTTAGTTGTTCATTAAATAATAATATTAAGTGATCTTTTTTGTTTTTAATGTCCTTCATTATCATATATATTGGTGTGAGTAAGATAAAAAGTTCTCGATAATCGGTTAGTTTGGACGTTCGAATCAAACTAGGATATAAGAAATATTTTTCTTTCGATCAAAATTTTAAAAACCATGAAGAACTTAAATTCTTATTTCGTTGATCATTCCTCATTGGTTCTCAAAAACTTTTTAGAAACAAAAGGTGAGGTATGTGGTGCAATGAGTAACTTTTGTCAGCTCTGAAGCATTAGTACTTATGTTAGAAATACTTGACATGATGATCTTACTAATTTTTGGTCGAACATACAAATTTTTGGTGAATATCTTACAGTCTTATTTTGTTTATGTTTCTTAAATTTATTCTCCATTTGTTGGTACGTATAACACAAATTGATATAATTATTAGCCTAAACGCTCGGCCTACTCAAAGGCTCCATCGACACCATCGCTCTTCCCGTTTTTGATACAACCAATTAACTCATCGGTACATATAAATATCTCCAACCTGTTGAAAGTACATGATCTGAAGTCGTGGTTGGGTTAATTGAGTTTCTCTAAATGGAATCAAAAAGTAATAGTCAATGTCACTGTCACCACCACCAGACCTGTTTTGATAGAATATAACTAAACCGAAACCGTCTCTTTTTATTTATTCTCTTATATATGAAGCTTCTAAACTACCATTAGTTCTGATTTCCATCAGACTCGATGGTACAATCACAAAGCCCTATCTTCTTATAAGCAACAACAGATCACTACTTTTACCCTTCCTATGTAGAGGAAATATGATGGAAAGTTCCTGGGAAGCTAAGGATGGTGAACATTCTCTTCTTTGTAAATATAACTTGCAGTTACGGAAAGGAAGGATGTTTTTTACATATAACTTGCAGGTATGTACCATTTATCAGTTGGAAAAATAGAAGTGTTGGTCAATGTGTAAGCAACACCAAATTGAGTTAGGGTATCGTTTGATACTGATGCTAAACAATCTGGTAGTTATGATTGACGACGTTAAGTTTCATAAACTTGATTGTCGTGTTAAATTTCTTTAGTGATGTTTGTGCAGGTTAACATCAGGTTTTTGGTGTATGAAGTATGAAGAGAAGGGTGCCATGATAGATACAAAGGAGTAAGAAAAATGACAATGCCATTTTTATGATTCAAAACTGACCCAATTCTTTATGTTTGAAATCTCTTGGAGCATGTATACCAATCTTTGAGTGATAATCAAAAAAAATATTGCATTACTTTTTTCATATCGACATGTATTTCATAGGATACATCGCATTATTATTATTATTATGCATTTTCACGATTGGGGAGTATCATAAATTCACAAAAAGTAGTATTTTCAGTAAATTAACAATAAAATTTGAAGATCATTGAGTAATTTTGTCCCCAGTTGGTTATACATTAAAATATTGGTTAAGTTCCAAATTGAGCAGGCTAATATACCAATTGATTTCAGCTAAACTAGAAGCTTAGACATATTGATGCATTAGTGTTACAATGTTGTAGGCCTTGCACACTATTATATCCTTTGCGTAATCTCTACTTAGCTTGATGATGCGTGTCGTAACCACAACAAATTAATTAATATTTTTCTCACTAATTAACAAGTAATATAGCGATAATAAGGATCGTTTCCACGAGGAGCAAGAGGTTTTAGTTGTCTTATAATGTCACAAAAAAGAGGGGTTTTGGATTTTATAAAGTATAAGAATAAAAAAACAATTAAAAAGATAAAGTTGAAATCAATAAGAGAGATTAGATCAAGGAATCCTTCTTCGTTGCAAAACAATGATTCAAGTTATGTTCTTTTCCACTTTTTATTAGTCACAAATTATCACCAACCGTAGGTAAAGCAGCTAGGTCAGTGCTAAACCCCCTAAATCCCTAGTATCACCTGATACGGAAGTTCTCGACTACCGGATTCTATTCACCAAACCACCTAGTAGTAGCTCACTCAAGATGTAATTTAGTTAAACGCATTAAGATTTATGAATTTATTAGGTTGATATTAGTAGTTAGACTCTTAGCTCAAGGTCTACTTACTAACGTTGTTTCCACACACAATTGCTCCACGGAATCCCTCCGCAAGGTCTCGTGTTTGCTACTTATGTAAAGAGTCAAGAAACGATTTCTTATCCCCTAACTTTCACTAGATATAGATCAATTAACAAATGAATTTAGTATGCATCCTAAACAACCTATCAATCAACCATGAATGTATAAACATTCCTATTAGTAAAAACAAACGATAATCATGTGAAAACTTCAAAGTAGATTTAAAACAAAACTCAAAACATGTCAAGAACTAGGAATTCATCCTCAATCAATAAAATTAGCTACTCATGCTAAGGAGTTCACACAAAGAATAAAGAAAAGAGAAGTGTTGTGTGTGTAGGTGTGTAAGTGTAAAAAGTTATGTAGAGAACTTCTTTATTTATAGGCTTCACTTTCCTATCAATCCTCTTAGGAATAGAATCTTCATTCCATAATAACACCACTTTCCCAATTTGAGCCTAATTCCAATTTTAAGTCTTTCTCAAATCTTCCATTTTCTCTTTCCAAATCCAAGCCCAATTCTTCAAACCCATGAGTCTAGATGAGTCTAGAAAATTCTTCATTAATTGAGTCGCCTATGAAATGACAATATTGCCCATTTCGCACAAATTGGGTGATTTCTTCTTCTTTTCCTCCGTGCGACTCCAAATACCTAATAACTAAAAAACATGCGTAAAATACATAATTTACAAGAAAAATAGCAGAGAAAGCATAAACAATAGATAATAAATAGGATGTATTCTACACCCTATCAAATTCCCCCACACTTAGACTTTGCTACTCCTAGAGAAAATCAAACTAAAACTTACAACTTCAAAGCTTTCCAGCATCCCAAGCATCCAAAGAGATATGAAGACATAGAGTTTCTGCATGCTAGTAATAAGAAGTTAGAAATACTAAAGAACATATTCTCATTCTTAAATGTTGAGTGAGAAATAACCACACCATAATGAGAGAACGCGTGTTTGAGAGCGATCAATAAGCATTTCGCCTCGACTTCTGCCTCACCAAAAAGGTTTTATGAAATTGCACTCAAAGGACGTACTTTTATGGTTCTCACATGTGTGTAGGTTGGAATGAAGAGAGAAATCCTGCAACACGTTGAATGGTGGGAAGGACAACTTCCGAAATATTTTAAAAAACCACATCTTTTAACATTTTGAAAAACCATTTTTCTGACGATCTCTAAGAAAGGAAATCAACCACTATTATCGAGGATGAGATTACTTAATCACCTTCACATCCGATCGCAAATTATGATTACACCACTCTCACGGCATCCAATAGAAACGTCTTCCACTCCTCGTCTTCATCTTTTTGGTCTTCGTCTTCAGCTTCAACTATTGATGATAAATGCTCGAACTTCGTAATTCCTTGACAATTTGTAACTTTCTTCTTCAAAATCCTTGTCGCTTGAAACTTCCTTATAGATTTTCCTTCCCCACGGCTTATTAAATAAATAAAAACAAAAATTTCTCTTTCCATCATTTTTTTTAGAGAGATAAAATACAAAACAAACCATGGCCTTGGGAAAAGTACTTTACCGCTTGATTCTTCACAACTTGTATCGTCTCGAAATCATAAACTTCAATAATTCTCACCTTTTTCTTTTCTTTGCTCTTGTAAATAAGTCTTCAACTTGGATATAAAGCTCCTTATATGTAAGTCTTCAACATGTATATATAAAAATCCGCTCATTATATGTTGTTGTACTTGGATATGAAATTTACTCTTTTCTTGTTCCGTTTCTTGTAAACCTTGAACATTTTCAACTTTCCTTGTAGATTTTGATGTCGCTCCCTTGTTGATGATGATGGTGTTTCTATGGATCCATTGTTGTTGAGAGAGAGAATGGTGCTAACTGCAAATCGAACTACAAGAAGGAGGCTTTCATCTATAGACGTCACCCTCATGATTGACAAAATTAGCACTCAAGAGATCAAATAGTAGTGCTTCTATTGGTGGGAGGTTGGGTAGCTCACCATTCTACCCGGAATTAATGTACGGTGACACACACTCAAAAGAAAGCTCTTTAGTTATTTATAAAAAAAAATCTGGGCGGTGCCTCGCATGATATAAATAGGGTAGTCTCCACTAATGATTGATCAACATCTCTAATAATGCATGTCTCCCTGCTCCTAATCTGCATCACCGGCATGGTTAAATCCATTATTTAACACTCTAACAAGCATGAAATCCGAACATAGTTCCCTAACACTCCCAAGTTCAGTTATGTCGGTCAGAATTCTCTATGTAAACATACCTAGAAGTATGCTAGTGACTCTAAAATCTCTACAAGTTGGAGGTTTTATGCAAAAAAAATTTTTTTAATAAATGCTTAACCACTCCCCCACACTTAAACCTTACATTGTCCTCAATGTAATTGAATCGTCCAAGTAAAGTAAAGGTGGGAAATCCTAACATGATATGGAACAAGAATAAATAAATAAATAAATAAAAAAGGATAAGAAATACAAAACCTATGGGTTGCCTCCCATTAAGCGCTTGTTTTAAAGTCGACGGCCCGACTTGGCTTCTTGTAAGATTCACTCCCCATATACTAACAATCTGAAAATTTGGGGATCCACCCACAATACCTGTTTTGCAAACAATAACTCCATACAAATGTTAGCACAAGAAAACAATAGTGAAATTACCGCTCGATAGAAACTTCCCCCACACTTATTCTTGTCCACACTCGGAAGTGTATAAAGAACATAGAATTTGGGAACTTCCATGTATTCCTCTTGGCAAACCTGCATAGTGTTAGCATCAAGTGTTTCCAATAGTGGATATCTAGAAACAAAATCATCCAAAAATACTTTCGAAGAACATACATTCAAACCAATAAGAGGTAAAGGAGAAGAATCAATATGCAAAGAGTTAGACAAACCTTGCACAATCTCTTGTATTACGGAATCCTCTTCATCCTTAAAAAATTCAAGTGAATTACTTACTTCTTGTATATCATGGTCCTCTATCAAACCTTGCAACCATTCTTCATCGTTTTCTTCCTTAACCAAAGTCTTGGCATCATTAAAATCATTGGAAGATTCAATTGGGTCTTCCACAAAATCAATGAATTTGGTTTCATCCTCTAGCATTATCTCTTCAACATTCTCATCATCGGAATCGGGCCATGCACTAAAATGATTTTCATCGGTATAAATTGTAAGATCTTGTGAGGGTGTTACACCGTTTATAACAATAGGTAAGTCACACCCAATCTCCTCCTTTTGAATAGGTGAAGGATCGTTATTATGATCCGGAGTTGGAATAACTTCCTCATTGTTGCAACGCTCATACACTACCGCGGACTCATTTCTTTCCCTAAGGAATTTTTTAAAATCACTAATTCCTCAAGCTCTACCTTTTGAATAGGTAATTTATCATTATTAAGATCAAGGCTCGAGTAAGCTACACTAGCGTCATCAAAAGTTTCCAAAGGTTGGTCCTTTTCAACACAATCATCTTCACTTTCAGACTCACCATAATAAGAATCTTCATCGATTTCATAACCTTTATCCAGATGTCGTTTAAGTTCCATAGGAATGGTCCTACTAATTTCTGCGACAAGCTCTTCCGAAGTTCCATCATCTTCCAACTTGTATAATTTCTGTGCAAGTTTCTTGACGTTCACACGCTTACCACCGTTGGCCACAATAGGTCCTCTTTCCCAGGACTCTTCCCTTTGAATGGGTGAATGATCATAACTACGATCCAGAGTCGGGTAAGAAAAAGTGTTGCAGAAATTGGTTTGTGCGACGTTCTTTTTATCATGGTCAAGTTGGTCTAGTATTTGTCGCAATTCATTCATAATCTGCATACAACTCGAATGAAGCCAATTAGAAGTAGACTTATCCCACCTTGGTGCTTGACTTACATACCTACTACAAGGTTGTTGATATGTATGAGAATATCCATAAATTTTTGTAGGAAATTGATCATATCCAAAAGATTGGTTTTGATTGTATCCTAAATATGGTTGGATGTTGCCATAATGTTGAGGTTGAAAACCGTATTGATTGTTGTAATATGCTTTCTCTTGTCCACCATACATCGAAAACTGGTACCTGAAATAAGATTCTCAAAAACTAAGTTAGATACGATATAAAATCTAAAAAAGCCAGAATAAAGCAATAAAATAACTAAAAATCGTCCGCTGCTCCCCGGCAGCGGCGCCAAAATTTGATGCGTGTCGTAACCACAACAAATTAATTAATATTTTTCTCACTAATTAACAAGTAATATAGTGATAGTAAGGATCGTTCCCACGAGGAGCAAGAGGTTTTAGTTATCTTATAATATCACAAAAAAGGGGGTTTTGGATTTTATAAAGTAAAAGAATAAACAAAACAATTAAAAAGATAAAGTTGAAATCAATAAGAGAGATTAGATCAAGGAATCCTTCTTCGTCGCAAAAAAATTATTCAAGTTATGTTCTTTTCCACTTTTTATTAGTCACAGATTATCACCAACCGTAGGTAAAGCAGCTAGCTCAGTGCTAAACCCCCTAAATCCCTAGTATCACCGGATACGGAAATTCTCGACTACCGGATTCTATTCACCAAACCACCTAGTAGTAGCTCACTCAAGATGTAATTTAGTTAAACGCATTATGATTTATGAATTTATTAGGTTGATATTAGTAGTTAGACTCTTAGCTCAAGGTCTACTTGCTAACGTTGTTTCCACACACAATTGCTCCACGGAATCCGTCCGCAAGGTCTCGTGTTTGCTACTTATGTAAAGAGTCAAGAAACGATTACTTATCCCCTAACTTTCATTAGATATTGATCAATTAACAAATCAGTTTAGTATGCATCCTAAACAACCTATCAATCAACCATGAATGTATAAACATTCCTATTAGTAAAAACAAACGATAATCATGTGAAAACTTCAAAGTAGATTTAAAACAAAACTCAAAACATGTCAAGAACTAGGAATTCATCCTCAATCAATAAAATTAGCTACTCATGCTAAGGAGTTCACACAAAGAATAAAGAAAAGAGAAGTGTTGTGTGTGTAAAAGGTGTGTAAGTGTAAAAAGTTATGTACAGAACTTCTCTATTTATAGGCTTCAATTTCCTATCAATCCTCTTAGGAATAGAATCTTCATTCCATAATAACACCACTTTCCCTATTTGAGCTTAATTCCAATTTTAAGTCTTTCTTAAATCTTCCATTTTCTCTTTCCAAATCCAAGCCCAATTCTTCAAACCCATGAGTCTAGATGAGTCTGGAAAATTCTTCATTAATTGAGTCGCCTATGAAATGACAATATTGCCCATTTCGCACAAATTGGGTGATTTCTTCTTCTTTTCCTCCGTGCGACTCCAAATACCTAATAACTCAAAAACATGCGTAAAATACATAATTTAGAAGAAAAATAGCAGAGAAAGCTTAAACAATAGATAATAAATAGGATGTATTCTACACCCTATCACTTGACCATATAAGGCTCACAATCACATGTAAAGTAAATCACATATGTTTTTCTTAAAAAGACTAACATACTATACTTTCGAAATAAAACACCAGCAACTTAATTTTTAATTAAAGTTGACTCATTTTGAGCACTTATGTTCTGTATCATTCTCTAAGTAATTTGAAATATGTTTGGTAGAGAAAATGTCACCTCATTTGTTGCTCTCTCATCGTTATCACCATATGTACTATACTAAACTAAATTGTAGTTCTCAATATGGATCCATCTACTCTTTTGATTTTCTATTTCGGTCTTCATTAATGATGATGTTAGAGAAAATAGGTTAAGACTAGAAGATGAAAAGCAAACATGCAATGATGTACCCATGACTTCAAGGATCTTTCAATTCTTTTATAAAATAATTCGAATATTCCTAATTAAATTGGCTAGTACAACAGGTTAATGAATCATGCTTTCAGGATTCAAATGAAATGCTAACACAATAATCGAATTCAAGGATTGTACTTCCTTGTGGACCAAGAAGACATTGTTTTAGGATTCCGATGATATAATTAGAAGAGAAGAAATCAATCAGTCTTTGATGTCTTTTCAAAAGAAACAATCACCACTATTTATGAGGGTTTCATTTCCGCTGGAGATGTCTTCATCTCCAATAGACACCTTAGAGAGGCATCAATGGAGGATATTGGCAGAGATGCGTCTATTCGAGTTTTAAATGAAATTTTGAATTAAGTTTTCAAATTTAATATTTTCTACGAGAATCTATCTCGCACTATGCTAGATGCTCCATAGACCCCCACGACCTAACATGTCTGGTCGACCATATCCTTAAGAGGGCTGACATTCCCCCGCGACCCTCCTTCATATTGGCGAACATAATGGATATTTTTATTTTGAAAATACCCAATAAATAACTAGTTTTAAAACTAAAAAAATGTCCAATAAATGATTCGTTTTAAAACTAACATGGGATAAATATTGAGTGCCTAAATATAGACCGACGACATTAGTATGGATGCTACTAGGTGTTTTACTAATGTTATATAGAAGTGTATGAGTACCCTCCAACGATGTAGGTTATATATTGTATAATTGACTAAGTTATAGTATTTTTAAAGTATTTGGATGCATTAACTAAGTTATAGTATTCTTAAACGTATTGTTACAAAGAATTAAAGTATTCTAATTAAAGTATTGTTACGGCCCCGGTGATACCTGAAATCCTTGATTAAGTTAAAGAAAAGTGGGGGTTCCACATCCTATGTTTTACCAACTTTGATTTAAATTAAAGGAACTAAAAAAATGAAGCTGACAAGTAATGCACTAAAAATGAACCTAGAAAAATCACATATATTGAGACTAAAATTTAGTCATGAATGTTACATTGCTTATAACTTGGAAGATAACTTTTCATAGAGAGTAACTTTGTGCTTTGTTAGAGCATTGCTCGGTCGAACTCGCATGCGTTTCTATCTCAAGCATGTTTTTCAATGTTAGTGATCAAAACTATAAGTCTTGATTTCTAGTCTACTATACCTAAGTCTCGGACTAGGATGGAAAGTGTAATTGAGCTCAAGAACTCGATGGAGAATCATCATACAAGACAAAGAAATACTTAAGGAACTGGTGGAACTTCATCGAAAAAAAGGTATGTGGAGACTTGAACTTATCTATCACTCAAAAGTCTATATACTTTATCTCCTATCTTGAGACAAAAGTCGTTTTGCTATATAGACTTTGATTATACACATTTGCTATTTCGAGCCGAGTTTATCTCGCCTATTTATTTCTCGAGATATGTGTTGGTAGCTTTCGCTTTGACCAAGTTCATCTTTACCTAGTGACGGAAGTCATGTTATGTTTCAATCACTTTGAAAATTGCTCTGACGAAAAATGGTTTGTGAATAACAACTATATAACGTCCTCTGAGAATGTTTCAATGATTGAAATGAGAGTTTAGATTATATAACCATTGATGGATATAAGCATTATTGTGGAAACACATATATGTATAAGTCCTTATTCCTTGAACCGAAGTTTGCGAATTTTATTGATCAAGAGAACCGGAATAGTGGAGTGAGCTAAGTCCGCGCACTCAGTCCGCGAACTGGCGAAAGTTCTCGGCCCGAAAAAATCTGCTGGATTTTGTGAACTCCTTCCGGGAACTTAAGTCCACGAACTTGAGTTGGTTATATCTAAAAACGATTTTTTGTGAACTTATTCATATTGACTAAGGAATGCCAATAGTTCATGAACCGATTCGAGTGAATCAAATCCTTTTTGCTTCAATTGTGTCTTGTGTAGTACATAAGATTTCCTTGCAATTGAAAAACTCTCTAACTAGTTCATTTGAGTCATTTGGACTAGTTATGGTGAAAAATAAGATGGTTGATATGAAAGTGATCATATGGATAACCATTTGGTTAACTATTGTTGAACCAACGAATGTTCATGTTTGGTTACGTTTACATAAACCCAAAATAGTACATTTCATTTTTGTGTAACAAGTTAAGTTTTCGATCCAACGGTTGAAAGATATTAGCTTGAATCTAATCAGGTTTTTCATCTAACGGTGAGTATTGAATGCTTTGTTACTAATCTAACATTGATTGCAAACCCTGATTTGAAAGACTATATAAGAGAGAACTTTAGCAACTGGGAAAATTAATCTCCACCTTACGTGTGATACTAGTTGTATAAGATAGAGTCAATTCTCCTTTAACCTCTGGATTTCTTTTCTCAAACCAGGTTAACGACTTAAAGACTTCATTGGGATTGTGAAGCCAGATCGATACTACTTTCTCGTAGTTGTGTGATATAATCTTGTCGTTTCTATCATACGTGTACAATCGCAAATATTGGCTTGAGATTGATATCTCCGATAGGCAAGATATAAAAGTAATCACAAACATCTTCATCTCATCGTTTGTGATTCCGGAATATCTTCTTTCGCCGGGTCGATTAAGATTATTGTGAGGTGATTGATAATACTAGGCTGTTCTTCGGGAATATAAGTCCGGGTTATCGATTGGTTCCTGTTCACCATGATTTATCAAAAGACATAACAAAAACTCTTGGTTATTTCTGTGGGAGACAGATTTATTCAATCCTATAGACTTTTTTGTGTGATACAGATTTGTTTATCAAGTCTTCGACTTTGGGTCGTAGCAACTCTTAGTTGTGGGTGATATCAGCTAAGGGAGTCAAGTGCATAGTATCCTGCTGAGATCAGAGACGTAGGAGCATAACTGTACCTTGGATCAGTGTTAGATTGATTGGGGGTTCAACTACAGTCCAGACCGAAGTTAGTTTGTAGTTGGCTAGTGTCTGTAGCGGCTTAATACAGTGTGTGTTCAATCAGGACCAGGTCCCGTGGTTTTTCTGCATTTACGGTTTCCTCGTTAACAGAATTCTGGTGTTTGTGTTATTTCTATTCCGCATTATATTTTGTTATAATTGAAATATCACAGGTTGTGCGTTGTTCAATCAGTTAGAATATCTGACCTTTTGGTTGTTGATTTAAATTGATTGACACTTGGATATTGGTATTTGGTACCATCCAAGTTATCTCTCTAGTATTTGATAAAGGCTCGCAGATTTCTATTTGCTTGAGTATAGATCAAATCGAGATATTAACTCCTTTGATATACTTTTATCTAGATTGAGTCCGAATGTCTACTTGATTCTCTATAAAGTATATTGGAGTTAGTCCATACAGATTGCTAAGCGAAATATTGGGTGTAGTTGTTATACCCCCGCTTTTTCAATTGGTATCAGAGCAGGCAAACACGTTTAAGACCTTACAAGTCTGTGTTTGTAACGATCTGACTCTATGGACACGAGTAGTATCTCTGATAAACGCGTCACCAGAAATAAAAGTTCCGTCTCGTCTATTTCTATTAAAGAGAAAGATTCTTCAATCTCAAATATAGACGAACCTTGTGTTCAAACAAGATAGACAGGCTATGACATGTGTTATTCCGATTACCCTTCAAAAGATTCTATCGCTCTAAATGAACGGGAAACAGCTAAAGAATGTGAACTGATGTTAAACTATGTTAAAGTTCAAGCTGATCGGTTGAAACAACATGTCAAAATTATTCTTGGGGAAATAAGAGACTACAATTCCAAAAACTCGGAAGCTTTTCCTTTATCTCTTCTTAAGGCGAGTCTTGAAAGGGATATCTTGGAAATTAAACATCGCTTGAAAAAGCTCTCAATTCAAGGATGTTTCAAAAAGCTCTCTAGACCATCCTCATCAACTAATACTGTGACTGAGGAAGATCCAGAAGAAAAATCAGTGTCATCTTCTTCCGGAAAAGATGTGCCTAAACCCCTTGTCACAATGGTGCACATCACATGAAAGGAGGAAACCTCCACAGATTGTTAAGACAGTGTTTTCTAACGTTCAGGAGGTATGTCCTTTTTGTGATTCAAAAGGACCGGTCAGACAAATGAGAAACTCTAGGTTGAGTAACAATTTCCCTGTTCATCTTCAACCCACCTTTGACGTAATTTTCAAAGGAATAACTGACTTTCATATGTCTAAACCAATTGGTTTCAGTGTTCATCCTGTGTATCCTACCAGGAAAGTCAGTTCTATGAGTTCCTTAAATGTTCTGACTCGGAAAAAATGTCTTAACAATCTGAGAGATGTTCAAATTCCTTCTATCGTCAAAAGAGAAGTTAATAATACATTTTATGTGAAAGGTATCGGGAAGAATCCGATGTCCTTCAGATAAGAATCAATTCTCAGAGTCATATTTTTGTGAGGATGAATTTTATGATTATCTTTCACATCATAATGGTTTTCCTCCAACATTTTGTAAGGAAAAGGATAACCAAAAAAAATATTCATTTAATGAGCTAATAGCTCATACTTGTGTTAAGTAATCACAAGGTTGAAATCTTACTCACAAAAAGCCTAGCTGAGTGAGAAATGTTTAGGTATACTCTTTGCCAAAGTGACACTGATTATCTAGCTAATTTCTTATCGCTCTTAGATGGATTATCAGGTAACACTTTTACATGAGTGTTTTTTGTAAGATTCCTCCTTGTTTATTTGCTTCTAGTTCTTGGCTCTATGCCTTCAAACTTTTTTTTAAAAGCAAAAGTATGGACTCTTTCAGTCAATAAGATGTTGTGTATACAATCGTCACAAACAACCTTTTTTGGAAGGAGCCTTGTGGACCCTCTTCTTACGGGTATACGTACGGTTTTGGGATACTCTCACAAACCAATTTTATAAACCCTAAGTCTCTCGAAACTTATTTATATACCTACCCTATTGAGTTCAATTATCTCACTCTAGGATTTCTATAATCAATGGCTTCATCATCCTGCTCTTGGGATTTGCCTGAAGACTTCGTTGGTAATGCGGTATGAATTCGACAAAGAGAAGGGGATGTTTGTTGAAGTTGAAGGAACTTTTCCTCAATATCCTGATTCCTACTCGGATATTGAGGAGGTTGATGAGATTTTGGCTGAAGTGGTTCACGAATTTCTCAAAAATTTTGAGGATGCAAAGGAGAAACTTGTTGATACAATGAAGTGTCTTGATATGGTAAGAACTGAGTTGAAAAAGGTTAATTCTGACCTTGTTCTCATGAAAACTCATGCTAAATAACTTCTCAATGAGGAAATCCACTCTGAAGTTGTTGTGGATGTTGTCAATCACAAGCTTAAAAATCTCAAGACTCGTGAGGATCCTGAATCGTCCATATGATCTTAGTTCGTGTTCGGGCATGACACTGGAGTCTGTTCTTTTTGTTTTTTTTATCTTGTTGATTCTATATTGCCTAGTAAATCTTTTATTTTCTTGTTTTTTTTGAAGAATAACTATAGTTTGGAATAGCCATTATTGTGATTACATATAGCTATGTCCAACGTTTTCATCTTCATGATTTTAGGTTTATTTGTTTAGATTCTAAAATTGTTTGGAAGATGAGATTTGCAGTATTAATATTTATGGTTTTATATATTGCAAATTTTTGTGGGATATGCGTGTTTGCATCCATGAACTGTGATTATCCCATACCTTTTCAAAAGTAAAGTCTTTTGTAAGTCGATATGCATGTATTGATAAAAGAATGAATTGACTTTTGACAAATACAAAAGTTAAGCCTATTATGTCAATTATTAATGGGAGATAGGTTAATATATTTTTTTTACAAGGATTATGTCTATTATAGGTCGTTATGCAAATAGTGATGGAAAATAAAATGAGTCCTTGATTATTCCGTGGTATTATGTCGATCTCCGATCCACAATTTTTGTGTATATACTGTGTTGTTCCATAAAGTGTCTTATGTTGAGCTCTATCGACTGAGTTATTATTTTAGCTTAGTTGCTGTTCCGTGAGGTACTTTATGTCGAGCAGTTTCAACTAATTTAATCATCTTGTTTGGTTATTTAGTTGTTGCTCCGTAAGTTTTCTTATGTTGAGCACTATTGACTGAGTTGATTATTTCTTATGATTAACTTAGTAATCGCTCCATAGATTCTCTTATGTCGAGCATTACAATTAAATTGATTACTTTTTGTGGTTAATTTGGTTGTGTATTCCGATTAGATTAATTATGCGTTCTCTTGTGATTAATCTAATTGAGTATTTTTGAGTCTCCATAAGCTTACTTATGTTGAGCATTTCCGATTAAATTAATCATGGGTTCTCTTGTGGTTAATTTAATTGAGTACTTTTGGATTCAAATTCATATTCGTATGTAATTTGTTATGTCCAAAGAAATCCTTCTTTTCTTTCGAAATTACGGCCACTCTTGTTGTTCTTTCGGGAATGACATTAAATGGGGGAGAGTTCTTTTGAACTTGCGCTTAATTGTCATATCTTTGTGGGGAGTGCGGCTGTGGAATATTATATGGGTTATCTTGTATCTTTAAACTCCTTGATGAATGCATTTAGCTTCGGCTTTATGATTGCATCTGAAGAACAAGTTGATATATGCTTTATTTTAGTCATGAAATGTCTGTTTCGGAAATTTCATTAGGATCCCGTTCTTGTACCTTTGCCAATTTTATTGACAAAAAGGGGAGAATTAGTATGTAGTTCACACTACAAATACATATGGTTTTAGGATCATTATTTAAGGGGGAGTGGTTTCCATGTGAGATGGAGTATTGACTAAGGGGGAGTGATACATATCACTATAGTATTGTTGTCAAAGTTGTGATACAATTGAACTTTGATACTGTGTAATGATACTATGTCACTGTATAACAATGATCAAGAATTCTGTTTTTCTCATTGTTATAGCTACAGATTTTCAATAACGATGATGCTAAACTTACAACCATTGGGATCATTGGACTACTTGGAAGTGACTAAGATTTCGAGTAATGTTGAAGATTAGACATGTGGAATAGGAGCTTCAAAAATTTATTTATCTTTTTTGTATTCCATATGTATTAATAGCTTTGTTAGAGAATTGCTCGGTCGAACTCACATGCGTTTCTATCTCAAGCATGTTTGTCAATGTTAGTGATCAAAACTATAAGTCTTGATTTCTAGTCTACTATATCTAAGTCTCGGACTAGGATAGAAAGTGTAGTTGAGCTCAAGAACTCCATGGAGAATCATCATACAAGACGAAGAACTACTCAAGGAGATGGTGGAACTTCATCGACAAAAAGGTATGTGGAGACTTGAACTTATCTGTCACTCAAAAGTCTATATACTCTATCTCTTATCTTGAGACAAAAGTCGTTTTGCTATATAGACTTTCATTATACACATTTGTTATTTCGAGCCGAGTTTATCTCGCCTATATATTTCTCGAAATATGTTTTGGTAGCTTTCTCTTTGACCAAGTTCATCTTTACCTAGTGACGAAAGTCATGTTATGTTTCAATCACTTTGAAAATTGCTCTGACGAAAAATGGTTTGTGAATAACAACTACATAACATCCTCTCAGAATGTTTCAATGATTGAAATGAGAGTTTAGATTATATAACTATTGATGGACATAAGCATTGTTATGGAAACACATATATGTATAAGTCCTTATTCCTTGAACCGAAGTTTGCGAACTTTGTTGATCAAGAGAACCGGAATAGTGACGTGAGCTAAGTCCGCCAACCCAGTCCGCGAACTGGCGGAAGTTCTCGACCCGAGAAAATCTGCTGAAGTTTGTGAACTCCTTCCGGGAACTTAAGTCCGCGAACCCAGTCCGCGAACTTGAGTTGGTTGTATCTAAAAACGATTGTTTGTGAACATATTCATATTTATCAAGGAATGCTAATTGCAAACCGTGGCTATATAGTTCATGAACCGATTCGAGTGAATCAAATTGTTTTTGCTTCAATTGTGTCTTGTGTAGTACATAAGATTTCCTTGCAATTGAACAACTCTCTAACTAGTTCATTTGATTCATTTGGACTAGTTATGGTGAAAAAGAAGATGGTTGATATGAAAGTGATCATATGGCTAACCATTTGGTTAACTATTGTTGAACCAACAAATGTTCATGTTTGGGTACGGTTACATAAACCCAAAATAGTACATTTCATTTGTGTGTAACAAGCTAAGTTTTCGATCCAACGGTTGAAAGATATTAGCTTCAAGCTAATCAGGTGGTTCATCTAACGGTGAATATTGAATGCTTTGTTACTAAGCTAACATTGATTGCAAACCCTGATTTGAAAGACTATATAAGGGAGAACTCTAGCAACTGGGAAAACTAATCCCCACACCTTACGTGTGATACTAGTTGTATAAGCTAGAGTCGATTCTCCTTTAACCTATGGTTTTATTTTCTCAAACCGGGTTAACGACTTAAAGACTTCATTGGGATTGTGAAGCCAGACCGATACTATTTTCTCGTAGTTGTGTGATCTGATCTTGCTGTTTCTATCGTACAAGTACAATCGCAAAGATTGTCTTGAGATTGATATCTCCGATAGGCAAGATATAAAAGTAATCACAAACATCTTCGTCTCATCGTTTGTGATTCCGAAATATCTTCTTTCACCGCGTCGATTAAGATTATTGTGAGGTGATTGATAATACTAGGTGGATATAAGTCCGGGTCATTGATTGGTTCCTGTTCACCTTGATTTATCAAAAGACATAACAAAAACTCTTGGGTATTTCTGTGGGAGACAAATTTATTAAATCCTATAGAATTTTTTGTGTGATACAGATTTGTTTATCAAGTCTTCGACTTTGGGTCGTAGCAACTCTTAGTTGTGGGTGAGATCAGCTAAGGGAATCAAGTGCGTAGTATCCTGCTGGGATCAGAGACGTAGGAGCATAATTGTACCTTAGATCAGTCTGAGATTGATTTGGGTTCAAGTACAGTCCAAACCGAAGTTAGTTTGTAGTAGGCTAGTGTTTGTAGCGGATTAATACAGTGTGTGTTCAATCAGGACTAGGTCCCGGGGTTTTTCTGCAATTGCGGTTTCCTCGTTAACAAAATTCTGGTGTCTTTGTTATTTCTATTCTGTATTATATTTTTTTATATAATTGAAATATCACAGGTTGTGCGTTGTTCAATCAATTAGAATATCCGACCTTTTGGTTGTTGATTTAAATTGATTGACACTTGGATATTAGTCTTTGGTACCATCCAAGTTATCTCTCTAGTATTTGATAAAGATTCGCAGATTTTTATTTGCTTGAGTATAGATCAAATCGAGAGATTGAGATATTAAATTCTTTGATATACTTTTATCTAGATTGAGTCTGACTGTCTAGTTGATTTCTAGAAAGTATATTGGAGTTAGTCCATACAGATTGCTAAGCGAAATATTGGGTGTGGTTGTTATACCCCCGTTTTTTCATGCTTCAAAATTTTTAATCATTGAAAAAAAAAGTTTTGTGTGAGCCTATCATGTCGTTAAATTAACTTAAATTCTTGTTTTATTGTTGTTGTTTCTACTATGCATGATTTAGTTATTATATTCATAATTAGAAATATATACTTGATTATATATGTCATCATATATTCTGAAGTAACTTTGAAGCAATTAAAAAAAAATTGTTACTTGATTAGTTTGAATGATTTCAGAATTGATAAAAGTGAAATGCACAATACTCTTTGTTTTGTACGGATAAGTGATTTATTGAGTTCATATTCTAACCTACATGATGTAAATGAAATTGAGAATGCTTCGTTTACTATTTGTAAACGAAATGATATTGTATAGTTTTGAAATGAATTTGTTATTTCTTTTGATCGATTTCATTACAATGAAAACAAATTCTGAAAAGAAATAGAAATATATATATAGTCTGACTGTAAACTAGTTTTCACTTATTTGATTTAGTGCTAATTTTTTTGAGATTATGTGTGATTGCACTAGACAAGAGTATGATAGCTTGGTATGTTTCTTTGCTACGTGATTGACTATATATATATATATATATATATATATATGATTTTTTTTGTGGGATGTAATGTATTTCTTCCGTAGTGGGGGTTTTATATTCGGATTTACCGATCCTAGTATGAAAAATATGTAAAATATTGAGAAGGTTATGAGGTGCCTCAAACACATCTTACACCTAAAAATACACTATCTAAATGACTATCGCAATCCTTTAAGGATATTGCGAAGTTGATTGGACATCTTTTCAGATGAATCTTCTAAGGGATGGAGCGATTCGATCCTCTACTAGATAGAGGAACATGCATATTAATCCAAACGATAGTGTCGCGACTATTGCAAGAGTTTAGAATTGTTATCTACAACTATAAGAGTTGATGTGATGAGAATAGATTATATATATTCTGAAAAGAGTTTTCGTTAATCCTTTGACAAAAGGATTGATAAGAAGGTGTGATACATCTTGTGGGATGAGGTTGATGCCCATTGAGAAGAGTCATTTTTAATGGATACCCAACTTAAAAATAGGTTCAAAGGGACTGACGAAGTCATGGATGATATTGATCATTGAGATTGAGTTATTTATGATGTGGTTACCAACCTATAACTCAAGATCTCAAAAGTAGGTTCAAAAGAATAACCCTTACCTATGGAGTGAGATCCAAAAAATATGAGTTCAATGTCATCTACCTAGCTAGCCCTAGTTCGAGGACGGGTGCCTTAATCTGCATGGTTAGGGAAACATGATTAATTAGATAATGATTGGAGTAGTTAGTTTAATTAATAACTTATTAATCGTTTTAATTAGTAAATAAGTTATTGTGTGTACGGTCAGGATGTTAGCATCTCCACTGCACAACTTAGGATTTTTGTAAAGCCACTATATAGGCTTAAGTTATTATTCAGTGTACGCAGAGAAGAAAATAGTGAGTAGCTGTTCTTACAGGGGTAAGACAGAGTTGTCCTTATAGGGGTGAGGCAGTGAGTTTGTAGGGTTTCCTAAATTGTGAGCAAATCCAAACTTGTTTCTCTTATCAATCTGTTAGATCATAACAATGAGTAGTTGTTCTTACAGGGGTAAGACAGAGATGTCCTTACAGGGGTGAGGCAGTGAGTTTGTAGGGTTTCCATTTATTGTGAGTAAATCCAAACTTGTTTCCCTTATCAATTTGTTAGATCATAACAATTGGTATCAGAGAAGGTTGGATCTATCATGACAGGTCCAACGATCAAAGAATTAGATAAGCAATTTGATAACAACACAAGATAGATGGAAAATTTCCTTACATAGATAACAATAGACTTTAAATGCATGTACGAACTAGAAGATTCTCGTACGAAGGAAACACAGGATAAGACTGATCTGTTACTAGCAAAGTTATTAGACCAGATGCAGATGTAAAAGAGTACTCAGGACGAGTCAGGAAGAAGTAGTGTTGGTGGTATGAATCATCTAGAGTCTGAGGAGTCGTCACATCTCAATAATAACCTAAACCACCTCTCTCATCGTCCTCCAAAACTGGATTTCCCGAGATTTGATGGCGACAACCCAAGGGGTTGGTTACGTAAGTGTGAGAGATTCTTCTCTATAAATAACTCTATTGATGAAAAAGACTATGTGAGTACAACATCTTTGTACATGGAGGGTAAAGCAGACTCATGGTTCCTTGATTAGCAAATAGGTAAATATCTTATCTCTTGGTCCTATTTCAGTCTTGCTGTTTGCACTAGGTTTGAGGATATAGAAAATGATAATTATTTCGGCATGTTTAATAAGCTTGTTCAAATAAAAACAGTAGAGGAGTACTTTGTGAGGTTTTAAGCACTTAAGGCCATCATGCTAAGGAAAAGCCCCATATGACCGAACCTTACTTTATTATGAGCTTTATTAGTGGTATGAAAGAGGAGTTAAGGAGTACTGTGCAAATGTTCAAACCTACCACCTTGTCAGAAGCTTATCAGCTTTCTAAACTACAAGATCTCATTGTGGATGGTCAACAGAAGAAATTTAAGACCACTTACAGATCCATACCCACTACATCTTATTACCCTTCCTCATCCACAAATAATTCAAGAAACACATTCTTACCAGCTCAGTCAAAGACCATCACAAAGCCACCCTTCCCAGCTAAAAATAATAATTCAACACCAACTCACCCTCCCATCAGAAAGTTATCTTATGAGCAACTCAAGGACATGAAAGAAAGGGGTCTGTGCTTTAACTGTGATGAGAAGTTTACTTTTGGCCACAAATGCAAACAACAATAACTGTTTATGCTAGATTTAGATGAAGTGGATAAGGAAGAAGAAGACTAAGAAATACAATATGAGAAAGAGGACAATGAAGACTCTCCAATTGAATCAGATATGGAGATATCACTTCATGCTCTCACAAGAAGCTCCAATAGTGACACCATTAGAATTCCAGGGTATATTAAGAAATTTTTTATCTCTATACTCATTGATACAGGGAGTACTCATAGTTTCATTGATAAAGAGTTAGCTCAACAGTTGGGATGCACATTAGAACACACATCTCAATTATTGGTTACTGTGGCAAATGGTGAAAGAACTATTAGTTCTAGGGTGTGTAAGCAACAGCAATGGTCAATGCAAGGTAGTAAATTCAGTTGGGACTTGAGATTACTTCCCTTAGGGGGTTGTCATATGGTGTTAGGAGCATATTGGTTGGAAACTCTGGGGGATGTGGTCTTCAATTTCAAAAAACTCAGTATTAGTTTCTTCCACTAAGGTAAAAAGATCACCCTATCTGGAGATAAGGAAAATCCTTCCCTGAATATGATAAGTACCAGAGCAGTATCAAGACTTTTTAAAAGGGATCTTATGGCATTATAGGGAAATTGTTTTCTATCTCAGCTTCAACACCCAAACAAGTAATACCAGAACCAATTCAGTGACTACTTCAACAGTATGCTGATGTTTTTGAAGAACCTAAATCCTTACCTCCTAAAAGATCATTAGACCACAAAATCCCTCTTAAACCAAATTCAATACCTACCAATCAAAGACCATATAGATGTCCCTATGTTCAGAAATCAGTCATTGAACCACTAGTTAAAGAGATGCTACAATCTGGGATCATTCAAAATAGTTACAACCCATTTGCAGCTCCCATTTTCTTGGTAAAGAAGAAGGCAACACTTGGATATTTTATGTTGACTATAGACAGCTAAATGATATTACCATCAAGGACAAATTCCCCATACCTGTGATAGATGAACTCCTAGATGAGCTGCATGGTTCAGTGGTATTCACCAAATTGGATCTCAGGTCTGGTCACCATCAAATCCTGATGGATATTGCTGACATCTACAAGACTGCATTCAGGACTTATGAGGGGCACTATGAATTTAAAGTAATGCCATTTGGGCTAACAAATTCCCCAGCAACATTTGAGGCTCTTATGAATGAGGTATTCAAACCTTACTTGAGAAAATTTGTGTTGGTGTTCTTTGATGATATTCTCATCTATAGCCCCTCCCATGCTGAACACATTAAACACTTGGAACTGGTTCTCAATCTGTTGAGGGAACACAAGTTATATGCCAAGAAATCCAAATGCTTTTTTGCACAAGAAGAACTGGAATACTTGGGCCATATCATTACTTCTGAAGGAGTTGCTGCAGACCTTCAAAAATCTCAAGAATGGTTTCATTGCATACACCCACTTGTCTCAAGGAGTTTAAGTGTTTCTTGGGACTGACAGGATATTACAGAAAGTTTGTCAAGGGATATGGGACAATCTGCAAGCAATTGACTGACCTTTTGAAGAAAATGCCTTCCAATGGTCTAATGAAGCTGACATTGCTTACAAGGAGCTCAAGAAAATCATGTGCAATACACTAGTCCTAGCATTACCTGATTTTTCAAAGACCTTCATCCTAGAAGCTGATGCTTGTTCAAGGGGAGTGGGAGCTGTGTTAATGCAGGATAGAAGACCAATAACATTTCATAGCAAGCCATTGGGTCCTAAATCTTAGGGACTTTCAACTTATGAAAAGGAGTTTCTAGACATAGTTATGGCAGTCACCAAGTGAAGAAATTATCTAACGGGAAATCATTTTATCATCCACACTGATCAGCAAAGCATCAAGTATTTCATGGATCAAAGGATATCTACCATGTTGCAACAAAGGTGGCTTATGAAATAGTTGGGTTATGACTATGAGATAAAATATAAAAAAAGGATGGAGAATAAAGCTAATAATGCTTTATCTAGATTGCCTATATCCTCTTGTGGGTCCATTAGCATCTCTCAACCTACTTGGGCTATGGATATCATTAAAAGTTATGAAGATGATGAAGCTGCAAACTCACTCATCTCCAAATTGTTGATTTCTGCTGATGCTGTTCACAGTTACTATTACAACAATGGTATTCTCAAGTTTAAAAACAGGATTTATGTTGGAGTGGGACATGGAGTCAGGCATTCCATTCTTGGTTCCTTACATTCTTCATCCATAGGAGGACATTCTGGCATCCAAGGAAGTTATATGAGGGCTACATCCTACTTTCATTGGCCAGGTATGAAGAATGACATCACTGAATTTGTATCAACTTGTGATATTTGCGAGAGGAATAAAAATGATCATACATATCCTGCTGGATTGATTCAACCACTTCCAATCCCTGAGCATGCTTGGAAACATATAACAATGGATTTTGTGGAGGGTTTGACAAAATCTGGAGG
Organism: Papaver somniferum; assembly: GCF_003573695.1. Classification (NCBI taxonomy): domain Eukaryota; kingdom Viridiplantae; phylum Streptophyta; class Magnoliopsida; order Ranunculales; family Papaveraceae; genus Papaver; species Papaver somniferum. Next base: position 52,083,341 of record NC_039365.1, read on the forward strand.
AAAGGATGTTATCATGGTTTTTGTGGACAGGCTTACCAAGTATGCCCATTTCACGGCTCTTAGTCACCCCTTTACAGCATCAATAGTAGCTCAACATTTTTCTTAATAATGTGTTCAAACTGCATGGCTTGCCAGCATCCATCACTTCAGATAGGGATAAGGTATTTACTAGCAACTTTTGGCAAGATAACTTCCAATCCATTGGCTCCAGTTTGAACCTCAGTACAGCCTACCATCCACAAACTGATGGACAAACTGAAAGAGTTAATGCCTGCCTAGAGAATTATCTGAGATGCATGTCTATCCAGAAGCCCAAATCCTAGAGTAAATGGCTACCATTGGATGAGTGGTGGTACAATTCTAACTACCACTCTAGCTTGAATATGTCTCCATTCAAGGCCTTATATGGGTATCAGTCACCACATCTAGCTTTCCCAATATCTGTTACTACATCTGTGGCTGATGTTGAAGTTTATATTAAAGAAAGAGATCAAATGCTCAGCTTACTCAAGGATTCTCTACACAAAGCTCAATATAGGATGAAATTCATTGCTGAAAAGAAGAGGGAAGATAAATAATTTGAGTTGGGAGATGAGGTTTATCTGAAACTTCAACCCTATAGGCAAACCAGTGTGTCATTGAGAAGGAGCCTCAAACTTTCTGCTAAATACTATGGGCCATTCAAGGTGCTGGAGAAGATAGGATCTGTGGCTTATCGTCTACAACTCCCTACAGATTCAAAAATCCATCCTGTTTTTCACGTATCACGGCTTAAGAAAAAGATTGGTGCAACTGTCAGTACAGCTCCCCTCTTACCTCTGGTAGATCAGAAATGACATTACAAGGTGGGACCAATGGCCTTATTAGGAGAAAGGATTACCATGCGTAACAATGTTTCAGTTCCTCAACTCCTGGTACAATGGGTTAATTCCAATCTGGAAGATGCTTCATGGGAAGATACAACCATTATCAGGAATCATTTTCCTAATTTCTATCCTTGAGGACAAGGATCTTATAAGGAGAGGGTACTGTCATGTACCTAGCTATCCCTAATTCGAAGACGGGTGCCTTAATCTGCATGGTTGGGCTACGTGATTAACTAGAAAATGATTGGAGTAATTAGTTTAATTAATAACTTATTAATCGTTTTAATTAGTAAATAAGTTACTATTTGGACGGTCAGGATGTTAGCATATCTACCGCACAACTTAGGGTTTTTGTAAAGCCACTATATAGGCTTAAGTTATTATTCAGTGTAGGCAGGGAAGAAAATAGTGATTAGTTGTTCTTACAGGGGTAAGACAAAGCTGTCCTTACAGGGGTGAGGCAGTGGGTTTGCAGGGTTTCCATTTATTGTGAGCAAATCCAAACTTGTTTCTCTTATCAATTTGTTAAATCATAACATTCAAATGTGATACCACGTCATAGTAATATGGAGATGAGAGAATCATGTTTTTGTCTCCTAGAGATCAAGACTTAAGTTCACTAGTATAGTCGTGTGTGTTAAACAATCTTTTTATCTCCTAGAGTTCAAGACTTAAGTTCACTCTATGGTCAGATTTTAAGAGAGCCTATCAACACTACGTAAAGGTTCAAGATGCGAGACACCTTTGCTTATGCACAACTTTATAAGTTCCTGCTCAATGTTTTAAAAATATAACTAGAGGATTGTTGGGATATATGTTTTAAAATATAAATTGATTTCCTATAAATATTGTGATCGAATTTTATATAATGGTAAGAAGGTTGTCGTTCTCTCGGGCTTGTGAAGATTAATTTAAGATTTAAGATTATGGAAAGAAATGAGACTATGGATTCCACCGTTGATCAATTTTTAAGAGATTCAGTTAATAACAATATTTATGAAATTCATACGTTCAATTTGATTCTAAGATATTGCCAATATTAGATTTCCAAAATATTAATTGTTAATCGCAAGTATGGAACATCAAGAGCTCTAAGCTAAGCATGCACCATCAAGAGAGAACACAACTAATTAATAAAAATATTATAATCAATTATAGTTCAGTGCAAATAATCATAAAGAAATTGCAATAATAAATTAATAAGAAAATACCACTTTATTATTGGAACAACGCTTCCTCCATAATCCCAGCATGTGATTCTAGTTCCTCATTATTATAAACAAAACTAAATAGAAGAAATAAAAGAAAATTGTGAAACTGGATACCGGCTCACCGGCTCTCCAATAACTCCCCTGGTTTCATGTTCTCGACATCAATATATAGATTTCAACAAAATCTAACCTTCCTATTTTAATTCTCTTCCACATGTCATGTCCAATGGGAGTGTGCCACTTGTCTAAGAATACACAATATCATCTAATAAAGACTCGCCACATGCCCGACCACTTGCTTTTATTTTCATGGGAAAGAAAATATTATATGAGAACATACTGATCTTATGCTCAAAATCAATCTTCTTTAGTTGCAAAAGATATTTAGTTTCCTTTCTTCCTCCACCATGTCGACATACCTCGTACATTAATTATTGAGTAGGATTTTTCATTTTACGTGATACCTCCTAAATCCTTCGAGAACTAATCACCAAGTCCTTCATCCTAAAATCCACGAGACCAAAATGCCCGAGCATGTTGATTTCTTAAACCAACTTCAGCCCATCATCTTCTTCGCTAATTAAATTGGGCCTATCCCATTTATATACAAAAGTATCCACGACCCCTGTACTTCGTAGTCCATATTTTCTTCTTGGAATCCTAGGTTTAGCCGATTTTCTTGGAAGAGCCCATTTTATTCATTTACCTACAAAAACACAATAAATACCAAATAAGCACCAAAAAAATATATTTTGGGTAGTAAATATATAAGAATTAATCGCTCATCACACACCCCCAAACTTATATTTTGCTAGTCCTCGAGCAAATTTATTCAAGAAAATAAAAACTCACTAGGTGGCCCTAGTGACCGAGTTATAGTCTCGGGAGGGTTTACCAGAGGTGTACCCACAAAACCTTACTCCATACCCTAGCTATCTAAGCAGAACCTTGAAAGGCACTAAAGAATATCCTTGGTTGGCATACAAACATTGACTATAGGAGGAAGTACCCTGATGCGAAATTCCAATTGTTGTACACGAGTTTGCAGTCAGCATACTATAATTCATATATAAGTGATAGAGCTCTACTCAGATAGCTTCTAGACATCATAACCGGAGTCAACCAATCACATGGAAAGATTAATAATATGAATAAAGATAAAAATAGATGGTTTAAAGTGAACGGTGTTTCCCATATCTGTCTGAAGGCCTCTGCCAAGATGAACCTATCCTAATGGACTGAGATACCGGTCTGGCTAATATCAACACAACTGGCAAATACAAGGGAACCAGTGGTCGATAAACCTAACTCTAGGTCAACACAACTGGCATATACAAGGGAACCAGTGGTCAACTTTATTGAATTTATTCCGGTTGGTTTGACGGTATGGTCTCAATTTTTTTTTGTGGTATCTCAATCACTCTATTTCACCCTAGAAATGGTAACAACTTGAATCGTGTGCCCCACCAAATCACTTTAAAAAAATAAAAACAGAAGGATTAGGATTCAACGAGATATGGCGAAACTACCATGTTTTTTTTTTTTTTAATTCTAACACCTGAGCTCTGTGCTTTTATGAATAGACTCTTTAGATGTTTCCATCTAATCAGATTGGTTCCTCAACTCCTACAACAAGATGTTCCCATCCACTTAGATTGGTTAGTGCCATCCTTAATAAACATAAATTTCTAGGCTTTGGAGTTTATTTATTGCAACTAAAAAGTTTCTCCCATACCCCCAAACTTAAATATAACATTTTCCTCAATGTTCTAAAGATAAAATTAAAAGCATGAACAAGGAGAAATTGTTACCACTCGAAACAAAAGAGTTAAGGAAAGATATTACCGTGTTGCATGAGATTGGGTTACCTCCCAAGAAGTGATAAGTTTAAAGTCTTCAGCCAGACATCGGAAGGAATTAATCACCTCATAGAATCATAAAGCAGTAGCCGGAATAACTGTGGGTCATCTGGATCAAAAAGTGCTAACCACAAGAAGAGGAAACTACAACAAACCAAGAAGACATCGAACATGCTCTTGTTTAAGACAACTACATCTAGTTGTGGTTCAGGTTCAGGTTCTATAAAAGGGTCTAAATAAAAAGATTTCATCGGCTGGATTTTCTCAAAGGCATTCTGAAGACCAGGCTAAAGAGTCTGGAAATACTCAACTAAGAACTTAAAAGCGCATAACAAAAGCTTGAATAATTGGGATCCTCTAAGTCAATCAGATTTGAGTCACACAGCTGACCATAATGAAAGAGGTGGTCTTCCTTAAGGAAATGTGTCAACCCTATTTTCCTAAAGTAATTAGGTTTAGTCTCAAAACTTAATAACCGACACATCTGAAAATCATATGTTCTCACAATTGGAAGAAAAGTTTTTGGTGGGAAAACAAAGTCATCTTGGTATCATAGCCTGGGTTAACCACATCAACCAGAGGATGGGTTTCTAACAACTGAGCTCTCTTGTGGAGACAACTAGGTTCAGGAGAAAGTGTATGAAGATAATCTTGTAAGATGGTTGAGGCACAAATATCAAGTCCTACACGAGGGAACTTTCTAAGAGTTAAAGGTAAGGCACCAGGAAAGTGATAATCACCCTCAAACTTAGAGTTTTCAGTGTCTCTAGGTAGACTAGTCACAATTTCCCTAATTTATAAATAATTAGATTCCTGAAAATGGTCAATTGATTCTTCTAAGTTGTAATTAGGTGCATCCTCACTCATTTTTACGAGTTCAATTTCTTTGTATAAGACTGTTGTTTCTAAATCGCTAGACTCAAAATAAACTCGTTCCTCTAAACCATCATCACAATCATATAAAGGATTATCAGAGAAAGCTTCTATTAAAGGCTCATTAACTAAGGTGTTAATCAAAATTACTTCCTCCGATTCACTGATAGGCACATCTAATAATGGATTATCCAACACACTGCAGGCTAAAGGATCATGAACTACATCTTCTAAGGTGGTATCCCTAGTCAAATCCTCATCCTTTTGAATAGGTGAAAATTTATTAAAATTATTTGGATTTGTACTAGAAACAAAACTATCATTATAAAGCTCAATCGGAATAACAAATTCCTGATCACTATGCCTACATATTTCATGTTCTTCATCAATACTATCCTCATCATAATCATCATTATAATAACATGAAAATGATCGAACCTCATCTAAACAAGTAGTGTTACCAATTCTAACCTCTTCATCTTGATTATTATAAAAATTATCCTCATTTTCACGGGTGATATAGGAAAGAATGTATTGGCAATCACGAGTAATTCGAGCTTCTTTTTCTTCCGTATCTAATTCAAGCCTACGTGTTGACTCAGAAAACTCACATGTTGACTCATTTAACTTACATGTTAACTCAAATAACTTCCCGAGGTTATCTTCTAAAGAAGGTTCACTCATTGTTACAGTTTTTTCGTCTATAACTAAGTCATTTGTGTCCGCTGACTTATGTGTCGACTCATGTAACTTACGCGTTGACTCAAGTATCTTACGTGCCTCACCTAGAGAAGAGGAATTATAGGAATTTTGCTCGTATGACCGGTATTCATGTGAATAGTAATTGGGCTCACCATGGTATGACCCATAACCTTCAAAAGTTTGGTGTTCCCAACCACTATTCACACTATGGTCATAAAAAGAATAATTTTCATGTTGCTCAGTCGAATAATCATTGTATTGTCTATACCAGTTCGACATCCTAACTGCAAGGGAATTCTAAACAAACACAAAGAATGCTGACTCGACCACAACAAGCCTATTTTATATAGCAAACAAAAAGCATGATGGCTCCCTTAGATTGTTTCTAGACCAGATTTTATTCTTTCGAAAAGGAATTTGTTACAATCTGAGCAAACCTCTCTGGAATCAATCCGAGTTAAAGTAAGTTGAATAGAGATGAGGGAAGCTCAGTGGAGCTTTAATACCCAAGGCCTCACCGGCGTTACAAGGCGGCGTACTCAACTCACAGAAACCATCATGAACTTCAAAGTATGCTCAAAAGAGTAACCAATATTTTCCGAACGACTTTTCTAATAAGCTCGTTACCCTATCGGTCTCGTTCTAGTTAAAATTTTAAGGCTTAGGTTCGCGTAGGTTACGTGTTCCCAAGGCGGGCAAGAAGGAAACGGTGATGAAATCCGAGTCCTTATCTTTATTTGGCCAGGCCTTGCCCTTTACTAGAAAATTAAATCCGGTTTCAAGTCCTTAACATATATGCATACGAAATGATCCAGTAAACCCGCTGACAGGGGATTCGCAGGTGTTTAGAATTCTTACCTCCCGTTCCAGACGGGGGATGAACCGTTGAAGTCGACTCGGGACACGACTCCTATGTCATGTACGAACCCGAGGGGCCGAGGCGATATCATAATTTCCATCCTTCTATGCAAACAGTTTATTTAAAACTGCCCTTCCGTAGGGTTTTAAAAATAAAGTCCAATGTTCAATGTCCAAAATAAAAGAAGAAAAAAAATGTCCAAAAATAAAATATTACAAAAATAAAAACCTTAATTACAGTTTCTAAAAAAATAAAAATAAAATTATTTACAAATCTTCTTCTTCACTCCTTTTGGATTTCTCTTTTCTTTCCTTTTTGGGCTTTCCCTTCTTTTCAGCACTTTCTCTTTTCCTTTAGCTTAGCTCCAAATCTGAAAGCAAAAAAAAAATACCTAAACGCGTAAAAAAGAACAAATAAAATAAAACCTAAAAACAAATCTATAAACAAATCCGCGTCGGCGGTGCCAAAAGTTTGATCGAATTTTATATAGTGGTAAGAAGGTTGTCGTTCTCTCGGACTTGTGAAGATTAATTTAAGATTTAAGATTATGGAAAGAACTGAGACTATGGATTCCACCATTGACCAATTTTTAAGTGATTCAGTTAACAACAATATTTATGCAATTCATACGTTCAATTTGATTCTAAGATATTGCTAATATTAGATTTCCAAAATATTAATTGTTAATCGCAAGTATGGAACATCAAGAGATCTAAGCTAAGCATGCACCATCAAGAGAGAACACACCTAATTAATTAAAATATTTTAATCAATTACAGTTCAGTGCAAATAATCATAAAGAAATTGCAATAATAAATTAATAAGAAAATACCACTTTATTATTGGAACAACGCTTCCTCCGTAATCCCAGCATGTGATTCTAGTTCCTCATTATTATAAACAAAACTAAATAGAAGAAATAAAAGAAAATTGTGAAACTGGCTACCGGCTCACCGGCTCTCCAATAACTCCCCTGGTTTCCTGTTCTCGACATCAATATATAGATTTCAACAAAATCTAACCTTCCTATTTTAATTCGCTTCCATATGTCATGTCCAATGGGAGTATGCTACTTGTCTAAGAATACACAATATCATCTAATAAAGACTCGCCACATGTCCGACCACTTGCTTTTATTTTCATGGGAAAGAAAATATTATATGAGCACATACTGATCTTATGCTCAAAGTCAATCTTCTTTAGTTGCAAAAGATATTTAGTTTCCTTTATTCCTCCACCATGTCGACATACCTCGTACATTAATTATTCAGTAGGATTTTTCATTTTACGTGATACCTCCTAAATCCTTCGAGAACTAATCACCAAGTCCTTCATCCTAAAATCCACGAGACCAAAATGCCCGAGCATGTTGATTTCTTAAACCAACTTCATCCCATCATCTCCTTCACTAACTTAAATTGGGCATATCCCATTTAGATCCAAAAGTATCCACGACCCCTGTACTTCGTAGTCCATATTTTTTTCTTGGAATCCTAGGTTTAGCCGATTTTCTTGGAAGAGCCCATTTTATTCATTTACCTACAAAAACACAATAAATACCAAAATAAGCACCGACAATATATATTTTGGGTAGTAAATATGTAAGAATTAATCGCTCATTATATTGTTTTAATACTCATAAATTTTTCACAAAAAGCTAAATTGATTTTGTCATTAATGTTTTGACCGTTTCATTTTTAATGAGTATTAAATGTGTGAGTTATAAGATAATTAATTTTTATTGAAGTTTATTGAAATCTTGACTATAAATCAGTTTTTTGGTTGGAAAAATAAAGATAGTTTTTCTTTTATGATATTGAGTTTGAAAGAGTAAAAAGAATTTTAAAAAGAGAACAAGTATGTGATCATGCTTTATTTTATACAAGAGTGATTCTGAGCAAGAACGAAAGCGTAGAAGTTTCACATCTTCTCATCGTGCAAGAGTGATTGTGTAAAAGATTGATCTCGGATGTTTTATCCCGAGGATGACGCGACATGGAAGAACTGCTTGTAAAATCTTGGATAGAGCCGCGAAACGTCTTAACGAGAGCAACCTAATCCGCGACTCAGCCATAACATTTGTTTCGTGTTTGATTTTATTTTTTGTGCAGGCATAATTCAGCAATTGTTCCAACAATTTTATGATGTCTTATTTTGCCATAGATATCAAAAGAAAACGATTGATGAAACACGATAAGTATCATTGTTTTATTTGATTTTACAGAATTATAACCGATATGTTTTTTCTTTAACGATTGAACATGATGCTTGAGATTTTAGGTAACTTAATTAATACCTAGAGTTAATTGGGCCGACCGAGCGAAGCGAGGGAGGACCTTTATATGACCACTTTTATGTAAATTATAAGTGATAAATTGATACTAAAAGATTGGATTTGGTAACCAAACTTTTGGTGGTCGTTTTTTCACTAGACAAAATTGTCCCTCCCTTTTAGCCCAATTACTATAACTTCTTATGTATCCGATTTTTTAGGGATATAATTGAAAAGCAAACTTTAATATAACATATCTAAAAATCCGTGTCTTGGGATTTTACAAATTTTATCTCGTTGGAAAGGTTATAAAAAAAATCTACGCAACGAGTACAAACAACAATATCAAATTTAGAGTTTTTACAAAAAATTCGGAGGTATTTATCATTTTAGACACAATTTTAGAAAATTAAATGTATATCCATTATGCAAACCATCACAAAGGATACACAATACTATAAGTAGCCATATTTTGGTTTATGCATTAACTAATTTTTCATTGCAACTAATAAAATTATGTACTCCCTCCGTTTCAAGAATAGTGATTCTTTCACTTTAAGCACAATTCTCGAAAATTGAATGCATAGCCATTCCGCAAACCACCACAAAGGGGATGCATAACACATCATGCAACCATATTTTGGTTTATGGATCGACTAATTTTTCGTTTCTGGAAAAGTTATACTTTCACATTCCGTTTCAGGAAAAATGATACATTCAACTCTGTTTCAGGAAAAGTGATAATTTGGTATTACTTTTTCTGAAACGGGGCGAAAGTAGTCGCAGATAAACCCCATCTTGAGATCCTTCTTCGGTCGGACCTCCCACCGTGGCAGCGGTTGTACTAGTTTTATGTCTAATATTAATGGACTAGGATTATAACATGGTTGATATCTTTTTCATGAATTTTTAGCATAAAAAGACATTATTAAAGATACACGAATGTTTTTAACAGGTTTTAGAGTTTTATATGCATCTCTATAATGGAAATGAATTGGGTCTTGAAATTTTAACCGGGTGTCTTAGACATCATGGGGATCATCCATGTCAAATTTTAGAATGTTTTTCAGTCCGGAAAGTATTTTTAAAGTATTTTAGAAAGCTGCATAACGTGACGGGCAGAAATTTAATCTTGATTGAATTTATTTTTTCTAATATTTATGTAGATAATTCGAATTCGCGTAACTTGAAACTTGTAGATCAGGAACTTATCTTCAAAATCATTTTGAAATTTTTAAGGGATGGAGCGATTAGATCCTCTACTAGATAGAGGAATAGACATATTAATCCAATGCGATAGTACCGCGGCTACTGCAAGAGTTGAGAATTGTTAACTACAACTATAAGAGTTGATGTTATGAGAATAAATTATATATAATCTGAAAAGAGTTTTCGTTAATCCTTTGACGAAAGGATTGATAAGAAGGTGTGAATACATCTTATGGGATGAGGTTGATGCCCATTGAGACGAGTCATCTGTGATGGGTATAAATAGGTTTAAAGTGACTAGATGAAGTCATAGATGATATGCATCATTGAGATTGAGTAATTTTTGATGTGGTTACCAACCTATAACTCAAGATCTTAAAAGTAGGTTCAAAAGGGTAACCCTTACCTATGGAGTGAGATCCCAAAATATGAGTTATGGGACACCAAGTCAGAGTAATATGGAGATGAGAGAATCATGCTTTTGAAGAATTCATCCCACGACATGATATCCTGAAGCGAGTAAATTAAGGTTGAGTTTAATTTTTTATTTTTAAACTCTTGATGATGTTTATATATCTATTTAGAGTGTGGTGCTTAGATATATGGGTACTCTTGATAAACTCACCTATATGAATGTGAAATTATGGCCGATTTCTATGAGAATAATGGAAAGTTCTTTTGATCATTCATTAAACTGGGATACAAGCGCAGGGTCGTGTTGTGCTGGATTTAGACTTTACACTAGTATAGTCGCGTGTGTTAAACAATATTTTTATCTCCTAGAGTTCAAGACTTAAGTTCACTCTATTATCAGATTTTGAGAGAGCCTATCAACACTACGCAAAGGTTCAAGTCGCGAGACACTTTTGCTTATGCATACATCTATACGTTCTTGCTCAATATTTTAAAAATATAAGTGGGGGATTGTTGGAATATATGTTTTAAAACATAAATTGATTTCCTATTGTTTTAATACTCATAAAGTTTTTTGTAAAAAACTAAATTGATTTTGTCATTAATGTTTTGACCGCTTCATTTTTAATGAGTATTAATTGTGTGAGTTATAACGTAATCAATTTTTATTTAACTTTATTGAAATCTTGACTATAAATCAGTTTTTTGATTGGAAAAACAAAGATAGTTTTTCTTTTATGCTTTTGAGTTTGAAAGAGTAAAAGGAATTTTAAAAAGAAAACAAGTATGTGATCATGCTTTGTTTTCTACAAGAGTGATTTGAGCAAGAACGAAAGTGAAGAAGTTTCACATCCTCTCATCGTGCAAGAGTGATTGTGTAAAAGATAGATCTCAGTTGTTTTATCCTGGAGACGACGCGACATGGAAAAACTCTTGCAAAATCTTGTATAGAGCCGCGAAACGCCTTAAAGAGAGCGACCTAGTCCGTGACTCATCCATAACATTTTTTTCGTGTTTGATTTTATTTTTTGTGCAAGCATAATTCATCAATTGTTCCAACAATTTTAAGACGTTTTATTCTGCCATAGATATCAAAAGAAAACGATTGCTGAAACACGATAAGTATCATTGTTTTATTCCGTTTTACAGAATTATAACCGATATATTTTTTCTTTCACGATTGAACATGATGCTTGAGGTTTTAGGTAACTTAATTAATACCTAGAGTTAATTTTATGTCTAATATTAATGGACTAGGATTATAACATGGTTGTTATCTTTTTCATGAATTTTTAGCATAGAAAAATATTATTGAAGATACAAGAATGTTTTTAACATGTTATAGAGTTTTATATGCATATCTATAATGAAAATGAATTTGGTCTTGAAATTTTAACTTGGTGTATTAGACATCATGGGGATCATCCATGTCAAATTTCATAATTCTAATCAAGACTTACTCCTTTTTTTTCATGTTCTTTCTTCACTCATTCCAAAAGAAGAGATATGGCCTGAAAATTCTATCGTGAGTAGTGGCAGAAAACGTATTAATATCGGAAAATTTTCTAAGCAATACAATCAATCAGAAGAAGATGGAGCATCAGAAGAGACTCTGGAAGAAATTAACAGGGTCATACGAACGAAACTTCAACGTCATTGAGATATTAATTATTCTGAGGATGTTGAAGATGAGAAACCTTTGGAAAGTCCTAGCAATAAGGGTAAAGTTATTCAAACTCCGGATCATAATAATGATCATTTTCCTATTCAAAATGACGAGAATGGATATAACATAACCGTTGTTATAAATGGTGTAAGATACTCAATCAATGATCTTAGGATTTGCACCAATGAACTAGACTTTCTGGAGAGGATTTCGATTCCAATGACGAGGTTGTTTAAGAGATGTTAATTGAGAATGAAACCAAATTGATTGATTTCGTGGATGACCCAATTGAGCTTGCCAAGAATTATAATGATGTTGAAATTTTAGTCAAAGCAGAAACTGATAAATAATTGCTAAAGAGTTTCATAGAGGACCATGATATAAATGAAGCAAATAATTCATTGGAATTATTTAATAATGATGAGGATCCCGTAATACACGAGATATTTGAAGATTTGTCTAATCATTTGCATATTTCTAAATCTTTTGGTCCTCCTCCCCTAACGGAAATAGTTCCCTAAAGAGTTGTTAATTCAATTAAGGAACTACCTCACTTAGGGTTGAGGATTTGTGCTTTTAAGAGTCTTACGGATTATTTTACTTCTAATTATCCACCACTAGATGTGTTTAATTTTAGCATTGTGTAGGCTCACCGAGAGAAACCCATAAAAGTTTCCTTGTATTTTGTTTCATGTACTTCCAAGTGTAGAAAAGACTAAGTCAAACTGACGAGAAAATCATTGCTGGAAACTTACTTCTTTTCCCGCCAAAGCAATTTTTCAAAATGAAGAGGATGAAGTACCCCTATCCAACTCCAGGGTAGGGTGCCTTTATCATCTGGGTGTAAATAGTGTTTCCGGGCGCCCTCAGTAATTTCGTGGGTTCTTTTAGTGATTCTTCTTGGGTGCCAATAACACTACTCCGGGTACCTTTAACGTATTTCTGAGGTGCCTTTATAACTTTCTCTATGTGCCTTTAATAATTCCTCATGGGGGTGCAAATACCACTTTTCGAGCCAATTTCTCCGCACATGTTTATTTCTCCAAAAATACCTATAAAGACATAAAACACCAAAATAAATACAAAAATGGGTACTATTAATATATAAAATTGATCAAAATAGATAACATAAATTCGTCTATCAAATACCCCCAAACCTATTATTTGCTAGTCTCGAGCAAATCTAATCTAGAAAATAAACTCCTAACTCACTGTCGCAGGCATCGCAATTGCACTTAGCGTGTGCAACAATCCTTTAAACCCCTAGGTGGCCGAGTTTTATTCTCGGGAGGGTTTACATCTAGACAAAATACCAAAATACATATGACCCTATTATTTCTAGTGACTCATTCAAAAGCTTTTCACCACCCTTCACCATATTTAGTCATCCTCATCGTCACTCATAAATACGAACGAGGAATTATTCTTAGATATTAGTAATGCCTTCCAAAATTCAATACTTTCCTCGAATATATAATACCAAGACTTGGAAATTTCGTTACAATCGAATAATGGAGGTAATGGGCTTCCTTCACTCAATTGGAGGCCCGTGTAATGGCTTCCGTGCACGTTACCAATCACCACTCTTCTTGTTTTATCCGATTCTTAATCAAATGGTATTCTTGTTGGTGCAAATGTCACACTTAACGAATTTGAGATTAAATAAATGATGCAATTGATGCGTTGGTGAGTAGTTGGTCGCATATTGGCATGAACATCCAATACTCGCTTGTCAAACATTTATTACAGTGTAACCGTCGTTCCCATGCGACAAATCTTTCGTTTAACACAGTTTCAGACTCTTATCTTTCAAATCTCATCATTGGTTTGTAATAATCTCGGTGACCGCGTAGTTCCAATAAACATTTTTTCCTTTGTTAGAGCACTACTCGGTCGAACTCGCAAGCATTGCTATCTCAAGCTTGTTTGTCAAGTTTAGTTGATCAAAACTATATACTTGATTTCTAGTCTACTTAGAGTTATGTCTCGGATTATGATAGAAGTGTGTAGTTGAGCTTAAGACTTCATGGTGTTCACAAATTGAAGAGGAAGATCTACTGAATAGCTTGGAGGAACTTCATCAACAAAAGGTATGTGGAGACTAAAACTTATCTATCACTCAGAAGTCTATTCTATTCTATCTTCTAAAGAGACTAAGTCGTACAATTATAGACTTTTATATTATACACATTTGATATTTGAAGCCGAGTTTATCTCGCTTATCTATTTCTCGAAATATATGTTGGAAGATTTTAGCTTTAGCTAAGTTCATCGTATACTTGACGAGTTTAGTTGGAGACAATTTTTTTGTTGGAAACTAAATATTAAGTCAAAGATGATCATGTAAAAATTAACTTGAACATCTTACATAATTTGTGTGAGACAGTCATCTGATGTTAACTTGGGAAGTTTCGTATTGATCGATTAATCACTTGAAAATTACTTGAAGCTAATGGTATGTGTAAGATCCGGGGTTGTTGTTTGCGTACTGTATTTGCGAACGGGTAGACAAGGACGAGTCCGGAATTGTTGTTCGCTTACCCTGTATGCGAACGGCTGGACAAAGCCAAAGTCCGGAATTATTTTTCGCGCACTCAGTTTGCGAACACAGTGGTCAAATTCTAAAACCGGTAAGTATGGATTTTCATACTCATGAACTCAGGTTCGTTTACGAACTAAATTCCCTTGAACTTTAATGGAATAAGTTATGTGAACTAGTTTTATAAACCGTGGCATTATGTTCATGAATTAGTTCTTGTGTAAGTACTTTGTACTATTACAAACCAAAGTGACTTTGTTTCAAATGGTTCATATATATATATATATATATATATATATATATATATATTTCTATGACATGATGAACATTTGAACAACTCTCTTGAAACACATGTAGATTCATTTTATTATATGTCATGATTGATTGATCATCATATTTGATCTAGAAGTGTTAGATGAATGTGGCTAAGTTATAAGTGTTAATATCTAAATTCGGTTAACTATTATTGAGCCAACAAGGTATATGCGTTTGGGTAAGGTTCATCCATATATAAATATAGGTATATTTCATTTGTGTGTATCAAGCTAATACCATCTAATGGTGGAGATTGATTGCTTAGTTTCTAAGCAGACTTAGCTTGAATCTTAAATCATGAGTTCATACAACGGTGAATATCAATTGCTTTGTTACAAATCCTTATTATCTTTGATTGTAAGCAACCCTTATTTAAAATACTATATAAGGGAGAACTCTAGCAGCTGGGAAACCTAATCCCGATATGCTCGTGTGTCCTGGTTGCAAACTAGAATCGATTCTCCTTTAACCTAGGTTTTTCCAAAATCATTATTAGGTTAACAACTTGAAGACTTCATATCGGATTCATGAAGCCAGGTCCAACTATTTTCTATGTATTTGCGTATTCTGATCTTACTTGTTCTATCATATTGAGTTTTATCTTCTCTAAAATTTACTCGAGAATCATCTCTGATTGGTAAGATATAAAAATTAATCACAATAGTTCTTCGTCTCAGACTCTTGTGATTCCTCTATAACTTTTTCTGTTAATCAGTTGGGTTATTGTGAGGTGACTGATATTATTAGGCTGCTATTCGTGAGTATCGATTAATAGTTGAGTTTCATGTTCACCTTGACTTATCTAAAGACGGAAACAAAACCAAAATAAACAAATCTGTGGGAGACAAGAAAATTTATAAGTCTTCGACTTTGGGTCATAATAACTCTTAGTTGTGAGTGAGATCATCTAAGGGAATCACTTGCGCAGAGTCCTGCTGGGATTCAAGAGGCGTAAGGAACGCGACTGTACCTTAATCGGTGTGAGACTTGGTTAGGGCTCAACTACATTCCAGTCTGAAGTTAACTTGTAGTAGGCTAGAGTCTATAGCGGCTTAATACACTGTGGTGTTCAAATATGAACTTGGTCCCGGGGTTTTTCTGCATTTCCGGTTTCCTCGTTAACAAATTTTCTGGTGTATGTGTTATTTCTTTTCCATATTATATTTTTTTATATAATTGAAATATCACAGGTTGTGTGTAGTTTAATCATTTGATAAATCCGGCCTTGTTTGTTGGATAAAACTTGATTGACACTCGGCCATTGGTCTTTGGTACCATCCGAGTTATTCTTATATCAATCAGTCTCACGGATTTCTATCTAGTTGATTTACTTATTGTATTGAGAAAGAGAAAAAGCTCTTTGATATCTTTCTTGAATGAGTCTCACTTTTAAGTTGGTGCCCTTGCCTGGAGTTTAGTCCATACAGATTGCCGAACAAAATATTGGATGTGGTTGTTATACCCCTGTGTTTTCAATTGGTATCAGAGCAGGAAAACATGCTAAGACCTCATAAGTCTGTATTTGTAGCAATCTGATTTTTATGGACGAGTCTATCTTTAATAACGTACCATTTCATAAATTACCAGATGATTTTCAAAGCTTGGATTCACCTGAGAGAACTATCACATCTAAGTCAATATCTAAACATTCTATTGATGTAGAAACTGTTGATAATTGGGAAACACGTCTAGAAGAACAGTTGGATGAATTTTCTGACGAAGGTGACTCAGATATTGATAGAGATGTTGATGAGGAAGTCTTGGAGTATGTCAAGCTTTTGGATTTGTTGTAAAATAAAAAGATGACAACTTCTCATGTCACACCTTTTCTGACTAATCTTTGTCGTACAAACAAGAAATTGAGAAGAATTTATCAAGGTCTTTATATATGGAATTCCAGTAACGATTCGATCCTCAAAGATCATGAGAATTACCTAAGTAAAAGATCACTTAAATGTGATAATATTCGTAGAGATTTCTTTAAGTTGTAAGAAAAACTTTTAGCAACTGAAGCAAGGATTCTCCCAGCAAACAGGTTTTGATGACAGAGAAAGCGGTTATCTCGTTCGAGAAAAACGCCTTGAAGCTGATTTAACTGTTGCTCTTGATAAAATCAAGATGTTGGAAGATGACTTGAAAAAGTTCAATACTAGTTCAAGTAAATTAACCACGATGCTAGGAGCAAGTAAAAATCATCTTGATATACGAGGATTGGGCTATATGGGAATAGATGCTCCAAGTATTAACAAAGAGGTAAAATTTGTCAAGGCTAGTGATTCTTCTGAACAAAAGTTTTCTACTGATGGCAAAAGTGAAATACCTTCATCGGCAGTTAAGGTTCGAAAGAGAAAAGTATATGAACCTCCAAAACCAACACACATGAATCCGGGTAAGAACGTTTCTTATATTTGTCATTATTGCGGAAACAAAGTTCACCTGGAAAGGAGATGTCGTTTTCGTATAAGGAATGAAAAACTTCATGATATTCTTGTTTGGGTGTCAAAAGAAGTGATTAAACATAGATCATATGTTAAGGCTAATACCCTTAACATTGCGGGTGTGAACGCATAACCTTTAGGCAAAGGAATCAGTATTGTGATAAACCTAGATTTGCCTATAAACGTCATACGAAGTCTTTATAAAATTGTAATGATTATCAAAAGGATAACTTTGTAAATACGAATACAATATCTGATGCTCCCAATTGGAGAAAGACTAACTTGCAAAAGAATAGTCAATCCAATTCTCTTCCAAGAAATCTACAAGAGAGTAATGGGGAGAAGGTTCTGATTGTTCCTAAACGCACTCAAAAATGGGTAAAAAAAAGTCAATAATGCTTTGAGTGTGAAAAGTAATGATCTCAAAGAAAATTCTATGACTATGGAGAAGGAAGTATCCATGACGTTGGAAGTTAAAAAGTTCTTTGGAAGCATGAATTTGGATATGAAAGGTTCTTTAAGTGATCTCTTTCATGATAATCCAAAAGTGAAACACAAGAATTGGTGGAAGAAGAAACAAAATAAGCCAAAAACTATAAATGGTGAAAAATCCATAGTTGCGGAAATGTCTATTTCACTCACTTGTGGTGAGAAAGACATTGTTCACCTCAACACAACTTGAGTGTGTTGTAAGTGCATCATCACCAAGGAATGCCATATTATGTATAGGGTTAAGCAAACACAAGAATTGGGGCGCACATATTATAAATTTGTAGGATTCACGATTAGATTCTTCTAAAAGGTATGTATACAAACTTGAGCAAGTTTATGATTTCATCTTTATTTGCTTGAGGTATTTATTTCAAAAATATCTTTGTTTTTGTTATTCGCACTCTTATTTTTCAGTAAGTGTTTTGGTGGAAACCGGAGTATCGTCTTGTGAGATTGAAAAATATATACCTTGAAGTTCAATACCCAATGTTTTAAAAGACAAGTTTTTTTATCTCTGCCTTGTTGAGCCCACACTCCAAAGAGATGATATAATGTCAAGAAAGAGGTAAAAAGAGTTCGTGAATTTTCGTCCTCATGGTTCACATACCGGGCATGTTTGCAAAATCCTCCAATTCACAAAATTTCCAGTTACGCCGGTTTGCGAACTGGCATGTAGACGTCGATATTCGGTAAACTTGTTTTGGCTGTAACTTCTTCGTCCGAACTTGGAATGACCTCATGAATTTTTGCATTCTTTTTGTCTATCAATTATCTTCAAGATGGTGATGATAAATTCTTAATTTTAATGAGTCAAGTTTTGTCTTTGGCCCATCTCTTGATTTTGTGCACTTTTGTGTTTTGTCACACTTCTTTCATCCACTTGTGAGTCCAAGTTGTAATGATTTGAGGATCTGGGTAAAACTCTAAAGACATGATAATCATAATGATTTAGGGTACACCGTTCACCATTAGCTAAGAGATAATAGATTTTAGGTGAATTACTTATGATAGACATACAAATGCGGATAATAATAATACATGTACCTTGTGTTCCGTTCACGTGTACCTAACTTGATTTGTGTTTAAGATTCTTAAATGACCAGGTTTGAAGAAATAGTGACGTTTTCAAGGAAACTTCTTATGAGACTTTATTCTTGTTTTTAAGAAGGATAACTAGGGTTTGTATAGAAAATATTGTGATTACACATACCTATTTCCAACAATTTTCATCTTGCAATGTTTTTAGATTTATTTATTTAAATTCTAAGTTATTTGGAAGATGATCTTGTAGGATTTAAACTTACTGGTTTTATGTATTGCAAATGTCTTATGAGATGAGATTGAACAATTGTTGAAACTTTAATTGGTCATAACCATATGCTGAATCGAGCTCTGCAAATCGATGTAAATCAGCGACTAACTCGGAGATAGTTCTTATCCATTTTTTCGATCTCAGTGCTTCTTCCACATTAATTCAGGTGCTGGTTCGATCATTTTCTTCTCGTTTTCGGTAATCAATGATTCAATCTTCATTAACTTAGGTGGTATTAAATGGATTCACATCCTAAATCACCTGGTAATGAGGTTCCGGTTTCTATTAATTTAGGTTATAATGATAATTTCAATTCCAAGAAAGTTCCATCAGTAGATTTACCTCATGATCTATTTGAGGAGAGCTTAAATCCTTGGAAATTCTCTTTGATTGCTCGATTAGATTTACAGAAAATTAAGTTCATCGATGCAGCTTTAATTCTAAAAAGTCAATGGAAATTAGTTGGTGATTGTAAACTTATTCCATTAGGAAAAGGCTTCTTCACCATTAAACTGGACAATGAAGTTGACAGAGCTTACATCAAATCAAGTACATGGGAGGTTTTAAATCAAATTCTTAAAATTAGAAATTGGGTTTCAAACTTTAGACCAACATATCAAAGGACTTCTAAAGCTTGTGTGTGGGTCAGATTCCCAGGATTAGGATTGGAATTCTGGAGCGAGAACATCTTGTTTTCTATCTGTAAAGAAATGGGTACACCTATAAAAATTGATGCTGCTACTGCAAAATGTGAAGTAGGGTATTATGCTAATGTCTTAGTTGAAGTAGATTTTGCTCAATATATTCCTAATAAAATCTGGATTGGCACAAAATTTGGTGGTTTTTTTCAAGACATTTTGCTTCCAGATTGTCCAAAGTTTTGTTCTACTTGAAAAATTATTGGTCACTTGGTTACAGAATGCAGAATAGAGAAGAATAAAAATTTAGAGGATCAAAAACTTGATGCTCAACAACAGTTTACTCAGAGAAGGCAAGTTCAGGATAAATTAGAAGGGGAAGTTAATCATTTTCAGCCACAACAAGTAAAAAGCCAAAATCCTGAAGTTGATACAACCTTATCCAGCTCAGTTGCTCCTCAATTTTCTGAAGTGGATTCAGTAATTTCTAGTATTGTTACTTCAATTCCACAAAATACAAATAGTGAACCCATTATTTCACAACCTCTGGGCAATAGATTTAATTCTTTGAATGTGCCAATTGCTGAAACAACATAAGATATTTTAGAGATTGGAATGTTAATACAACAAAGGAATTTATATCTGAAATTAAGTTACCAACAAAATTGCAGACTGCTGACTAAGTAGAACTGGAGCATAGTGTAGTTAAATTTGTGGATGGAGGTACTGGTAAAGTATCGTCAGAGCCTTTTCAATTCACTACTTGGCCTATAGTTTCTTCACCAGTACAACAAGGTACTTCTTCTAACAGCATAATTTCTCCAGCAAAAGCTAGTGTCATTGAAAAGGCTAAGAGTAATCCAACATCAGTCAAATATAATTTCAGGATGAATGGAGGGAAAGGGGATCCTAAAAACCCCCCAACCAAATAATGAAGATCATTTATTGGAATATTAGGGGCCTTAAAAGACTTAGAGCCCAGCAGAAATTAAGATCTTTAGTTAATAATTTCAGTTCAACTTTGGTTTTTATTGCTGAGCCAAGAGTTCAGTGTACTTCTTCTTTTTGCAGTAGATTAAATTTGCCAGGAATGCAGTGTATGGCTATTCATAATTCTTCTTCTTCTCACAAAGGAAATATTTGGTTGTTTTGGAATCATTCAATAGCTATTCCATCAGTAGTTTCAGTCACAAGTCAAATGGTTACAGTTGCAGTTGGTGATGTTCTTGTTTCAGGTGTATATGCACATGTTAATATAGTGCAAAGAAGATTTTTATGGTATGAAATGGTTATGATTAGTGAGCTAGGAAAGCCTTGGATTATTCTAGGGGATTTCAATGTAATTCTCACTACTGAAGAAAATAAAGGAGGTAGATCTCCATCTAGAAGATCTATGTTGGATTTTAATGAATGTTTGAATCAATGTGAACTGTTGCAAGCTCCCAAAATTGGTCTGGATTTCTCTTGGTCAAATTGTTAGCATGAAGAAAGAAGAATTTTATGTAATCTTGATAGGGTTGTTTATAATATGGATTGGCTGACCAAATATCATGATTGGGGTTATCAATTTGGTTTTAGAATTATTTCTGATCACTCTCCTCTTTTTGGAGGTTGTGCTAATATTCCTAAGCCAAAGAACATTCCTTGGAGATTTTAGAAAATGTGGTTAGAGCATCCAGGATTATTTAAGGTAATATAAGAAAGTTGGAATGAGCCTTTAGTTGGTGATCCTGCTTATATTTTCATGTAAAAGCAAAAAATATTGAAGCAAATTTTGAAAGATTGGAACTGGCAAGTTTTTGGTAATGTTCACATTAAAATCAAAGAAGCTGAGGAAGATGTCAAAGCCAAAATGATAATTTCAGACAATGATCCTCATAATGAATCTGCTTTAAATGACTTGGTGCAAGCTCAGAATGTTTATAATTCAAGGGAGTTCCAATATAATACCATGATGAGGAAGAAATCAAGAATAAAATGGGTCAAAGAAGGTTCAGCTAATACTCAATTTTTTCATACAAATGTCAATGTCAGACATACCAAAAACCTTATCTGTGAAATGGAGGATGAAAATGGGAATCTTATAACTGATCACGAACAAATTGCTAATCTTTTAGCTACTTTCTTTGAGAAGATATTTCAGTTTCAATAAACACAAATATATGATTCTCTCCTTGAAGTCATTCCAAGTCTCATTACAAATGATGATCAAATTTTGCTTGATGCCATTCCTACTGGAGATGAAATCAAAAAAGCCATTTGGGATATTGATGCTGAGAGTGCTCCTGGACCTGATGGGTTTTCAGGTATGTTCCATAAAGAATTTTGGATTGTCATTCAACATGATTTCATCAATGCTATTCAACATTGCTAATCTAGAAGATTCATCCCTAAGGGTCTTAATTCCAAATTTCTTACCCTTCTACCAAAAGTACAAGGAGCTAAAACACCTAATCAATTTAGGCCAATTGGTCTAAGTAATGTCAGATTTAAGGTCTTCACTAAAATCATCACAACTAGGATGGGAACTTTTATTTCAAAACTTGTTTCACCACAACAGGTTGCTTATATAAAGGGCGGCAGCATTCATGAACAAATTCTTTTAGCTTCTGAACTTGTCAATGAGATGAAATTTAAAAGAAGAGGTGGTAATGTAGGCTTGAAACTAGATATTTCCCAAGCTTTTGATTCTGTCAGTTGGCCTTTCTTATTTAAGGTTCTTCAAAAATTTGGTTTTTCTGCAAACTGGTGCCAATGGTTACATACCCTCTTTGACTTTGCAAAATTTTCAGTTCTTCTGAATGGTGGTCCTAGAGGTTTTTTCTCCATGGGAAGAGGATTGAAGAAAGGAGATCCTCTTTCTCCAATACTTTTCATATTAATGGAGGAAGTTCTGAGTAGAGGTTTAACACATCTGGTAAATTCTAGAAGATTGCAACCACTAATTAACAGAAAAGGTGTACACCCAACTCATTTGATGTTTGCAGATGATGTTTTAATTTTCAGCAATGGTTCCAAAAATAGTTTAGAGCATCTCACTAATCTTCTTAACAAGTATCAAGACGGTTCTGGTCAAATTATTAATAGATCCAAAAGCAAGTGCTTTGTGGATGGTTGTCTAACAGCACAAAAGCAACAAATTTCAAATTTTCTACAAATGGAGCTTACTTCCTTTCCAGATAAATATTTGGGAGTTATCTTATTACCTGGAAAAGTTAAATCTGCTACTCTTTGGTCAATAGTGGAAAAAATGCAAAGTGCTTTATGTACTTGGAAAGGCAAGCTACTATCCTTTCATGATATATTGGTGCTTATTAATTCTGTCATTTCTAGTTTTCCACTTTATAGTATGGTAGTTTATAAATGGACCAGTATTGTGATCAAAGAATGTGAAAAAATAATGAAGAACTTCTTATGGTCAGGAAATAGTGAAATAAGGAATTTTGAAACACTTGCTTGGAATAAAGTTTGTACTCCTAAATCTGAAGGAGGTCTAGGAATTAAAGATTGCAAGTTGTCAATAAAGCTTTGTTAATGAAGATGATGTGGCAGTTACATAATTCAGATGATATTTGTGCAAAATTCTTTGCTGCTAAGTATAAAGACAGATTTGGTCAATGGACTACAAGATGGAAATTCTCCTCAGTATGGACTGGTCATAAATGGGCATGGCAAACCCTTAAATAAGATATTAGATGAAATATTGGTACTGGATAGTAAATATCTGTTTGGTCTGATATATGGCTGGGAGAAGTACCTCTCATTGACATCTTTGGATATACAGATTATATCATAGCTCATTCACATATGACAGTACAAGATTTGATTTTGGATCATAATTAGAATATCTCTTCTGAAATGCAACCTTACATAATATCCTCTCTTCCAGATATTAGTGGTGCAGAAGACAAGTTATTATGGTGTGGAGATCCTAAGGGTCATTTTACAACTGTCTCAGCAACTGACAAGATAAAGCATAGAGAACCTGTACTTTCTTGGCCATCTAAAATATGGAAGCCTTTTCTACATCCTGGTATATCAAGAAATATTTTGGAAGCTCATTCAGAGCATCTATATAGATGATCAAAATAAGGTGCAACAAGGTTATTGTGTTGTCTCCATGTGTTGTATCTGCAGACTGAACCAGGACAGTATGGAACATCTACTTTGGTCTTGCAGCTTCAGCAAAGCTATTTGGCAGTGGTTAGGTAATACTTTTCAATTCACAACTCCTAATTCTTTTGACGATGTTTTTCAATTTGCAAAACACAAAAGTCCCATTGTCAGAGAAGTATGGTTAACTGCTGCTTGTCTTGCCTTGAGAGAACTCTGGTTCCAAAAAATAAGAAGTTCTTTGAGAATGTACAACCAAATGAAAATAGATTCAAGAGCAGAGTATTAAGTCTGGTTCACTATAGAAGCTATAGAATGCAGGGTGTCAGGTGGCATCATGATTATGATTCTCAGATTCTTCATTTCTTTCACATATCTGGCTAAGGAAGGAGCTAGGATGCAGGGATCAACTATAGGAAAGCATTCTTCACTAAGTCTTATAATCTGTCAGATACAGTTTTCTCTAGTTTTGTTGCTTACTTAGCCTTTCTTTTTGTTTGTTGTTTTTCTTTGCCTACTTTTTTTGATTTTATCATTTTTTGTATGAACAAATAAGTTTTTCGTTCTAATAAAAATTGTGACTTAGCAAAGAAAAATAATGCCTTATGAGATATATATGTGTTAACGTTCGTGAACTGTGCTTATCTCATATATGCTCAAAATTTAAGTCTATTACGTCTTTATGCAAATATTGATAAAATATAGAATGAACTTGTTGAGAAATTCCGCAGTAATGACCTTTCCGTGATCCACTTTTATGTGAAAATATTGTATTTACTCCGTAAGTTTTCTTATGTTGAGTGACTTCCGGCTAAGTTAATCAATAAGATCTTCTTGTACTTAATTTACTCGAGTTTACTGGATACAAATCCATGTGATTTGTTAACGTCCAAAGAAATCCTTCTTTTCTCATAAAAGTAAGGTCGCTCATGTTGTTCTCTTGGGAATCACATCAAATGGGGGAGATATATGAACTTGTGCTTAATTACCATATCTTTGTGGGGAGAGCGGCTGTGGAATTTGAAGGAGTTAACTTGTATCTTAATAACCTCCTTGATGAATATACTAAGTTTCGACTATGTGAAATCATCGAAACAAAGTTGATATGTTCTCTTTTAATCATGAATTAACTTTTGAGAATTCCTTATGGTCCCATAGTTTTCGTACCTTTGCCAATTTATATTGACAAAAAGGGGGAGAATTATTTGGTAGTTCATACTACATACGTATGGTTTACGGATCATTATGTAAGAGGGAGTGGTTTTCATTATAAGATGGAAGTATTGACTAAGGGGGTGGGGGTGGGTGGGGTGGGGGGTTGGGGGTTGGGAAGGGGGGGGGGGGGGGGGGGTAGTATTATTTCAAAGTGGTGATACAATTGGAATTTGATTCTATATAATAATACTATGACACTGAATAACAATGATTGAGAACTTTTGTTTTCGTATTGTTATTTCTACGGATCTTCAACAACAATATTGCTAAGATGAACACATTCAGAATTGATGGATAACTTCAAGTAATGAAGAATTCATGGAAGTTGAAGAGCCAAGGAAATCAAGCATGATGAATCAGAAGCTACACAGTTTATTTATTTTGTAATCCATATGTATTGCTAGTTTTGTCACTAAAATTGACAAAGGGGGAAATTGTTAGAGCAATACTCGGTCGAACTCGCAAGCGTTGCTATCCCAAGCTTGTTTATCAAGTTTAGTTGATCAAGACTATATACTTAATTTCTAGTCTACTTATAACTATGTCTCGAATTAGGATAGAAGTGTGTAGTTGAGCTTTAGACGTCATAGCGTTGACCAATTGAAGAAGAAGATCTACTGAAGATCTTGGAGGAACTTCATCAACAAAAGGTATATGGAGACTAAAACTTATCTATCACTTAGAAATCTATTATATTATATATTCTAAAGAGACTAAGTCGTATAGCTATATATACTTTTACATTATACACATTTGATATTTCGAGCCGAGTTTATCTCGTTTATCTATTTCTCGAAATATATGTTGGAAGCTTTTAGATTTAGCTAAGTTCATCGTATACTTGATGAGTTTAGTTAGAGACAATTTATTTGTTGGAAACTAAATATTAAATCAAAGATGATCATGTGAAAATTACCTTGAACATCTTACATGATTTGTGTGAGACAGTCATGTAATGTTAACTTAGGAAGTTTCGTATTGATAGATTAATCACTTGAAGCTAGTAGTATGTGTAAGATTACCGTTGTCGTCTTCTGAGGATGCTTCAATGATTAAATAAGAGTTTAGAATGACTACCAATGCCTGGATATGTCACAGTATGTATATTTTGCATGTGCACCGTGAAGTTCTAGTTCAGTTCCGGAACTCTTGTTTGCGAACTATGTTTGCGAACGGGTTTACCTATGAAAAGGTCTGGGGATGTTGTTTGCGTACTGTATTTGCGAACGGCTAGACAAGGACGAGTCCGTAATTTCTGTTCGCTTACCCTGTTTGCGAATGGCTGGACAAAGCCAAATTCCGGAATTATTTTTCGCGCACTCAGTTTGCGAACACAGTGGTCAAATTCTAAAACCGGTAAGTATGTATATTCATACTTATGAACTCAGGTTCGTTTGCGAACTAAATTCCCTTGAACTTCAATGGAATAAGTTATGTGAACTAGTTTTATAAACCGTGGCATTATGTTCATGAACTAGTTCTTGTGTAAGTACTTTGTACTATTACAAACCAAAGTGACTTTGTTTCAAATGGTTCATATATATATATTTCTATGACATGATGAACATTTGAACAACTCTCTTGAAGCACATTTAGATTCATTTGATTATCTTTCATGATTGATTGATCATCATATTTGATCTAGAAGTGTTAGATGAATGTGTCTAAGTTATAAGTGTTAATATTGATAACTTCGGTTAACTTTATTGAGCCAACAAGGTATACACGTTTGGGTCCGACTCATCCATATCTAAATATAGGATATCTCATTCGTATGTATCAAGCTAATACCATCTAACGGTGGATATTGATTGCTTAGTTTCTAAGCAGACTTAGCTTGAATCTTAAATCAAGAGTTCATCTAACGGTGAATATCAATTTCTTTGTTACTGAGCTTTCTTAGCTTTGATTGTAAACAACCCTGATTTGAAAGACTATACAAGGGAGAACTCTAGCAACTGGGAAACCTAATCCCGACACGCTAGTGTATACTAGTTGCAAACTAGAGTCGATTCTCCTTGTGGATGGTGGATTTTCAACAAAGGTTAAAATCGTAAAATGATAATCGTAATGCTCCTGATCCAGCAATCAGATGAGTATTGAGGCTCATGTCTCTCGTCGAAAGCATGAAAGCTCGTGCCTCAAGAATCTCTGATTGAGAATTTTTATCTCTCAGAGTATATGTGGATGTGCAGTCTCTCAGCTGAGGCAACGGCATATCTCATGAATAATGAGCAGTTTCAATAATTAATTCTATATAGAATCGAATGATTGGGCGGATCCTAGAAAGCTTGCCTTCTAGAATAGAGCAACAACGTCTTCAGGATACAACAATGTATTTCCTGACTATATAAAAGGAATAAGACGTTTCAACAATCTCATATTTCTCAATTCTCAGATAATTAATGCTCCTAGACAGCATGCCCGCTAGTATAGAGCCATCAATTAATTATCTCTAATCGTTAACTGAATATTCAGGAATATTCTACGATTCTTCGTAATATTTCGTCACTTCAATTCGTGGTTCTTCCCAGCAGAATTCCACGGGTTAGTGATAAATATTCAACGTGCGGGCATCTGAGCAACTATCGAGTAAGCTCCGACTAAAATGGTGCGAGTGTACTCGGCAATAATGCAAAAACGAGCACCTGAATGCGCAA
Source organism: Papaver somniferum (assembly GCF_003573695.1). Taxonomy (NCBI): domain Eukaryota; kingdom Viridiplantae; phylum Streptophyta; class Magnoliopsida; order Ranunculales; family Papaveraceae; genus Papaver; species Papaver somniferum. The sequence goes on from NC_039365.1 coordinate 52,110,994, forward strand.
ACGAGCATTCTAAAACACGAAGGAATGATGAACCTATGCAAAATAGGAGGAAAAATAATAATAATAATATGTTAGCAAAGGCGTCAAGGGACTGGGCCCACCGGCCGGCCAGTCACGCCGTGGCCAGTCCCACGCCCAATTTTATATTTTATCATATTTTATTATTTTTCCCTGATCTCATGAAAATCCCTTATTTTGAACAAATCACCTTCGTCTCAAGGAAACTCCCCAGTCTCAGGGTGTTTCCTCGTATCAAAGAAATAATAAAATTTAGGAAAGGTGTCGCGGGACCGGGCCCACTAGCCGGCCGGCCATTTCCTGGCCGTGGCCGGTCCCACACCTCATGACTCCATATTATTTTATTATTTCTCTCATCCTATGAAAATTCCCTGATTTAATGATATTTCCCTCAACTCATGAAATTATATAAATTAGGGAGAAAAATGCACGGGACACGGGCTAATTGGCCGGCCGGCCATACCCTAGCCGTGGCCGGTCCCACACGCCCATATCTTATTATTTTAATATTATTTATTTCCTCATCTCATGGAAACTCCTTGATTTCAACAAATTCTTTGGTTTCAACAAACTCTTTGATTTTATGATATTTTCCTAAAATCATGAATAAATATTATAAAATTAGGAAAAATGCCTTGGGTCCGGGCTCTTTGGCCGGACGGCCATGCCTAGCCATAGCCGGCACCACACTTCATGATTGCTTCATTATTTGATTATTTATTCCTTCATCTCATGAAGTTTTCCCGGTTTTAGCAAAAATCCCTGATTTCTTCATATTTTCTCCAAATGTTGCTCAAACGCACACCGAAAAATATTGAAACTCTCATGACTGAGACACGGACATGATAGTGACGCGGGAATGTCTCCTTGACCGACCAAGGCTGGACCTGAGGCTTGCAAATAGCCGGTCCCACATGTTTTAACAATTTTGACCTAATTTGCTCAATTGCTCATACTGGGTCCAAACTCTTCTCAAACAACTTGGAGTTTGCTCACACGACCATTAGGGTTTTGAATCCAGAGCTCTGCAAAAACATAATTTTTAGCAGATTCAAACATCAATAATTTTACAATGATCCTGTGATTAACACTTTAATAATTATGCTCGGCTCCGATACTAGCATTTTAAATTAACATTTTCATCAAATGAGCAACAGTTGCTCAGACCACGAATATTGGTTCAACTATCAATATTCAATAATTCATCAAATGAGCAACATTTGCTCAGACCATGAATATTGGTTCAACTATCAATATTCAATACTTCATCAAATGAGCAATATTTTCTCAGACGAGCAACATTTGCTCAGTCCATGAATATTGGTTCGGCTATCAATATTCAATAAGTCATCAGATGAGCAATATTTACTCAGATGAGCAATATTTGCTCAGATCAAGGGATATTGGTTCAACTATCAATATTCAACGATACCAACAACTCATCAAACGAGTAATATTTGCTCATACGAGCAATATTTCCTCGGACTAAGGAATATTGGTCAACTATCAATACTCAGCAGTTCTGCAACAATTTGCTCTTCTTAAGTTATCAACATTTATTCGACAATGTACTTTTGTCTCGGCATACATGTTCAATTCATGAGTCTCAGAATATTTACAAATCACGTTCGACTCAGCAATACAAGGACTCATCGTCCCATAAAGTCAGCAACTGACCCCACGAGATGTCAATCACGTCACATGGAGGGATATTAACTAGGGTTTTGGTATGGAGGTCTACGACACATGTTCGTACACATGATGAGAATGTGAGCAAGTCGTGCAATCAGTTGAAGGAGTTAGCAAATTAGTGGATGGAAAATCAACCAAGTCACCACACGATGAGCAACTGGTTTTGACACGATTTCCCACTTCCCCACTCTTTGACTTCAACAACTGTCACACTTTATGGGATCAAGGTGTTTACAATTCCAGCAATAGAAATAAGTCTCTGAATCCTGATTGAAACGGACAAGAATTTCTCGACAAGTTCACACAAACAATCTTTCGTCTACACGAACTCATCGTCTGAGCAATCACTCTCAACTAAGTAAAATTCAATAATTCAGAACCTTCTTAGGCAAAATACACAACACACTTACAATCTCGATCACCATTGATCTCACACATTCCTCAGCTTCCCTCCTACAGATCAACCCATCCTCTCTTGTGACCGAATTGACTCTGGAATGACCATTGTCTTGGTTAAGTCCGGAGTCTACAGAATGATCTCTCGAACTTAAAGCACTCCCTTGTTGATGTGCATCTGTGTGAGGTTGAGCATTTGGTCGGTTCAAGGAGTATCCACCGCACGGTCATCTCCTCAATTCCGTAAAAACCACCAAATCGTTTTTCCCCATCTACAGATTGGCGACCACAATGGGAGATTAATCTCTCAGTTGCAATCTTAAGCTTTTACAAGATGGTTGATCTTAGGTCATGCACGATCGCAGATCCTAACACAAATGATGCTAACACTAGCAAAAACACTAATGATGATATTCCAGAAACCATTCCTACTTCCAACAATGGCGGTGGCGTCACTCCTCATCAGACTGATACTGGAGCACATCCCCTGTTTTGTCATTTCCCTGAGGAAATCAGAGAAAACCCACCTACCATAGCTGATCTCATGAAGGTGCAAGAGACTCTTTCCAAGAATCAGTCTGACATGGATGCAACATAGAAGGAGCTGTGAAATTATCTCAAAACTCTCACTGACAAGATGTCAGAGAAGACTCAAGAAAAAGGAAAAGAAAAAGAAACATCCTCAGATGCTGATCCTGAAGTCATTCCAGTTCATACGGTGGATGACAATGAAGTCCGCAAAGCTGCAGACGATCCATCAGCGAAGGAATCATCAAGTTTCACTACTCAGGAAGATTTGGAACGCCTTTTGGAGAACCGTGGAAAATACAATACACCACATGTCCATCGTCACCAGCCTCCGTACTCTGCTGCTACGCAAAGAATTCATCTTCCAAAAGGTTATACCTCTCCAACCTTCACTTTGTATGATGGAACAAGAAATGCTCGAGAGTATGTCTCTCGGTTTCTGGAAGCGTTGGAAATGAGCAAAATCATGTCGTCCGTCTGAAGGAATTTTCAAAATCCCTGAAAGGCAGGGCATATACCTGGTACAACAACATCACGCCAGGAAGTATCACCAGTTGGGGAGAAATGATTAACGCCTTCTACAGAAAGTACTTCTTCGTGTCAGAGCAAATTAATCTCTTCGATCTGTGAAGAATGTGTCAGAGAAGCAATGAACATCCCAATGACTATGTGAAAAGATTCAGGGTTCAAGCGTTGGACTGTCATGATCCAAACGTCACGGAGCAACAACTTGTAGACTTGTGCATCAACGGAATGATTCCGGTCTATAAAGACTTGCTAGAAATCTCCGGTTCCAAACTTTCTCAGAGCTTCATGAAGCAGTCAAACGATCAGCGACTACTGTACCTGCTTTACTGGAAAGAGCAAAGTCTGCAAGGTCGAGGAACCTTGAAGCAGCCGACGCCTAGTCAACAATCAGTACAATCTCCATCCTTCAACAAACGTTGTTGTTGAAAGGAAATCCTAGACACAACATCAGAACGCTTCTCCAACAACCCATGCTCCTCTAAAGGCACAAAGAAAAGATAACTAATACTGAAATGCATAAACCTCAACCCGGCATCAACGAACGGGGAAATGGTCTGACAGACTCAAACTTCTCTCTTCTCATGAAGGAGTGATCAGAGCTACTGGAAGTCTGGGTTTAAGATGGTACAATCAAATTTTCGTTCATCAGGAGAGAGCCAACTGAAAAAGAAATGGAGAATCTCCGGTACTGTCGCCTTCATAGGTTCATCGATCATCCAACAAGCAACTGCAATATTTTGAAGCATATTTTCAAAGAGAAGGTTGATCCACGATTACTTCAACTGGGGACTGAAGGAGTACACAAGAATCCTCTCCCAATCAGAACCTTTACAATCTCTGAACAACCTATCAAAGAGGCATTTCAATCCTTGGTCGAACATGAATTGCTCTATCAGTCGAAGGCACAAAGGAGAGACATGTTCACAACACTGAACCACATCGTGTCAAGAAATCCATTCAGAAAATATTTCATGAGCCTCCAGCCACAGACCAAGAGATGTACGACTGGGGACTGTTTACCATGGTCAATCTCGGAAGAAACGAATTTGGAAGAACGTTGATCGATGTTGGCACCGCCATCAACAACATTCCACTGAAAACTATCGGATCCACATGCATCACTCGACAAGAATCTACTCATGCTCCCATCTCAATCAGAGACCTTGAAGGAATGCTTGGAAATACTTATGGCTACATCACTCTCAAAGTGAACATAAGTTCAACCTGGACAGAAACCAAGTTTCACATAATCAGGAAGATCCAGGATATGACATGTTCTTCAGACGAGCGTGGATCCACGCTGAAAATATGGGTACTTGCAAAGCGCCTTTTGTTACACATCTCTCCAACGAAGAAAGTTCTGATCCAGAAGATTTGGCGGATGTTCCATCATCAGAGCACTTGGAGGAATTGACGAGGTTGAAACAAGAACCTTCAAAAGATGCGTAGACATTCATCAAAAGGTACTGCACTCAGGCAAGTCTCATTCCTCCCATGTCTATGTCATTTATTTCCTCACATGCTATTCTAGCATGGGGACTCAATTCATCTAGCATCTCTGCTATTGCAAGACGCTATAAGTGGGTAATCTCACTTCAGCAATATTTTACCAAGAGGTTGAATATCACATTTCTCCAAATCGAGCATCTCACTGAGACATTCATTACTGAGATGATGTTCAATCACGTCAAAAAACAATTTGGGCATTTATCCATATCCTTGCAGGAGTGTTCATGCGTGCCAAAAAATCAGAAATCTCTGATGTCTGCACAAGTGTTGAATCCCACTACCGCGACTAAAAGAATGCTGAATCAACAGAAGATACTCAAGGACGAAATGATCAAACCTAAGACATTCGATGCTTAAGGAATATATTCTTCAACACTCGAGCATCTAAGAAGCCATGAAATTGTACTCCCAACCAAAGAGTACAGCTTCAACACAAATATCTCGACGATGATACACTGATTCAACCTCAGCACGATCATAGTGTAACTAAACTACAATCGATAAGTCTTCATTATCCCATGATAAGACCTCTGAAGAAGATGCAACATCATCCATACATGGATGCCACTAACTCCTTCAATATACACTGGGAAACCTGAGGTGATTCCGTGAAACTTCATCAACGGAACTTCTCTACATCACGAACCTTGCACGACCAATGAACTTTTCCCCTCACATCCAGAATGGAGACTGTCGCTGCTATCTGCCACAACACTATATATTCCCTGACGAAGCCACTGTGGAGAATTTGGATTGAAATCCTAGTACACCTTCCTCTTATGGATGCTCAACTCACCAATCAGTTCGTGCATATAAAGGAGGAGCAAAGACTATGTCGATAATCTAGCCTTTTCGGTCTCTGGAGCAACTCCAACCATAGTATCGGCATAAACAAGGATATGTGGAGCAACTCCATTCATAGTCTCAGCATCAACAAGAACATCTGGAGAAAATTAAGTCGTGATCTCAGCATCAACAACGGTCTTAGGAGCAACATCCTCATGACAGGGCTTCATCAGCTAACCATTCTCTGAAGTATTACACATGAAGCGGACTTCTCCAAGAACTAATGATTCATATCAAGATGTGTATAAATGATAATATGTTTAAATGAAAGTCTTTCCGAAGCTTGCACAACAGGCGGGCACAATCCCAAGTCTTCTACAAGAAGTTCTCATCACCTCTACAAATGAGATACAACATACTTCAGCCCATGGGTTTACAAAAACGTACCAATGAGTGATGAATGGGACAATACTTCCTCAATAAAATATATTCTTCTATGTCTCTTCTCCTACATACCAAAATGGCACATCAATCAGACATACGAGCTGAAAGATACGGCCTTTACCGTCAGGTTTACGAAATCTGAAAAATTTATACGGGACTATAAATTACAAATGTGCACGCTTCGTTGGATGACCTTTACAACTCCAAATTGAGTGATTGTTTTCTCATGTGATAACTCAGTCTCATAGCTTCAAAAGTTGGGGTCAAGCATCTAATTCTGACGTCGTATGAGGTTCCTACAACTTCCAGAGCATACATCATAAAGGCATCAATTCTTGGGCGGGATTCATAACTTCCACAGTCGATCGGTGTCCACCAGGTCTTTCTATCAAGTCCTTAATCAAGGTACCTCCAACTTCGACCACCTAGGTCTTTGCATCAATTATTTTACCCGGCTCCTCTATCTAGGTATTTCCGGAAGAAGGGAAAACGAAATGGAGAGATTTAACAAAATACTGGGGACTGATGGTCCACTGATCATGACGATCAACTTCACCATCCAAGACTCGTAGCGCCGGAGCTCTCCAGTGCCAATCATTTATCGTAAAAAGGACGCTACCACCGGGACATGCAACCATGATCATTACATCATCCTCTCTTGAGAGCAACCTCAGTTATGGTTCCGTGACCAAGGTTTCAACAGTGATGTTTCTACGACTAACAGAAACAAGATGGAAATTCAAGCACCATGCTCATGTATCAATCAATGTGTGCTGATCTCAAATGAATCAATGACATTAAAATCCTTCACCAACCATTCAAGACACAGGCGAATGGTTTAAAGAACAACATGAATGTTTTACAACAAGCTCGTCTGAGATGATTTTACACTGTCCCGCACAAAGCACCGAGCTGGGAGAAATTGGTGAATAATATAGGGATGTGTCATATACCATTCTCTTCGTATGGATGTCCTCTACAACATATCCAAAATTCGCAGCAATTGGAGAAACGAGCAAAACGACGTGGCCAAAACTTTGGACTACATGACAGCTGAAAATTTTCTGAAATTCTCCTGGAAGTTTACTGTTTCGTCAATTTCGGCCCTTAAACGTGCTCAAAAGCCGAAAATGTTCTTTGATAAAGCTTGGAAATTTTCTGAGGATGAATAAACATGCTTGGATCACGAAAATCCGACATCGAACGAAGATTCTACAACATTTTCAATGAAGACCTGACTTCTGAATTTTCTGATGACGAATTATGACGAAATTCTTCATTCATCTACATCTGAATCAGAAGCTACGCCTTCCGTGCGAGATCAAACTTCATCTTCAGCCTCTAGTCTCATTTGCTGAAGTCGGCGGCGTTTTACTGATAAGCTGCAAGCCTTTCATCTTCAACTTTCCTTTTCAGTAATAACTCATCTCGTCCCTGCTTCTCTTCTGCATCCGCTAAGGCTAAGAAAGCATTGATTCCACCACGGACGACTCCCAGATGATCGAGAGACATACAATGCATCAGCTTTCCAGCGTCTCTGAAAAGTTGATTCACCTCGGCATGAACATCTGCAGAAGTCTTCACCTTTGACTTGATATTTTTGGAACGTTCCCCGAAAGGGCCGTAAGAGTGGTTGTAACCAGAAGTCACCACTATCTGAGGTGAAAGACATGGAGTCATGGATATACCAATAACAAACACGCAACAAAAATAGTAACAATCCAACTCTTACCTATTTACAATTTCACTAGTTGTAGTGATTATAACGTCAGAATTTCGAAAACTTGCTTGTTTCTTCAAATCTACAAAGACGAGCAAAATTCATTATTCAAAATCATGACTTGATTTTCATAAAACCGTGAACAACCTACGTGAATTTTAACATCCACTGGTTTTTCAAAAACTAGACAGACGTCAATTCTACAATTGTGGAAACTCACATACAGATATTATTTCATCATGTATAATATGGTCTACTTTCAACAGTTGTTCAAAATCAAAACATGAATTTAAAAAATATATAAATATTTAAAATGAAACTCACATAAATTTAAAAAATATATCTATTTATTTTTGCTCCCTCGCACGAGCATCTGTCTTTGAAGCGAGAGTATATTTTCAAAGATTTCTGAAAGCTTGAAGATAAAAAAATTTCATGAAAGCTCATAAACAAAATTTTATTACTAACAGACGCACGTCTATTAAAAAAAAAATCTCTCGTACGAGCATCCACCTTTGAAATGAGAGTTTATTCCACTTTGTGAAATCTCACATATTTTAAAAAATAAAATTTTGGTTTTCGTGAAAGCTCATAGACAAAATTTTATATTATTAGACTGAGATCTATTTTGTTTGTTCCTTAAACTAACAAATGAACGAGCGTCTGTTCCTAAAACAAGGATTTCTTTTCTTGGGCCTGGACCCATGAATCCTAAATCAACCAAGGTTCGATCACCAAATCAGCGGTTCAACACCAATTTATGCTCATTGGACGATGCTCTATCATGTCACTGGGATCTTCGTTCAAGCCGTGGTCCAATCGCGCAATCGAAAATCCGGTAACGTCTTACCTTATGACTAAGTTCAATTACTTATTTTCTTTCGTAACTGTAAAATCACCATTCAGTGTTGACTGAGGAATATGACTGTCCCTCACGAAGTAGTGGACTTAATGTAGATGGTGGATTTTCAACAAGGGTTAAAATCGTAAAACTATATCGTAATGCTCCTGATCCAGCAATCACATGAGTATTGAGGCTCATGTCTCTCGTCGAAATCATGAAAGCTCGTGCTGCAAGAATCTCTGACTGAGAATTTTTATCTCTCGGAGTATTTGTGGATGTGCAGTCTCTCAGCCGAGCCAACGACATATCTCATGAATACTGAGCAATTTCAATAATTAATTCTATATAGAATCGAATGATTGGATGACTCCTACACAGCTTGCCTGCTAGTATAGAGCAACAACGTCTTCAGGATACAACAATGTCTTTCCTGACTATATAAAAGGAATATGACGTTTCAACAAGCCCATATTTCTCAATTCTCAGATAATTAATGCTCCTAGACATCATGCCTGCTAGTATAGAGCCATAAATTAATTATCTCTAATCGTTAACTGAATATTCAGCAATATTCTACAATTCTTCGTAATATTTCATGACTTCAATTCGTGGTTCTTCCCAGCAGAATTCCACGGATTAGCGATAAATATTCAACGTGCAGGCATCTGAGCAACTATCGAGTAAGCCCCGACTAAAATGGTGCGGGTGTACTCAGCAATAATGCACAAACGAGCACCTGAATGGGCAAACGAGCATTCCAAAATACGAAGGAACGATGAAACTATACAAAATAGGAAGAAAATAATATAAAATATTAGCAAAGGCGTCAGGGGACTGGGCCCACCAGCCGGCCAGTCACGCCGTGGCCAGTCCCATGCCCAATTTTATATTTTATCATATTTTATTATTTTACCCTGATCTCATGAAAATCCCTTCATTTGAACAAATCTCCTTCGTCTCAAGGAAACTCCCCAGTCTCATGGTGTTTCCTCGTATCAAAGAAATAATAAAATTTAGGAAAGGTGTCGCGGGACCAGGACCACTAGCCGACCGGCCATGCCCTGGAAGTGGTCGGTCCCACACCTCATGAATCCTAATTATTTAATTATTTTCCTCATCCCATGAAAATTCCCTGATTTCATGATATTTCCCTCAACTCATGAAATTATATAAATTAGGGAGAAAAACGCACGGGACACGGGCTCATTGGCCGGCCAGCCATGCCCTAGCCGTGGCCAGTCCCACACGCCCATATCTTATTATTTTAATATTATTTGTTTCCTCATCTCATGGAAACTCCTTCACTTCAAGGAAATTCCCTAGTTTCAGCGAACTCCTTCAATTCATGAAATTTCCCTCAATTCATGAAAATAATATAAAATTAAGGAAGCCGGTGGGACCGGGCCCTAGCCGGCCGGTCATGCCCTGGACGGTCCCACACTCCTCTTATTTTATTATTATTTTTTTATGTTTCCCTCATCTCATGGAAACTCCTTGGTTTCAACAAACTCTTTGATTTTATGATATTTCCCTAAAATCATGAATAAATGTTATAAAATTAGGAAAAGTGCCTTGGGTCCGGGCTCTTTGGCTTTCCGGTCATGCCTTGCCATATCCGGTCCCACACTTCATGATTCATTCATTATTTTATTATTTATTCCTTCATCTCATGAAGTTTTCCCGGTTTCAGCAAAAATCCCTGATTTCTTCATATTTTCTCCAAATGTTGCTCAAACGCACACCGGAAAATATCGAAACTCTCAGGACTGAGACACGGACATGATAGTGACGCGGGCATGTCTCCTTGACCGACCAAGGCTGGACCTGAGGCTTGCAAATAGCCGGTCCCACATTTTTTAACAATTTTGACCTAATTTGCTCAATTCCTCATACTGGGTCCAAACTCTTCTCAAACAGCTTGGAGTTTGCTCACACGACCATCAGATGGTCCCATGACCACCAAGAGCCGGTCCCATGACCCCTTGGTCGGTCCCTTATCTCTCCATAATCAGGTTCTACTACCTGACGCTCACACGAGCACCATTTGAATAAATGATTAAACCAGCATTTAATCATCCTTTCACCAACTGGTCTTCAAGAGGCCTTGGTATTTTGCTCACTTGAGCATATAGGCGTGACATGTTCGACTCCTCATCCCATGTAGCATGTCCCTCCTTCACTCTGTGGTTGATTTTCAATAAATCGTCAATTGATCAAAAATTAGGGTTTTGAATCCAGAGCTCTGCAAAAGCATAATTTTGAGCAGATTCAAACATCAATTATTTTAGAATGATCCTATGATTAACACTTTAATAATTATGCTCGGCTCCGATACCATCATTTTAAATTAGCATTTTCATCAAATGAGCAACAGTTTCTCAGACGAGAAATATTTGCTCAGACCACGAATATTGGTTCAACTATCAATATTCAATAATTCATCAAATGAGCAACATTTGCTCAGACGAGCAATATTTGCTCAGACCATGAATATTGGTTCAACTATCAATATTCAATAATTCATTAAATGAGCAATATTTGCTCAGAAGAGCGACATTTGCTCAGTCCATGAATATTGGTTCGACTATCAATATTCAATAAGTCACCAGATGAGCAATATTTACTCAGATGAGCAATATTTACTCAGATGAGCAATATTTGCTCAGATCAAGGGATATTGGTTCAACTATCAATATTCAACGATACCAACAACTCATCAAACGAGTAATATTTGCTCATACGAGCAATATTTCCTCGGACTAAGGAATATTGGTTCAACTATCAATATTCAACAATTCAGCAACAATTTGGTCGTCTTAAGTTATCAACATTTATTCGATAATGTACTTTTGTCTCAGCAGACATGTTGAATTCATGAGTCTCAGAACATTTACAAATCATGTTTGACTCAGCAATACAAGGACTCATCGTCCCATAAAGTCAGCAACTGACTCCACGAGATGTCAATCACGTCATATGGGGGGATATTAACTAGGGTTTTGGTCTGGCGGTCTACGGCACGTGTGTTCATACACACGATGGGAATGTGAGCAAGTCGTGCAATCAGTTGAAGGAGTTAGCAAAGTAGTGGATGTAAAATCAACCAAGTCTCCGCACGATGAGCAACGGGTTTTGACACGATTTCCCACTTCCCCGCTCTTTTCTTTAACAACTGTCACACTTCATGGGATCAAGGAGTTTACAATTCCAGCAATATAAATAAGTCTCTGAATCCTAATTGAAAAGGACAAGAATTTCTCGACAAGTTCACACAGACAATCTTTCGTCTACACGAACTCATCGTCTGAGCAATCACTCTCAACTAAGTAAAATTCAATAATTCAGAACTTTCTTATGCAGAATACACAACACACTTACAATCTCGATCACCATTAATCTCACACATTCCTCAGCTTCCCTCCTACAGATCAACCCATCCTCTCTCGTGACAGAATTGACTCTAGAACGGCCATTATCTTGGTTTAGGCCGGAGTCCTACAGATTGATCTCTCGAACTTAAAGCACTCCCTTATTGCAGTGCATCTGTGTGAGGTTGAGCATTTGATCGGTTCAAGGAGTCTCCTCCGCACGGTCATCTCCTCCATTCCGTAAAAACCAGCAAATCGTTTTTCCCCATCTACAGATTAGCGACCACAATGGGAGATTAATCTCTCAGTTGCAATCTTAAGCTTTTACAAGATGGTTGATCTTAGGTCATGCACGATCGCAGATCCTAACACAAATGATGCTAACACTAGCAAAGACACTAATGATGATATTCCAGAAACCATTTCTGCTTCCAACAATGGCGGTGGCGTCACTCCTCATCAGACTGATACTGGAGCACATCCACTGTTTGGTCGTTTCCCTGAGGAAATCAGAGAAAACCCACCTACCATAGCTGATATCATGAAGGTGCAAGAGATTCTTGCCAAGAATCGGACTGACATGGCTGCAACACAGAAGGAGATGTGCAATTATCTCAAAACTCTCACTGACAAGATGTCAGAGAAGACTCAAGAAAAAGGAAAATAAAAAGAAACATCCTCAGATGCTGATCCTGAAGTCATCCCAGTTCATACGGTGGATGACAATGAAGTCCACAAAGCTGCAGACGATCCATCAGCGAAGGAATCATCAAGTTTCATTACTCAGGAAGATTTGGAACGCCTCTTGGAGAACCGTGGAAAATACAAGACACCACATGTCCATCGTTACCATCCTCCGTACCCTGATGCTACGCAAATAATTCATCTTCCAAAAGGTTATACCTCTCCAATCTTCACTTTGTATGATGGAACAGGCAATGCTCAAGAACATGTCTCTCGGTTTATGGAAGCTATGGGCGAACATGAGCACAATCATGTCGTCCGTCTGAAGGAATTTTTAAAATACCTGAAAAGCAGGGCATATACCTGGTACAACAACATCACGCCAGGAAGTATCACCAGTTGGGGAGAAATGATTAACACCTTCTACAGAAAGTACTTCTTCGTGTCAGAGAAAATTACTCTCTCTGATCTGGAAAGAATGTGTCAGAGAAGCAATGAACATCCCAATGACAATGTGAAAAGATTCAGGGTTCAAGCCTTGGACTGTCATGATCCAAACGTCACAATGCAAAAACTTGTAGACTTGAATCAATGTAATGATCCTGGACTATAGAGCCTTGCTAGAAAATCTCCGGTTCCAAACTTTCTCAGAGCTTCATGAAGCAGCCAAACGATCAGCGACTACTGCACCTGCTTTACTGAAAAGAGCCTTCAACAAACGTTGTTGCTGAAAGAAAAGCCGAGACACAACATCATAACGCTTCTCCAACATCCCAGGCTCCTCTGAAGGCACAAAGAAAAGATAACCAATCATGAAATGCACAAACCTCGACCCGGCATCAATGAACGTGGAAATGGTCTGACAGACTCAAACTTTTCTCTTCTCATGAAGGAGTGATCGAGTTACTGTAAGTCTGGGTTCAAGATGGTAGAGTCAAATTTTCGTTCATCAGGAGAGAGCCAACTGAAGAAGCAATGGAGAATCTCCGGTACTGTCGCCTTCATAGGTTCATCGATCATCCAACAAGCAACTGCAATAATTTGAAGCATATTTTCAAAGAGAAGGTTGATCCACAATAACTTCAACTGGGGACTGGAGGAGTACAAAAGAATCCTCTCCCAATCATAACCTTTACACTCTCTGAACAACCTATCAAAGAGGCAGTTCAATCCTTGGTCGAACGTAAATTGCTCTATCTGTCGAAGGCACAAAGGAGAGACATGTTCAGAGCACTGAACCACATCGTGTCAAGAAGTCCATTCCGGAATTATTTCTTGAGCCTCCAGCCACAGACCAAGAGATGTACTACTGGGGACTGCTTACCAAGGTTAATCTCAGAAGAAACGAATTTGGAAGAACGTTGATCGATGTTGGCACCGCCATCAACAACATTCCACTGAAAACCATCGGATCAACATGCATCAGTCGACAAGAAGCTACTCATGCTCCCATCTCAATCAGATACCTTGAAGGAATGCTCGGAAATACTTATGGCTACATCACTCTCAAAGTGAACATAAGTTCAACCTGGACAGAAACCAAGTTTCACATAATCAGGAAGATCCAGGATATGACATGTTCTTCAGACGAGCGTGGATCCACGCTGAAAAGATGGGTACTTGATAGACGCATTTATGTGTCTAATATATCTCAATTGTATATATTGTTAGTGCTCGGTTTTATACTTATTTGGTTATTTTATGTCTTTGTAGGTAATTTTGGATAAATAAGCATTTGCGACGAAATTGGCTCGAAAAGTGGTTTTTTCGCTCGTGGGAGAAAATTACTAAAGAAACCCCTCATTTGGATAAGGGGCACCTCAATTACTAAGGGGTACCCAGTTGATAAGGGAAACCTTAGGGAAACTACTATTCACACCCCATTAGAGGATAAGGGGCACACCATCTTCTCCATTTGAAATTCAAAAATGGTGGGAAAGTAGGTGAAATCTCTGGCAGTTTTGGCAATCGTGATTTGGAGGAGTTTGAGGACGATTAAACCTCTGATTTTCATAGGATAGACTCCTTATGGGTCTAGGAATCTGATATGGGTGTTGAAATCGATTAGACTGGGCTCAATCGACGAATTTTTATCACAACAGAAATATATGGAAAGTCACGTGTGTGACCTATTTTAGGGAATTTTAGAGAGATTAAAGTGCTATGAACCTTCCCAAAGATTTGTATATATCTAAGGAAGAGTTTAGAATAAAAAGGAAAGCTCAGAAACGCGTAGAAATTCTAAAACAAGAAATTGCCGCAACTTTGCCGTGAAGAGAGGGGAAGAGATTTTGGAAGATTTTGGAGAGACTTAATCGTTATTTTTGATATAAATAGATTGTTTGGGTCATATAGAAGGGGTGTCTGGAGTTTGGGGACCTGAGGAGGGCCAGAGAAGAAGAAATCAGAGTTTTATCAAACTCTGTTTCTGCTGCTGTTGCTGCTGCACAGCTCAAGAACACGAAGAACAAAAGGCCATTGAAGATAGTCGTTTCTGGGGTCTTAAAATTAGAGACAAAGCAACTGTATTTACAACAGTTTTCTGTAACAGTTTCATTGTAACAGCTGTTTTGTAACTCTGATACACTGTTGCAAACAGTCTGTATTATTACTTTTCACTCTTTTAATCATGTTTTGAACAAAAAACACATATTTTGAGACCATGATAAATATGAGGAGCTAAACCCCAACACTGGGATGACGGAGAAAGCCATATTTCATGCGTGTGGTAATTATATTTAATTCTTTTTATGACTTTTTGCATTAATTTAATCGTTTTATGATTTTTCTTAATTAGTTGTGAAGTCGTATGATGATGTATGCTTGGTCTAAGTGCTTTTGATGCATCATGCTAGTGATTTACAATTAATCTTTTCAAAATCTACCCTAGCAAAGAATTAGAGTCAATAAACAAGAGCTATAATTGTCTAAGAATTAATTTTTGAACCACATGATACGAGGTTTGGTGGAATCCTGAGTCTCAGTAACCACATGATACGAGGTTTGAACCACTAGATTAATTAAGTCTAAAATCAATTTCACAAGTCCGAGAATCAAACCCTTTATTACCACTTGTAAAAACTACCACAGTTTTTGGCGCCGCCGACGCGGATTTGTATTTAGGTTTAGGTTTTAGGTTTTAGGTTTTAGGTTTTTTTTTTATTTATTTTTTATTTTTTTTTAGGTTTTGTATATTTATTTGTATTAGTTTTTATATTTTTTGTTCTTTTTTACGTCTTTGGTATTTTTGTTTTTGTTGTGCAGGATTGACTCAAAGCTAAAAGTGGAAAGTCGAACTTACCAAAAAAAGGAGAAAACCGAAGATATTATTTTTGGTAGTTTTTCTATATTTCTTTTGGATTTGTATATATTGTTTGTTTATTTTTAGTATTTTTTTGTTATTATTAAAAAAAAATACGCGTGCACACATCAATTGCATCGTCAGACTACCGATTTTAGGAAAACTCGTGGATTAGTAAGTTGAACCCGTTCCTTGAGCCCTATTGGAGTTACCAGCTGAAAGTCCACAAACCTCAGCCTTGTACCTTAGGGTATATTTTTCTGTGGTAACCCAAGCTTACCCTAAATTAGTGAGCCCAGCATTTGCATGTGCATAATTTTTAGTTGAATTCTTGTATGCCAAAACGTAAGAGAGACGCTCTAGGAATGTTTATGCGTGAAAAACCTAGAAGTGATACTTTAGGAAACAAGAATCTTGACTACCTTAATCTAGAAAGTCCTATTTTTGGACGTTCTTCTCATGGTGAGGAAAATATCTTTAATACTTCTAATTTTGCCGAAATGGTTGAGGAAAATGATGATGAGGTCCCGGTAAAAACCCTTAGGGATCGTTTGAACCCATCAAGAGTAGTATGTGACCCAGGTGTAGTTATACCAGCTTCTACGGTCCAATTTGGTATTAGACCTGAGACTATTGGCATGCTTCATAAGTTTAGAGGGTTAGAGAATGAGAACCCGTATACCCACATAAGAGACTTTGAAATGATTTGTGACACAATGAACTATCTGAATGTCTCCAAAGATGTGCTTAGGTTACGTTTGTTTCACTTCTCTCTCGACGGTAAAGCCAATGAGTGGTATCATTTTATTCCTTCTAAAACAATTACCACTTGGGATGGTCTTGTAGAGGCATTTGTTAGGATATTCTATTTACACCATAAGACAGTTGTTGTTCGGCAGTCTATCCAAACCTTTAAGAAGAAATTAGGTGAAATACTTCATGATTATGTAGAAAGTTTTAGTGAATTTTTGTACCAGTGTCCACATCACGGCTTTGAAAAATCCCATATGGCCCAAATTTTATATGAGGGCCTTGATAGTGAAACCCGTATGCAGGTAGAAACAATTAGTGGTGGAGAATTTACCCATCAAGACCCAGATGAATGTTTTGACGAGTTCATTGAATTAGCTGAGAAAACTAGGAAATGGGATTCAATGCGAGAACCAGAAATACCTAGAAATGCTATCCATGGGATCGATAGAGTGGATTATGGGCCCGATATTCTTAGGCGTCTAGACGCCTTATAAATGAATCAAAGGTCACACCATGCTATATACGAAGAGCAAGCCCATGCTCTTTATAATAACTCTAGATCTGAAACCGTCAGAGATTTGATCCATATTCAGATACTTATAACCCTGGTTGGAGAAACCACCCGAATTTCTCTTGGTCTAAGGGCCAGAGTCAAGGTCGATCTAGTAGTTCTCAGACTCTCTCAGGTTTTGGGTATACTAAGAACCATTTAGGGCCAGATCAGTATCAGAACCTGTCGGATAAAAAAATCATGAGCTTAAAAGAGTCTCTCACCATCTTATCTCATAATAGTGTTGAGTTTAAACAAACGGTTGAGAAAGGTTTACAGGAAAACTCTTAGGCTATTTAAGAGCTAAAAAATCAGGTTAGTAAAATTGCAGAGTTTTTGAGCGAAAAAGAAAAGGGTAAGTCCCCTAGTCAACCGATACCTAATCCTAGAGGAATTCATTCGATAACAACCCTTAGGAGTGGTAAAACAGTAGACAATAGGGTAGCCATGCCTAATAGTGGACAAAATGTAGATCTCCCTTCTAGTGCCCAGGATGAGCCCGAGAAGGAGTCACTAGCTGAAGAGACCGATAAAATTTCTATTGATGCCAATATGGTTCCCGAAAGGTCTCATTTTGTGCCCAAAGCCCCATATCCACAGTTGTTAGCTCCAAAAAAGAGAGAGTCGACTTTCAACGAAATACTGGAGATATTTAAGCAGGTGAACATTAACATCCCTTTATTAGAAGCAATTAGGAAAATGTCTGCTTACGCCAAGTTCCTTAAGGACCTTTGTACACGAAAGCGTAAACTTAATGTCCATAAGAAAGCCTTTTTAGCTGGTCAAGTAAGTTCAATCTTTCTGAACCAAACATCCCCTAAGTATAAAGACCCTGGATGCCCCATCGTATCTTGTATGATTGGTAATCACATGGTTGATAAGGCATTACTTGACTTAGGAGCTAGTGTTAACTTACTTTCTTACCTAATTAGCTAATAGGTCTTGGAGATTTGAAACCGAAAAAAATGACACTATAATTAGCTAATAGGTCTGTCAAAGTCCCTCGTGGTGTCATAGAGGATGTACTGATTGAGGTTGATAAATTTATTAATCCAGTGGATTGTGTTGTTCTAGACACCCAGCCTGTTCAGGACCCTAGTGCTCAAATACCGGTGATTTTAGGACGCCCATTTTTAGCCACATCTAATGCTATCATCAACTGTAGAACCGGGCTTATGAACATATCCTTTGGTAATATGACCACTGAACTAAATGTCTTTAATGTTAATAGACAACCTTCTGATGACTTAGAGGAAGTAAATATGATTAGCACTTTAGTTCAGGATATAATTCGGGATAATTGGGATGACACTTTATTTGGAGATTCCTTTGATGAATTTGATGAGACAACTCTCTTAAATCAACTAGGTGACCAAACTTTTGAACTGGAAGAAGCTCTCGAGTACTTTAAAAACTCTACGGACCCTGAAATTCAAGCCATAATGCTAGGTATTATAGAGAATAATGATGACCCTAATTTTGGGGGTAATGGTCTAGAAGAAGCTCTCGAATATTTTAAAGACTTTGAGGATCCGGAAATTCAAGAAATAATTAGAGGTTTGTCCGAGAATACTGACTACACTAAGTTTGGGGGTAGTGATGGTCAAGTATCCCCATTAGAAGTCCCTAACTTGGGACTCGAGCCTAGTGTACCTGAGGTACTACTTGAGTCACTTCCGACTCCACAACCTGATCCTCCTGATACTGTCCAGGAGGAAATCGAGTTATTAGAGCCCTGTAGTGCGAATGAATCTATTAGTCAAGACACTCATATGAAGCCCAATTGGGCACCACAGTTAAACCCAGTTGCCTTGCAAGAAATTTTAGATCAGGTGGTGCTTTGTCTGTTCATTTTTCTAATCCGGTGCAGTTGTCTCATAATTGTGGCAGTTTTATTTGGTATTGTTGATCCACAGTTATTTCGACTATATATATGATTTGAAAATGTAATTCACCATTTTGTGGTATTTGACGTCTGGCTAAGGACTTTAAATTTAGCACTTCTTGGGAGGTAACCCATACTCATGCAACACGGTAATATCTTTCCTTAACTCTTTTGCTTCAAATGGTAACAGTTTCTCCTTGTTCATGCTTTTAATTTCATCTTTAGAAAATTGAGGACAATGTTAGATTTAAGTTTGGGGGTATGGGAGAAAGTTTTTAGTTGCACTATATTACACACTAGAGCCTAGAAATTTATGCTTATTAAGGACGGCACTAACCAATCTAAGTGGATGGAAGCATCTTGATTGTAGGAGTTGAGGAACCATATGATTAGATGGAAACATATAAAGATTCTATTCATAAAAGCACAGAGCTCAGGTGTTAGAAATAACATGGTAGTTTCGCCATATCTTGTTGAGTCCTTTTCACTTCTGTTTTTATTTTGTTTTCTTCAAAATATGTTTCTCTAAGTGATTAGGTGGGGCTCACGATTCAAGTTGTTACCACTGCTAGGATGAAATAGAGTGATTGAGATGTAAAAAAAAAAAATTGAGACCAGACCATCAGACCAACCGGAATAAATTCAATAAAGTCGGCCACTGGTACCTTGTATACGCCAGTTATGTTGACCTAGAATTAGGATTATCGACCACTGGTTCCCTTGTATATGCCAGTTGTGTTGATATTAGTCAGACTAGTATCTCAGTCCATTAGGATAGGTTCATTTTGGCAGTGGTCTTCAGATAGATATAAGAAACACCGTTCACCTAGTTAACATCAAAACCATCTACGTTTTTCTCTATATCCATCTTCTTAATCTATCCATGTGATTTGTTTAACCCCGGATATTGATGTCCATAGTGCGACTATATGAGTAGAGATCTGTCACTTATATATGAATTTTAGTATACTTGAGTGCAAACTCGTGTACAACAATTGGAATTTCACATCAGGGTACTTCCTCTTGTAGTCAATAAGTATGCCAACCAAGGAGATTCTTTAGTGCCTTCCAAGGTTTTGCGTAGACAGCTAGGGTCTGGAGTAAAGGTTTTGTGGGTATATCTCTTGTAAGCCCTCCCGAGACTATAACTCGTCCACTAGGGCCACCTAGGGGTTTAAAGGCTTGTTGCATACGTTAAATGAAATCGACGATGCCTGCGACAGTGAGTTAGGATTTTATTTTCTAGATTAGATTTGCTCGAGGACTAGCAAATAAGAAGTTTGGGGGTATTTTGATAGACGCATTTATGTATTTATATTAGTCTCAGTTCTCTGTAATGTGAGTACTCAATTTTGTGCTTATTTTGGTATTTTATGTCTTTGTAGGTGTTTTTGGAGAAATAAACATTTGTGTAGAAATCGGCTCGAAAAGTTTATTAAGGCACCTGGAGGATACTTACTATTCGAACTCTCAGTTTGGATAAGGGTCATCTTAATTACTATGGGGTACTCCACTGATAAGGGGCACCGTAATTTCTATTTCTACCTCACGAGTATTGGCACCCCCAGGTTGGATAGTGGCACTTCATCCTCTTCATTTGAAATGTAAAATTTGGCGGGAAAAGTTGATTTTCATGGACACAATTTAGGGTTCGAATTTTGGGAGGTTTTGGAGGAGATTCAATCGCCATAATTTCAACGGACTCTAATGGGATAAACAGGAATGGTATAGGTGATTTACTGGCATAAATTTGGTTGGATAATCGAATCTCGACAATACAGGGGAATGAAGAAGTTTTCTCGGAATTGTTTGGATGTATTTCATGGAGATTCAATCACAAATATTTGTTGGGATGGACCTGTTGGAGCATAACAGGCCTGATGTATGTCTTCTGATCGATCAGAGTTGGCTGCAGAGTCGTGTTGAAGCAAAACAGGAGAGGAAACTTTTCTCGGGTTTGTTTTGAATTTTGGGCCAGTTGTAATGAGATTCAATCGTTGTTTTTCTTTGGATAAATTCGTTTGGCTAAACAGGGATTGAATGGGTGTTCTAATCGAAAAACTTGGACCAGATCATCGGAGTTTGAGTTAAATAGGGTCCCGGGTTTTCTTGGTTTCACGGGACAAAAGAAAGAATATTTCCGGGAATAGTGGATATATATGGAAGTTACGTGAAGGTATGGAGAAGATATTCCCCAAGAATTATTTCTATCAAGTTTGGACGAAGTTTAGGAAAGAATTGAACAAGGCAGAGACGTGTAGGAGAATAAAATGAGAAACAAAAGTCCAAGACTTTTGGAGGAGGCAGGGAAAGATATTCTCGGGATTTATTCGGCTGTGTTGTATAAAAAGAAGCTGTGGGAGTCTGAAAAGGGGGTCGAGACCTTGGGGTAACTAGGAGAGCCGATAAAAAGAAGAAAGAAGAAGTCGCAGAGAAATACTTTATCTGCCGGAGAAGAAAAGCTAAGTTGCAGACGAAGAAGAAGACCACAAAAAAACCGTCACCTTTTCATTCAAACTTGTAACAGTTTCGTAACAACTATTCCTGTTAAGATTTCTCTGTAACAGAAGTTCTGTAACAGTCGGTTTTGTAACAATTATATCTATTACAAAATCGCTGCATAATATTATTCTTCAATAAAAACACCATTTGAGCCATGATTCTATCTTTTGGGTGTGTTTTGAGCATGAGGAGATAAACCCCATCACTGGGATGACGGAGGAAGCCAATTCTCGTCATTGTTGTAACTTTATTTAATTCTTGTTATGACTTTTGTATTAATATGAATTGAATTATGATTTTTAAATTAATTAGTTATCATTTAGTTTGATGGTTTATGCTTAGCTTTCGTGTTTTGATAGCCCATTCTTACCATTTACAATTAATGTTTTATAAAATCTACCTTGGAAAAGATTAAGAGTCAGTAAACATTGTTTTTGGAGCCATATCTGTCTAAGAATTAATATTGAAATCATAGAAAAAGAGTTGGTGAAATCCTGATTCCAAGTATTCTCTCAATATTGTCATCATCTTTTGCTTTATTCACTAGATTAATTAAGTCTAAAATCAACTTCACAAGTCCGAGAATCAAACCCTTTCTTAGCACTTGTAAAAACTACAACAGAATAGGATAATACATCCTCAATTAAATATGTTCGTCTATGTCTCTTCTACAACATACCAAAATGGCGCATCAAGCGGACATACGAGCTGGAAGATATGGCCTTTACCCTCAGGTCTACGAAATTTGAATTTTTTTTACGGGATTATAAATTACAAATGTGCACGCTTCGTTGGATGACCTTTACAACTCCAAATTGAGTGATTATTTTCTCATGTGATAACTCAGTCTCTTAGCTTCAAAAGTTGGGGTCAAGCATCTAATTCCGACGTCGTATGAGGTTCCTACAGCTTACAGAGCATACAACATACATGCAATAATTCTTGGACGGGATTCATAACTTCCACAGTCGATTGGTGTCCACCATGTCTTTCAATCAAGTCCTTCATCAAGGTACCTCCAACTTCGACCACCTAGGTCTTTGCATCAATTTTTCTACCCGACTCCTCTATCTAGGTCTTGCCGGAACAAGGGAAAACAAAAGGGAGATATTTAATAAAATACTGGGGACTGATGGTTCACTGATCATGACGATCAACTTCACCGTCCAAGACTCGTAGCGCCGGGGCTCTCCAGTGCTAATCATTTATCATAAAAAGGACGCTACCACCGGGAGATGCAACCATGATCATTACATCATCCTCTCTTGAGAGCAACCTCAGTTATGGTCTCGTTACCAAGGTTTCAAAAGTGATGTTTCTACGAATAACAGAAACAAGATGGAAACGCAAGGACCATGCTCATGTATCAATCAAGGTATCCTGATATCAAATGAATCAATGACATTAAAATCCTTCACCAACCATTCAAGACACAAGCGAATGGTCTAAAGACACAACAGGAATGTTTTACAACAAGCTCGTTTGAGATGATTTTACACAGTCCCGCACAAAGCAGCGATCTGGGAGAAATTGGTGAAGAATCTAGGAATGGGTCATATACCATTCTCTTCGTATGGATGTCCTCTACAACATATCCAAAATTCACATCAATTGGATAAACGAGCAAAACGATGTGGCCAAATATTTGGACTACATGACAACTGAAAATTTTCTGAAAACCTCCTGGAAGTTTACTGTTTCATCAATTTAGGCCCTTAAACATGCTCAAAAGCCGAAAATCTTCTTTGTTAAAGCTTGGAAATTTTGTTAGGATGAAGAAACATGCTTAGATCACGAAAATCCGACATCGAACGAAGATTCTAAAACATTTTCAATGAAGACCTGACTTCTGAATTTTCTGATGACGAATTATGACGAAATTCTTCATTCATCTACATCTGAATCAGAATCTACGCCTTCCGCGCGAGATCAGACTTCATCTTCAGCCGCTAGTCTCATTTGCTGAAGTCGGAGGCGTCTTACTAATAAGCTACAAGCCTTTCATCTTCAGCTTTCCTTTTCAGTAATAACTCATCTCGTCCCTGCTTCTCTTCTGCATCCGATAAGGATAAGAAAACATTGATTCCACTATGGAATACTCCCAGATGATCGAGAGACATATAATGCATCAGCTTTCCAGCGTCTCTGAAAGGTTGATTCAGCTCGGCATGAACATCTGCAGAAGTCTTCACCTTTGACTTGATATTTCTGGAGCGTTCCCCGGAAGGGACAGAAGAGTGGTTGTAACCAGAAGTCACCACTATCTGAGGCGAAAGACATGGAGTCATGGATATACCAATAACAAACACGCAACAAAAATGGTAACAATCCAACTCTTACCTATTTACAATTTCACTAGCTGTAGTGATTATAACGTCGGAATTTTGAAAACTTGCTTGTTTCTTCAAATCTGCAAAGACAAACAAAATTCATTATTCAAAATCATGACTTGATTTTCATAAAACCGTGAACAACCCACGTGAATTTTAACATCCACTGGTTTTTCAAAAACTAGACAGATGTTCATTCTACAATTGTGAAAACTCACATACATACATTATTTCATCATGTATAATGTTATACTTTCAACAGTTGCTCAAAATCAAAACATGATTTTACAAAATATATAAATATTTAACATGAAACTCACATAAATTTGAAAAATATATCTATATGTTTTTGCTCCCTCGCACGAGCATCTGTCTTTGAAACGAGAGTATATTTTCAAAGATTTCTGAAAGCTTGAAGATAAAAAAATTTCATGAAAGCTCATAAACAAAGTTTTATTACTAACAGACGCACGTCTATTAAAAAAAAAACTTTTCTCTCGTACGAGCATCCACCTTTGAAACGAGAGTTTATTCCACTTTGTGAAATCTCACACATTTAAAAAAAATAAAATTTTGGTTTTCGTGAAAGCTCATAGACAAAATTTTATATCATCATACTGAGGTCTATTTTGCTTGTTCCTTAAACTAACAGACGAACGAGCGTCTGTTCCTAAAACAAGGATATCTTTTCTTGGGCCCGGACCCATGAATCCTAAATCAACCAAGGTTCGATCGCCAAATCATCGGTTCAACACCAATTTATGCTCATTGGACGATGCTCTATCATGTCACTGGGATCTTCGTTCAAGCCGTGGTCCAATCGTGCAATCGAAAATCCGGTAACGTCTTACCTTATGACTAAGTTCAATTACTTATTTTCCTTCGTAACTGGAAAATCACCATTCAATGCTGACTGAGGAACATGACTGTCCCTCACTAAGCAGTGGACTTAATGTAGATGGTGGATTTTCAACAAGGGTTAAAATCGTAAAACCATAATCGTAATGCTCCTGATCCAGCAATCAGATGAGTATTGAGGCTCATGTCTCTCGTCGAAAGCATGAAAGCTCGTGGCGCAAGAATCTCTGACGGAGAATTTTTATCTCTCAGAGTATATGTGGATGTGCAGTCTCTCAGCTGAGGAAACGACATATCTCATGAATACTGAGCAATTTCAGTAATTAATTCTATATAGAATCGAATGATTGGATGGCTCTTAGACAGCTTGCCCGCTAGTATAGAACAACAACGTATTCAGGATACAACAATGTATTTCCTGACTATATAAAAGGAATATGACGTTTCAACAAGCTCATATTTCTCAATTCTCATATAATTAATGCTTCTAGACAGCATGACTGCTAGTATAGAGCCATCAATTAATTATCTCTAATCGTTAACTGAGTATTCAGCAATATTCTACAATTCTTCGTAATATTTCATCACTTCAATTCGTGGTTCTTCCCAGCAGAATTCCACGGGTTAGCGATAAATATTCAACGTGCAGGCATTTGAGCAACTATCGAGTAAGCCCCGACTAAAATGGTGCGAGTCTACTCAGCAATAACGCACAAACGAGCACCTGAATGGGCAAACGAGCATTCCAAAATACGAAGGAACGATGAAACTATGCAAAATAGGAAGAAAAACAATAATAAAATATTAGCAAAGGCGTCAGGGGACTGGGCCCACCGGCCGGCCAGTCACGCCGTGGCCAGTCCCACGCCCAATTTTATATTTTATTATTTTTCCCTGATCTCATGAAAATCCCTTCATTTGAACAAATCTCCTTCGTCTCAAGGAAACTCCCCAGTCTCATGGTGTTTCCTCGTATCAAAGAAATAATAAAATTTAGGAAAGGTGTCGCGGGACCAGGCCCACTAGCCGGCCGGCCATACCCTGGAAGTGGTCGGTCCCACACCTCATGAATCCTTATTATTTTATTATTTCCCTCATCCCATGAAAATTCCCTGATTTCATGATATTTCCCTCAACTCATGAAATTATATAAATTAGGGATAAAAATGCACGGAACACGGGCTCATTGGCCGGCCAACCATGCCCTAGCCGTGGCCGGGCCTACACACCCATGTCTTATTATTTTAATATTATTTGTTTCCTCATATCATGGAAACTCCTTCACTTCAAGGAAATTCCCTAGTTTCAGCGAACTCCTTGAATTCATGAAATTTCCCTCAATTCATGAAAATAATATAAAATTAAGGAAACCGGTGGGACCGGGCCCTAGCCGGTCCCACACTCCTCTTATTTTATTATTATTTTTTTTGTTTCCCTCATCTCATGGAAACTCCTTAATTTCAACAAATTCCTTGGTTTCAACAAACTCTTTGATATTATGATATTTCCCTAAAATCATGAATAAATGTTATAAAACTAGGAAAAGTGCCTAGGGTCCGGGTTCTTTGGCCGGCCGGCCATGCCTTGCCATAGCTGGTCCCACACTTCATAATTCATTCATTATTTTATTATTTATTCCTTCATCTCATGAAGTTTTCCCGGTTTAAGCAAAAATCCCTGATTTTTTCATATTTTCTCCAAATGTTGCTCAAACGCACACCGGAAAATATCAAAACTCTCAGAACTGAGACACATACATGATAGTGACGCGGGCATGTCTCTTTGACCTACCAAGGCTGGACCTGAGGCTTGCAAATAACCGGTCCCACATGTTTTAACAATTTTGACCTAATTTACTCAATTGCTCATACTGGGTCCAAACTCTTCTCAAACAGCTTGGAGTTTGCTCACACGACCATCAGATGGTCCCACGACCACCAAGGGCCAGTCCCATGACCCCTTGGTCGGTCCCTTATCTCTCCATAATCAGGTTCTACTACCTGACGCTCACACGAGCACCATTTGAATAAATGATTAAACCAGCATTTAATCATCCTTTCACCAACTGGTCTTCAAGAGGCTTTGGTATTTTTCTCACTTGAGCATATGGGCGTGACATGGTCGAATCCTTATCCCATGTAGCCTGTCCCTCCTTCACTCTGTGGTTGATTTTCAATAAATCATCAATTGATCAAAAATTAGGGTTTTGAATCCAGAGCTCTGCAAAAGCATAATTTTGAGCAGATTCAAACATCAATTATTTTAGAATGATCCTGTGATTAACACTTTAATCATTATGCTCGGCTCCGATACCATCATTTTAAATTAGCATTTTCATCAAATGAGCAACAGTTTCTCAGACGGGAAATATTTGCTCAGACCACGAATATTGGTTCAACTATCAATATTCAATAATTCATCAAATGAGAAACATTTTCTCAGACCATGAATATTGGTTCAACTACCAATATTCAATAATTCATTAAATGATAAATATTTGCTTAGACGAGCAATATTTGCGCAACCTATGAATATTGGTTCGACTATCAATATTCAATAAGTCATCAGATGAGCAATATTTGCTCAGATCAAGGGATATTGGTTCAACTATCAATATTCAACGATACCAACAACTCTTCAAACGAGTATTATTTTCTCATACGAGAAGTATTCGCTCATACGAGCAATATTTCCTCGGACTAAGGAATATTGGTTCAACTATCAATATTCAACAATTCAACAACAGTTTGCTCGTCTTAAGTTATCAACATTTATTCGACAATGTACTTTTGTCTCAGCGGACATGTTGAGTTCATGAGTCTCAGAAAATTTACAGATCACGTTCGACTCATCAATACAAGGACTCATCAACCTATAAAGTCAGTAACTGACTCTACGAGATGTCAATCACGTCAGATGGGGGGATACTAACTAGGGTTTTGGTCTGGCGGTCTACGGCACTTGTGTTCATACACACAATGAGAATGTGAGCAAGTCGTGCAATCATTTAAAGGAGTTAGCAAATTAGTGGATGGAAAATCAACCAAGTCTCCGCACGATGAGCAACTGGTTTTGACACGATTTCCCACTTTCCCACTCTTTGACTTCAACAACTGTCACACTTCATGGGATCAAGGTGTTTACAATTCCAGCAATATAAATAAGTCTCTGAATCCTGATTGAAACGGACAAGAATTTCTCGACAAGTTCACACAGACAATCTTTCGTCTACAAGAACTCATCGTCTGAGCAATCACTCTCAACTGAGTAAAATTTAATCTTTCGGAACTTTCTTACGCAGAATACACAACACACTTACAATATCGATCACCATTGATCTCACACATTCCTCAGCTTCCCTCCTACATATCAACCCATCCTCTCTTGTGACCGAATTGACTCTGGAACGACCATTGTCTTGGTTTAGGCCGGAGTCCTACAGATTGATATCTCGAACTTAAAGAACTCCCTTCTTGCAGTGCATCTGTGTGAGGTTGAGCATTTGCTCGGTTCAAGGAGTCTCTTCCGCATGGTCGTCTCCTCAATTCCGTAAAAACCATCAAATCATTTTTCCTCATCTACACTCCTTTAACCTAGTTTTTTCCAAAACCATTATTAGGTTAACGACTTGAAGACTTCATTTGGGATTCGTGAAGCCAGATCCAACTATTTTCTCTATAGTTGTGTATTCTGATCTTACTTGTTCTATCGTATTGAGTTTTATCATCTCTAAGATTTACTCGAGAATTATCTCCGATAGGTAAGTGTTTGAGGGAAAAAACTGATTCTACTGTTTTTGGTAAATTTGGTTGTCTTGATGAGAAACAAATTCAAATCCTAATCAAATGCACTGCACGGGAGTACTTTTAAATTCGAGAGATCAATCTGTAAGACTCTGGCCTAAACCAAGAAATGGCCGTTCCAGATTCAATTCGGTCACAAGGTGAAGGAGAAGGGTTGATCTTAGGGAGGGAAGTGAAGAAGGTGTTTGAGATCAGAATGTTGAATTATGAAAGTGTGGCTGTTTATGACTTGTGTATCAGAAAATGGTTTCTGGCTACTTGTGTCTTGTCTTTCGAAATAGATTGAAAACCTCTTTATACAAGTCATTGCGTTCGAAGCACTTGTGGCTGAGGAAGCACTTGGGGTCGGCGTTCGAAGCACTTGTAGCTGAGGAAATGGGACTCGATCAACTAGGGCACTAGTGGGCCTGCCGGTGGTCACTGCAGTGATTTTCTAGTTCTGCTAGGAGTCGGCTATGCTTGTTGAATCGTGCGGCCAAATTGTGTGGTCGTGATCGTTTCTGAGGCTGATATTAACAGTCTAGATTTTCCTTACGAAATTTAAGCATGTTCGATAGAGCTAACTCAAAAGTGTGTCGATACGAAATCCTCTTTGTCATAAGGTGATGCGGCCTATGTGGGTAATTCCATGCGGATCTCAATGTTAACATTTCGGGAGATTCATGCTACTCTGCTGAGAGTGAAAATTTGATCGTCATGTCATGTCAATAATGAGAGTTCGGCTGGGAACATAGCACGGGAAAATACTAGGCGAGTCATGGATTAATGGGCAATGCTAGTATAAGAAAGAATTCACAGAATATTTTGGGATTGCTGCTACACGCACCATTCTGAGTGAATTTCATATATATTGAATTGCTCAATGAACGAGGAGGATTTTTGCACTCGTCATTTTTCAAATGGATTTATCCCTTGCAGGGTGATAGCGCATTAAGTACATGATTTTATAGTTTTGACCCTAAACTAAAAACCACCATCAACATTAAGTCCCCTGCTTAGCACATAATAGTGACACTATTGTGGGGTATGCACTAGATGGTGACAGTAAAAAAAAAAAAGAATTCACAAGAAGAGTTTTAGCGTTCATTACCAGGATAGATAGAGCCTGGATCGTCCATTGAGCGAGATATATTTCCCTTCGGCGCACGTCAGTTGTCTTCAGATAGATGAGTATCTATTTGATTGTTGTCTCGTATCTGGAGCCTTTATACGTGGCGAGTAGAGACTCCTTTTCTTCTTGGGATCTTGTTGATTTATGGAATATAAAGAATACGCCAGAGCCTTTCTCCCATCGCAGAATCGCTTTTCTTCTTTTGTTCCAGGTATAGTTTCATGTTCATCATGTAATTTGATTTTTAATTGATAATGATGATTTTTTTTATATCTGTTGTTAATTATAATGCCTTTTTGCAGTATACGATGGGATATGCTGGTGATGATTACTCCTTTACTTCTCCAGAAAAAAGCTTTGAAGTCGACAAACCCAAGGATAATGCGTTCGAGGAGGTGATGGCCAAAATAAATCCTCCGTTTCGTGAAGCTGGTCGTGCCATACAAGGTATGTCTCTTCTTCACCAACATCTCGTTCGGGAGCGTTTTCAGGATTTCTTAGCTTCAGTCGGCATGGAGGAAGAATGGAGGCGCGACGAAGCGTCTCAGCCGCCGAGCGCGCGAGCTGAAAGGTTTGCATCTCGGATAAAGCGACGAAGAATCGAGCATGAGCGGCCTTCTAGTGAAAACAAGCATGATTACCCTGTCTGTAACGGAATCATCATCCTCGATTCTGACATGGACGAACCGGAGCATCCTCAGAAGGCTGTTGGGGCAGTTCCTGAGGGAGAGGCCGAAGTAGCTTCCGTGAAGGGTATTGGAGCAACCGTCGGAGGGAACATTGAAGTGGTTGCTGAGGAGATCTTGGTAGCGGCATCTGGAGAAGATGTTGAAACAGCTTCCAAGGATGTTGTATGCGTGTCTCTCGGAAGGAATATTGAAGCAACTGTTGAAGGAGGCATTGAAACGACATCAGAAAGGGAATCCGAGGCAGACTCCAGAGAGGATGCAGTGACTTGTGATGAAGGTGTTGAAGCAGTTTCCAATGATGGCTCCGGTGAAGAAACTGCTGATCTCACTGATGATTAGACTTTCCTTCCGCTATCCTCTATCTTTATTTTTTGTAGATGAACGCCCTTTCATAGTTTGTAGGAATTTCATTTTATACTCAGCGGTGACTGAGTTTAGGTTTATTTAAACAATGGTTCTTTTTTTGGAGTGAAACGCTCTTAATAGTACACTTGCCCTAATAATCATACAAATCCTTTGCCTCATTTCTTTCTGCGTGTACTCCTTTAATGTTTCTCGAAAGATATGAGATGTTTCTTTCTGGTTTGAACTGATGGGTATCGGTGAGGGATTTAGGCTTGTTCAAAACTTTGCGTCATGATTCAGGAGTAAAGAGATTAAAAAAAAAATAATACTTTGATTAACTGGCAAATTGAAACCCTAATTATGAATGAAAGCAGTGCAATCATTTTGGAGGAATTACAAATATTGCATGAAAGAGGAAATTGCTGGAGGAAATACTAAAGAGAACGCTAGAGGAAAAGGCAGCACATCGTTTTAGGTATTGAAAGGTTTGAGTCATCGTGAGTGAATGTCACGCCCTCCAGTTTGTCGGCATTGATGAGCTTGCAGTACCCGCCTAAGATAACGTCTTCCACCAGGTATGGCTTATCTTCCCTTTATATAGGCGAATCAGACTGAGCGGTTACCTTCACTGTTGAAAAAGCGGGGGTATAACAACCACACCCAATATTTCGCTTAGCAATCTGTATGGACTAACTCCAATATACTTTCTAGAGAATCAACTAGACAGTCAGACTCAATCTAGATAAAAGTATATCAAGGAGTTGATATCTCAATCTCTCGATTTGATCTATACTCAAGCAAATAGAAATCTACGAGTCTTTATCAAATACTAGAGAGATAACTTGGATGGTACCAAAGACCAATATCCAATTGTCAATCAACAACCAAAAGGTCGGATATTCTAATTCATTTAACAACCCATAACCTGTGATATTTCAATTATATAACAAAATATAATGCGGAATAGAAATAACACAGACACCAGAATTTTGTTAACGAGGAAACCGCAAATGCAGGAAAACCCCGGGACCTAGTCCGGATTGAACACACATTGTATTAAGCCGCTACAAACACTAGCCTACTACAAACTAACTTCGGTTTGGAATGTAGTTGAACCCCAATCAATCTCACACTGATCCAAGGTACAGTTATGCTCCTACGTCTCAGATCCCAGCAGGATGCTATGCACTTGATTCCCTTAGCTGATCTCACCCACAACTAAGAGTTGCTATGACCCAAAGTCGAAGACTTGATAAACAAATCTGTATCACACAGAAAAGTATATAGGATTGAATAAATCTGTCTCCCAAAGAAATACCCAAGAGTTTTTGTTCCGTCTTTTGATAAATCAAGGTGAACAGGAACCAATCGATAACCCGGACTTATATTCCCAAAAAACAACCTAGTATTATCAATCACCTCGCAATAATCTTAATCGACGCGGTGAAAGAAGATATTGCGGAATCACAAATGATGAGATGAAGATGTTTGTGATTACTTTTATATCTTGCCTATCAGATATATCAATCTCAAGACAATCTTTGCGATTGTACTCGTACAATAGAAACAGCAAGATCAAATCACACAACTACGAGAAAGTAGTATCGGTCTGGCTTCACAATCTCAATGAAGTCTTTAAGTCGTTAACCTGGTTTAAGAAAAGAAAACCAGAGGTTAAAGGAGAATTGACTCTATCTTACACAACTAGTTTCACACGTAAGGTGTGGGGATTAGTTTTCCCAGTTGCTAGAGTTCTCCCTTATATAGTCTTTCAAATCAGGGTTTACAATCAATTTTAGCTTAGTAACAAAGCATTCAATATTCATCGTTAGATGAAAAACCTGATTAGAATCAAGTAAATATCTTTAAACCATTGGATCGAAAACTTAGCTTGTTACACACAAATGAAATGTACTATTTTGGGTTTATGTAACCGTACCCAAACATGAAAATTTGTTGGTTCAACAATAGTTAACCAAATGGTTAGCCATATGATCACTTTCATGTCAACCATCTTCTTCTTCACCATAACTAGTTCAAATGACTCAAATGAACTAGTTAGAGAGTTTTTCTATTGCAAGGAGATCTTATGTACTACACAAGACACGATTGAAGCAAAAACGATTTGATTCACTCGAATCGGTTCATGAACTATATAGCCACGGTTTGCAATTAGCATTCCTAGTCAATATGAATAAGTTCGCAAACAATCGTTTTTAGATATAACCAACTCAAGTTCGCGGACTGGGTTCACGGACTTAATTTCCCGGAAGGAGTTCACAAACTCTAGAAGATTTTCTCAGATCGAAAACTTCCGCCAGTTCGCGGACTGGGTTCGCGGACTTCGCTCACGCCACTATTCCGGTTCTCTTGATCAACAAAGTTCGCAAACTTCGGTTCAAGGAATAAGGACTTATACATATATGTGTTTCCACAACAATGCTTATATCCATCAATGGTTATATAATCTAAACTCTCATTTCAATCATTGAAACATTCTCAGAGGACGTTATATAGTTGTTTTTCACAAACCATTTTTCGTCAGAGCAATTTTCAAAGAGATTGAAACATAACATGACTTTCGTCACTAGGTAAAGATGAATTTGGCCAAAGAAAAAGCTACCAACACATATTTCGAGAAATAGATAGGCGAGATAAACTCGGCTCGAAATAGAAAATGTGTATAATCAAAGTCTATATAGCAAAACGACTCTTGTCTCAAGATAGGAGATAGAGCAGATAGACTTTTGAGTGATAGATAAGTTCAAGTCTCCACATACCTTTTTGTCGACGAAGTTCCACCAGTTCCTTGAGTATTTGTTCGTCTTGTATGATGATTCTACATGGAGTTCTTGAGCTCAACTACACTTTATATCCTAGTCCGAGACTTAGCTATAGTAGACTAGAAATCAAGACTTATAGTTTTGATTACTAACATTGACAAACATGCTTGAGATAACAACGCATGCGAGTTCGACCGAGCAATGCTCTAATAAGCTCACCCTTTGACAATTTTAGTGACAAAACTATTAATATATATGGAATACAAAAAAGATAAATAAATTTTTGAAGCTCCTATTGCACATGTCTAATCTTCAACATTAATCGAAATCTTCGTCACTTCCAAGTAGTCCAATGATCCCAAAGGTTGTGAGTTTAGCATCATCGTTGTTGAAAATCCGTAGCTATAACAATGAGAAAACAGAATTCTCGATCATTGTTATACAGTAACATAGTATCATTACACAGTATCAAAGTTCAATTGTATCACAACTTTGACAATAATACTATGGTGATATGTATCACTCCCCCTTAGTCAATGCTCCATCTCACATAGAAACCACTCTCCCTTACATAACGATCCTAAAACTATATGTATTTGTAGTGTGAACTACATATTAATTCTCCCCCTTTTTGTCACTAAAATTGGCAAAGGTACAAGAACGGGATCCTAATGAAATTTCCGAAAGAGACATTTCATGACTAAAAGAAAGCATATATCAACTAGTTCTTTAGATGCAATCATAAAGCCGAAGCTAAATGCATTCATCAAGGAGTTTAAAGATACAAGATAACCCTATAATATTCCACAGCCGCACTCCCCACAAAGATATGGCAATGAAGCGCAAGTTCAAAAGAACTCTCCCCCAATATATGTCATTCCCGAAAGAACAACAAGAGCGACCTTAATTTCAAAAGAAAATAAGGATTTCTTTGGACATAGCAAATTACATACGAATATGAATTTGAATCCAAAAGTACTCAATTAAATTAACCACAAGAGAACCCATAATTAATTTAATCGGAAATGCTCAACATAAGTAAACTTATGGAGACTCAAAAATACTCAATTAGATTAATCACAAGAGAACCAATAATTAATCTAATCGGAATACACAACCAAATAAACCACAAAAAGTAATCAATTTAATTGTAATGCTCGACATAAAAGAATCTATGGAGCGATTACTAAGTTAATCATAAGAATAATCAACTCAGTCAATAGTGCTCAACATAAGAGAACTTACGGAGCAACAACTAAATAACCAAACAAGATGATCAAATTAGTTGAAACTGCTCGACATAAAATACCTCATGGAACAACAACTAAGATAAAACAATAACTCAGTCGATAGAGCTCAACATAAGACACTTTATGGAACAACACAGTATATACAAAAAAATTGTGGATCGGAGATCGACCTAGTACCGTGGAATAATCAAGGACTCATTCTATTTTCCATCACTATTTTCATAATGACATATAATAGACATAATCCTTGTAAACAAAAGATTTTAACCTATCTTCCATCAATAATTGACACAATAGGCTTAACTTATGTATTTGTCGAAAGTCCATTCATTCTTTTATCAATACATGCATGTCGACTTACGAAAGACTTTACTTTTGACAAGGTATGGGATAATCACAGTTCACGAAAGCATACACACATATCCCATAAAAAGATTGCAATATATAAAACCATAAAGATTAATACTGCAAAAATCATCTTCCAAACAATTTTTTTAGAATTCAAACAAATAAACTTAAAAACATGAAGATGGAGACGTTGGACATAGCTATGTGTAATCACAATCATGGCTATTCCAAACTCTATTTATTCTTCTAAACAAAAAAAAGAAAATAGAAGATTTACTAGGCAATAAGACCTTTGAAGAATTCTTTATCGTCCCCGAACTCCTTGTCGTCAACAGCCATTGGGACATAAGATTCATTAAGATAGGAGTTAATATCAATAAACCTTCTTGACTGATATCGAACCAGGGCCTTCTGAATCTCATGAGTCTTATACAAAAAAGCATTTATTTGTTGAATCTCCTTTCGCATCTCCTTCACCACTTCAAGAATGTCAGAAAACTTCTGATAATTTGAAGGAACGGCTCTTGGCTTCCTCACATTCCTTATTTTTCTTTTCAAGGTAGGAGGCAATGGAGATTTCTATTTTTCCTTCATGAATGATGGCTTAACAATCATATTAGCATCTTTTCCATCAGAAGACATCATGCTTGGAGTATCCATAGACGTATGAGTTTGTGAGAGGAAGTCACAATTTAAACTCAACAAGTAGTCTTGAGATAAAAAGAGGTATTAAGGAAGAAAAAGGAATGTAGGGTTTCGAAACCTTTAAACAGGTTCGTACACAACCAACTCTCAACTCTACAAAGAGCAGAATTGTTGATAATAACCTTCCTTTATTGATAAACACGAAACTAAGAAAAGAAGAAAAACAACCTTTTCTTAAAGCCTGGGAGGTACACAATCTTGTCTCTTTTGATCAGGCACATGAGACAGGATTTATCAATCAACATAATCAAGTTGCGTTGTGGTGAACAACAATTTGTCCACCATTTTCCTCTTGAGAGGAATCCGCATACCTCTGTCTATCAAAACGACTCGACCATACTTTCTTCTCTAATGGTCTTGGTTTATCCTTGGAAACTAACTTCTTAGATGAAGATAAAATGAACATACCTCATCAGCCTTCTAGGCAAGTTTAAGCTTGTTTGCTAATCGATTTTCTCTTTGTTGAAGTTTTTTGACGTACCTCGGTTGGTGTTTGCACTTGTAACACCTTGATAGTTCATGACCCTTTTGAGAATAAAAAGAACACGTCAATCTTTTATAGTATTCAGGCATTTTAGATGTGCACACAGCTAGACACATAGTGTATCCTTAAACATTTCAAACAGAGTTTCTAAATAATGGGTCAATTTTTTCTTCCAGATTGGTTGAGTTTTCTTATGAAAGAATATCGAGATATATGTATGTATTGCTACATTTATCAAAATGAATATTTTCACCGAGAAGTGCAACACTTGATTTCTCGTCTTCATTAGACTCATAGTGGTCATACATTTCATCAAGAGTTGCAGCAAGACCTTTGTTCCCAGTGTATTTCTTACGATTTGGGCACTCGTTTGCAAAATGACCAAATCCTTTACACTTAAAGCACTGAGGCATATCCTCGTCATCAGTTTCATCAATATCCCTGTTTTTAGGAGGAACACGATTATGAGGTTTGACTGATGCCTTAGGCTTATCTCTGGAAAACTGTTTACTTCTCTTCAATAGAAGATCCCTAAACTGTCTTGTGATCATCGAGACCGATTGGTCAAGATCTTCATCTGATGAATCAGTCTCAGAGTGATCGTTTTCAGAGATATACACTTTTTTACTTCTATAAAGTAATTTAGTGTCCTTTAGTGCTTTGAACGCAATATCCTTAGATTTGGATGAATGCTCATGATCAAAGATCTTAAGCTTCCCAACCAGTGTATTTCTGGAGAGATTATCTAGGTTATTTCCCTCAAAGATGGCATGCTTCTTAGTATCGTATCTAGATGGAAACGATCTGAGAATTTTCATCACAATGTCCTTTTCAGGAATAGTCTTACCCAATGCAAAAGATGCATTAACAATTTCAGACACTTTGTGATTAAACTCATCAAATGTTTCTTCATCTGTCATACGAAGGTTTTCCCAGTCGGAATTAAGGTTTTGAAGCCTAGCTTCCTTTTCACTAATATTTCCTTCAAATACGGTTTCTAAGATATCCCAAGCTTCTTTAGACTTAGTGCAATTTGACACATCGTGCTGAAGATTTGGGGTAATGGCATTCAAACCTTCAGAATTTTGCTTTGCAGCTGTTATCTCGGCAGGGGTGTATTCACCAATGTCCTTGGGAACGTTTAGATCTCCAACTGCCACGACGGGAGCATTATAGACATTAACAACATATACCCATGATTCAAAATCACGTGCTTGAAGAAAAGCTCGCATAGAAATTTTCCACCATAAGTAATTAGAGCCATCGAAGACTGGTGGTACGTTTATTGAGATAACACCATAAGTAATTAGAGTCAGATCGCTACAAACACAGACTTGTAAGGTTTTGAACGTGTTTGCCGGCTCTGATACCAATTGAAAAAGCGGGGGTATAAAAACCACACCCAATATTTTGCTTAGCAATCTGTATGGACTAACTCCAATATACTTTCTAGAAATCAACTAGACAGTCAGACTCAATCTAGATAAAAGCATATCAAAGGAGTTAATATCTCAATCTCTCAATTTGATCTATACTCAAGAAAATAGAAATCTGCGAGTCTTTATTAAATACTAGAGAGATAAATTGGATGGTACCAAAGACCAAAATCCAAGTGTCAATCAATATAAATCAACAACCCAAGGGTCGGATATTCTAATTGATTGAACAATGCACAACCTGTGATATTTCAATTATATAAAAACATATAATGCGGAATTGAAATAACACATACACCAGAATTTTGTTAACGAGGAAACCACAAATGCACAAAAACCCAGGGTCCTAGTCCAGATTGAACACACACTGTATTAAGCCGCTACAGACACTAGCCTACTACAAACTAACTTTGATCTGGACTGTAGTTGAAACCCAATCAATCTCACACTGATCCAAGGTATATTTACGCTCCTACGTCTCTGATCCCAGCAGGATACTACGCACTTGATTCCCTTAGCTGATCTCACCCACAACTAAGAGTTGCTACGACCCAAAGTCGAAGACTTGATAAAAAAATCTGTATCACACAGAAAAGTCTATAGGATTGAATAAATCTGTCTACCACAGAAATACCCAAGAGTTTTTGTTCCGTATTTTGATAAATCAAGGTGAACAGGAACCAATCAATAACCCAGACTTATATTCCTGAAGAACGGCCTAGTATTATCAATCACCTCACAATAATCTTAATCGAAGCAGCGAAAGAAGATATTACGGAATCACAAACGATGAGACGAAGATGTTTGTGATTACTTTTATATCTTGCCTATCGGAGATATCAATCTCAAGCCAATCTTTGCGATTTTACTCGTACGATAGAAACAACAAGATCAGATCATACAACTAAGAGAAAGAAGTATCGGCATGGCTTCACAATCCCAATGAAGTCTTTAAGTCGTTAACCCGGTTTGAGAAAAGAAAAATAGAGTTCAAAGGAGAATCGACTCTAGCTTACACAACTAGTGTCACACGTATGGTGTGGGGATTAGTTTTCCCAGTTGCTAGAGTTCTCCCTTACATAGTCTTTCAAATCAGGGTTTGCAATCAATATTAGCTTAGTAACAAAGAATTCAACATTCACCGTTAGATGAAAAACCTGATTAGATTCAAGCTAATATCTTTCAACCGTTGGATCCAAAACTTAGCTTGTTACACACAAATTAAATGTACTATTTTGGGTTTATGTAACCGTACCCAAACATGAACATTTGTTGGTTCAACAATAGTTAACCAAATGGTTAGCCATATGACCACTTTCATATCAACCATCTTCTTCTTCACCATAACTAGTTTAAATGACTCAAATGAACTAGTTAGAGAGTTGTTCAATTGCAAGGAAATCTTATGTACTACACAAGACACAATTGAAGCAATAATGCTTTGATTCACTCGAATCGGTTCATGAACTATATAGCCACCGTTTGCAATTAGCATTCTTAGTCAATATGAATAAGTTCACAAACAATCGTTTTTAGAAAAATCTTGAAGTATCAGCGATTTAAATTCGTCTGATGGATGTGATGGACCCTCAGATCATGCGGCAGAAACATCCACATACTCAAATTCTGATTCAGAAGTTGAGTATGACACCGAGATTTTCGAATTCTTGAATAGAGAGGTTCTTCAAGAAAATCTTCAATTAAAAGCTTCATTGAAGAAACTAGAATCGTTAATCTAGGTGAAAGATCTTGAGATAGATTGCCTTAATGATAAACTCACCAGAACCATTGTTCTAAAAGAAAAAGAGACTAACACTCTCAAGGATGATCTATAAATATTATCCGGAAGCTCTGAAAAAATCTCAGCAATGTTATTTGGTCAGATATCCTTTGGAAATACACATGGTTTAGGATTTAAAAGCAAAGTTGCAGGCACTGTCAACCATGTTGTTTCTATTAATCATGGAAAAATAAAGGATGATAGTTATGATAAACAAAAGGCACTTCGACAAGACAAAGGATCCCTGATTTGTTCGTTTTGTGGAAATGCAAATCATGTTCAGATCACGTGCTGGAGATTCAAGAGAACAATAATAAAATAACCAAACTGCAAAAGAACATGGAAAAAATAAATCTGGATAATCAACTTGGGGCTCATAAAACCAGTGCTTTCAGATTCAGAAGAGGTAGGAGATCTGTTTACACAACAAACCTTGGTAAACCACTATGTGGAAAAAAGGGGAGCTTTTGGCTCACAACGTCTCTGTCTAGTTCCATAGACGTTCGCATCCTCATCTTTAACTTGAGAAAATGAGGTTTTGCGTCTTTTTGGCTCAAGTATTGTATTTATTAAGAAATATTATCCTAACAATATGGATATTTGATCATTAAACCTAGGGTTTAGTTGTGCATTAGTCTATCTATAAAATTATTTGTAGACTTCCTTTTTTTTTAAAAGATACAGTCTCATGGGTCCTGTAACTAGAGGCACCACAAGCAGAGATGAAGTCGAAGCAGCTAACGTGTATCTGTGTAAAGGAATTTCTTCCTCAAGGATGAAGAGAGTGAAGCCTACAAATAATGGAGAAGTTTCTTCCTCTAACTGTCTCTTATCTGGTTGTCATTTTGATAATAATTTTAGAGGCATGGTGAAAGATTTCATCAACAAGAGAAATAATTTAAAATCTCAAATTGTTTCCTCTTTGGAAAAGATAACTCACTATGAAGAAATGTTGTCTCTAACCAAGAACACTTTGTGTGATCTAAAAAGAGAACTCAGTGAGTTAACTGATATTTCCGAAGATTTGGAGGAATTGAATGATCCCATAATTAATGGTTTTTTCAATAACGAGAAGGAATTTTCGGTAGATGCCTTGAGAAAGATCTATTTTGTCTAGTAAATCTTCTATTTTTTCATGTTTTTCTTAGAAGAATAACTAGAGTTTGGAATAGCCATTATTCTG
This sequence comes from Papaver somniferum, assembly GCF_003573695.1. NCBI lineage: Eukaryota > Viridiplantae > Streptophyta > Magnoliopsida > Ranunculales > Papaveraceae > Papaver > Papaver somniferum. Next base: position 52,151,607 of record NC_039365.1, read on the forward strand.
ATTACACATAGCTATGTCCAACGTTTTCATCTTCATGTTTTTAGATTTTTTGGTTTAAATTCTAAATTTGCTTGGAAGATGATTTTTGCAGTATTAATCTTTATGGTTTTATATATTGAAATATGGTTATGGGATATGTGTGTTTACGTCCGTGAACTTGATTGTCCCATACTTTGTCAAAAGTAAAGTCATTCGTGAGTTGATATGTATGTATTGATGAAAAAATGAAGACTTTTGACACATACAAACGGTAAGCCTATTATGTCAATTTTTGATGGAAGATAAGTTAAAATCTTTTGTGTTCAAGGATTATGTCTATTGGATGTCATTGTGAAAATGAAAATAGAATGAGTCCTTGATTATTCCATGGTATTAGGTCGATCTCCGATACACAATTTGTGTACATACTATGTTGTTACATAAGGTGTCTTATGTTGAACTGTATCGACTAAGTCATTATTTTGGCATAGTTGTTGTTCCGTGAGATACTTTGTGTCGATCATGACCAATTAAATTGATTACCTTGTGATTAGTTTGATTGTGTATTTCGATTAAATTAGTCATGGGTTTACTTGTGATTAATTTGATTGAGTTTTTGGATATAGAAAATCATTCTTATGGTTTTTGGTGTCCAACAAAAATCCTTCTTCTTCTTTTTGAAATTAAGGTCGCTCTTGTTGTTCTTTCGGGAATAACATATAATGGGGGAGCGTTCTTTTGAACTTGTGCTTAATTGTCAAATCTTTGTGGGGAGTGCGGTTGTGGAATATTTTAGGGGTTATCTTGTATCTTAATAAACTCCTTGATGAATGCATTTATCTTCGACTTTATGATTGCATCTAAATAAGATGATATATGCTTTCTTTTGGTCATGAAATGTCTCTGTTGAAAATTTCATTAGGATCCCGTTCTTGTACCTTTGCCAATTTTATCGACAAAAAGGGGGAAAAATTAATATGTAGTTCACACTACAAATACATATGGTTTTCGGATCATTATGTAAGGGGAAGTGGTTTCCATGTGAGGTGAAGTATTCACTAAGGTGGAGTGACATATGACCATGGTATTGTTGTTAAAGTTGTGATACAATTTAACTTTGACGCTGTGTAATGATACTATGACACTGTATAACAATGATTGAGAACTCTTGTTTTCTCGTTGTTATAGCTACGGATTTTCAACAACGATGATGCTAAAGTTACAACCTTTGGGATCATTAGAGTACTTGGGAGTGACGAAGATTTCAAGTAATGTTGAAGATTAGGAATGTGGAATAGGAGCTACAAAAGTTTTTTTTTTTGTATTCCATATGTATTGATAGTTGTTCCACTAAAATTGACAAAGGGGGAGATTGTTATAGCATTACTCGGTCGAACTCGCATGCGTTGCTATCTCAAGCATGTTTGTCAATGTTAGTGATCAAAACTATAAGTCTTGATTTCTAGTGTACTATAGCTAAGGTCTCGGACTAGGATAAAAAGTGTAGTTGAGCTCAAGAAATCCATGGCAATCATCATACAAGACGAAGGACTACTCAAGGAACCGGTGAATCTTCATCGACTAAAAGGTATGTGGAGACTTGAACTTATCTATCACTCAAAAGTCTATCTACTCTATCTGCTATCTTGAGACAAAAGTCGTTTTTCTATGTAGATTTAGATTATACACATTTGGTATTTCGAGCCGAGCTTACCTCGCCTATCTATTTATCGAAATATGTGTTAGTAAAGATTGCTCTTTATCCAATTTCATCTTTACCTAGTGACGAAAGTCATGTTATGTTTCAATCACTGTGAAAATCGCTCTGACGAAAAATGGTTTGTGAATAACAACTATAAAACGTCCTCTGAGAATGTTTCAATGATTGAAATGAGAGTTTAGATTGTATAACCATTGATGGATATAAGCATTATTTTGGAAACACATATATGTATAAGTCCTATTTCTTGAACCGAAGTTTGCGAACTTTCTTGATCAAGAGGACCGGAATTGTTTCCACAGTTTGCGAACTCAGTCCGCGAACTGGCGGAAGTTCTCATCCGAGAATATCTGTTGGAGTTTGAAAATTCACTCAGCAAGCTCAGTCCGCGAACTGGCGAAGTTCTCAAACCCGAGAATTTCTGCTAGAGTTTGTGAACTCCATCCGGGAACTTAAGTCCACGAACCCAGTCCGCGAACTTGAGTAGGTTATATCTAAAAAAATATTTTTCTTGAACTCATCTTGATTTATTAAGGAATGCTTTTGCAAACCGTGGCTATAAAGTTCATGAACCGATTCGAGTTAATCAACTCGTTTTTGCTTCGATTGTGTCTTGTGAAGTTACATAAGATCTAAGTAATTGAACAACTCTCTAACTAGTTCATTTGAGTCATTTGAACTAGTTATGGTGAAGAATAATATGGTTGATATGAAAGTGATCATATGGCTAACCATTTGGTTAACTATTGTTGAACCAACTAATGTACAAGTTTGGGTACGGTTACACAAGCCCAGAAACGTGCATTTCATTTGTGTATAACAAGCTATGTTTTCGATATAACAGTTGATAAATATTAGCTTGAATCTAAATCAGGTTTTCATCTAACGGTGAATATTGAATGCTTTGTTACTAACCTAACATTGATTGCAAGCCCTGATTTGAAAGACTATATAAGGGAGAACTCTAACAACTGGGAAAACTAATCCCCACACATTATGTGTGATACTATTTGTGTTAATCTAGAGTCGATTCTCCTTTAACCTCTGGTTTTCTTTTCTCAAACTGGGTTAACGACTTAAAGACTTCATTGGGATGTTGAAGCCAGACCGATACTACTTTTCCTTTAGTTATGTGTTCTGATCTTGTTGTTTCTATCATACAAGTACAATTGTAATAATTGGCTTGAGATTTCTATCTCCGATAGGCAAGATAAAAAGTAATCACAAAAATCTTCGTCTCATCGTTTGTGATTCCGCAATATCTTTTTTCGCTACGTCGATTAAAACTATTGTGAGGTGATTGATAATACTAGGCCGTTCTTCGGGAATATAAGTCCGTATTATCAATTGGTTCATGTTCACCTTGATTTATCAAAAGACGGAACAAAACTCATAGGTATATTCGTGGGAGACGGATTTATCTATTATCATAGACTTTTCTGTGTGATACAGATTTGTTTATTAAAGTCTTCGACTTTGGGTCGTAGAAACTCTTAGTTGTGGGTGAGATCAACTAAGGGAATCAAGTACGTAGAATCCTGCTGGGATCAGAGACGTAGGAACATAACTGTACCTTGGATCAGTGTGAGATTGGTTGGGGTTCAACTACAGTCCAGACCGAAGTTAGTTTGGAGTAGGCTAGTGTCTGTAGCGGCTTAATACAGTGTGTGTTCAATCTGGACTTGGTCACGGGTTTTTTCTGCATTTGCGGTTTCCTCGTTAACAAAATTCTGGTGTCTGTGTTATTTCTATTTCCGCATTATATTGTTTATCTTTATAATTGAAATAATACAGGTTGTGTGTTGAAGATCAATCAATTAGAATATCCGACCTTTTGCTTGCATATTTAAATTGATTGACACTTGGATATTGGTCTTTGGTACCATCCAAGTTAATCTCTCTAGTATTTGATAACGACTTGCAGATTCAATTAACTTTACTTATTTTTAATAAGGGTAGTCTGATCATTTTCACACTCTCGATAATATTTATTGCACTAATTTCCAGTAGTGGTAATATGGTCATTTTCACAGTCTGTAATATTTACTTTACTTATTTCCAATAAGGGTAGTCTGGTCATTTTCACATCATAGTCTGTAATATTTACTTTACTTAATTTTGATAAGGGTAGTTTGGTAATTTTCATAGTCTCCATGATATTTATTGCACTTATTTCCAGTAAGGGTAATATGGTCATTTTCAGTCTGTAATATTTACTTTACTTATTTTTGATAAGGGTAGCTTGGTCATTTTCATCGTCTCCATGATATTTATTGCATTTATTTCCAGTAAAGGTAATATTGTCATTTTCACAGTCTGTAATATTTACTTTACTTATTTCTGATAAGGGTATTCTGGTCATTTTCATAGTCTCCAGAATATTTATTACACTTATTTCCATTAAGGTTAAAATAGTCATTTTCATAGTATGTAATATTTACTTTACTTATTTCTGGTAAGGGTAGTTTGGTCATTTTCATAGTCTCCGTGATATTTATTGCACTTATTTCCAGTAAGGATAGTATGGTCATTTTCACTGTCTGTAATATTCACTTTACTTATTTCCGATAAGGATAGTCTGGTCATTTTGACAGTCTCCATAATATTTATTACACTAATTTCCATTAAGGATAATATGGTCATTTTCATAGTTTGTAATATTTACTTTACTTATTTCCGATAAGGGTAGTTTGGCTATTTTCACAGTTTCTATTACATTAATTAACCTTATTTCCAATAAGGGTAAAATGGTCATTTTCACAGACTATAATATTTACTTGACTTATTTTTGATAAGGGCAGTTTGATCATTTTATAGTCTCCATGATATTTATTGCACTAGTTTTCAGTAAGGGTAATATGGTCGTTTTCACAGTCTGAAATATTAACTTTACTTATTTTTAATAAGGGTAATCTGGTCATTTTCATACTCTTGATAATATTTATTGCACTAATTTCCAGTAAGGGTAATATGGTCATTTTGACAGACTATAATATTTAATTTACTTATTTCCAATAAGGGTAGTCTGGTCATTTTCACATCATAGTCTGTAATATTTACCTTGCTTATTTTTGATAAGAGTAGTTTGGTAATTTTCATAGTCTCCATGATATTTATTGCATTTATTTCCAGTAAGGGTAATATGGTCATTTTCAGTCTGTAATATTTACTTTACTTATTTTGATAAGGATAGTTTGGTCATTTTCATAGTCTCCATGATATTTATTGCATTTATTTCTTGTAAGGGTAATATGGTCATTTTCACAGTCTGTAATATTTACTTTACTTATTTTTGATAAGGGTAGTCTGGTCATTTTCATTGTCTCCAGAATATGTATAACACTTATTTCCAGTAAGGGTAAAATAGTCATTTTCATAGTATCTAATATTTACTTTACTTATTTCTGATAATGGTAGTTTGGTCATTTTCATAGTCTCCATGATATTTATTGCACTTATTTCTTGTAAGGGTAATATAGTCATTTTCATAGTCTCCATGATATTTGTTGCACTTATTTCTAGTAAGTGTAATATGGTCATTTTCATAGTAAGGGTAATATGGTTGTTTTCAAAAAGTGTAATTTTTCCTTTACATATTTCCGATAAGGGTAGTTTGGTCATTTTTACAGTCTTCATAATATTTATTGCACTTATTTCTAGTAAGGGTAAAATGGTCATTTTCACAGTCTGTAATATTTTTTTACTTATTTCTTATAAGGGTTGTATGGTTATTTTCACAGTTTGTAATATTTACTTTACTTATTTCCGATAAGGGTAGTCTGGTCATTTTCACAGTTTCCATAATATTTATTGCACTAATTTCCATTAAGGGTAATATGGTCATTTTTACAGTCTGTAATATTTACTTCACTTATTTCTGATAAGGGTAGTCTGGTCATTTTCACAGTCTGCATAATATTTTGTTGCACTTTTTCCCATTAAGGGTAATATGGTCATTTTAACAGTCTGTAATATTTAGTTTACTTATTTCCGATAAGGGTAGTATGGTCATATTCACAATCTTCGGGATTTTTATTGCATTCACTTCGATAAGGGTAGTCTGGTAATTTTCACCGTCTTCGGAAGAAGCAGATATGTCAAAGTCAAATTTTTATAAAGGCATGACTTGTTGACTTGGTCTTGATCCTGTTTTCTAATATTAAGAAAATTAAAAAGAAAAAGAAAAATGTATTTTGATTTATAGAAATGATATAATTGTTAGTTTGTACAAATGTGAAAAAATTAGTGACAAGTAAAATTCAAAGTGTTATAATGTGGTGAAATATTTGGGTGGAATCATCACTTTGAATTATAATTGTGATTGCCTGTAAAATTGTCAACAAATATTATTGTAACTAATAAAAGAATTTAATATTCCTAATTATTATCACAAATACAAAATTTAATAACAGTTATAACTGTTGCAGGACTTATCACAGGTGTATCTGTGACTGAAAAATAAACTGTGACAGGTTGCACTGTTACAAAATCCTGGTTTTGGTGTAGTGACTTAAGTTCCCGGATGGAGTTCACAAACTCCAGCAGAAATTCTCGGGTATGAGAACTTTGCCAGTTCGCGGACTGAGCTTGCTGAGTGAGTTTTCAAACTCCAGCGGATATTCTCATATGAGAACTTCCGCCAGTTCGCGGACTGAGTTCGCAAACTGTGCAAACAATTCCGGTTCTCTTGATCAACAAAGTTCGCAAACTTTGGTTCAAGGAATAAGACTTATACATATATGTGTTTCCACAACAATGCTTATATCCATCAATGGTTATATAATCTAAACTCTCATTTCAATCATTGAAACATTCTCAGAGGACGTTATATAGTTGTTATTCACAAACCATTTTTCGTCAGAGCAATTTTCAAAGTGACTGAAACATAACATGATTTTCGTCACTAGGTGAAGATGAACTTGGCTAAAGCGAAAGCTTTACCAACACATATTTCGAGAAATAGATAGGTGAGGTAAGCTCGGCTCGAAATACCAAATGTTTATAATCTAAGTCTATATAGCAAAACGACTTTTGTCTCAAGATATGAGATAAATAGACCTTGAGTGATAGATAAGTTCAAGTCTCCACATACCTTTTAGTCGATGAAGATCCACCGGTTCCTTAAGTAGTCCTTCGTCTTGTATGATGATTGCCATGTAGTTCTTGAGCTCAACTACACTTTCTATCCTAGTCCAAGACCTTAGCTATAGTAGACTAGAAATCAAGACTTATAGTTTTGATCACTAACATTGACAAACATGCTTGAGATAGCAACGCATGCGAGTTCGACCGAGCAATGCTCTAACACTTTATTAAGATTGAGTCTAGTTGATTCTCTTGAAAGTATATTAGAGTTAGTCCATACAGATTGCTAATCGAAATATTAGGTGTGGTTGTTGTACCCCCGCTTTTTCAAACCCATCTCCCTCTTTGTGACCGAATTGACTCTGGAACGTCCATTGACTTGGTTTAGGCCGGAGTCCTATAGATTGATCTCTCAAACTCAAAGCACTCCCGTGCGGTGCATCTGTGTGAGGTTAAGCAGTTTGCTCGGTTGAAGAGTCTCGCTCGAACCGTCATCTATTCACTTCCCTAAAAAAAAGCAAATCATTTTTCCTCATCTACAACAGCGTGCTTCCGGATAAGTACTTTCATGCAGATCTTAATCCTGACACTTCGGGAGATTCACGCTACTCGGCTGCGAGCGAACATTAATCGTCATGTCATGTCAATATTAAGAGTTCAGCTGGGGAACATAGCATAGGAAAAATACTCTGCAAGCCATACATTAGTGAATAATGCAGGCGATAGTTAAATACTCATTAGGCTCTATACTAGTGAACATTTCATCTAGGAGATTGAGTTTCAATGCACTATGAAGAGCGGCATAGGCACTCATCAGATTTTAATATACTCTTCAGAATCCTTACGGAATATGGACATGTCAAGGTCTACTATTCCTGAAACCGGGTCAGCTAGATAGACTTTTACAGTTTTCGCCCTAAACTAAAAACCTCCATCAACATTAAGTCCCCTGCTTAGCACGCAACAGGGAAATTGTTTCGGGGTAAGCACTAGATGGTGACAGAAGAAAATAAAATTAATAAGATGAAGTAGGTAGATGTTACCGGATAGATATCAGCTGGTTTGAACTTCCTTGGAAGTCGTACTGGTGAAGCAGCTATCAATCAGGGGCTGCTAACAAATTACCGCTCATCGAACATCAATAGTAAGAAGAGAAAGCGAGCATGTCCGGTCAAGGCCTTTGAGCTCAAACAATTTCTTCCCATTTTCTTGTACGCCAAATAGCAGCAAGGTAAGTTCATCTCGTCTTTGTATTTTGGTTGTGAGTGTAATATCTACGAGTAGTTGATCAAACTTGAACATTTAGCTCAGTGTGAATGACATTCTTTGTTCGCGGCGGTAGAGCGAGCGTCAACAACAACAAAGCAATCTCCAATAATAATGATTAGCAGCAATGCGAGTAAGGAGAACTCAAGGTAGGCGTTCTTTTCTATTTTGCACATATAGCCACCCAACAGTAACAAGGAGCGTAAATTATATATAATTTTTTGATAAGATGTCACCTGGAGATATTCCCGTTGCTAAGCCAGGAGGAATTAATGATTCCAAGGACATGCCAAATATATATGACGAATTCTTCGAAGTTTCCTATACGACTGTTAGGACTCATCTTAATCATGTGTAGGTTTTTCTTCCTGGACCAGAGGGTATAGAAACTGTACCATCGATCTTCTCCGGAATGTGTAATGAGGTTCTGTCTACAGAAGAATGAGTGTCTAGCCTCTCTAGTGGATTTCAAAATTTTCCAAACTCCATTGTGCTCAATTGCAGGAGGCATTGACTTTAAGTTATTTGGTCACTGGACTACTGAGTCGCAATAAAAATGTTCTTTAAACTCCTGAGCATTTACTGGAACCAAATTGTATTTATTATGACTCTTTAACTCATAGGCATGTTCTTTCCCTTCCTCGAACTGACCAAACTGCTCAACCTCATACAAATGCACTGCAAAGGGAGTGCTTAGATTCGAGAGATCAATCTGTAGGACTCCGGACTAAACCAAGTCAATGGCCGTTCCAGAGTCAATTCGATCGCAAAGATGGAGATGGGTTGATCTGTAGGAGGGAAGCTGAGAATTGTGCGGGATCAAGGATTGTGGATGTGTTGAAGGTTTCTGCAATAATGGTGAACTACTGAAGTTGAGTTCTGTGAATAAGTTTTTATCGAGTTGTTGACGAATGGTGATTGATGATGTCCTGTTGTCCTCGATTTTGACTTATTTATATTGCAAGAATGATGAACACCCTGATCCATGTAAGTGCGACGGTTTCTTGAGTGAAAGAGTGGGAAAGTGGGAGATTGTGGTGAAACCAGTTCCAGGTCGTGCGGAGACTTGGTTGATCACTCACTCACTACTTTGCTAACTCCTCCAATTGTTGACACGACTTACTCACATTTATCGTTGTGGATGAATCCATATGCTATAGGCCGCCAGACCAAAACCCTAATTGATATCCCCCAATTTGACGTGATTGAAGGCTCACGAATCGTGGAGTCTGCATGACAAACATGTATTTAATTAGTCACGTTGACTGATTTAGACAATGAGTATATGTTTTGTTGAATTGAGCATGAATGACGAATTGCTCAGTGGAACATTCGAGTAACTGAGCAAGTATTGCTCGACGAATTACTGGTATGTTGATAGTTGGGCAATTGAGCAAGTATTGCTTAATTCGACGAATTACTGAATATTGATAGTTGGATCAATATTCGAGCAATTTAGCAAGTATTGCTCAATGCGACGGATTACTGGTAAATTACTGAATATTGATAGTTGGATCAATATTCTAGTAATTGAGCAAGTATTGCTCAATTCGACGTATTACTGATAAATTACCGAATATTGATAGTTGGATCAATATTCGAGCAATTGAGCAAGTGTTGCTCGATTCGAAAAATTATTTATTGGTGACGTGACCCAATAAAATATTAATGAAAATATTGGTAGATTACCAAATATTATACAATTACATTTTGTTTGCTGGATCAACATAAATTTATTCGGTGTGTGAACATGCTCAGAATGATGATTTGTTGAGCGTTTGTTCAAAATTCTAGTTTTCGATAGATTGTTCGTTAATTGGTGGATTGATGAAAATAGGTTGAGTGAGAGAGGTCCGACCATGTGGAATTATGGACGTCCAT